>NC_090440.1:1294472750-1295090378 GCF_031143425.1 Pleurodeles waltl
TCACTCAGTCTTGTTCCTGATCAGGCATGTGCCTCTTTCTGCAAACTTCAAGCCCATAGAGGTATGGCTGGGGCACATAAGAAGCAGAAAAAGAACTCATGTTTTGTCATATCAAGGAACCAGGGTGACTGCAGCCCCAAACTTCTAAACCATACCTGTCCTCAGCTATGGCCTGCCCCTTGGTAACTTGAGAAGTTTTTTTTTTTTTTATACTCAGAATCTGTTTATTAGATTTTCAACAAACCATAAAGTATAGTAACTTGGCATGGAATTGCATAATATCAGTGTCAGTGCATAAGCAAGCTTGAGACATTCATTTGCGATACAGTTTTTCCAATCTCTACCAGCAGATTCATGGCTGACGAGCTGTTACATATCATATGTGCCACCTTGAGCCAATATTAGCTTTCTAACCAACAACATTTTGGCTTGCTGGGTTTATTAAGTACTTTCTAGGCAATATAGGTTGTTGCTAGCTAAAATGCTGACAGTCTCAAACAGTGTATCTTGGCAGCTATCATCTACGCATATGCCAATTTAGCACACCAGCCAATGATTTGATACGAGATAAGAAACTCTATGCTGTTTGGTAACGGCCTACACCTGGCACACCAGACTTGTTCTCCATATTTACCATTTCTGCCATGTTTATCACAGGCTTTTGCCAGTTCATGCCTGGGATTTTTCCATCCAGCGCAAAGAGGCTCTTCCGAAGGAAAGAATGATTTATATGCGGGACTACTTCCTGCCTGCATGTACTAGTCCATCAGTCATATGAAAGCAGGAATACTTACCATTGGCAATAAGAAAAGATGACGTGAATTCGCAAAATCATTGTATATCTCTGCAAAAAACGGCAATGGTTTAAAAAAAGTGGGAGGCTAAATTATAGAAAAAAGTGTAAATAATGTTAATTGATGTCAAACTAAATTATACGCCTTGCCACTTGGGCATTTATATCAATGTGCTGAGAAATACAAATGTGATGTTTCAAACTTAAACACCATAGTGAATCTACAAACCTACAAATCAATTAATGATACTCCTTAACTTTGAAAGACGAGGTTGTCCTTGCTCATCCTATATTGACCATAACACATTATTTCTGAATAGGGGATGTTCTGGATGAGAACTGATAAGTCTGTTTGTGATCAGCATCATTAATGCAAATATATGTCCCACAAGACATACGACCCGACTGCCATGCCTAAATTTAATAACAAAATGTATGCACAACCAGATGTTAGTAGGGTACCAAGCCACTTTCTTAAGACTGTCAGAACGTTGTGGGGGAGTAACGGTCCCAAGTAATGCTTTTTCCGCGCATGTGTTTCTCATCCAGGTCTGTGGCAAAAGTCGCCTTCTCGGTGGTTAGCATGTAATGAAATGAAATAAATGGGCTAATCTGAGTCAAGCGCACAACCTTGACCTCCCACGAAACCACACGCAGATTCTGACAGTCATCCCTAAACCAAAAGTCGAAAAATATGCTCCAATTTATTATATTGAGGAACTCTGAAGTTCCATGGACACGGACAATTTATTTGTGAAAAGTATACAAGTGAAACTGTCTCAAAATGTTCAGAGTTGCAGCCTCTTATGTTTGGTTTCAATCCAATTTTATAAGGAAAACTCTACAGCTAAGTCAAGCTTGGTTCTTTTTCGAAACAAAAAATGACACCAACTTGGCACAAAAAGTAATGGGAGCTTACTAAAAATAAAATTTGAGCAGGGCAACATTACATCGTAATGGTCAGAACCAAAACCAATGACTCTGTAGCTCCAAAAGCAATATAAAAACTGGAGAGAAAAGCCCGCGTATCGCAACAAGCTCTGGTGAAGCCTGTTGTTTCTCCTTCCAAGCTGGTCAAATGTTTTTTTTATTTTTTTTTATTGCAAGCATATGCTCATAAAAATAAAAAATGGGAAAAAAGAAACGTCACCACCTAAATGAGGTGGCCATATGTTTACAATTAAAAATGTAAAATAACAAATAATAACCATTGCATATAATTTTAATAGAACAGTGTTGCTGTTACGTAGCAGGCACGAATGCTTGGAAGAGGAGTCCGTAGGCAGGTATACTTGGAACAGTTATCTGTGCTTTATCAGGGTCGTCTCCCTCCTCCAGGACATCCAGCAAGAACCTAAGAGACTTAGGGGCGCATATTTACAAGAAACCGACGCATCAGTGCTGATGCACCAGTTTTCTTGCGTCACCCCAGTCCCACATAAGGACACCATGGTTGCGCCATGTTTACAATACGGCACAGCATGGTGATCGTTAGGCCAATAGCATCAACATTTTTGACGCTACTGTGGCGCTTTGCTGCACTACCGTCAAAAATATTGATGCTAGTACAGCAAAATGAAAGGAGGCCCATAGGTTTCTATGGGTGCATCATTTTAATGCCTGATTTGAGCAGGTGTTAAAAATGATGTACAAAATGGTGCAGTGAAATCTTATGGATTTCACATCGCTATTTCTGCGAGCCCCTTAGCGCCAGAACAATCCCCTTGCATAGATTATGCCTGGCGCAGGCATAATGTGGCACAAGGGGGTGCAAAGTGGCGTAATGCGAGCATTGTTCCACTTTTTAAATAAGCTGCGGCAAAAAAGCCTTCCTAAAGCCACATTAGCATTTAAAATGTACTCTAATGTGACAGTTGAAGGCGCTAGGGGCTTGTTAATATGTCCGTTAGGGCCTCATTTGCAAGAAACTGACGCATTGTCATCCATGCGCCAGATTTCTTGCACTCACCGCACATCCCCTAACAATGCCATGGATGCGCTGTATTTACAGTACAGAGCTCCTTGGCACACGTTTTTACAGATGCATGAGAAATTCTGTTGTTGCTAATGTGACGCATTGTTGGAGTTGGGTTTGTTAAACTAACGCAACTCCAGCAATGGAAGGAGAGTCCGATTGGAAAAAGCTCTGCATCAATTTTACACCTGCTCTGAGCAGGGAGTAACATTTTGAAGTAGTGAAGTCATAGAGTGGTGCAGTGAAAAGTTGTAAATTTCACTGCAACAGTTCCACACAGCTTATTCCGTAGGAACACTTACCTGGTATACATTATACCTGGTGCAAGTATCATGTGACGCAGGGCTTTACAAACTGACACATTGAGCCCGATGCATCAGTTTGTAAATATGGAGGAGTAAAAATGATTCAGCTGTGGCACAAGGGGCTTGTAAATGAGGCCTTTAAGCTGGAATGCCAAACAATACAACTGCAGATGGGGAAGTTGCAGACCACCTTTTCTAAGTTTGCCTCTTAATTTTTTCCACAATATCCTGGCCCCATTAGACACTCATATGAAGCAAGTCATGCTCCCCAGCAGTTTATGGCTGGAATTTTTATCTAACATTAATGGAATGCAGTTAAATAAAAGGGTCACTCTTGGCAGGATGTTAATTTTTACCAAATTGTCTTTGCTGAAAATGGTCCCAAACAGTTTTTTTTCCATCTTTTAAAAGTACACTTAATGTCACAGAATACAAATTTCACCTTATTCCATGGAATAACATCCAAATTAGGGCAAATCCTGACTCAAGTATCTTATTTCTTTCTTCACTTGACTATTTTTCAGATCCTGGTTCCAGAGCATTATCCTAGTCTTATCCTGATTAACTGCACAGCCTGATAATGCCCCCAAACTCTTTAGCAAATACTTCAAAGTTAAAAAGGGATTTTTTTTTTCCCTAGCGATATAAACTATCGGATCACTTGCATAGAGAGCAAGTTTTTTGCCAAAGCCCTGTGCCCTGAAGGACTAATCACTAGTTCATCCCTTACTCTCTGCGCAAATAGCTCAATGTAGAAGTTGAAAAGCAGAGGGGACAGTGGGCACCCCTGCCTGGTGCCTCTGCCAAGCCTAAACTCAGTCAAGACCCAATTGGCCAACACACTATCTGAGGTATTCACATAAAATGATTTAATCACTTGCATGACAGGCCCGGGAGCTTGGACCCTAGTCAAACAGCTCTACAAGTACTCCCACTGCATCCGATCAAAGGCCTTAGCAGCATCAAAAGCCAATATCGTCAGACGTGCTTTATGTGCCATTGCCAATTCGACTGATTTGGACACATCCCCTGTCTGTAATAGTAGACAGGCCAAAAAAAATGGGCAGGAATGCTGCCCTTAGTAATTACCAGCTGTGAGCTCAAGGTAACAATTCCATGCATATAGTGTCACCAGTGTGGACGACAAAGGTCAAGGTTGCTCCCTCTGGTGCTCCCTGCCTTACATAGTGCATTGCAACAGTTTGGATTGGAGTATTTGTGCACATCCATGCTCTTGGAGTGATGGTGGTTGCTTGATGGTTTCTAAAGGAATGTGTCAAAGATTTAGAATACTCTTAGTTAAATGATAATATACATATTTTATGTTTTTTCAGTAACAGTGCAGCTAGCAGGTGGAGTTCTAAGGTTTAGCCATATCTCGCTGTACAAAGATACCAACCCTGTTTTTTTTCTTCTTTTTTACAGTTTTAAGTCGCACAAGTTTGGCCTAGAGGGTATCAGAGACCTTTACGCGAGCACCAAATTGCATTACACAAGGTCAGTGAGTTTGTTTTGTAGTCACGGGGAGATTGAAAGATTCGCCCAGAATCACTGGGTGTTGAGCCGACATCGGTACTTGAAAGTGGCTCGCCTGGTCTAAGGTCTGCAGCTCACGACATTAGGCCACGTCTGTTCCCTGTTCTCTCTGGCTAGTGGAAATAGTGGTATACTCAGTTAAAAAAGGAAAGAAGATCCAGCTCCGTATGTTCCTTCTCGTTGTTTCGCGCCGCGGCCATCCGTCATGATGGTTTAGTCCTTAAAGCTGCGGTGACACTGTCTAATCATTCTTGTGAAATACAGACCTCTCTCCCCACTTCAGACGGAGCCGGCATTAATACACATTTATGCAAAGCAGGGTAGGGGCTGTCACTGGCTAATCGGCGCAAGTATGATAAATGGTGTTTATTTCCAATGATGGAATGAAACACCCGGGATGATAATAATTATAATAAAAAGGACAGATCAACTCTAAAACGTGATTGAATTACCAGGGCTATGCATTAATGGCGGAACTTGGCACCGACGCAGCTCTGCCCTGGGGTCGCATGCCAGCTCCTTGAGAAACATTCACCTTCAAGCGCGCGACACACCCTTCACTAGGGTAACTTTCTTGCTTTTTTATTTATTTACTGATTTTATGATTTTACAAAGTAATTGAGCTACTAAAGGGCGTCAGAGCAGGGCCGGCTTTAGGACTGGCGGCGTCCTGTGCGACAGTTTATTTTGCTGCCCCATCCCATGACCTCCTCCTCCGTTTCACTCACTACCACCCAGCAAATGTGCCCCTCATCTCTCCCTAGCTCCCCTTTCACACACATTCATGTGTTTGAAAAGACTTGTAAAGGCAGGCTTTACTAATCAACTCAGCTATCCACATAAAATATAGGGGCATATTTAATAGCCCCATGCGCCATTCTAACGCCACATTAGTGTAATCTTTTTTTACGCTTATGTGGCATCAGAAGGCAAAAAACACCGAGCCATATTTACAAAGTGGCGCAATGCATGCACTTTGTAACCCTTTGCGCTACATTATGCCTGTGCCAGGCATAATGTATGCAAAAGTGGCATTCTCCCTAAGGGTGCCAAAAAAATGGTGCAAAGAAATCTGACAGATTTCTTTGCTCATTTTTATCCTCCACTTTTAACACCTGCTCAGAGCAGGCATTAAAAGGAGGCTTCCGTTGGTTATAATGGGCCTCTGGGTGCTTTGCAGGATTAGCATCAACATTTTTTACGCTAATCCTGCAAAGCACCTGACTAGGGTAAAAAATTCTGACGTTAGTCCCCTAACTACCGCCATGGTGTGCTGTATTTTGAATATAGCACACACATGGTGGCATTAGGGGGCGTTAAGGAGCACAAGAAAACTGGAGCAGCACTGTGTGCAGTGCTACTTTTTTCTCAAATATGCCCCATAGGGGCGTATTTAAGGGCCTCTAGTGCCATTCTAACACCACATTAATGTCATTTTTTTCTGCTAATGTAGCATTAGAAGACCAAAACCCGGTGCCATATTTAAACAGTGGTGCAGTGCATGCATTGCACCACTTTGTAACCCTTTGCGCTGCATTATGCCTCCGCCAGGCATGATGTATGCAAAGGGGGCATCCCTCCGTTGGGGGGGCCAAAAAAATAGCGCAAGGAAATCTGACAGATTTCTTTGCGTCATTTCTTTCCGGCACTTTTAACCCCTGCTCAGAGCAGACATTAAAAGGAGGCTTCCATTGGTTATAATGGGCCTCTGGGTGCTTTGCAGTATTACTGTCAACATTTTTTATGGTAATCCTGCAAAGCACCAGACTAGCGTAAAAAATTCTGACGCTAGTCCCCTAACTACCGCCATTGTGCACCATATTTAAATATGATGCAACATGGTGGTGTTAGGGGGCGTTATGGGGTAAAAGAAAAATTGCGCTGCCATTTCCTAAATATGCCCCATAGTTCTGTTTTTTGCAGCAGGCATATTAACCCTCTATGTTACTTTATTCCGAGGCAAAGCTGCCGCTAGGCAAAGCTCCCATTTCTCTCCCTAGCAGGAACATTAATCACAAAAGATATCTTGACATTTGAATTGTTTCCTGAAGACTGGACGCACAATGAACTTTTCAGCAGGTGCTTTTAAATTGCATGTTTCGCAAGTTATTGCTAAACACAGCGCACCCCCCCACGAGGTCAGCACCCGGTGCGGCCACACCACTCGCACCGCCCAAAGGTCAGCCCTGCGTCAGAGCGATGAGCACATGGAGGCAAACAAAAAATAAATTAAGAAAGAGGGACAAAGCAAACGACAAGCAGGAATACTGGCAACATCAGCTATTTATTGATATCCTAGGAAATAGGGCATTTGTGGAGTTGAAGGACAGGATACAAGTAAGGAAATTTACTAAGTTTTATAACAATGCAGTGCAGCTAGAGAGAAAAAACAGTTATATATCTACTAAGACACGGCTTCGTTTTTCTCTCCCCATGCTGACGTACTCTAGGGTGTAATGCTCCAACACACACACCTTTAAATCACAGTCCAAGGATGTGTTTGTTCTGTCAAGCCTAGGTTTTGTACTGGAAGGGTACACTTTGACAACATTTAACACTTTTCCCTATTTGAAGGTGTGCTGGAAATGTAAAGTTGGAAAAGTCTGGATACTTTAAAAAAAACTTCTTTCACTATTCAGCATGCCTAGACGAGACATCATTTTTTGGTGCCAATCCGTATCCACTATTAGTAGATATAGTGGCAGGAATGCCCATGTATCACCCATGTAATGTCCCCTTGATGCAAAGTAGTGCAAAGTAAAGCAAAGGAACTTTTCACTACTTTAGGCAACTTTCCAACTCAAATTATGCTTTGCGTTGGAAAGTAAAAAATGAAGTCTGAGTAACCTTTCGGAGGACAGCTGTTCATGGGAGTAAAGAGGGAATATCTAACACCGAGCACTTTATTGATCCAGGTACATGGGTCAGCCACTTCACTGATCTTTACTCGGATCCAATAGAGTACCCTTCCCAACCCCCTCCTCCGGGGAGCAATTAACAATAGTTTCACCAGAGAATATTTGCTTTAGCCTAGATGAAACAGTGGCAGCTATATAACCATTAAATTAGGTGATGCCCCAGATCTGGAGAAGATCCCAGCAGATCTACTTAGACATAGTATTGACATATGGGCCCCATAGATAAACCTAATTAGCAATGCAATAGCAAGGGGCGGCCCTGTCCCCGAGAAGTGGAAAGGGGCAAAATGTATTCCGATCCACAAGAAGGGATCTAGGCAAGAGCCTGAAACTATAGGCCGATTAGTCTGATTGATGTATCACAAAAAATCTATGCCAAACAGCTGCTAAATAGAATTACTGATTGGATGGAGGAGGGCAACATTTTAACATCTTGCCAAGTGGCTTTAGGCCGAGAACCAGTGCAATCAACCAGGTCTTCAGGCTCCTATGTATTATGTGGAAATACTCTAAACTGCAAAAAAGTCACCTTTATATTGCATTTGTGGACCTATGCGCTGTATTTGATCTGGTTCAGAGGGGCAACCTATGGGCCTCGTTAAGGAAACAAGGTATCCAGTACATCTTTCAGCCCAGATAATTAGGGTACCTGAAAACAACTATGCAAAGGTTAGGTGGGGTCCGAACGGGGAACTTACAAATCCTATCCCCATTAATAGGGGAGTGAGACAGGAGTGTGTGCTCGTAACTACTCTATTCTCTCTCTACATTAATGATGTAGTTAATTATCTTAAACAATGTGTCCATGATTCCCCAAGATTAAGTGGGGATTTTGTATCTGTACTTCTCTTTGCAGATGATACTGTTTTAATGTCCCAAACGCCTATGGGGCTACAGTCCCTATAAGAGAAATTCAATTAGAACTGCATGGCAAAGGGGCTAGAAATTAAAGTAAAGAAAACAAAATACCTAATTGTTAGACTCCATAGACTGCTTAAGAGGAACATTTTGATTCATGGCAAACATTGGAATGTGTAAAACATTTTACCTATCTAGGGATAATGCTGGATTCCAAGTTATCATGGGGTCCCCATATGGACAAAGCTAAAGCATACCTTATGCATAATTCTACACTGATCAGTAACAAATACCGAAAGTCGAGGGTAAAAGTAGGATCCCCGTGCTCGAGTTCTATAGATACAAAGTACAAGCTGTTGCTTTATACGGGGCGGAGCTATGGGGATCAGCAAATTTGAAACAACTAACATTGCAAAAAAAAACTTTATGAGAAGTATATTAGAGTTACCTGCCTCAACACCCCTGATTCCAATGTTTTCAGATCTGAACATAAAGCAAATCGAACACTTGGCAATTTTAAGACCTTTGCTCTATTGGTGCAGGCTCTGGACAACACCAGATCTGGTTTATTACATTATTACAGAGAAGCACTAATCAAGCTAGTCGACTTAGATAGATCTGTATCCTTCCCCTGGCTTTATCATGTGAGGTCTTGGTTCTTTAAACTTGGGCTTAAATCCCTCTGGGAGGAACCTCATACCCTTTCTGTACACTCAAAGGGTCTCCTGAAACAAGTGCATTGGGAGTATCTTTCTTGTAACCTCCATCGAAATTTAGGTTTGGGAAGAATAACCACTCAGTTCATAAATATCAAACCAAATCCTAGTTTTGAAAAGTGGCTAGATGTAATTCACCCAAAGTGTGCAAAAATACTCTATATGAAATTCCGGTATGGCAATCTGCAAACTAAGGCATTTACTGTAAAATGGGATCAGCTGAGGAACAATAGAGATGATTCAATCTGCAGCTTATGTATTATGAGGAACATCGAAACTATTGAGCATTTGCTATTGTTCTGTGAAGCCTATGAGAAGCCTAGAAGGAAATGGATCCGTCCGATCTGTATCAATCTAGGAACAAGGAAGTATAAGGAAGCGAGATGAATCCTAAGGTCCAATACTACCTCCTATATAATATTTGTAATAAGCCACTTTTTCTAGCAGCTGCATACATTAGAGATAAAGCAGCCTTAAGTTTTTAGAATACTGCAGGTTGCGCAACGTTAACTGTAACATAAAGTTATGACTAGTCCTTTATTGCTATAAAATGTACTGAAGACACAGAACTTCGCACAATAAGAGCTGAGATTATTGAGTTTAGATTTTAAATTAACTGGATTTAGTTCTATCACCTTGCACTTTATAATTCAATTTGGTCTCTTTGTATCTTAGATTAGGCCTCATTGCAGCTCAATTGATAAATTGATCAAATAAAATTCAAAGGACGTTGTTAATATTATATTGCTTTAGCTCCGGGGATGGACAAGTGAGACAAAGTACTTATGTTGACACCAGATTTAGAAAAATCGGTGAACTATCGTGGTTGTTAACATGGGCGGGGAAAGATCTGAATTATTGATCCAGATCTAGCATTTTGCACTTTAGGATGAAATTTATCGAAGGCTGCCATAGGCATGCCAAACATCATGCACTTTAGATCCTATTTAGTCTGCTATTTGTACTCCCAGTTCCTAGATCTAAAGTACTATTATGTGTAATAAATTTAGCATACTAGATCTAGATTTAAGAGGCTACTGAATTAGGTTGAATTGAATGGAAATCAAATGGATTATGTTTGTTTAATGCGCAATTCGATCAATTAATTGTCTAATGATTTTATCATGTTATTGTTTTTAGGACGCTTTTATTGATATTTATGTGTATGTTTTACTATTGTTACTGTATTGAGGTATCTTTTATGGCTTATAGCCAAATAAAGATATTGACTAAGACCCATGCATTTAAAAAAAAAAAAGTCTGAAGATTTACGCCAATTTAGTTCTGTGGTGAAAAATCCAAATTGTCTGTTTGTGACCAAACCAGTTCTCTCAAAATAACCAGAGGATGGCATTGATAGAAAGGGCTTTGTGCACAGATTTTCAAGCTTTCTGGACAAAATACTAGACACAGGCTTACATATAGCCTCAGTATTCAATATCACAATTCAATAAGATTGGATAACATTGAAAGCTACTTTTCTCAATAGTAGTCATTTAGTGATTCACATGTCATGCATAAAATATCAAGTAGTGTATCTTTCTCTAAAGCGAAGAAAGGGTTTACATGTAAAGCAGTCAAATCTTTAAAGACTGGGTTGACATAGTTTTGTGTCGGTTCTTTAATTGGAATCAATGCAATTTAGTCAACATGTGTAGAGCTCGGTTATACCATAGTAAATGTGCAATGGAGTATTTCACCAAAAGTTATTTTAACCAATATCATTAGGTGTATACATACAGATTTACTCCCTCATTGTAAAGCTCTAAGTGCGACCCTTACGTTTATAAAAAATTCAGCCATAATGGAGTAGACATGCATCTACATCTAGATTTCCATCTATGTTTCACACTGTTCCTACAGAAGCTAATACTTAATTTTGGTGCTCACAAAGTTATTTTAGAACATGCTAAGCAGGTATTTCCTTTGAGTGATCATGTTTACTTTGCAAACAAACTTTGTTATGTGTGATCCTGATGGTATACCCAGTGAAGTAAAAAGCAGATCAGACATGTCAACCTAATACCAGAGATCCATCACATTCTAGGGGTTGTCAGCAACAAGGTAAGTCAGAGTTTAGGTAGATCCCAAGACATTCTTGGGCCTTAATCTGCCCAAATTCTTCTTTTCAGATTGTTGGCCAGAATTAGATGAAAACTGTCAGTTCAGTTCATAAAAATATATTTCAAATTATCCATAAAATCAAGCGAATGTACCCAATATTACAAGTATACAATTGTCTTAAAAATACAAATATCTTAAAAATACCCATGTTTAAAACAAGTACCAGTACACAGTAAAGCTGCAATTAATGTTTTATAGCAGATTTACTGAAAGTGCATTTTTCAATAAAACCTGTGGTCATTAGTATTTAGATAGAATCCTAGCTCTCAACCACATGTCCATTCAGATGTATTTTTGAAGTTGCACGCACAACGGCCATAACTGATCATTCTTTACATACATTTAGTGTGTCTCCCCATCCCTATTTTGTGTTTTAGGATCAGAGGTTTTAACCAATAGATTCTTAGGGCCTGATTGAAAGTTTGGTGGAGTGGGTCACTCCATCACAAACGTGACAGATATCCTGTCTGCCGTATTACAATCTCATAAAAGCCTACAGAGTTTGTAATACAGCAGATAGGACATCTGTCACGTTTGTGACGGTGTAACTCATCTGCCAAACTCTAAATCAGGCCCTTTTTCTTCTATTATAGATAAAAGAACACAAAAGAATAACAAGCACATTTTGCCCTACGTCTCCACAGCAGCATATCACAATGACTTGACTTTGTCTTGTCCAATCTAGATGTTATACTTCTTAACTGTAAAGTCCTCTTGGTGAACTTACTAAAAGATTACGCAAGTAAGGGTGATTGGGCCAATAGAAATATGCTTATAAACCTATAGCATTCCTATGAAAGTTATACAAAAGACCCAGAGAGGTGCTTAACATTGATTATTATTCTACATATTTGGTCTGGATCAGACTACAAATTGTGATAGCCTAATTATAAGAAATTGGGCTATTAATTGAGGGGGTGGAATCTCCATGCACACAACAACCAAAATTCTTGTCAGGATGAACCACAAAAGTCACTAAATTAACCTGTGCTTAATCCTCTAGTGGCTTGACACCATAGTAGTCAGGCTTAACTTAGAGGCCATGTATAAAGCATTTATGCAGCGCACAAACAGTAATAAAGTGAAAGCACAGCACAAAACAAATCCCAATCCATTTTATAAGAATAAAGTACAATTCAGTAAAGAAAATTACACCTGAACAACAAAAATCCAACCAGTAGAACCAAAGATATTGAATTTTAAAGTGTTTTGAAAAATAGCGCAAAAAAGCAGAAAGCGCCAACTGCGGGTATGTGGGCGCACTAGAGAAGAAGTCAGAACTTCAGGCTGATCGTGACGTAGTGCAGACTGGGCATACGGCCGAGGTGGGTCCGCTGGACTAGTACCTTATGTCCATGATGGGAGGTCTGTGTGCATTGCATTGAGAGGCTTTGCACTGCTCTGCGTTGGGTCAGATGAAGCTTTCAGCTGTGTGACAAGGCTTTGCAGGGCTTTGCATTTCCTTGCATCAGTTCTAATGAAGTCCTCATCTGTGTCGTGGGGCTTTGGGATGCTCCATGTCGCTCAGTGTTAGTTCAGAGGAATTTGTCAGCTGTAGGCTGAGGCTTCATGGGGCTTTGTGTCGCTCAGTGTTGGTTCTCGTGAAAATTTCAGCTGGGCGTGGAGGCTTTGGAGGGCTTTGCATCACTTTGTGCTGGACTGTTGGAACCTTCAGATATGCAAGGAGGACTCTCTGATGCCTGCCAAGAGTCCAACACCTTCAGTCCTTCTTCTGTAACTTCCATAGGTCCAGGAGTGTTCTGATGGATGGCTCTGGAGAGCCAACATTTATGCCTGGTGTAGCCATGTGTGTGTATAAGGGGGGTTGTCTCCCTGTCCTACCCAACATCTTGTTCTGAAAAGTTCTTCCTTTGTCAAGGCTTCAAACTGTCTGTGAGATATAAAAGGCAAAGAAGGTCCTTTGGAAGTGTTCAAGAATCACAGCTCTTTGAAGCTGGATACAACCCCTCACCAGCTGTTCTGCGCACACCTAAGCCTCCTTTGTGTTACTGTCTAGAAGCAATATACAAACCCTAACAGCAGAGACAGTTCCAGTCATGTGGCCCAGGACATAGACATAAGGCACAAATGGTTGGGACAAGAAAATGCCAACTTTGTAAAAGTGTGATTTTCAGAATTGTGACTTAAAATCTGACTTTAGCATTAACAAGAATTTTTAATTATAATTCATTAGAGTGTATGCAGCATATTTCTATCTGCTTCCAATTAAAAGTTAGCATCCATTAAATGTAATAAGGTAACTCAGTGTTAGTCAGTTGGAGAGATAGGCCTTACAATAGTGAAAAACAACATTACAAATTTTTCACTGCCAGGGCATGTAAAATGTAAGTACACATGTCCTACTTTTTAAATAGATGCACCATGTCCTATGAACCTTTAGTGCCTGACTTTAAAAAGGAAGTTTTATGTCTATCAAGAGGCTTATTTTGCCAGGTCAAAATGGCAGTTTTAAAGCTGCACTACAGACTGCATAGCCAGGCCTAAGACATGTTTTGATGAGTTAAATTAGTGCATGGCATAAGGAGTGCTGCTGCCCAGTCGTAGCATTTAAATTACAGGCCCTGGGTACATGTAGAATCATATACTAGAGACGTACAAGTAAATTAAATGTGGCAATTACATGTAAGGCAATTTTACCATGTTTTACGGAGACAGCACAAGGCATGTAGCAATGTTTAGCAGAGGTAAAGTGTGCAGAGTCTAATGCCAACAAAAATGGGCTCAGCAACAGAAGGCAAAAACGGTGGGATGTTACCATGAAAAAAGGGCCAGGTCAAACAGCAAGCATTTTAGAATATTTTATATGTAAGATAAGCATGACCATTCACCAACATCTTTTAGCCTCAAAACATTATGTACAGTACAGGTGGACAGCATTTGAATCTGAGATGGATTTGGATTTGACTTGATTGCGGGAGCAGCGTGAGGAGCTGGAATTCTAGGTGCCACCTTTGTCGGGCCAAATCAAAAGCCTAATTAATGGCCTACTGGGGGTTGTGAGCTTTTGGTGATGACTGGGGATGAGTTGTGGTTAATTCCACTACAATTGGTTGAGCCCCTTGACCACGGAGGCGGCCCATCTAGGTCTGGGTGCAGCTTGTGGTAAAGGGTGTGTTCCCACCTCCAGGGTTCTTGCTGTAATCATTCATCAGCTATACAGTCAGCACCTCAGCTTTTCCAGCCAGCCTCCAACCATTCTCTTTATCATTCTTTTCACCAGTTTCTCTATCAGTCTCTTTACCAGATTTTTTTTTTATATAACCTGCGTGGCTCACTTCTCATTTTACATCCTTGTCAGCCCAGGTAGTTATTATAATTTTAATAATGGCACCAAGACTATATCAACAAGGAATCTGCACAGAATTCTAGTAATAGTGAGTTGGGCCTTAGTTAATACCTGCGGCCAGCAGCGGCAGTAGTTTTTTGCCTCCGATTTCTGGCTGTATATATGATGACAGAAAACAAATTGAGATCAAGAAGACTAATCTTTTCAAGGTGTTGTCAAAAGTTTAAAGGGCTGATTACGAGTTTGGTGGTCTGACCATTGGACCGCCAAACCTGCAGGGATGAGGTCATCGTCAATGCCACGGTGACTTTTGCCAGCCTTTGCATTGCTGTGCAGCCACCATGGAAAGGCTGACGGAAAGTGGAGACATGATCAGAATGGTGGTACCAAACTTGGCATCACCGTGGCAGACCATGACTCCGACTGCCACCAACCCATCAGGAACTATGATCCTGGTGGTGGTGGCAGTCTCCTGGCGGTCCGACCACCAGGATCATAATCTGGTGGTATGACCGCCAGGAGTGTGGCAGTCCTCGGACTGCCAAACTCGTAATCAGCCCCTAAGTCTAACCCATTATGGAATAAGGCTCTACATTTAGGTATTTTAAAGGAGAAATCAATAATCCAGTCCCACATTTTGAGATCTGGCGAGAAGCATCTTTAAGAGGAAGCTGACCTGTTGTCTTTGAGGGATGGGCTGGACGTAATTCATACAAAACAAATCCACGATTGGATAATTATGTGAAGGATTCAAATGCTAATATCCACGATTCTTTACGGAGTTAGACTTCACTAACACTCCGTTTCCTCTGGCTGATTATGACCAGATGCTAAAGAGCTTTCTAATTACAGCACTTCTGGCATGGATGTATCTGGGTCCCTGCACGAGAAAAAACAGAATGCTCCACAGTAGGACTGCCCTGGTGATGCTTCCATGATGTTAGAATATACCTTCCTTACCAGAGATATCACCTTGAAAGGCTGCATCACCATTGTCTGCTAAAAGAATCTCAGAAAGAGCTGGGCTGTCGTTGAAGAGAAAGAGAAAGTCAACGGAGTAGCAGTGCCACACCAAGCAAGTTGTCCAACATCAAAATTGCCAACACCTACCAATAAATCAAAGGAGAAGGTATATCTGTCATTATTAGATCTCTTATTTATGTAGAAGGGTCTTTCTTCCTAAGCTCCCCTAAAAGTAGTCTCTGTGGAATCTAATATTTCTTCTGTACAATCTAAGGGATCTCAAGTTTTTCCTGTTTTTAAATCAAAGGAAAAAGCGAAGGAGGCAGCACAAAATGCAACTAACTTTAGTTACATGTGCTAAAAAAGGAAAGATCGAAAAAAGGCTAAAAGAAAATTAAGATGACTAAGCAAAAAAGGAGCAATAAAAAATAAATTTCTGTGAGGAGACCCCGTTCACTTCAACCCTGATTGTCCCTGGGGAAAGGGAGCAGTCTGCTACAGGGTTGGGGAATTACAATTTAGTGGTCTCTTCTAGGAACCTTGGTGGCTAAAATAACCCAAATGTAAATGCACCAACAAAGGAGTTGGAGCCAGGAATTGGGAAGGGTGCTTTTTGAGAGATGGAGGCAGAAAAGACAACCTTGGATACTGAGATCTTGGTACCACCTGCACATTCACATTAGGAAAGATTCTAAAAACGAAAAATGACTCAATCTGTGGTGTGTAAGTCAACTTTAACAGGTTCTTTTCCCTACAGAGCAGGTGATACATTGGTAAATGGTCATAAAAATCATCCTATGGCCCATAACACAATGCAAAGTAGAACTGAAGAAACAACATATTTAGTTTTATTGTCTTATTTGAGGATGAGTCCTTCTTTTTGAATCAATCTTTTGTGTTGAATCTTTTGACTCACATAGATGAATTTAAATTGGTAAGGAGTGGTGAACTACAATTGGTGGTACTACTAGACTCTGGTTTTGAGAAGAAAACTAGGGTCTTATTTAAGTCACCTGTTATTACAAATTAGATTTTGATGAGCTGTGATTTCTTTATGTCTTGAGGAATTGATGTTATATCCTCGCCTTCTCAAAACAAGGTTTTGTCAGGGGGAAAAACAATATTCGTCAATGCCGTGTCCCATTGAGGAATGCTCTGTGTCACTGTAAGAGATGGCCATTAATGCCAAATTAACTCTTATTCCTTGTAATGCTGGCACTAGGGTGGTTTTATGTAAATATCAAAAGTAAGGCATGATGTCTAGTAGTGAAGATATTTCTCAATGGGCTTGTTTAGCTGGTTAGCTAAATACAGGGAAATCCTATGCCAGAAACCGTTGAAGGGAGGTGTTTAGTAGTATGTCCCACCGTATTAAAACTAGATCATGGAATATAGCCAGCTGCTGGAATAATCTGGGGAAAATTCAGAACCTGGATGCATTAAGTTCTGTCATAATTTGTCTGCAAGAAATATGGGTCCCTGGTGCTTTTGAGGTTGATCATTTCTTTGTGATTAGCTGTCTGGCTATTACGTCAAAGAGAGGTCATGCTAGCGATGGTATAGCCACAATGTTGTCCATACATTTTTCCTGAACATATACAGATATAGGCGTCACTTAAACTTGTCACATTGCGTTACATTCCCAGGGCAGAATTGGGGTCTTTGTTCTATTTTCCCTTTTATACTGGTCAATCTTTACATCTTACCAGGTCAAGGATATTCCCATGTGTTAAGTTAGTTTTTTAATTACATCAGTATGATCATGTGTAAAGTGGGTATCACCAAGGTTTTTATTATGGGAGATGTGAACGCAACAGTCTCTAATTATTCTCTTGATCTTTTTTCAGAAAAGGAATGGGGCCAGACTGTTAACATCCCAGTTACTGTGTACCCTTGTTCCCCCAAGACTAATAAAAGAGGACTTCTGCTCATGGAGGCATGTAGGGGGCGTGATTTATTGGGAGGCCACAGGGTGATTTTCAAGCTTATTTTACCCGTATTACTGCAAAATCTGCTACGATAATTGATTATGCAATTAGTTCATATATGGCTTTTCCCTATGTATCTGACCCAAAGGTGATAAAGAATGCCTGAGTGAACCACAATATGCTGCTTCTTACCATCAATGGGAACCTTGAGGATATCTACTCCTGGCAGATTCCTGATAATGATGGTGTGTTGTTTAGTGTTGCTAAAGGGAAGGTCTTATGGACCAAGAAAGATAAACAGTCACTCACAGTAGAATTAGGAAGAGTTATTGAAAGTCTTTCCCTTTCATGTTGGTTATGCCAACTTTGTAAAAGTGTGATTTTCAGAATTGTGACTTAAAATCTGACTTTAGCATTAACAAGAATCTTTAATTATAATTCATTAGAGTGTATGCAGCATATTTCTATCTGCTTCCAATTAAAAGTTAGCATCCATTAAATGTAATAAGGTAACTCAGTGTTAGTCAGTTGGAGAGATAGGCCTTACAATAGTGAAAAACAACATTACAAATTTTTCACTGCCAGGGCATGTAAAATGTAAGTACACATGTCCTACTTTTTAAATAGATGCACCATGTCCTATGAACCTTTAGTGCCTGACTTTAAAAAGGAAGTTTTATGTCTATCAAGAGGCTTATTTTGCCAGGTCAAAATGGCAGTTTTAAAGCTGCACTACAGACTGCATAGCCAGGCCTAAGACATGTTTTGATGAGTTAAATTAGTGCATGGCATAAGGAGTGCTGCTGCCCAGTCGTAGCATTTAAATTACAGGCCCTGGGTACATGTAGAATCATATACTAGAGACGTACAAGTAAATGAAATGTGGCAATTACATGTAAGGCAATTTTACCATGTTTTACGGAGACAGCACAAGGCATGTAGCAATGTTTAGCAGAGGTAAAGTGTGCAGAGTCTAATGCCAACAAAAATGGGCTCAGCAACAGAAGGCAAAAACGGTGGGATGTTACCATGAAAAAAGGGCCAGGTCAAACAGCAAGCATTTTAGAATATTTTATATGTAAGAAAAGCATGACCATTCACCAACATCTTTTAGCCTCAAAACATTATGTACAGTGCAGGTGGACAGCATTTGAATCTGAGATGGATTTGGATTTGACTTGATTGCGGGAGCAGCGTGAGGAGCTGGAATTCTAGGTGCCACCTTTGTCGGGCCAAATCAAAAGCCTAATTAATGGCCTACTGGGGGTTGTGAGCTTTTGGTGATGACTGGGGATGAGTTGTGGTTAATTCCACTACAATTGGTTGAGCCCCTTGACCACGGAGGCGGCCCATCTAGGTCTGGGTGCAGCTTGTGGTAAAGGGTGTGTTCCCACCTCCAGGGTTCTTGCTGTAATCATTCATCAGCTATACAGTCAGCACCTCAGCTTTTCCAGCCAGCCTCCAACCCTTCTCTTTATCATTCTTTTCACCAGTTTCTCTGTCAGTCTCTTTACCAGATTTTTTTTTTATATAACCTGCGTGGCTCACTTCTCATTTTACATCCTTGTCAGCCCAGGTAGTTATTATAATTTTTATAATGGCACCTAGACTATATCAACAAGGAATCTGCACAGAATTCTAGTAATAGTGAGTTGGGCCTTAGTTAATACCTGCGGCCAGCAGCGGCAGTAGTTTTTTGCCTCAGATTTCTGGCTGTATATATGATGACAGAAAACAAATTGAGATCAAGAAGACTAATCTTTTCAAGGTGTTGTCAAAAGTTTAAAGGGCTGATTACGAGTTTGGTGGTCTGACCATTGGACCGTCAAACCTGCAGGGATGAGGTCATCGTCAAGCCCACGGTGACTTTTGCCAGCCTTTGCATTGCTGTGCAGCCACCATGGAAAGGCTGACGGAAAGTGGAGACATGATCAGAATGGTGGTACCAAACTTGGCATCACCGTGGCAGACCATGACTCCGACTGCCACCAACCCATCAGGAACTATGATCCTAGTGGTGGTGGCAGTCTCCTGGCGGTCCGACCACCAGGATCATAATCTGGTGGTATGACCGCCAGGAGTGTGGCAGTCCTCGGACTGCCAAACTCGTAATCAGCCCCTAAGTCTAACCCATTATGGAATAAGGCTCTACATTTAGGTATTTTAAAGGAGAAATCAATAATCCAGTCCCACATTTTGAGATCTGGCGAGAAGCATCTTTAAGAGGAAGCTGACCTGTTGTCTTTGAGGGATGGGCTGGACGTAATTCATACAAAACAAATCCACGATTGGATAATTATGTGAAGGATTCAAATGCTAATATCCACGATTCTTTACGGAGTTAGACTTCACTAACACTCCGTTTCCTCTGGCTGATTATGACCAGATGCTAAAGAGCTTTCTAATTACAGCACTTCTGGCATGGATGTATCTGGGTCCCTGCACGAGAAAAAGCAGAATGCTCCACAGTAGGACTGCCCTGGTGATGCTTCCATGATGTTAGAATATACCTTCCTTACCAGAGATATCACCTTGAAAGGCTGCATCACCATTGTCTGCTAAAAGAATCTCAGAAAGAGCTGGGCTGTCGTTGAAGAGAAAGAGAAAGTCAACGGAGTAGCAGTGCCACACCAAGCAAGTTGTCCAACATCAAAATTGCCAACACCTACCAATAAATCAAAGGAGGAGGTATATCTGTCATTATTAGATCTCTTATTTATGTAGAAGGGTCTTTCTTCCTAAGCTCCCCTAAAAGTAGTCTCTGTGGAATCTAATATTTCTTCTGTACAATCTAAGGGATCTCAAGTTTTTCCTGTTTTTAAATCAAAGGAAAAAGCGAAGGAGGCAGCACAAAATGCAACTAACTTTAGTTACATGTGCTAAAAAAGGAAAGATCGAAAAAAGGCTAAAAGAAAATTAAGATGACTAAGCAAAAAAGGAGCAATAAAAAATAAATTTCTGTGAGGAGACCCCGTTCACTTCAACCCTGATTGTCCCTGGGGAAAGGGAGCAGTCTGCTACAGGGTTGGGGAATTACAATTTAGTGGTCTCTTCTAGGAACCTTGGTGGCTAAAATAACCCAAATGTAAATGCACCAACAAAGGAGTTGGAGCCAGGAATTGGGAAGGGTGCTTTTTGAGAGATGGAGGCAGAAAAGACAACCTTGGATACTGAGATCTTGGTACCACCTGCACATTCACATTAGGAAAGATTCTAAAAACGAAAAATGACTCAATCTGTGGTGTGTAAGTCAACTTTAACAGGTTCTTTTCCCTACAGAGCAGGTGATACATTGGTAAATGGTCATAAAAATCATCCTATGGCCCATAACACAATGCAAAGTAGAACTGAAGAAACAACATATTTAGTTTTATTGTCTTATTTGAGGATGAGTCCTTCTTTTTGAATCAATCTTTTGTGTTGAATCTTTTGACTCACATAGATGAATTTAAATTGGTAAGGAGTGGTGAACTACAATTGGTGGTACTACTAGACTCTGGTTTTGAGAAGAAAACTAGGGTCTTATTTAAGTCACCTGTTATTACAAATTAGATTTTGATGAGCTGTGATTTCTTTATGTCTTGAGGAATTGATGTTATATCCTCGCCTTCTCAAAACAAGGTTTTGTCAGGGGGAAAAACAATATTCGTCAATGCCGTGTCCCATTGAGGAATGCTCTGTGTCACTGTAAGAGATGGCCATTAATGCCAAATTAACTCTTATTCCTTGTAATGCTGGCACTAGGGTGGTTTTATGTAAATATCAAAAGTAAGGCATGATGTCTAGTAGTGAAGATATTTCTCAATGGGCTTGTTTAGCTGGTTAGCTAAATACAGGGAAATCCTATGCCAGAAACCGTTGAAGGGAGGTGTTTAGTAGTATGTCCCACCGTATTAAAACTAGATCATGGAATATAGCCAGCTGCTGGAATAATCTGGGGAAAATTCAGAACCTGGATGCATTAAGTTCTGTCATAATTTGTCTGCAAGAAATATGGGTCCCTGGTGCTTTTGAGGTTGATCATTTCTTTGTGATTAGCTGTCTGGCTATTACGTCAAAGAGAGGTCATGCTAGCGATGGTATAGCCACAATGTTGTCCATACATTTTTCCTGAACATATACAGATATAGGCGTCACTTAAACTTGTCACATTGCGTTACATTCCCAGGGCAGAATTGGGGTCTTTGTTCTATTTTCCCTTTTATACTGGTCAATCTTTACATCTTACCAGGTCAAGGATATTCCCATGTGTTAAGTTAGTTTTTTAATTACATCAGTATGATCATGTGTAAAGTGGGTATCACCAAGGTTTTTATTATGGGAGATGTGAACGCAACAGTCTCTAATTATTCTCTTGATCTTTTTTCAGAAAAGGAATGGGGCCAGACTGTTAACATCCCAGTTACTGTGTACCCTTGTTCCCCCAAGACTAATAAAAGAGGACTTCTGCTCATGGAGGCATGTAGGGGGCGTGATTTATTGGGAGGCCACAGGGTGATTTTCAAGCTTATTTTACCCGTATTACTGCAAAATCTGCTACGATAATTGATTATGCAATTAGTTCATATATGGCTTTTCCCTATGTATCTGACCCAAAGGTGATAAAGAATGCCTGAGTGAACCACAATATTCTGCTTCTTACCATCAATGGGAACCTTGAGGATATCTACTCCTGGCAGCTTCCTGATAATGATGGTGTGTTGTTTAGTGTTGCTAAAGGGAAGGTCTTATGGACCAAGAAAGATAAACAGTCACTCACAGTAGAATTAGGAAGAGTTATTGAAAGTCTTTCCCTTTCATGTTGGTTACCGGTAAGTGTATTTGAGGAGGATATGGAAAAACTAGTGAGAAGAATCCTAATTCAGGAAGTTAGTTAAAATAAAAAACCTATAAGCAAATCTAATAATTTTAATAAAATATTTGCCTTCAATAAGCTTATTAACCATCTACAAAGAAGTCAATTTGTTCTTTTCTAAAGAATAAAATAAATAGATTTCTCATTTGAAAAGAGGAAGAACGAGATGGAAAAGAATCCAGAAAAGACATAGGTGTGATAATATCTGGGTCAAAATAACAGGGGCTGTAAAACACAAAAATTTAAATGAAATTCTGAAAATTATAGGAGAAAACAGTGGTTCTTTCCCTAAGCCAAAGATAAATAATATCATTAGTATGGAATAGCAAGAATATATAAGTTCCCTTTATGATGTGAATAGCCAGACTCCTTGTACTAGTATCATAGAAT
The DNA here is from genome assembly GCF_031143425.1 of Pleurodeles waltl. Lineage (NCBI taxonomy): Eukaryota > Metazoa > Chordata > Amphibia > Caudata > Salamandridae > Pleurodeles > Pleurodeles waltl. Next base: position 1,294,495,419 of record NC_090440.1, read on the forward strand.
CCCTAACTGGGGTATTAGCTGAGAGGCGTCCCCCCCCACTAGACTGGAAGTGTTGCTCTATCTTAAAGCTGCTAGAAACATGGGGACAAGAGGTCCAGAACAATTACCTATTACCATTATAAAATTAGATCTGGATCCCTGAGCAACCAATTTAATGGCCATTTTTTGTTACTGTTTTCATACTGGAGTGGTCCCTAGTTAATGGAGGGGTAGTAATATTCTGCCGTTACACAAAAAGCGGCCTATAAATCTACCATGCAATTATAAGCAGATTACTCTGTTAGATGCCACAGGAAAGATCTTTGCTAAATGGGTTTTATCTAATCTACTGGAATGGGTAAAGGAAAAAAAACATTATACTTTTGGATCAGGCAGGCTTTAGAGCTGGTCACTCAACTCTGGATAATATAACTGTAAAACTTCAGCATTTGATTGCATACACAGGCAGACCCTTTGAAAAAAGCAGAATGCCGTGGTTATACCAGGGGGGCTCTTAAAACGTAATATCGCCCTTCACACAGACAGTTGGTGTCATGTTATGTTAGGTGGTAGCTTGGGCATTACACCACAGATCCTGACCAGAAATGGACAAAAGCAGGGTTGCCTGTTGGCGCCTTTGCTTTTTTCTTTATATTTGTCCAATCTTGCTGAAGTGTTGAGTAAGGCTAGTGGGGATGCCCCAAAAGTAGGTGCCTACTCTTTGGGGACTCTGCTATATGATGATGTTTTTTTTTTCCTAGACGTGACTCCTAAAGACCTTCAGATGCGTCTTGATGTTTTGGTGTTGTCCAAAAGTGTGGCCAACTGCCAAAAGCCATAAGTGGTCTTTTAATAACTATACCTTAGAGGTAGTAAAGTCATATCCCTATCTGGGAAGATTTAAATCAGCAAATTTGGCTGAATGGATCATATTGCACATATATTGTATAAGGCGAATGCCCATGGCAATGCACCAAAAGCACTTTATGGAGCAACAGGCTATAGGCATTTTAAGCATCTCCTAACGGAATGCAAAATGAAGGTTCCCTCGACTCTGTTACATGCTGTAGCTACAGTAAAAGTTACTTAATTTCCTTTTATGCATAAGGTGGAAGGCAAGATTCTTCGCATTATCTGCACTTTAAATTCCATAGTTTCAATAGAAGCTTTAATGTTAGAATTAGGATTGGTGAACATTTATATAAGAGGTTTAGCTGCTATGCTAAGATGGTATCACTGTATTTTACATGCCAAAGACTCTTTAAGGAATCTTATAGCTACGGAATGCCTTCTTCCCTCTACTCAGTTTGGGTCATTTTTAGCTAATGTTCTTTTTGCACTGCAGCACTTTTCTCCATCTAGATTAGAAAGCCAGAATATGAACTATGCTCACCATAAATCTTTTTTAAAGTATAATATGAAAAAGTTCTTCCATGCTCTATGATAGGAATCTATGTAGAGCGAAACCTCGGTTTCATGGTGTCATTCAATCTTGCCAAGCAACTGAACTGTAGGCATATTTAAACTGGAACCTGGAACATAGGATGCAAAAGTGCGTAAAATTATTTAGGTTGAAATGTTTGCTGCCAAAAACTATAATAGAGGCTGAATGCAGCTTGGGACGAAAGAATCTCTAATGTTTGCTATACTGGTGTACAGACAATTGAACATGTTAGATTTGTTTGTCCTGTATTAAGTATCCACCAAAGGAGATTTTTAAAACCACTTTTTTAAAAGGCATTGCGATACAACAGCAAAAGCTGCTATGGAGATGACAAATTGCCCAGCGAAAGAACTACAGTGTGGAAGCATTTTTACATTTTTTATTCCTTTTTAAATGTGTATTCAATTGATATATTTTATACATTGTAAGATCTAAGGGCCTCATTACGAATTTGGAGGTTCATAGGCTGCCATGGTGGTGGCGGCGGTCTGACCGCCATTGGGTTGGTGGTTGGAATGCCAGTTTATGAGTCATGCGAGCCTATAGAGCAAAGTTCTCTGCGGTTCCGCATGCACCACCAGACAGCACAGACCGCCATGGTCATGATGCAGCACAAACTGGCCGGCGGAGCCTGTATTACCGCTGGACACATATGAGGTTGCATACTGCCAATGTGACTGTGGCGGTCCAACTACCACATCCAGGCAGGTGGAAACGGGGAGTATAAAGGGAGACACTCACCTGCAGGCAGCCTCACATGTCCAGTGCCACCATGGAGCCCATCACGCACGTCCTGCTGCTGCTCATTCGAAGGTGCACAAAATCCACGTTACCACGGGTGCAACTGACAGTAAGTAAACGCACCTACCTGTGTCATCAGCCATTAGAACAGATAGTTGCGCTGTCATCAAAATCGTATGGGGGTCACGCTATGGGCACCAAGTTGGAATCATACAGAAAGACCCCTTCAGGCAGGTCACCCACACTGCACCTCAAAACTACACAAAAACACAGGTCTGACCATCTCAGGCACAGGGACAGTAAAGGGTACACAATATTGTCTCACACAACACCAACAACGCACCAACATAACATCTACAAATACAAATACAACTCACATACGTACATTCCTAACATGACATGGACTCTTGTCACATTCAACACACATGTATGGATGTGGCATGGAACAAAACAACACTACCACTAAACAGCCCAGCAATGGACACACACATCACAAACATTACAGCACAATGGAAGTGCGATGGCATACACAAAAGACTGATAGACAAATAGACAAACCTCACTATGCGAACAATAACTGCACAACTGAGATGGGCCATCACTAGTACTCAGGGAAGGATGCTGCACTGGGACACATATTACCTTGCACATGCCCATGCAACAACATTTGCAAAGGAAATGGCCTTACATGTATCTCAGGGACAAACAATACTAGACCCAAATGACATGCCCATCTGCACAATGTGGAAGTGCATGTTAATAAAGAACATACAACGCCAACTGCACGGGATATACTTTTACAGGAATTAGCTGTAAGGTACACACAGCTAAATGGACACATGCACAGTCAACTGCAACTGAACTTGCTTGCGTGCTGGTGTGTTTTGTGCTGCTTGTGTTTGTGTGTGATGCTCTTGTGTGTTGATGTGGATTCGAGTGGATCTGTCGGTGTGCTTTGGGTAGGTAGGGGAAGGGGGGATTTGGATTGGGAAGAGGGAGGTGGACAGAAGGTGCGGGGTGACTGGCTGCATTCAGTGAGGAGGCCAGAGCCTGAAAAGATCTCTGTAGGCTTGTCCTAAAACACATGTGATTTCAACATAACTGCAAGTAACTCCATGATGCTGGCCATCAGTCTGGGCACAAACCTTACCCATTACACATGTGCAGTGCACTTTTTCACATGTCACATCCAGGGCATAGATATTCACATTGTGGCTCTAAACTCTAGGCCTGCTTGTCATGCCCCTCATTGCTACTGCAGTTGCGCATGCCAAATGACATGCTATGCAGGGTGAGGGTATGTGTCAGCCAATAAACAATGGTGACACACTTCTGTATGTGGCACATGAAATGTACCCACATTATAAATGTAGTATTCCACAAACAGTTTGCCATGCACATATATATGAGGGAATACAGACATCCTCTCATCAACAAGGATAGTCCATGCATGAAACAGCAGTTTAGAAATGTTTTTAAAAAGAGAATGGACACATGCTGACATGTAGGCAAAAGGAATGTTGGTAACAGTGATGGAACATAAACCATGTCAATGGACATTCCCCACTTACCAATGGAAAACATTTTCCTATAGCTGCATCCAAAGAACAATGTAAGCTCTGTCACATGTATCTTGGACATTTTCACATTGCATACTGAAGTGAGGCAACAGCACCCAACATACGCTGGAGATAACTAGCCCGCGGCAGGTAGATGCCTTTATACACATTTACTGAGACACATGGCTGAGATTAGTGATCCATCACCTACTTACCTTTGGCCTGTAACATTTAGGAGTAGTGGTCTGTTGCATAGAAATTACACACACTACAACAACAAACAGTAGTTGTTTGATCAATGTACCCAGCCATATGTCGTCCCTGCAGAGCAAGGGGTTTGTGGATTCTACCCAGTTGTGTCCCAGGTCCCTGGGCCAATCTGCAATGCACGTCATTATGCACCACATGACATATCTACACAGTCACTCATCTATTGTGTGACACATGGCTCATCTCTAATTGTCAGGGTGAGCCGTCAGAGCCTAACTCATTCACTTGGCAATGTGACAGGCAGTAATATACTCTGTACTCACCCCTTTGTGCCTGCTGTGCTGCCCTCAAATGCCCATCAAGCACCGGATAGGCCACCACCAGAATGTGGGCCATTAGGGGAGTCATAGTCTGACGAGCACCCTGTTCACGTTGGGACGGCAACCCCAGCTGGACCTCAGTGATCTTTGGGCCCAGCGTCTCAGGTTCTCCCATTTTTTCCTGCAGTGGGTGCTCAGCCGGCTGTGGACCCCAGGGTCTGTACCTTCTTTACAATTGCTCTCCATAATCCCTTCTTTTGATGGGCATTGACCTGCATGGATGCAAAAGACAAATCAAGAAATCATGATCACAGGTTTCATCACAAACGGTTGAGTCACATACATGACATTAGCATCAAGATCGGACTTTCCTATTTGTCAATGCTCCCCAAGTGTGACACATACAAGCCAATAAGTACACAGGCATGACTCCACACATATATTTCTCCATTAGCAGACTAACACACTACCCTGCTCAGGCCCTACAATGACTAAGCAAGCTTACTGACATCATGTAGCCCATTTTCTCACAACCTGACTGTGATGTGAGCCACTGTGAAACACATCACAACTATGTGGCTTCTGAAGTGTGAACTCCTTTGGCATGAATGGGCCAACACATTCACCCTGTGAGAATGGCTCTCTTCATAGAGGCCCTGCAGGCAACTGCCAGAGTACAAACTCAAACATTTCACGTGGGTAAAAATGAAGGGACTGGCATGGTGGGTACAGAAAGTGTCTTCCCTGTCCATGTGTGGATATGTGCATAACAAATGCAGACTCATGACACTTCAGAGGGTGGGGGTGAATGGTGTGTAAATGTACCACAGAAAACTCCTTTGGACATATGTGTCCACCCTACAGAGATGGCATACGACAAACAAAGGCATGCACTGTACAGTTTCTGCTATGTGACCAAGCAACTAAGTCACATATCATGGACTCCCAGGAATCAACACTGTCTGTACTGAGGGACTGTCATTTGTGCAATCAGCCTGTACAGGACCTGTGTGAAGGTGACAACAGGGCAGTGGGAGTAAGCGACCTGTCATGAGTCAAAAACACACATTGACAATGATGCTAAGTGCACATGTGGACTAGATTAATAACTTATCTCTGTATCCGTTCCAAATCTAATCAATGGAAGGAGTCAGTCTGGGCAGGATTTATTACCAGAGTTTCATATTGGACACATGACAGGATCTGCTGGGGTACAGGGAATGGGCACAGTGCAACAGTTGCATAGCCACAGTGACTCTACCCAAGTCTAAATTAGTACCCATACTGGGAGACACATTTGACAGTCCCTGTTCTCTGCACTCTGAGCTCACAGAACCTACATGACACTCCATTCCCATCACTTCCATGCATGTCATTACGTCATGTAGTAAACAGCAATTTGGCATGTTGTGTGTGTGGCAACCTGAAGGGCAGAGTGAGTCATGATATGCCTTCCAAAAAACAGTATCGCAAGGACCTACGTGTTAAGAAATTTCTGTAGCACCATACAAATTGCTCAAATTACTCTCAACTGACTCGTACAAAATGCATACTCTGCTCATGCTGTCATGCACATACTTGTTGTCTGACATTTATAACACTCATGAGGAAAGGGATGTCAGTGATGACAGTAATGTCTCCTCACCTAGTTATGTGCATCCAACACAAGGAGGAACTAAGACCCCAAAAACTCACATAACACAATGTGACTGAACTTAATATATGGCACTGGCCACCAATACCTGCATATTGTACCTCCCGTTAATGCCACACAGACTGCAACAACAGGCATATGACTAGTCAAATAGGCACAGATGTTCCCATTCTAGCCTGTGAGGAGGGAAAGGATGATGAAGTACAGAGAAAACTGTGCGCATGAGGTACTTACCTGCTCCTCTGGTGCACCTTAGAGCTGTTATTAGAGGGGTAGGACTTCATCTACTAATTTCTCCAGCTCCTCTGGAGAGAAGGCAGGGGCCCTGGCATGATTGCTCCCAAAGGCGGTACACAGCAGCTCAGGCAGTGGAGGTCTTGCTGACAGCAGTGTCAGGGGTCAAGTAAATGAATCTGCAGAAAATGGCAGTCACGTCTGCCACGTACTGAAGACACAGCCGTTAGTTCATGACTGCCACTGGCAACGACGTTAGCCTATGGCTGTGTCCCGACGGTTGCAACTGCCTCCCTCCATAACGACTTCTGTCTGTGGTCACGTGTGGTTCCTAATGTCCAGTGGAATAGGTCAAGCGACTTCCTTTTTGGGGGCCTGCAATGCTGTATTGGGCTCCACTAACTGCGTCACACCTCCAAAAATGTTTCTTGGAGCTCACTAACATGCTTATCCTGTCTTGTCATGTAGGTCTTATTAATCAAACACCATTGTAGTATGTTGCAGGGCACAGATGGCATCTAACAGTAGGCAGGGCTGGCTCTAGGGCAGTCCAGCCGATGCCACTGCACCAGGTGCTGACTTTGGGAGGGGACACTGTATTTGTAACTATATGTTAGTTTTTAAAGCTCCAAGTGCAGTGTTTCTTGCCTCCAGGAATATTCAGGCAACAATAAAAATGTCAAGATGATTCTGAAAGTTAATGTTCTTCCTGGAGAGAGTTTGGAGTTTTCTCTAGTGGAAGTTTTAAGATAGCACAGTGTTTTAATATGCCTCCTGCAAAGAACATGTACCAAATAGATCACAAAGTGCATATGACGCAAATGGGTCAGTGGGTTACTGCTTTTGTCAAAAAGGTCCTTTTGTTACTAACAGTTGTGAGAAAGTAGCCTCTTTCTAGCCTTGTTACCCCCACTTTCGGCCTGTTTGTGAGTGTGTGTCAGGGTGTTTTCACTGTCTCACTGGGATCCTGCTAGCCAGGGCCCAGTGCTCATAGTGAAAAACCCTATGTTTTCAGTATGTTTGTTATGCGTCACTGGGACCATGCTAGTCAGGACCCCAGTGCTCATAAGTTTGTGGCCTATATGTATGTGTTCCCTGTGTGATGCCTAACTGTCTCACTGAGGCTCTGCTAACCAGAACCTCAGTGGTTATGCTCTCTCTTTACAAATTGTCACTAACAGGCTAGTGACCAATTTTACCAATTCACATTGGCATACTGGAACACCCTTATAATTCCCTAGTATATGGTACTGAGGTACCCAGGGTATTGGGGTTCCAGGAGATCCCTATGGGCTGCAGCATTTCTTTTGCCACCCATAGGGAGATCTGACAATTGTTACACAGGCCTGCCAGTGCAGCCTGAGTGAAATAACGTCCACGTTATTTCACAGCCATTTACCACTGCACTTAAGTAACTTATAAGTCACCTATATGTCTAACCTTCACCTGGTGAAGGTTGGGTGCAAAGTTACTTAGTGTGTGGGCACCCTGGCACTAGCAAAGGTGCCCCCACATTGTTCAGGGCAAATTCCCCAGACTTTGTGAGTGCGGGGACACCATTTCACGCGTGCACTATACATAGGTCCCTACCTATGTATAGCGTCACAATGGTAACTCCGAACATGGCCATGTAACATGTCTAAGATCATGGAATTGTCCCCCCAATGCCATTCTGGCATTGGGTTGACAATTCCATGATCCCCCGGGTCTCTAGCACAGAACCCGGGTACTGCCAAACTGCCTTTTCAGGGTTTGCACTGCAGCTGCTGCTGCTGCCAACCCCTCAGACAGGTTTCAGCCCCCCTGGGGTCCAGGCAGCCCTGGCCCAGGAAGGCAGAACAAAGGATTTCCTCTGAGAGAGGGTGTCACACCCTCTCCCTTTGGAAATAGGTGTGAAGGCTGTGGAGGCGTAGCCTCCCCCAGCCTCTGGAAATGCTTTGATGGGCACAGATGCTGCCCATCTCTGCATAAGCCAGTCTACACTGGTTTAGGGATCCCCCAGCCCTGCTCTGGCGCGAAACTGGACAAAGGAAAGGGGAGTGACCACTCCCCTGACCTGCACCTCCCAGGGGAGGTGCCCAGAGCTCCTCCAGTGTGCTCCAGACCTCTGCCATCTTGGAAACAGAGGTGCTGCTGGCACACTGGACTGCTCTGAGTGGCCAGTGCCAGCAGGTGACGTCAGAGACTCCTCCTGATAGGCTCTTACCTGTGTTACTACCTATCCTCCTTCCTAAGTAGCCAAACCTACTTTTCTGGCTATTTAGGGTCTCTGCTTTGGGGAATTCTTCAGATAACGAATGCAAGAGCTCATCAGTGTTCCTCTGCATCTCTCTCTTCACCTTCTACCACGGAATCAACTGCTGACTGCTCAGGACTCCTGCAAAACCGCAACAAAGTAGCAAAGACGACTACTGCAACCTTGTATCGCTGATCCTGCCGCCTTCTTGACTGTTTTCCTGGTGGTGCATGCTGTGGGGGTAGTCTGCCTCCTCTCTGCACTAGAAGCTCCGAAGAAATCTCCCGTGGGTCAACGGAATCTTCCCCCTTCAACCGCAGGCAACAAAAGACTGCATCACCGGTCCTCTGGGATCCCTCTCAGCACGACGAGCATGGTCCCTGGAACTCAGCAACTCTGTCCAAGTGACTCCCACAGTCCAGTGACTCTTCAGTCCAAGTTTGGTGGAGGTAAGTCCTTGCCTCCCCACGCTACACTGCATTGCTGGGTACCACGTGATTTGCAGCTGCTACGGCTCCTGTGCACTCTTCCAGGATTTCCTTTGTGCACAGCCAAGCCTGGGTCCCCGACACTCTAACCTGCAGTGCACAACCTTCTGAGTTGTCCTCCGGCGTCGTGGGATCTTCTTTTGTGACTTCGGGTGAGCTCCGGTTCACTCATCTTCGTAGTGCCTGTTCTGGCCCGTCTGCGGGTGCTGCCTGCTTCTGAGTGGGCTCCTTGTCTTGCTGGGCGCCCCCTCTGTCTCCTCACGCAAGTGGCGACTTCCTGGTCCCTTCTGGGCCACGGCAGCATCCGAAAACCCTAACCGCGACCCTTGCAGCTAGCAAGGCTTGTTTGCGGTCTTTCTGCGTGGGAACACCTCTGTAAGCTTCTTCACGGTGTGGGACATCCATCCTCCAAAGGGGAAGTTCCTAGTCCTCTTCGTTCTTGCAGAATCTACAGCTTCTACCATCTGGTGGCAGCTTCTGTGCATCCTCAGCTGGCATTTCCTGGGCATCTGCCCAATCTTGACTTTGTCGCGACACTTGGACTTGGTCCCCTTATTCCACAGGTACTCTCGTCCGGAAATCCACCTTTGTTGCATTGCTGGTGTTGGTCTCCCTTGCAGAATTCCCCTATCACAACTTCTGTGCTCTCTGGGGAACTTAGGTGCACTTTACACCTACTTTTCAGGGTCTTGGGGTGGGCTATTTTTCTAACCCTCATTTTTTTTCTTACAGTCCCAGCGACCCTCTACAAGCTCACATAGGTTTGGGGTCCATACGTTATTCGCATTCCACTTTTGGAGTATATGGTTTGTGTTGCCCCTATACCTATGTGCTCTCATTGCAATCTATTGTGACTGTACATTGCTTGCATTGCTTTCTATTGCTATTACTGCATATTTTTGGTATTGTGTACATATATCTTGTGTATATTTGCTATCCTCATACTGAGGGTACTCACTGAGATACTTTTGGCATATTGTCATAAAAATAAAGTACCTTTATTTTTAGTATATCTGTGTATTGTGTTTTCTTACGATATTGTGCATGTGACACCAGTGGTATAGTGGGAGCTTTGCATGTCTCCTAGTTCAGCCTAAGCTGCTCTGCTAAGCTACCTTTTCTATCAGCCTAAGCTGCTAGACACCTCTTCTACACTAATAAGGGATAACTGGACCTGGTACAAAGTGTAAGTACCCCTTGGTACCCACTACAAGCCAGGCCAGCCTCCTACAACAGTTTAGGAGTTAAAATCCTAATATAGAACAGTAAGCTATTAGTCATCAGAGAACTGCATGCAGTCCTCAACGTATAGATTAGAAAATTATTATTTTTCCCAGTCTTTCATTAGCCTAATGTTGCAAAAAGAGTTTACTTGGGTATGACTCGATTCTTATTATTAAAGAGAACCCCCGAACATGGTGTTACCTTTAAAAATCTGAGTTTGTGATTCTCCAGACTGAGCACTCCTAAACTATACAGCCAACCAGTTTAGATGACATGTGATTCCTACATCTTTTAGTGCTCTGTCTCCTGCAACATTTGTTATACACTGATTTGCAAATTTATGACTGATTTTCTCTGTGTTATGTGTGTACAATGTAAATAACTCTGACATCCTACGCTGAAATTATTGGTGCTACAAAACTAATTAAATGCACACAAGAAAGAGTAGTTATGGAGACTTGAGGGGCATTGTTAAAGGGTGGTAGTGAGTGAATTCCGTGGCATAGGTGGTCATTGGGGGCAGCAACAAACATTGCCACAAAGGTGCTGCAAGTGCTAAGGCCTCCCTGATAGTGGGACACAGTCCTCCCTGTCGACATTCATTTTGGCAGTCAGGATATCCAGTCACATTTCAAGGGCAATATTGTTGCACACCTTTGAGTTTGGTCCAGATACATGTTGTGTATACATGTGTGGAAAAACATGTATGTTGCTGTTGACACAATGGCTAATGTTAGAAATCATGTCTTGTCATACATAGGGATCCAGGGAGATGGAGGATGCAACATCCTCCTTTCTACCATCCACTGCCAGACCTTGAGACCATGGAAGAATGACACATCATCCATCCATACCGTTTGAATTGGCATCATCCTTCCACACAATCTGAATTGGCAAACAGTAGTGGACTTATGTCGCCAGCTGGAGCCTGATCTGATACCAAGTTTTAGTTATCCAACCATCATACCACCTATTGTAGAAATCATGTTAGTATTGCACTTCTTAGCCACAGGGTCCTTCCAACATACATTGGCCCTGTCAGCTGGCATATCCCAACCTATGTTCAGTCTGGCGTTGAAGGATGTCCTCTCAGCAATGTTGAAACACCTGGACAGCTACATCCAGTTTTCCAGACATAAGCATTTAGCCAGTGTGCAGGCTGACGTTTATGGTTTTGCACGCCTCCCACCTGTGGTTCGTTGATTGATGGCACACATGTTGGTTTGGTCCCACCACATGCCGAATAACAAGTATACCGCAACAGAAAGAACTTCCATTCCATCAACATGCAGTTTATCTGTATGGCAGATTTATACATTTCACAGGTCTGTGCTGGTTACCCATCTCAGGCTTGTTTACTTCATAATGCAGAACAGCACCATACAGCCTGATTTCACAACTGTACAGAGAGAGGGCCTGGCTTGTTGGTAAGTCACATCAGTCCTGTTTGTGTGTGTGCAATGTCAGGTGCAACAATCGTGAAGTGAGGGACTCATTGTTGCACATGTGTCCCATTCCTTAACAGTAGACTCCGCATATCCAAACCGTCATTGGTTGCTGCCAGTAAGGGCTCCAACTAAGACAGGGGAAGTCTGCTTCAATGAGGCCAATGGAAGAGCACGGCGGGTAGCGGAGTAGACTTTTGGGCTCCTGAAGGCCAGATTTAGGTGTCTGGATCGGACAGGTGAAGCCCTCCCCTACTCACCCGGGAAAGTGTGTCAGATCACTGTGGCATGCTTCATGCTCTACAACATCGCCCTGCCTAGGAATATCCTGTCCATCTCAGAGAAGGGGGAGCGTGCAGAGCCACCGGATGAGACTCATGAAATGCCAAGTGAGTATGACAGTGGTGAAGATCTCATCATTAGCTACATTTCATGAGTGTAAGTATGTCTTGTGATGTGATTGTGACTGTACGAAGAACTGAAGTAATGAGAATGTGTGGAGTTGAGTGTTTTGGGAACAACTAGAGAGCAGATACTCTGCAGTATTCAGCCAAAGTATGCTTGAAGAGTTAGCCTTTGATATATTCCACCTTGATTTAGCTACTTTGTTTGTGCCAGTCTCAATGCAATGTAATTTCCTTTCTAGATGCTTGCTATGTGATTTGTGTATTGGGTAGATTTTCAAGCCTCTTCCCCTTGTTTTGTCTTTGTGCTGGTACCTTCACCATGACATCCTCATGAGGGCATTTCAGAGTTGTGACATTGGCAGGTATCTGATGCATTTCTGACATACGAATGTAGATCACAGATTTGATATGAGACCTGTGCCCAGGCAGCTTGAACAGTGTTTGGGTGGAAGCTCTGAAGTGCACCTTTTCCGTGCTAAGTATGCTGTGTTGAGCCGATTTCATCATGTGTATGATCATGTGACCATGAAATATGTTGTCATTGATTGCAAGCAAAGCGTTCACCCTTCGCATAGGCTAATCACTATTCTTCTATGACCTGTATGTTGGTGTAGATGTGTTTCATTATTGCAGGCCACAGTACCTGTACTACAACTCTGACCTATGTTTGTGTCATACCACCAAATGCATGGGCATTGAATATGATGGGCATTTGATCAGGGACTGTTGTACTGCCCTCTGTCTGTACTTTAGTTGATGTTATGTTGGGTTTCTTTGGTGTGGTATGTAGTAGGCTCAAGCTGGTGACACCATCCACTGTTTCCCTATTTTACAGGACAATGTCTGACAAGGACCTCCCTTCCAATGTCTGGGGGCTGTACCTTGGTAAGTGTACCCTGACTCAATATGAGTCAGCCATTCTTGGCTATGCCAATCTAGGCATTTCAACCACCTACCTGCTGCACCCTAGAATAAAATGCTTGGGTGACCAGACACTTGTAGCAATGTTTTTGTGTGCATTGGTAGTACTTCTTAGCAGGTCCCTGTACCTGTAACATATCCCTCCTTGCATTAGTATCCCGTGTCATTCTCATTCGCTTCACATGATCTTACATCATGGCAAAATGTGGAACAGAAGCAAGCAGACAAGGACTTTGTGATAGGTAGCTTTATTGAAAATGTGTGCATTAAACAACATTTGGGCTTAATGGAAAAGAAAAGTGAAGGTTTCAGCCATGGTGGATACAATCATTGGAGTGGATGCCACACCGCAGCCTAGTGTACTCTTCCCATTGGAGATGGAAGGTGGTTGAAGAACAGTCCACAAAGTGAATATGTGGCAGACAAAGGAGGTCATTTAAGAAGAGGTCACCTGCTGGCAGTGGTGGGTGTCTTGTAATCCGTACCTCCTGAAGTCTTTGGTGAACTTCCCCACTTGTGTGGAGGGGGGGGGGGATTCTGCTGCTACAGAGGCAGGGGTGCCTGGGGCAGGTTCTTCCCCTGACAGGGCCTCCCTTCCAGTGGCTGGCACCAATGAAAGGCGTGGTGTAGATGCGGCAAATGAAGGGGTAGTGTTTTGTTGTGGTGTTAATGTCCCTCAGCACCCTTGTTAGCGGGGCCATGTTGGTATTATGAGCATCCCACTGTTCACGCATTTCCCAATGGATGTTCCTCTGCAGCTACTTCATTTCCCAGAGGCCAGCAAGTATTTGGCCCATCAGGCCTTAGGACTCCTTATAGACCCCCAAGATGTGGCTGACGGTGTTCTGGACTGGAGCCTCCCCAGTGGTCTCATTCCGCTGGCCCACAGAATTCCTCCCACACACCCTACCCCCACTGCCCTGTACCCTTACCACAGGGTACCCCCTCCCACTGGTTCCTGGAACTTCATTGTCAGAGATTTGATTCTGCAACTCAGGATCTGGGACTGGGGGCACAAGATGGTTGCCACTGTCCAAGGGACACAGGTTGGGGGTGAAGGGTTGCCTGTGAAGTGGAGGCAAGATATGTCTTTGGCTACTTTGCAGCCTACTTGATTGTTATGGTGGCAGACCCAGGACTTTGTTGTATATGTAATTGGAGTCATTATGTGGTCCGTGCATTGTGAATGTGTCTGCGGCCAACACCATTCTGGTTATGCATCTTGAGGCCTTTGGGATCATTGTTTTGCACACTGGGTAAGGTGTTCTTCCTGTCCTCAATAGTTTCATCTTCGGTTAGCTGCTCAAGATGGAGCTAGGTAGCTAGATAGATCTCAGAGTTGAGAATTATCTGTATTTTAGTCCCTCCCAGGAGAGTAAACCTCAATTGAGAGTTAGTGGGTAAGGGTATTTGGATAAGTGACCAGTGTTCTGGTGTTTGGAGTTACTGAAACAGTGCCTCCTAGGAGTTGCATTCATGTCAGTCTCCATACTACACTCACTTTACAGATGGTATCCACCCAGGTGAGTGACCTTCCATTGAGATTTCATAAATTGATGGAATTGGGCAAGTGAAAATTGTTTTTTTGTTTGGTGTTAGGGACACAGGGCCTCCTGTGTTTTGCATTCTGGCCCCTTCCTCTATTTCCACCTACCATACGTGTGTTATGCTCCCAGATATTTAAACCTCATTAGAAAGTTAAGACAAGGGGTATTTTTGCATGAGAACATTGGGCTTGTGTTTGGAGTGGGAGAGACAGAGCCCCCTGCCCTTAGCAGTCATTTCATTCCCTCTACTTCATACACTTGATAACTGTCATCCCCACCGGTGAGCACACTTCATTCGCAAGTCATAAAGGAGGGTATTTGGAGATGGTGTTTTGAGTTAGTGAAACAGTGCCTCCTGGGAGTTGCAGTCAGATCACTCTCTCTACTACTCACACTATACAAATGATATCCTCCACGATGTTTACACTTCAATTGAGAGTTCATAAACAGGGGTATTTGAACAAGTGCACACTAGTCTGGTGGGTGGAGCCAGAGAAACAGTGCCTCCTAGTAGTTGCATTCATGTCACTCTCACTACTCCCCAATACTTGACAAATGTTCCCCCCAGGTGAGTAAACTTAATTTGGGAATTGCCAAACTGTGATCTTTGGTGACGAGAACTCTGGGCTCGTGTGTGGAGTTACTGAAACAGGACCTCCAGATCTTTGCAGTCAGATCACTCAATTGAGAGTTTGCAAACAATGATATGTGGACATGAGATCACTGGTCTGATGGTTAGGTTAACAGACACAGGGCCTTCCTGGCCGTACTAGTCATGTCACTCTCTCTACAGCCCACATTTTACAATTGGTATCCTCCTAGCTGAGTAAACCTGAATTGTGAGTTGGCAGACAGTGGTCTTTGGACAACTGACCACTGTTCTGGTGTTTGGAGTTGCAGAAATGTCAATGTCTGTAGTACACACAATTGACCAATGTTCTCTCCCCAGGTGAGTACACTTCAACTGAGGGTTCACTAACAGATTTATTTGGGCAAGTGACCACTGTGCTGTTGGTTGGAGTTACAGAAACAAGACCTGCTGGGGGTTGCAGTCATGTCACCCTCTCTGCTACACACCCTAAACAAGTGTTATCTTCCAAGGTGAATATACTTCATGTGTGAGTTAACACCCAGGGGTATTTGGAGGAGGAAACATTGTGCTGGTGGTTTTACTAACAGCAACAGTGCCTCCTGGAAATTGTAGTCATGTCATCCCGCTGCTCTCCAACACTTGACAAACAGTATCCTCCCAGGTGGGCACTTGCCCAAATAAATCTGTTAGTGAACCCTCAGTTGAAGTGTACTCACACTTCAATTGAGAGTTCACAAGTAGGGGTAGTTTGACAAGTGACAAGTGACCACTGGGCTGGTGTTTGAAGTTACTGGCACTAGGCCTCCTGGCCTTTGCAGTCAGATCACTCCCTGTACTACACACAATATACAAATGGTATCCTCCCAGTTGAGCCCACTTCAATTGAGAGTTCACAAACAATGATATTTGGACAAGAGAACACTGGTCTGATGGTTGGTTTAACAGACACAGGGCCTTCCTGCCCTTAGTACTCAAGTCACCCTCTCTACATCCCACATTTTACAATTGATATCCTCCCAGCTGAGTAAACCTAAATTGTGAGTTGGCAGGCAGTGGTCTTTGGACCAGTGGCAACTCTTCTGGTGTTTGGGGTTGCTGAAACAGTGCCTGCTGCGATTTGTAGTCATGTCAGTCCCTGTACCACGCACACTTGACAAATGATATCCTTCCAGATAAGTACACTTCAATTGGGAGTTAACAAACAAGGGTATGTGGTGAAGGAAACACTGGGCTGGTGGTTTGGGTGAGAGTAACAGTGTCTCCTGGGAGTTGTAGTCATGTTCTCCCTGTACTACACTATACAAGCGTTATCCCACCAGATGAGTGCACTTCAATTGAGATTTGCCAAACAGGGGTCTGGCTGGTGAATGGAGTGACAAAAGGTGAGCTATGGGCATCCATGGCATAGCAATTGTGTGACAGTTGTATTGTTGTGACTTACCAGACTCCACTCCCCCAGGTATTCCTGTTAGGCACTCAGGATGCAGGATGACCAAGACCTTCTCCTCTCATGGAAAGAGATCTAATGTGGCACTGGAAGGGCCACCACCAGTCTTCTTCATCTGCAGCTAGTGTCTGGAGACCAGGGAACATACCTTGCCCCTGAGGTTGTTTCACCTTTTCTTAATGTAATAAAAAGTGGTGCCTAGTATCTGTGCTGCTGTGCTCTATTATTGGCTCTGGCTTCAGTGTTTGGTGTTGTAAATGCAAAGGATTGTGGTGTGTGAAGAGGTGTGTGTTATAGTGTCCTTTGCAGGTATGTCTAGGGTGGCAATGTGTGTCAGCTGTTATTATTTTCAAATCCAACCAATGTGCCTTTGTGTATTACTTTGGTGACCATGAACTGCCATGGTTAGGACCGCCATGGGTGCCCACCACTGTGACTTTGGCCTTGTAAGACAGTCAGTGGGTGATCGATGTGCCGTCGGGGCTGGGGGCTGGACTGCCTATTTCCGGGCCTCCGTGGCACCGCCCGTCTACCTTTTTTGGTTGTAGGTCGGCAGACCTGCCTGTTTAACTTGTAATATTGCTTTCTGAGAGACCCCCAGCATGGCGGTCTGTTTAGGACCACCAACATAGCGGCCTGGCCGTCCGACTGCAAAACTCGCAATGAGGTCCTAAATCTCTAATAGAAACTTGTACTTGATGTATGAAACCTTGTTACATTGTGGCAGAAGGAGTGGACCAGAGCTGTATCCAAAATGGTACTTAATTTCCTTTCAGCACAAGATATAATTCATTTAAAACTATGGTGAAGTATGTACGTTGTCTTGGTTGACATTTGAGTGCTTCTCTAAATTAGTCTAATCCAGTGTTCTTTACCACAAAAGCGCAAGCCCAGAAAGTTGAGCTCCTTAATAAGCTCAAGCACTCTGTCATTTAGCTGGAATTTCATATGGCAAATCTGTCTGACGAACTAAGGACTTAATAGTCATTTTGCAGTTGTAAACACTGTGATTCACAAAATCACAAGTTTTGTGACCGCAAAATGTCTTTTTTAATATGTATTAAACAGTGTGTACCCATAATATCCAAGTTGGAACGTAAATGGTGCTAAATATCAAAGACAGAGGCCCTCATTCTGACCCTGGCGGTCGGCGGAGAGGCGGCGGTCGGACCGCGAACAGACCGGCGGTCAGAAAAATGGCATTCTGACCGCGGCGGTCACCGCCGCGATCGACCGCCACTTCCCCACTCCGACCGCCACGGCGGTCATGACCGCCGGGCTGGAGTTTGCGCCCTCCGGCCCGGCGGTCGTCCCAAGACCGCCAACGGTATCATGACCCTGCCTACCGCCGCGGTTTCTTGCGGTCGGGAACCGCCATGCGAACCATGGCGGTAAGCACTATCGGGGCCAGGGAATTCCTTCCCTGGCACTGATAGGGGTCTCCCCCACCCCCCACTACCCACCCGAGTCCTCCCCCCACACCCTCCACCCCCCTGCCACCCCCCAGAGGTGGTACGAACCCCCTCCCCACCCCCACCCCGACATGCACATACATGCACCCCGACATGCACACACCCCCAACATGCACATATACACACCCCCTACACACACATACACAACGGGGACACATACCCGCACACATACATGCAGACATGCGCACCTGCCGAACAGCACACATTACCCATAGACACAGCAGCACCCCCCGCCCGCATACACGCACTCACACACCCCCTCTACACACTCACACGCACACCCCCATGCACGCCCACATCACACAACACCACCCCTCCCCCTCCCCTCACGGACGGTCAACTTACCTTGTGCGTTGGTCCTCCGGGAGGCGACGGGAGCCATGGGGAGGTGACCGCCAACAGAACACCGCCAACAGAAGACCGCCACACAGATATGTGGGTCGTAATTCTGTGGGCGGTGTTCTGCTGGCGTGGCGGTGGAGGTTGACCAGTCTCCACTTTTCCGCCGACCGCCAGTGTGGCTGCTGGCGGTTTCCCGGCGGAACGCTCCCAGCGGTCGGAATGCGCACAGCGGCATACCGCCGCGGTCGGCGGTCTTCACCGCGGCGGTAACTCGGCGGTCTCGCGAAAAGACCGCCAAGGTCAGAATGAGGGCCAGAATATTGAGATTATCGTTATATGAAGGTAACTATTATCATTGGTCAGTATATAGTTTTTCTATTTTATTCAATACCATTAAAGTTTTGCATATTCAAGATGTAGACATTGTTGCATAATAATATCACTTACATTTGTTTTGTATTATTTATGTCAAATTTTTTTTTTATTTGATTATGAAATGTGTTTATATTTTTCAAATATGTTTATTGTAGTACGTGTGCTTGTATGTGTGTGTGTCTGTTAATTTTTTTTATTATTGTTCCTTTTTAAAAACATTGTATTCTTTTGTTTCTGAATGTTGGGTATTCTAGGGGATTATGGTTGGGAGTGGAACATATATAATTACAATTTCTATTAGTGTTATCTAAAATATTAGCATTATTTGTATAATATGTATTTTTGTTATTTATTATTTAGGTTGTGGTTATTTTGATGTTTGGGTAGGTAGGATATTTAAGCCTTTAAAAAAAGCTAATTTTTTGATAACTTTGTTTACATATGGAAATGTAATTATTTTACCTATTGTTCGAGGTTTTGGGTTATGTAAGGCTTATGGATGAGTACTGTACTAAATTAATGATTTTGTTATAAACTATTAGTTAGAAATTCAAATCATTACTTTACTTTAGAATATTTTGTTTTTTTTGGATGGGTAATTATTTAAATTATAGTTTTAGAATTTTATGCAACTTTGAAAATGTTATAATGAAAAAATTAAGGGCCTGATTTAGATCCTGGAGGAGGGGATATCCTGTCCACCTTATTACGAAATCATGATATGTTATAGAGATTGTAATAAGGCAGGCGGGCTATCCGTCACATTTGTGACGGAGTATTCCCTCCACTAAAATCTAACTCAGTTCCTAACTTATGTTATTTAGGTTTTTTATGAGTTTGGAAGGATAGT
The DNA here is from genome assembly GCF_031143425.1 of Pleurodeles waltl. Lineage (NCBI taxonomy): Eukaryota > Metazoa > Chordata > Amphibia > Caudata > Salamandridae > Pleurodeles > Pleurodeles waltl. The sequence continues at coordinate 1,294,514,906 of NC_090440.1, forward strand.
GTGTTAAATATTAAATTTTATTTGAATTTAAAATTGTTGTTTTTCTAATTTTAATGTAATCTTTTTATTTGTAACTGCTATTTATATTTTGTTTTCTTTGAGTTGTTGGGTTTTAGAGAGTTGATTTAGTAGTGTACTAAAAATGCATTTTCTAAAATGTTTTGGGGGATTTTGTATGGTTTTATAGTGTTTTTAGTGATGGGTGTTTGACAGTTTTAATAATTATTTTTTAGGGAGCAGGGATAGGTATTTCACTGGTTCACTGGTTATTTTTTTTAGGGCACAAGGATGTGTATTCCACTTATTTACTTATTCATTTTTTAGGCAGCAGGGATGGGTGTTGTACCCATTTACTGATTAGTTGTTAAAATGCAGGGGTAGCATTGCCATGGTGACTGGTTAGTTTTATGGTGAGGGGATGAGCATTGCACTGGTCTGCTTATTAGTTTTTAGAGTATAGGGCTAGGTATTGTACCTGTTCACTGATTCATTTTTAGGACACAGGGATGGTTGTTGCACCAATTTACTTATTAGTTTTTAAGGCAAAGAAAGGTATCACCCCAGGTTAATGATTAGTTTTTAGGGCGCAGTGTTGGGTATTGCACTGGGTAACTATTCAGTTTTTAGGCCACTGGAATTAGTTTTGCACCTGTTTACTGATTAGTTTTCAGAGTGCAGGGATGTGTATTGTACTGGTTTCCTGATTAGTTTTGGTGGTTTGAGGTTTGGTGTTGTACTTAGTTGCTGATTACCATTTAGGGCACTGGGGTGGGTGTTGCACCAGTTTACTAATTCGTTTTTAAGGTAGAGGGATGAGTAATGAATGTTGGTGCTATTGGAGCATAAACTTAAAAATGCTTTTAGTGACACAGACATCAGCAGAGAGTGAGAATTTATGTCTCATGTTGGACAGCCTAACGTAGAAAGCTGAACTGTCACGCATATCAAATGTGCTAATATTTTTATTTTCTGATGGCCACAATTGTGCCTTCATTATTAAATAGCATGTTATTAAAATAAAATTGAAGTTAAAGTATAATTTAGACTTTAGATTAATTATGTGTCTTTAAACAAATTTAGGGGCATATTTATACTCTCTTTGCGCCGGAATTGCGTCGTTTTTTTTTACGCAAATCCGACGCAAAGCTAACTCCATATTTATACTTTGGCGTTAGACCCGTCCAGCGCTAAAGATCTTGGAGTTAGCGTCATTTTTTAGCGTGGACACCTACCTTGCGTTAATGATATGCAAGGTAGGCGTTCCCGTCTAAAAAATGACTCCAAGGCATGTGCGCCTTATTTAAACTCCCATGCAAAAATGGCGCACGGGAGTGGGCGGGTCAAAAAAAATGACGTCCAGCCGCTTTTGCGTCATTTTTTAGTGCCTGGTCAGGGCAGGCGTTAAGGGACCTGTGGGCTCGGAAGGAGCCCAGAGGTGCCCTCCCATGCCCCCAGGGACACCCCCTGCCACCCTTGCCCACCCCAGGAGGACACCCAAGGATAGAGGGACCCATCCCAGGGAACTTAAGGTAAGTTCAGGTAAGTAATTTTATTTTTTATTTTTGGTGGCATAGGGGGGCCTGATTTGTGCCCCCCTACATGCCACTATGCCCAATGACCATGCCCAGGGGACATAAGTCCCCTGGGCATGGCCATTGGGCAAGGGGGCATGACTCCTGTATTTGCTAAGACAGGAGTCATGTCAATGGAGGGTGGGAGTCAAAAAAAATGGCGCAACTCGGGTTGAGGCAGATTTTTTGCCTCAGACCGACTTGCCCCATTTTTTGACGCCCAAGCTCCATTTTCCCCTACGCCGGCGCTGCCTGGTGTGGGTCATTTTTTTTGACGCACACCAGTCAGCTCTGCCGGCTAACGTCATTCCATAAATAAGGCGCCCGCATGGCGCTTTGGAATGGCGTAAGCCGGCGTTAACATTTATGACGCACAACTGCGTTGGCGCAGTTGTGTATCAAAAAGTATAAATATGGCCCTTCGTTTTTTTATGTTTAATGTGTGACTTATGAGTTTAAAGATATGTGCAGATATGAAATGATTGCACTTCTCTGTCACATTTACTGAAATGTACTGACAAAGTTATCATTTAAAGTTAAATGTAATGCTAAAGAAGTATTAATATTAATGAGTTTATATTTTACATAGTTTATTAAATTTCAATGATTAACTGTAATGCAAATGATTTTCTTATATTATCTTAAATGAGGCTGGCAGAGTTTATATTTTGCAGTCATGTAAAAGTGATGAATCACTGTTCTTCCTAATGTGAGTTTTTCTCTAGTTCCGTGCTCATGGGAAGCTTTTCAAGTAGCTATAGGTTAATTTTTCATTTGCACTGAGACTTTTAGTTTAGTTGCCTCAATTGGAAAATCCTGGCCTGTAGACTTAACGTGCAATAAAATATTGCCATCACTGTATGGAGTCACATGGATAGAAACTGGTTCTCAGGGGAAGTCCGAGAATTTGATGGACGGTTGCAACTTCAAGAGCACCCACTGCCGATGATTGGACGATGCCCCTTTTGAGTGATGTTACACCATCAATCCAGAAAATCAACATGATTTATGTGTTTTATATTAAGGATGGACTTTGACGGTTTAGATCAGACACTCATTAAATCTGCAGACCCTTAGACCCTCATCTGATTTTTAGACCCTCTTTTTCACTCTCACTGCACCCTCCCCGTCACAATTTTGTTGCTGATCCATACACAATGACGATGAAGAATCCCTGATTTGTGTTCCTTAAAGAGGTATACCCCTCTCAGCTGATTGCCATTGTCCCTTGACATATCCCTTTTTCTAGAATTGACACTCACTCTGTTTAGTTTTCTAGCTACGATTCGGAAGTCCCAAATATATCTTTTTCAAATCATTTTTGTCTCTTTTTGTATTTTTTCCCAGATGTGTCTGTCCCCACACATGCATTTCATAATTTGGTTAGCTGTAGGGACAACCTGTGTCCAGCCCAACATTTCATATTCTGTTTTATTGAACTCGATAAATGTTGATAAAATCTGACCTAAGATATATTTCCGTATCTCATAAATTTCAATAATGAGATGCATGATTCTTTTTGAAGGCTTAATTGTGTTAATGCTAAGTTGTTTGAACTTGTTTAGACACTTTGGGCATCCTATGGTGCTAAAATACCTTTATAATTTGATATTACACACTTTCTTTATGACACTAACTTTGGGGTTGTAAAATAAAGTGTTGAATTTTATTCTAGGTTGGAGTTTTCATTCTGTAGCCACATTGGTCATGGTGTCTAAACTATTGGGGTTGATGTACGTTGGTTTATGGTTCACCACACCTCTTTCTGTGTCAAAATGTCAGTCAACCTCGGTGAAGCATTTGATTCCTGATATGGATGAAAACATGCTTGGAGTTCTGGTAGCAAAATGACGTTTTTTTTCCCATAGGAGGGGGAACTATATTTTTGTTTTAGTGAGTTCACATTATTGCTCAGTCCAAAAATTGCCCGCCCTATATTTTGTACCATGGTCCATTCCAGAGATTGATGAAGTTCCAGCGTTGTGCCTACAAGTGACGTGTTGCATGAGTATAAATATGGTTTTGTGCTTGCAGTGCTTTTTGCTTGAAGATTGCTGTGAAGTGTGATGTTATGAAGTGTTTTGCAGAGTCGTCATACTCGAACTGATTGTGGTATTGTACTTAAAAATGTCCACGGTTGTGGTTGTTGTTGATGGGTCTGTCAAGGTCTAACATCCCAGGAAAATGCACAAGTGTAAAAGACACTTGGTTAATTTATTGTCTGCTGTGAGGTACTTGTCATGAGGCGCCATTGACTGTGTCATTAGTTTTCCTTGAGTATGTGAGTTGTTGATTGGTATTAGGTGAATCCTGAGTGCACATGGAGGATCCGTATCAACCAGGGTGACAATTGCTGGTCAATTTTCAATTGTGTAATTGTGAAAGAAACAGTAGGAAGTGTAGACAGTACAGCTTTCAAAGTGTTTGAGCACTACCTATATTGTACATTTAGTGTATGTGTGAGTGATTGTGTGAGGGACAATTGTGAAGAAACTGCAGCTGCTGAGTGAAGTGAATGTGGCGTCATTGTGTGTCACACTGGTATAGGTCAGTTAGTGTGAGACCGTGCTGGTATTGGTGGGCAATACTGCATTGCTATTGGTTGAGGAACATGAGAGTAAAGGATTGTGGTATTGAAATGATATTTTTCAAAGAATTAAAGAGTGTGTTAAGCTATAGATGTGTTTATTCCAGTTAGAGAGGGTATTGAAACCCTGCCAGAAGGAGCTCCATGTTATATTGTGATAACTCCTAAAGGATGACAGTATTGTATTTGGTTAGAATATTGGTGCAAAATTACAGAGAAAGAAGGTGTTTTAGCCTTTCCTCGATATGGAACTTTTAAGTTGAGAATTCTAGATAACTTGTGGCGAATAATGTATGAGATAAAACTGCTTCCAAGACCCACACAATTTGAAGCCCTTAGTGTTTGGGAGTTGATTGCTCATGCCAAGATATCCTCTAAATATGAGAACAGAAAGCAATTAAGACATTTTCAGAGGCTAGATCGGGTGCAGAGCAGAAAATATGGAGAGCGGACATATTAGATGGAGTGAGAATGTTTCCAGCTATTTCAGATGAAGAAGAGGAAGCTGGTTCTAAGCCTAAGACAAGAAAGAGACAGACACTGAAAGCAGAGCAAACAGCAGAAGATGAGAATAAAAAGACAGTAACATACAAGAGTGATTCAGATTATGAACTCGTAAATCAGTTATTGATGAATCAACCCCCACCTTATCATGCAGTTGAGATAGGAAGGAGAAATGAAGCAGAACAAGGTATAACTCCAAGTGTGCCAACTGCCTAAGTTGCAGAGACCCCCAAAACAGACAGTTACTTGTACACCTGCAAATTCAATTACACAAGTGCCTATGGTTTATCCTTCCATCCCAAGTATGAATACAGTTCAGCCTGAACTAAGCCCAGTTGCAAATTAAGTAGTAGTGAGCCCAGTTATAAACCAGGTTATGCCAAGTCCCGTTGTGAGTCAAACTGTGTCTACACCTTATATGAGTCAGCCTGTTCAAAATTGTGCCCAACTCCAGTCATTGCCCACGTTCACTCCAGTTCAATCAATGCCAAATGTTGTTCAGAGCCAAACAGGATAAAGTTTAAACTGTTTTAGCAAGTCAAAGTGCTGGAATGACAAATCTGCAGAATCAGACAAATTTGATAGGATCCGATGCGTTAACAGTTCCTGTAACTATAGGCCTAATTGTTCTCTTGTATAGCTCAGGTAATCCTGGAAGTAATATTCTTTTAATAAATACTCCGAAGGTTTCATAAATTCCAGCTAGATCTGCAGGAATATCACCTGTTGGTATGCAGAGATAGATATTTTCCAATAATTCAGAAATGGAGAGGACAGCTTCTCCTATTCAACCTTTGATTCCTACAAGGATTGCAGATCCTAACCAGATGCTAGGTCAGACAAGACTAGGTCTTGATGCAAGGTTTTCAGAGGGAACCCCACTTCCTCACATGCCCATACCTGATCTGATCATGAATTTACAATGCAGTACCCCCAAAATGTGCTCCAGAGAAATAATATTAGTTTGCAAATTCTTTCAGCACAGCAGGTAAATGATTGGTTAAACAATCTGAGACCACAAGGAGCAACAGATGCAACAAATGGTAACATTAGATCAGAAGAGACTCAGGAGAGAGACAGAACAGTGAGTATGCCCAGATTGAAATTTGAATTAAATTAATTGGTTATGCGAATGCTAGAGCTGGAGCCATTAGAAATACACACTGAAGATTAATTGTGATTCCTGTGCAAATATGTTACTCAATGTGTAGGATGGGCTTATGAGAAGTTAGCAGAATTGGCTGAAAAATATGAAGTAGAGTTAGAAAAATTCAAACCTTTAAAGAGAAGTTACAGATTAGAATTCCCGGAATGAGAATGTACACAAAGGAATTACATACATACAAACATGGGGTGTATTAGTTAAATGGGGAGGCAGATGGGCAGAGAAAAGAGATCAGAAGAAAGCAAAGCAATATTTGTCTCTGGCAGAAGCAAATTGAGCTAATGGCAAGAGATTGCAATTGGAGATTATGTGCATGTCCCGTGGAGCAGAAGTGACATACTGTCATTCACAAGTTACTACCCGAGATTGAGAGAGAAACCAGTAGAGTGGTACAAGCAGACAGAAAGGTTTGTGAAGCTTAAAAAATGCCTGTTAGAAGATTTGAACACATCGTTTGACACAGTGGTTCCAGTTGATTTGTGAGTTGAGTTCAAGCGAACTGTTGATTGGCCTGATTGTGAACTGCCAAGAGATCCAGTAACAGGTGCACTGTCTGAAGAGGTGATGAAGAGTTATTGTAAAGTAACTGAATGTTTGAAGAGCAAAGTGGTCCAGAAAGACATTGATTGTCAAAAAATCGACAGAACAACTCAGGAAACAAAGGAGTCAATTGATGCTTTCTATAAAAAGTTGTTGCAAGCTTTCAAACAGCATAGTGGTACAGAAAACATTGAACCGAAAGACATAGGTCATTGTGTTTAGAGTTGTGCAAGGTTTGAAACCAGAAGTTAGTGAAATGTTTCAAAGGCACTTGATTTGTTGGCAGAACAAGTCAATTGATGAGATCCTGCTGTATGCGATGTACTGTGGGGATGAAATTGAATTGAGGAAGAAAAAGTGAAGGAGAAGTTGATGGTGATGAAATTGAAAGCTGCTCAGACAGGAAATAAGAGCCCACAGATGATGGCGAATACTAGTGGAATGCAAGGTGTGCAACAGCAGGTTAACAAAGTAATACAGTTTAGAGGTAGAGGACGTGATTTTCAGACAGATCACATTGGAAATGTGGTTGATGTGCAGTTGATGAGGAAAACACAACTATGTCATGCATACGGAAATTATGGACATTGGAGACAGGAATGCGCTTATAATAATGTGAATAATTTAGCGCAGAATGGTGGTGTTACTCAGACTATTGGCAATGATCAAGTTCAAATTCAGAGAATTTAAAGATCAAGGTACAAAATGCGATTGCTTCCACAGGTGCACAGAAAATAATGGTTCCACAGCAAATGCAGATTGCACAACAAGCAAGTTCCAAAGGCCCGATGACACAGTAGCAAGTGTTTGTTCCTCAGCTAAACGTGGATTAGCGAGCAAATGCAAGTGTAAATCAGTTGGTATCACAGTTTCCCTTAATTGACCTGGGTGATGAGGAGTTTTCAGAAGCATTTAACAGTGACAGTTCTGATGATGAGGATTGGATTTTAGCAGCATCCTTAGAGGTAGATTAATGTGGTCCCTATGTAAATGCCAACATTATGGAACACCATGTTTCATTCATGGTCGACATTGGAGCTACACGTTCCACTGTCAGAATGGTAGAAGTACCAAATTTGCCCTTGTCAGGAAAAATAATTCAGGTGGTAGGAGTAGCAAATGGACAAATTCTGTTACAGAGCATGTCCCAGTAAAAATAGGTTCATTTGAGGACCTGCACCAATTTCTGGTTTGCGATTCAATTCCTGTTAGCCTGGTAGGTAGTGATGTATTGTGTAAGCTAAATTGTTCCATTAGCTGCACTCTCAAATTAATAGAAATTCAAACAAATGATGAAGAAGATGTGCCCTGTAAAATAATAGTACAGTACCCGCTTGACACACTGTTTCTAGTGATGACAGTTAAAAGTCTGCCTGTTGAGTTGCAAGAGACAGCTTTACCAGGAGTTTGCATTTTTCAGGAAAAGAGATAGGACTCATTAAGGATTGGAGCCAGTAAAAATAACAGAGAAGCCAAAATGCAGTGTATCCAAGGATACCACCCTATAACATGACCTCAGAAGTAATTACAGGAATAACTCCTGTAATAGCTAACTTAATTGATCAAGGTGATCTAAAATAAATCTTGGGAAGCCCAATGGGAAATACTGCATAGTTCAGGATCTGAGAAAAGTGAATAAAACTGTTGTCCCATATTGTCCAGTGGTACCTAATCCTGCAGTGGTTTTGTTTCAGATCCCATGTGAAGCCGAATGGTTCACTGTTATATATTTGTGCCAGACATTCTTTTTTATTACCCTGCATGTGGAGAGCCAGTTTTTCTTTGTCTTTAAATTTGGAAGCTATGTTTTCATATGGCATCGTATGGCTCAAGGGTCTACAGAGTCACCATCAATTTTTAAACAGATTTTGAAAATGAATTTAGAATACTTTAAAATGCCTTTTCATTCAGTGTTGGTGCAATACATTGATGATTTGATGGTTGCATCAATTACACATGAGGTCTATAGGAGAGATACAATTGCCCTGTTAAACGATTTAGGAGAACACAGACATAAAATTACCCTAGCAAAGTTGCAGTATTGTTAGAAGGAAGTAAAGTATTTAGGTCACCAAATAGAGAAAGGTGCAAGGAAGGTGCCTCAAGAGAGAATTTTAGCAATAATGTAAATTAACCCACCAATAACACAGAGAAATGTCAGAATGTTTTTGGGAATGGTGGGCACTGCTGCCAGTGGATTCCGAATCTTTCCCTTTTGCCCAAGCATTTACAGAGGCTGACATACAAGGATCTGTCTGATCCGGTACCATTTGATGACAAATGCATGTATGCCTTTTCTGAGCTAAGAGGAAGCCTGTGCCGAGCCTTAGCTCTGGGAATGCCAAATTACAACAAATGTTTTTTTGTTTTGCTGTGAAAAATATGGTTGTGCGCTCTCTCTTTTGACACAGATGCATGGAAGTACAAATAAGCCAGTTGCTAGTTTTCAGCTACACTTGATCCTGCAGAGGACGTGCTGCCCAGCTGTTTAAAAGCTGTTGATGTGGTGTCATTATAGGACAGTGCAAGGACATTTTTATGGGCAATCCCCAGAATGTTTTTGTGCCACATTCTGTGTAAAGCCTTTTGAGCCATATGAAGACCAGTACCTGATCAATGCTCGTTTGACTCGCTATGAGCCAGCCATCCTGGGTTCCCTCAATGTCAACATCAGAAGATGTAGGTGGTCATTCTGACCTCGGCGGTAAAAGGCGCCCACCGCCGGTCAGAAATCCTCCATAATTCCGCTGCGGTCGCGGTATCCCGCCACGGTCATTCTGACCCGCAGCAGCCAAACCTCCGAAAATCCGACAGCCACAACAGACCGCCAGACCAGCGGTCGGCGGAAAAGTGGAGGTGACCAAACCTCCACCGTCACGCCAACAGAAATACGCCCATGCCATTACGACCCACGAATCCACGCGGCGGTCATTCAAACGCGGTTTTCCATTGGCGGTACACACCGCCGCGGTCAGAATACACACAAATGAACAAAACTCAGCCACATTGGCCGATTTGAATTCCACACACCTGATACACATACACACACCACTCCCACACACACAATACAATATAAAACACACACCCACATCACCCACAAACCCCAACGACAAAAAATTCAGAAAGAAGCACCGAGAGACACATCATCGAACACAGAATACCATCACACAGAGGCACACTACACCATCACCCACACAATATCCACACACAAAACAACACACACCACCACACTCAACACACTTAACTACACATACTCCACCCCACACATCATACACACCACTCCATGGCACCCCAAAGACAGCCCCGCTTCTCAGACGAAGAACTCAGGGTCATGGTGGAGGAAATCGTTCGGGTAGAGCCCCAGCTCTTCGGCACACAGGTCCAATACACCAGCATTGCCCGGAGGACGGAGCTATGGCAGAGGATTGTCGACAGGGTCAACGCTGTGGGACAGCACCCCAGAAATCGGGAAGACATCAGGAAGCGATGGAACGACCTACGGGGGAAGGTGCGTTCCATGGTATCCCGGCACAACATCGCCGTGCAGAAGACTGGCGGAGGACCCCCACCTCAACCCCCACAATTTACAACATGGGAGGAGGAAGTCTTGAACATCCTGCATCCTGACGGCCTCGCAGGAGTCGGCGGAGGAATGGACACTGGTAAGTTGAAGCTTCACTACTGCTTCCCCCCACCTGCATGCCAAATCATACCCCAACCCTCACCCCCATCCTCGAACCCCACCCTCACCCCCACCCCATCCTCACCCCCACCCTCACCCTCACCCCCACCACCATCCTCACCCCCTCCACCATCCTCACCCCCACCCCCAGCACACCTATTCCCTGCCAATGTCTCACCATCACAACCCACACATCCCAAAACCTAGGCCTGCATGCGTCCACTAAGCATGGACACCCATCACCAAAGCATGCCCAATGCATATACACATCCCCCCCACAAGCCACCCTCACCAAAGCCCCCACACACGAATGCCAGCACTTGGGGACACGGGAACCCACAGATACACCCATATGCCACACATTGAAACTATAACCATACCTCTATACCCCTGCAGGACCCGACCGCCAACACACCGCCACGGAGGGCCCAGAATTCTCCACACCCCCCACCCAAGAGGCCGTCAGCGATGACAGCAGCTCTGTCGACCTGGACACCGATGACCAGCCCGGACCATCGGGGACCTCTGGACAGTCGGTTCCCCTCAGACAGCCACAGGCCACCACAGACCCAAACCCCTCTGGGAACACCAGCACAGCTCCCACCCAGCGGGCCCATGCCTCTGTCTCCAGGGCGCGTCAATCTGCGGTGTGTCTACCACTACAGGGCACCCAGGATAACCCACCACCCCAACAACAACAGGGACCTGGGGGCAGTGGTAGTGGGCACACCGGCCAGGGGGCAGAGGCCCAGGGAAACAGGGCAACTCGGAGGGCAGCTGTGCGACAGGGGGGGGACGGGCCCAGGGAACCCACTCTCCACGAGGTCCTCACCACCATCATGGGAGCATACAACCGCTCCCAGGAGACGATGGCGACGGTACTGGCCCGGTTCCAGGAGATCCAGGTACTGCAGGAGGAACACTATCGGGGGTACAGGGAGGACATCAGAGCCCTCACCTCCACCCTGGTTACCATGGTCGGGCTGCTGCAGGACCTCATCAACACCAGGACGGACACTCAACACCAACAAAGGGCCCCTGCCACTAGCCTGGACCAAGAACAGCCAACCACCTCCGCCGGCGCTAGTGGTCAGGAGGCCCCCGCACAACAGCAGCCCACCAGACCCCCACCTCCTGCAGGAGAAGAACCACCCCGCAAGAGGGCCCTGAGATCTCGCAAGAAGACAGAGTAGGATGTCAAGACCCCCGCCAGCAAAGGATACCACCTGATGTCATCCCACTGTCCCACATTGTCACCCTGTCCATCCTTGAACTGCCCATGCTCCATCTCTCCACAGGCCTCTGGACAATGCACCTGTGTGACTGTTACTCTGGACTCTGCCATGGACATTCCTTCACCATAGCCCCCACCCACTTGAAACCACCCATCCCATTTTGAGCACTTAAATAAACACCCATTTAGCACAAAACTATCTGGAGTCTGGCTGTGATTTCAAAATATTGTAATTGACATGACATTGCAAATATGTCCTTGTACATAGTGAAGTCAACAAACAGCTGCCACAAAGCTGTAGTCCATGGGGAAACGAAGCACAGGACTCGTAGTGGGGACCCCAGATCTGAAATAGGGAGGGAAAAGCCACAACTCAGTCATCATACACTGGGCAAATAGACAGGCAGCAGAGATGCAGGAGAGTAGTTCACATTCACTAAATTATGTTTGAATTGTTACCTGTGTCCTATTGGAAGTACTGTTCAATGATTCTGTCCCTGTTGTCTGTTTCAGCCCCGTCGTCTTCCTCCTCGTCACTCTCCACAGGTTCCACAGCTGCCACTACACCACCGTCTCGACCATCCTCCTGCAGGAAAGGCACCTGGCGGCGCAAAGCCAGGTTGTGAAGCATGCAGCAGGCCACGGTGATGTGACACACCTTCTTAGGTGAGTACATTAGGGATCCACCTGTCATATGCAGGCACCTAAACCTGGCCTTTAGGAGGCCAAAGGTGCGTTCGATCACCCTCCTAGTACGCCCATGGGCCTCATTGTACCGTTCCTCTGCCCTGGTCCGGGGATTCCTTACTGGGGTCAGTAGCCACGACAGGTTGGGGTACCCAGAGTCCCCCAATAGCCATACACGGTGTCTCTCTAGCTGTTCCATCACGTAAGGGATGATGCTATTCCTCAGGATGAAGGCGTCATGCACTGACCCAGGGAACTTGGCATTTACATGCGAGATGTACTGGTCAGCCAAACACACCACCTGGATGTTCATGGAATGGTAACTTTTTCTGTTCCTGTACACCTGCTCCCTGTCTCTTGGGGGAACCAAAGCCACATGGGTCCCATCAATGGCACCAATGACGTTGGGAATATGTCCAAGGGCGTAGAAATCACCCTTCACTGTAGCCAATTCGCCCACCTCAGGGAAAATGATGTAGCTCCTCACGTATTTCATCAGGGCAGACAACACTCTGGATAACACCTTCGAAAACATGGGCTGAGACATCCCAGAAGCAATTCCCACTGTTGTCTGAAATGACCCACTTGCCAGGAAATGGAGTACTGACAGGACCTGCACCAGAGGGGGAATCCCTGTGGGTTGGCGGATGGGGGACATCAGGTCGGGCTCCAGCTGGGCACACAGTTCATGTATAGTGGCAAGGTCAAGCCGGTAGGTCAGGATAATGTGGCGTTCTTCCATTGTCGACAGGTCCACCAGCGGTCGGTACACGGGAGGATTCATCCGTCTCCTCGCCAAACCCAGCGGACGGTGCCTAGGAAGGACAACATGGAGCACAGAGTCAAGCAACCCACAGGTACGTACTCACAGCTTGCACAGTAAACGATTCTCTATGCAGTGAATGGTATGTCTGAGTGGCTATGCAAGGCCTAGGCCTGTGTGACGCAGTTGAAATTGAGTCATGTGGACCCTCGAAATGGCGGCTGCCTGACCTGTGAAGTGTGACAATGGGATGTGAGGTCAATGCGCTGGCGTGGCACACCGCGGCGGTCGGCGGGCGAAGACTGCGGCGCGAAGCCGCATTGGTTAACATTGAAGCCTATGGGTTTCAGGAGCCAATGGCGAAGGGCGCCGGCGGTGGCGGGACGCACAGCCGCGGGACGCACCGCCGCGGTACGCACCGCCGCGGACGTGACCGCCATTTCCTATCTACTTATCCACTTGCGACTTGAACTTTCACAGGAGAGGACCTATACTGCAAGTGTTGCTGTGACCTCGGTCTGGAAGGGACAATGGCTGCTGCGACTGGGGAAAGGGCCCCTGCCTTCACTGGAGAGGAGTTGGAGAAACTTGTGGATGGGGTCCTCCCCCAGTATGCGCTACTCTACGGTCCTCCAGACCAACAAGTGAGTTTAATTCAATATGGATTTGGGACCACTGGCTGGCTTGGGGGCCTTGCGGGGGCCTGGCGGGGGGCCTGGCGGGGATGGGGGGCATGTTGGGCCTGGCGGGGGGCCTGGCGGGGATGGGGGGCATGTTGGGCCTGGCGGGGGGCCTGGCGGGGGCCTGGCAGGGATGGGGGGCATGTTGGGCCTGGCGGAGGGCCTGGCGGGGATGGGGGGCATGTTGGGCCTGGCGGGGGGCCTGGCGGGGATGGGGGGCATGTTGGGCCTGGCGGGGGGCCTGGCGGGGATGGGGGGCATGTTGGGCCTGGCGGGGGGCCTGGTGGGGATGGGGGGCATGTTGGGCCTGGCGGGGGGCCTGGCGGGGATGGGGGGCATGTTGGGCCTGGCGGGGGGCCTGGCGGGGGGCCTGGCGGGGATGGGGGGCGTTGGGCCACTGGCAACGATAATGCAGACAAACTTGAACGTGGTATTTCTCCCTCCCTGTACGTGTCACATAGGTCCGCGCCCATGAGAAGATCGGGATTTGGCGTGCCATCGCCAAGGAAGTCCGGACCCTGGGGGTCCACCATCGACGGGGCACCCACTGCCGCAAGAGGTGGGAGGACATCCGCCGCGGGACCAAGAAGACCGCCGAGTCTCTGCTGGGGATGGCCTCCCAACGTAGGCGGGGCCTGCCGTCAACTGACCCCCCTGATGTTCCGGATCCTGGCGGTGGCCTACCCTGATTTGGATGGGCGCGTGAGGGCAGCACAGCAGACACAAGGGGGTGAGTACAAGCATCATCTACTCTGTTGTCGCGCAGTGGAGGTGTCTGGGTGGGGGAGGAGGGCTGTGGGTCCCCCTAGGCCAGGGCGATATCTGTAGGCTGGGCACCCCCGTAAGCCCCTGTGTCCCCAGCCACCACCCTCAGTAGTGTGTCAGTACAGCCATCCCTGGGCCGTGTCATCCATGGGTGCAGTTGTCAACTCTAGGCGTGTAGGGCATGTTCCACGGAATGCGTAGCGGACCCCAAGTGCGCAACTTAGTGCAGGGGGCATCTGTGTCTGTCATGTCCGCTAACTGTACCGGTGATCCATGTACTCAAAATCTCTTTATTTCTCTCTCCCCCCCCCTTTTTGTTTGTCCTTCTGTGCTTGTGTGCATCAGCATCATCAGGCGGAGGAGAAGTGGCATCGGGGCAGGAGGGAGCTGCATCTCACATGGCCCAGGAGGGCCATGCCACAGAGTCTGACTGGACCAGTGAGACGGAGGGCGAGGGGAGCTCCACGACGGGGACGACTGGACCCTGCAGCGACACGGACACGTCCTCGGAAGGGAGCTCCATTGCGGGGGTGGCACCATCCGTGCCCCCCGCCATTACAGGTACAGCCGCCACCCAGCGCACCATCTCCGCCCTCCCAGCAGCCCCTCAGCGTTCGCCCCGTGCCCGCTCTGCCAGGAAGCCGGGCATCTCCTTCGCCCCAGGCACCTCAGGCCCTGCCCCTGTTACCCCCGCTGCCCTCAGTGAGGAGGTCATTGACCTCCGCCGAACACTCATTGTTGGGCAGACTACCCTTTTGAATGCCATCCAGGGGGTGGAGAGGGAGGTTCATCGCAGCAATGCGTACCTGGAGGGCATTCATTCGGGTCAGGCTGCCCATCAGCGATCGTTCCAGGCTCTGGCCTCAGCACTGACGGCAGCCATTGTCCCTGTCTCCTGCCTCCCTCTACTAACTCCCTCCTCCCAGTCTCCTGTTCCTCTGCCTGTCCCACCCACACCATCAGACCAGCCTGCACACACCTCAACACCCAAGAGCCGCTCATCCAAACATAAGCACCACAGATCACGCAGACATTCACACAAGCAACATTCCGATGCAGACATGCCAACAGTCACTACCACCTCTGTGACCCCCACCTCCTCGTCTCCCTCCTCCCTCCCTGTGACGTCTACACTCACACCTTCATTCACCTCACCATCAGCCAGTGTTTCCATCACCAGCATACCCTCTACTCCAGTCCGCACACGTGCAGTCACCACCCCCACTGCCATTTACACGTCCCCTGTGTCCTCTCCCACTGTGTCTGTCACCCCCTCTTCCACACCACACAAACGCAGCCACCCAGCAGCCATCCACCTCACGACAGCCTCCCGCTCCTGCACCTGCACCCAAAGACAGCAAACTTGTCTCGCCTACAACCACATCCTCTCCCTCCACTCCCATACCCACTGTACCTACCACTCTCCATTGTCCCAAGAAAATCTATCTCTCTACTGCTACCTTCTTTCCTGACCCTGAGCCCCCCCTCCTTCTCGTCGGGGTAAAAAGAGCACCTCAGCCACCACCAGCCCTGCAGCCCCCTTGACAAGGGTGCAGGGGTATTGGAGCCCACCAGCCCGCAGGTCTGGATCTTCGCCCAGCAGCAAGGGGACAGCCAGCCCACCCCCTGGGAAGAGGAGCAGAAGGTGGAAGGGCCGCCGCCGGAGCCCGGATTCGATATCCCCCCAGGACACTAGCCAGCCACCGTCAACAGCCACAACTCCCAAGGGAGGAAAGGGCCACAGGCTCCCGACTAAGGAGGGCAAGTGCAGCAAGGCGGAGAAGTCAGGCAGCAGGCCTGCTGCCCATGGAGGACCCGTCACAGCTGCCCAGGAGGAGCCCGCAACCCCCATAGCCGCTGCCCCGGGAGGAACCGGCACAGCTGCCCCGGGAGAGCCCACCACCCCCATAGCCGCTGCCCAGGGAGGACCCAGCCCAGCTGGCCAGGAGGGCCCCACCACCCACAGCCCAGGTGGGCATTGAAGGAGCACCATCCCCGCTGCCCAGGAGGGCACCACCAGGCAATGAGCAGTTGGCCATAGAATGGCCGCCATCTCCAGCACCGCTCCGCTGGGGCCCGCCGTCTCAAGACCCGCTGAACTGGGCCCTTCACGGCAAGAACCCCTGAACTGGGCCCTTCAAGGCAAGAACCGCTGAACTGGGCCCTTCACGGCAAGAACCGCTGAACTGGGCCCTTCAAGGCAAGAACCGCTGAACTGGGCCCCGCCGTCTCCAGCACCGCTCCGCTGGGGCCCGCCGTCTCAAGAACCGCTGAACTGGGCCCTTCAAGGCAAGAACCGCTGAACAGGGCCCCGCCGTCTCCAGCACTGCTCCGCTGGGGCCCGCCGTCTCAAGAACCGCTGAACTGGGCCCTTCAAGGCAAGAACCGCTGAACTGGGCCCTTCACGGCAAGAACCGCTGAACTGGGCCCTTCAAGGCAAGAACCGCTGAACTGGGCCCCGCCGTCTCCAGCACCGCTCCGCTGGGGCCCGCCGTCTCAAGAACCGCTGAACTGGGCCCTTCAAGGCAAGAACCGCTGAACAGGGCCCCGCCGTCTCCAGCACCGCTCCGCTGGGGCCCGCCGTCTCAAGAACCGCTGAACTGGGCCCTTCAAGGCAAGAACCGCTGAACTGGGCCCTTCAAGGCAAGAACCGCTGAACAGGGCCCCGCCGTCTCCAGCACCGCTCCGCTGGGGCCCGCCGTCTCAAGAACCGCTGAACTGGGCCCTTCAAGGCAAGAACCGCTGAACAGGGCCCCGCCGTCTCCAGCACCGCTCCGCTGGGGCACGCCGTCTCAAGAACCGCTGAACTGGGCCCTTCAAGGCAAGAACCGCTGAACTGGGCCCTTCACGGCATGAACCGCTGAACTGGGCCCTTCAAGGCAAGAACCGCTGAACTGGGCCCCGCCGTCTCCTGCACCGCTCCGCTGGGGCCCGCCGTCTCAAGAACCGCTGAACTGGGCCCTTCAAGGCAAGAACCGCTGAACAGGGCCCCGCCGTCTCCAGCACCGCTCCGCTGGGGCCCGCCGTCTCAAGAACCGCTGAACTGGGCCCTTCAAGGCAAGAACCGCTGAACTGGGCCCTTCAAGGCAAGAACCGCTGAACAGGGCCCCGCCGTCTCCATCACCGCTCCGCTGGGGCCAGCCGTCTCAAGAACCGCTGAACTGGGCCCTTCAAGGCAAGAACCGCTGAACAGGGCCCCGCCGTCTCCAGCACTGCTCCGCTGGGGCCCGCCGTCTCAAGAACCGCTGAACTGGGCCCTTCAAGGCAAGAACCGCTGAACTGGGCCCTTCACGGCAAGAACCGCTGAACTGGGCCCTTCAAGGCAAGAACCGCTGAACTGGGCCCCGCCGTCTCCAGCACCGCTCCGCTGGGGCCCGCCGTCTCAAGAACCGCTGAACTGGGCCCTTCAAGGCAAGAACCGCTGAACAGGGCCCCGCCGTCTCCAGCACCGCTCCGCTGGGGCCCGCCGTCTCAAGAACCGCTGAACTGGGCCCTTCAAGGCAAGAACCGCTGAATTGGGCCCTTCAAGGCAAGAATCGCTGAACAGGGCCCGCCGTCTCCAGCACCGCTCCGCTGGGGCCCGCCGTCTCAAGAACCGCTGAACTGGGCCCTTCAAGGCAAGAACCGCTGAACAGGGCCCCGCCATCTCCAGCACCGCTCCGCTGGGGCCCGCCGTCTCAAGAACCGCTGAACTGGGCCCTTCAAGGCAAGAACCGCTGAACTGGGCCCTTCAAGGCAAGAACCGCTGAACAGGGCCCCGCCGTCTCCAGCACCGCTCCGCTGGGGCCCGCCGTCTCAAGAACCGCTGAACTGGGCCCTTCAAGGCAAGAGCCGCTGAACTGGGCCCTTCAAGGCAAGAACCGCTGAACTGGGCCCCGCCGTCTCCAGCACCGCTCCGCTGGGGCCCGCCGTCTCAAGAACCGCTGAACTGGGCCCTTCGAGGCAGGAACCGCTGGCCCTTTGGCGGACGTGGCAGGGCAGGATCTGTCTCGGGCAGGGCTGCAGGATGTCCTCTGGCCAACATGCCTCCTCCAGTGGCAGTGGAGTCTGTTATGGACTGCTTGGACTGTGGCTTTGCTCTCCCCAGGATGGCCCAGTGGGCAGGCCACCCAGTGTATGGACTGAATGGACTGTGGCTTTGCTCTCCCCAGGATGGCCCAGTGGGCAGGCCACCCACTGTATGGACTGTTTGGACTGTGGCTTTGCTCTCCCCAGGATGGCCCAGTGGGCAGGCCACCCACTGTATGGACTGTATGGACTGTGGCTTTGCTCTCCCCAGGATGGCCCAGTGGGCAGGCCACCCACTGTATGGACTGTATGGACTGTGGCTTGGCTCTCCCCAGGATGGCCCAGTGGGCAGGCCACCCACTGTATGGACTGTTTGGACTGTGGCTTTGCTCTCCCCAGGATGGCCCAGTGGGCAGGCCACCCACTGTATGGACTGTATGGACTGTGGCTTTGCTCTCCCCAGGATGGCCCAGTGGGCAGGCCACCCACTGTATGGACTGTATGGACTGTGGCTTTGCTCTCCCCAGGATGGCCCAGTGGGCAGGCCACCCACTGTATGGACTGTTTGGACTGTGGCTTTGCTCTCCCAGGATGGCCCAGTGGGCAGGCCACCCGCTGTATGGACTGTATGGACTGTGGCTTTGCTCTCCCCAGGATGGCCCAGTAGGCAGGCCACCCACTGTATGGACTGTTTGGACTGTGGCTTTGCTCTCCCCAGGAAGGGCCAGTGGTCATGGAGTCCCCTCGTGGATCTGGCGTCGTGTACTCAAGTGGCTGAGGTGCCCCCCCTTCCCTTCCCCCTGAGGTGCCTGTCCTTTTTTCTTTCTGATGCCCCTGCAGTGTTCTCTCCGTGGAGTTCTTGTCGTGGGACTGGGCCTTGCCCCTTTGCTCAGGACCCCTGTGGTCCACGGACAGTGGTTGGACTACATTTAGTAGATGTATATATTTTGTACATAGTTTATTTATTTATTTGGATTACTGCTGTCCATTTTTCAATATATCTGCCCGTTTGAGATCTCTTCTTTTGGTCTTTGCATTATTTCGGAAGGGGGGGGTTTGTGGGTTGTGACAGTGATCTGTGGGAATGCATTGATGTGTGTGTTGTAGTGGGTGTGGGTGGGTGGGTGTGTGCCGGTAATCTTTTCCCTCCCCTGTGTCGTAGGTGCAGTACTCACCGATGTCTTCCGCGCCGCCGGGCGTGCTCCTGGTACAGGAGCAGGTATAGGAGTGCGGGGATGACCTGCAACTCGGGTTCCATACTGCCGGAATCTCGCGTGGTGTATGTGGAGGTGAGCGTTTTCCCGTTCGTAGTCTGTTTCCGCCGTGTTTTTATCGGCGGTGCTCCCGCCCCGGAAAAGGTGGCGGATTGGTGGGTCGTGATAGGGTGGGCGGTACATTGTCTGCCGCCTGGCTGTTGGCAGGGACCGTCGCGCTGTTTGTTTGTTCCGCCGTGGCGGGCGGAGTGTTAATGCGGCGGGCTGTGTTGGCGGTTCCCGCCAGGGTCAGAATTGCATATTTTGGACCGCCGGCCTGTTGGCGGGTTGGCCGCCGCTTTATCACCGACCGCCAGGGTCAGAATGAGGGCCGTAATGTCTTAAATGTGCCTATGCCTTTACCAATTCCTGTTGAAAATGTAAATGACCGCGAGGAGAAGGTGGAACATGACTGTCTCAATGTGAGTGAACTGTGCACCAAACCAAGACCTAGCATTCAAGATACCCCATTAGATTAAAATGACTATGGGGCTGATTCTAACCCCGGCGGTCTTCGACCGCCGGGGCGAGGGTCGGCGGGAGCAGAATTAGAATCACCCCCTATGTCATGTTCACTGATGGATCCTGTTTCAGAGATACTGATGGAAATCTGAGATCTGGTTATGAAGTTTGCACAGTCTCAGGTGTGACAGAGCCTTCATGGCTTCAAGGAGTCTTTTCTGCCTAAGTTGCCGAAATGGTCGCTCCTACTAGAGTATGCTGTGCTTCTGAACAGCCTAAAGTGACCATTTTCACTGACAGCCAGTATGGCTTTGGTGTTGTTCATTATTTCAGACAGTTATAGTCCCAGAGAGGCTTCATGACCTCTTTTGGATCACCTCTCTGAAACTGTGAAAAGGTTTACCATTGTTGAAAGCATTACAGTTACCTATAAAAATTGCGGTTGTCAAATGTGCAGCATATCAAAAGTCAAGTGATCACATCTCGTTAGGCAGTCCCTATGCTTACCAAATGGCACATTATTGTGCTCTTCAAGGCACATCCTTTAATGAGGAATGGAGCGATGGAAGCAGCACCAATGGAACTAATCAAAACTTCTTTATGACAGCAATTGATACTTGGGAAGAAGTCAAAAGATTTGCTGGAAGAGGTGCCAGAAGAAGAACAAAGAGTTTGGAGTAGAGCAGATTGTGTTTAGAGAGATGAGGATGATGTTTGTGTTTCCAGTGAGGGAAAAGCAGTGTTGCAAAATAGTTTGTTGTCTCCTATGGCAAGGTATTACCACAGACAAGCTTACATAGGTAGAGATGTAATGATCAGAACATTCAGACAGACATGGTACAACCCCTGATTCAGATTGGTTACTGAAGCAGTGTGTCACAGATGTGTAACATATCAACAAATGATTGTAGAGAAATACAGTGTGGTTAACCAGAATCACATAGGTGGATCAGGAGGTCCTTTCAACAAAATGCCAGTTAATTTCATTGAAATGCCTATGTGTACTGGATTAAGATGTGTTTTCTTTGTGGTGTGTGTCTTCTTGCATTGAGTAGAGATTTATCCAACTCGCAGGAATGATAGACTTACAGTTGAAAAGCTGCTTTTGAGGGAATTGATACCTCAATTTGGCATTCCAACTTCTCTGGAATCAGATTGAATAATTCATTTCAACAGTGAAGTCATAAAATGGTGGTGTGCTGCTTTACAAATTGAGCAACAAATGTACTGCAGTTAAATACCAGGAACCTCAGGATTAGTCCAGCAGATGAATGGAACTTTGAAGTCTCGACTGGCAAAAGCGCGTGCATCTACAACTCTGAAAGGGTCGGATGCATTGCCTCTTGTCCTGATGAGCATACGCAGCACACCCGACAGAAAGACAAGATTGTCCCTCCACAAAATAATTATGTGACGTGCAATGAGGTTGCCTGCTATGTCCGCAAATGCACTTGTGCACATTTCAGATGACTTAGTGCTGGATTAGTGCAAAGGGCTAGCAGATGTGGTTCACTCTTTGTCTGTCACCTCGGAGAAGCCACTGCTCAACCACATCAAGAACTGTGTCATAATCTGAGTCCTGGTACCTGGGATCTGGTGAAGGAGCATGTAATAAAGTCATGCTTAAAGTTGCATTGGAAAGGGCCATAGATTGTTCGAGTCACAACGATTGCTGTGCAGTGAGCTGGTCTACCGAACTGAATACAAGCAAGCACCACTCGCAAAGTTTCAGCTCCCCTTGATCAAACAGTGCCTGTTCCCAGGTTAGGTACAGTGACAAAGGGGTCCAGGTCAATCAAGCTGTGGGGACTGGGCAAGTGGCTGTCACAAAAAATGCACGGTCTGGTGAAACTTTATGTTAAGTGGACAAGATCCCTCCACACGAGGTGTTTATTTCATTTGTGGAAGAAATGCCTATCACAAACTGCCGAAAGGATGGTATGGTACATGTTACCTGGGAGTAGTTTTTCTGTGAATTTATCATGTGGACTACTTTGACAACACAGTCTGGAAAAAGAAACCAAATTCTAGAGTTAGGAGAGGAGCTAGTGCAGCAGAGATTACAGGAGATATTTTTGGTGTCATCATTCTACCAGTGGGAGTGATCTTGAATGACATCACGATTAGGAAGATGTCAACAGTAGTGGATAAATTATCGACTGACACAGCAGGTGCCATGCTTTTGATGGACACAGAGATGCTTGCTATGAGATCAATGGTTTTGTAAAATCGTCTTGCATTAGACATTTCACTCACAAAGGAGGGCAGAGTATACCAAGTTTTACATGCACAACAATGTTGCACATTGTTAGAAAAGGGGTCTTTGGTTGGCTGTCAGGTTAACCCCTGTCCAAGCAAGGACCCTCACTCTAGTCAGGGTAAAGGGGAATCACCCTCAGTTAACCACCACTCACCCCCTTGATTGCTTGGCATGAGCAGGCAGGCTTAACTTCAGAAGCAAGGTGTAAAGTATTTGTACCAACACACACAGTAACTCAGTAAAAGCAAAATGAAATGACACAACACAGGTTTAGAAAAATTAGGTAATATTTATTTAAACAAAACAAGACCACAATGACAAAAATCCAGCACACACAAGTCAGGTTATGAATTTAAAAAGCAAAAGAGTCCTAAGTCCTTTAGAAAACAGGGAGAATGTTGTTAGTGTACAAAAGTACTTGGTTTGCAGCATTGGCAAGTGTGCCTCAGAAAAGGCCAGCAATACATCGATTTGTCACCCGCAAGTGAGAATGTGCGTCGTTCCTCCTCTGGTCGAGTCATTGGGTGTCATTTCTTCTCTCCCGCAAGAGAGTGATGCGTCGATCTGGATGGGCACCTCGGATGCGGGCAGGCTTTGGGTTAATTTTTCGCTACCAGCGATGTTGCACGGAAATCCGGTTGCATGATGTCAAGAAACCACGCCACGTGGGGGCTTGTGTTGTTAACAGCAGCTGCTGTGGGTGTAGTGCTTCATTTCTCTAGCTGCGTTGCATTGATCTTCCAGCCGCGATGCAGGAGGAGCGTCGATGTTAGCCGCGAGGCCTGCGGCGTGTCTTTTTTCAGCCGCAAAGCGGGTGATGTGTTAAATGTTTCCTTGCACTTCGGTCTTTGCGTGGATTTCTGTCCTTTTCCACCAACTGCACCTCTCAAGGGCCCAGAGGCAGGTTAGGGCACCACTTGGCAGGCAGGACTCTCAGCAGAAAGCCCAAGTGCTGGCAGAGAGAAGTCTTTATGTCCCTGAGACTTCAACAACAGGAGTAAAGCTCAGTTCAATGCCTTGGAGATTCTTCGCCAGTGGGAAGTCACACAAAAGTCAGTCTTTGTCCTCTCTCAGGTAGAAGCAGCTACTGCAGGCCCACCCAGAAAGCACATTCACAGGCAAAGGGGCAGTACTCCTCCTCCAGCTTCCAGCTCTTCTCCTTGGCAGAGGTTCCTCTTGGTTCCAGAAGTAATCGGATTTTCAGGGGTTTTGGCTGGTCTTCTTATACCCCTTTCTGCCTTTGAAGTAAGCCTACTTGAAAGGGAAGTCTCTGTTGTTTTGAAGGTCCTGCCTTGCCCAGGCCAGGCCCCAGACACACACCAGGTGGGTGGAGACTGCATTGTGTGAGGGCAGGCACAGTCCTTTCAGGTGTAAGTGACCACTCCTCCCCTCCCTTTAGCCCATATGGCCCATCAGGATACGCAGGCTACACCACAGCTCCCTTTATGTCACTGTCTAGAGGAGAGGTGTAAACAGTTCAACTGTCAAACTGACCCAGAAAGGGAATACACAAACAAGCAGAGTCACAGAATGGTTTAAGAAAGAAAATGCCTACTTTCCAAAATTGGCATTTTCAAGCACAATCTAAAAACCAACTTCACTAAAAGATGTATTTTTAAATTGTGAGTTCAGAGACCCCAAACTCCACATGTCTATCTGCTCCCAAAGGGACTCTGTGTTCAAACAAAATTGAGAGCAACCCCCATGTTAACCTATGAGAGAGATAGGCTGTGCAATAGTGAAAAACAAATTTAGCAGTATTTCACTGTCAGGACATGTAAAACACATAAGTACATTTCCCACTTAACATACACTGCACCCTCCCATATGGCTACCTAGGGCCTACCATAGGGGTATGTATACAAAGGGAAGGTTTAGGCCTGGAAAATTGGTACACTTGCCAAGTCTAATTGGCAGTGTAAAACTGCACTCACAGACATTGCAGTGGTAGGTTTGAGCCATGTTTACAGGGCTACTTATGTGGGTGGCACAACCAATGCTGCTGGCCCAATAGTAGAATTTGATTTATGGGCCCTGGGCACTTCTAGTGCACTTTACTAGGGACTTACTACTAAATCAAATATGCCTATCACGGATAAGCCAATGTACACATATAGGTGGTCATTCTGACCTCGGCGGTAAAAGGCGCCTACCGCCGGTCAGAAATCCTCCATAATTCTGCCGCGGTCGCGGTAACCCGCCACGGTCATTCTGACCCGCAGCAGCCAAACCTCCGAAAATCCGACAGCCACAACAGACCGCCAGACCAGCGGTCGGCGGAAAAGTGGAGGTGACCAAACCTCCACCGTCACGCCAACAGAAATACGCCCATGCCATTACGACCCACGAATCCACGCGGCGGTCTTTCAAACGCGGTTTACCATTGGCGGTACACACCGCCGCAGTCAGAATACACACAAACGAACAAAACTCAGCCACATTGGCCGATTTGAATTCCACACACCTGATACACATACACACACCACTCCCACACACACAATACAATATAAAACACACACCCACATCACCCACAAACCCCTACGACAAAAAATTCAGAAAGAAGCACTGAGAGACACATCAGCGATCACAGAATACCATCACACAGAGGCACACTACAACATCACCCACACAATATCCACACACAAAACAACACACACCACCACACTCAACACACTTAACTACACATACTCCACCCCACACATCATACACACCACTCCATGGCACCCCAAAGACAGCCCCGCTTCTCAGACGAAGAACTCAGGGTCATGGTGGAGGAAATCGTTCGGGTAGAGCCCCAGCTCTTCGGCACACAGGTCCAATACACCAGCATTGCCCGGAGGACGGATCTATGGCAGAGGATTGTCGACAGGGTCAACGCTGTGGGACAGCACCCCAGAAATCGGGAAGACATCAGGAAGCGATGGAACGACCTACGGGGGAAGGTGCGTTCCATGGTATCCAGGCACAACATCGCCGTGCAGAAGACTGGCGGAGGACCCCCACCTCAACCCCCACAATTTACAACATGGGAGGAGGAAGTCTTGAACATCCTGCATCCTGACGGCCTCGCAGGAGTCGGCGGAGGAATGGACACTGGTAAGTTGAAGCTTCACTACTGCTTCCCCCCCACCTGCATGCCAAATCATACCCCAACCCTCACCCCCATCCTCGAACCCCACCTTCACCCCCACCCCCATCCTCACCCCCACCCTCACCCTCACCCCCACCACCATCCTCACCCCCACCACCATCCTCACCCCCACCACCATCCTCACCCCCACCCCCAGCACACCTATTCCCTGCCAATGTCTCACCATCACAACCCACACATCCCAAAACCTAGGCCTGCATGCGTCCACTAAGCATGGACACCCATCACCAAAGCATGCCCAATGCATATACACATCCCCCCCACAAGCCACCCTCACCAAAGCCCCCACACACGAATGCCAGCACTTGGGGACACGGGAACCCACAGATACACCCATATGCCACACATTGAAACTATAACCATACCTCTATACCCCTGCAGGACCCGACCGTCAACACACCGCCACGGAGGGCCCAGAATTCTCCACACCCCCCACCCAAGAGGCCGTCAGCGATGACAGCAGCTCTGTCGACCTGGACACCGATGACCAGCCCGGACCATCGGGGACCTCTGGACAGTCGGTTCCCCTCACACAGGCCCAGGCCACTACAGACCCCAACCCCTCTGGGAACACCAGCACAGCTCCCACCCAGCGGGCCCATGCCTCTGTCTCCAGGGCGCGTCAATCTGCGGTGTGCCTACCACTACAGGGCACCCAGGATAACCCACCACCCCAACAACAACAGGGACCTGGGGGCAGTGGTAGTGGGCACAGCGGCCAGGGGGCAGAGGCCCAGGGAAACAGGGCAACTCGGAGGGCAGCTGTGCGACAGGGGGGGGACGGGCCCAGGGAACCCACTCTCCACGAGGCCCTCACCACCATCATGGGAGCATACAACCGCTCCCAGGAGACGATGGCGACGGTACTGGCCCGGTTCCAGGAGATCCAGGTACTGCAGGAGGAACACTATCGGGGGTACAGGGAGGACATCAGAGCCCTCACCTCCACCCTGGTTACCATGGTAGGGCTGCTGCAGGACCTCATCAACACCAGGACGGACACTCAACAACAACAAAGGGCCCCTGCCACTAGCCTGGACCAAGAACAGCCAACCACCTCCGCCAGCGCTAGTGGACAGGAGGCCCCCGCACAACAGCAGCCCACCAGACCCCCAACTCCTGCAGGAGAAGAACCACCCCGCAAGAGGGCCCTGAGATCTCGCAAGAAGACAGAGTAGGATGTCAAGACCCCCGCCAGCAAAGGATACCACCTGATGTCATCCCACTGTCCCACATTGTCACCCTGTCCATCCTTGAACTGCCCATGCTCCATCTCTCCACAGGCCTCTGGACAATGCACCTGTGTGACTGTTACTCTGGACTCTGCCATGGACATTCTTTCACCATAGCCCCCACCCACTTGAAACCACCCATCCCATTTTGAGCACTGAAATAAACACCCATTTAGCACAAAACTATCTGGAGTCTGGCTGTGATTTCAAAATATTGTAATTGACATGACAGTGCAAATATGTCCTTGTACATAGTGAAGTCAACAAACAGCTGCCAAAAAGCTGTAGTCCATGGGGAAACGAAGCACAGGACTCGTAGTGGGGACCCCAGATCTGAAATAGGGACGGAAAAGCCACAACTCAGTCATCATACACTGGGGCAAATAGACAGGCAGCAGAGATGCAGGAGAGTAGTTCACATTCACTAAATTATGTTTGAATTGTTACCTGTGTCCTATTGGAAGTACTGTTCAATGATTCTGTCCCTGTTGTCTGTTTCAGCCCCGTCGTCTTCCTCCTCGTCACTCTCCACAGGTTCCACAGCTGCCACTACACCACCGTCTCGACCATCCTCCTGCAGGAAAGGCACCTGGCGGCGCAAAGCCAGGTTGTGAAGCATGCAGCAGGCCACGATGATGTGACACACCTTCTTAGGTGAGTACATTAGGGATCCACCTGTCATATGCAGGCACCTAAACCTGGCCTTTAGGAGGCCAAAGGTGCGTTCGATCACCCTCCTAGTACGCCCATGGGCCTCATTGTACCGTTCCTCTGCCCTGGTCCGGGGATTCCTTACTGGGGTCAGTAGCCACGACAGGTTGGGGTACCCAGAGTCCCCCAATAGCCATACACGGTGTCTCTCTAGCTGTTCCATCACGTAAGGGATGCTGCTATTCCTCAGGATGTAGGCGTCATGCACTGACCCAGGGAACTTGGCATTTACATGCGAGATGTACTGGTCAGCCAAACACACCACCTGGATGTTCATGGAATGGTAACTTTTTCTGTTCCTGTACACCTGCTCCCTGTCTCTTGGGGGAACCAAAGCCACATGGGTCCCATCAATGGCACCAATGACGTTGGGAATATGTCCAAGGGCGTAGAAATCACCCTTCACTGTAGCCAATTCGCCCACCTCAGGGAAAATGATGTAGCTCCTCACGTATTTCATCAGGGCAGACAACACTCTGGATAACACCTTCGAAAACATGGGCTGAGACATCCCAGAAGCAATTCCCACTGTTGTCTGAAATGACCCACTTGCCAGGAAATGGAGTACTGACAGGACCTGCACCAGAGGGGGAATCCCTGTGGGTTGGCGGATGGGGGACATCAGGTCGGGCTCCAGCTGGGCACACAGTTCATGTATAGTGGCACGGTCAAGCCGGTAGGTCAGGATAATGTGGCGTTCTTCCATTGTCGACAGGTCCACCAGCGGTCGGTACACGGGAGGATTCATCCGTCTCCTCGCCAAACCCAGCGGACGGTGCCTAGGAAGGACAACATGGAGCACAGAGTCAAGCAACCCACAGGTACGTACTCACAGCTTGCACAGTAAACGATTCTCTATGCAGTGAATGGCGTGTCTGAGTGGCTATGCAAGGCCTAGGCCTGTGTGACGCAGTTGAAATTGAGCCATGTGGACCCTCGAAATGGCGGCTGCCTGACCTGTGAAGTGTGACAATGGGATGTGAGGTCAATGCGCTGGCGTGGCACACCGCGGCGGTCGGCGGTCGAAGACCGCGGCGCGAAGCCGCATTGGTTAACATTGAAGCCTATGGGTTTCAGGAGCCAATGGCGAAGGGCGCCGGCGGTGGCGGTACGCCCCGCCGCGGTACGCACCGCCGCGGACGTGACCGCCATTTCCTATCTACTTATCCACTTGCGACTTGAACTTTCACAGGAGAGGACCTATACTGCAAGTGTTGCTGTGACCTCGGTCTGGAAGGGACAATGGCTGCTGCGACTGGGGAAAGGGCCCCTGCCTTCACTGGAGAGGAGCTGGAGAAACTTGTGGATGGGGTCCTCCCCCAGTATGCGCTACTCTACGGTCCTCCAGACCAACAAGTGAGTTTAATTCAATATGGATTTGGGGCCACTGGCTGGCTTGGGGGCCTGGCGGGGATGGGGGGCATGTTGGGCTGGCGGGGGGCCTGGCGGGGATGGGGGGCATGTTGGGCCTGGCGGGGGGCCTGGCGGGATGGGGGGCATGTTGGGCCTGGCGGGGGGCCTGGCGGGGGGCCTGGCGGGGATGGGGGGCATGTTGGGGCTGGCGGGGGCCTGGCGGGGGGCCTGGCGGGGATGGGGGGCATGTTGGGCCTGGCGGGGGGCTTGGCGGGGGGCCTGGCGGGGATGGGGGGCATGTTGGGCCTGGCGGGGGGCCTGGCGGGGGGCCTGGCGGGGATGGGGGGCATGTTGGGCCTGGCGGGGGGCCTGGCGGGGATGGGGGGCGTTGGGCCACTGGCAACGAAAATGCAGACAAACTTGAACGTGGTATTTCTCCCTCCCTGTACGTGTCACATAGGTCCGCGCCCATGAGAAGATCGGGATTTGGCGTGCCATCGCCAAGGAAGTCCGGACCCTGGGGGTCCACCATCGACGGGGCACCCACTGCCGCAAGAGGTGGGAGGACATCCGCCGCGGGACCAAGAAGACCGCCGAGTCTCTGCTGGGGATGGCCTCCCAACGTAGGCGGGGTGCCTGCCGTCAACTGACCCCCCTGATGTTCCGGATCCTGGCGGTGGCCTACCCTGATTTGGATGGGCGCGTGAGGGCAGCACAGCAGACACAAGGGGGTGAGTACAAGCATCATCTACTCTGTTGTCGCGCAGTGGAGGTGTCTGGGTGGGGGAGGAGGGCTGTGGGTCCCCCTAGGCCAGGGCGATATCTGTAGGCTGGGCACCCCCGTAAGCCCCTGTGTCCCCAGCCACCACCCTCAGTAGTGTGTCAGTACAGCCATCCCTGGGCCGTGTCATCCATGGGTGCAGTTGTCAACTCTAGGCGTGTAGGGCATGTTCCACGGAATGCGTAGCGGACCCCAAGTGCGCAACTTAGTGCAGGGGGCATCTGTGTCTGTCATGTCCGCTAACTGTACCGGTGATCCATGTACTCAAAATCTCTTTATTTCTCTCTCCCCCCCCCCTTTTTGTTTGTCTTTCTGTGCTTGTGTGCATCAGCATCATCAGGCGGAGGAGAAGTGGCATCGGGGCAGGAGGGAGCTGCATCTCACATGGCCCAGGAGGGCCATGCCACAGAGTCTGACTGGACCAGTGAGACGGAGGGCGAGGGGAGCTCCACAACGGGGACGACTGGAGCCTGCAGCGACACGGACACGTCCTCGGAAGGGAGCTCCCTTGCGGGGGTGGCACCATCCGTGCCCCCCGCCATTACAGGTACAGCCGCCACCCAGCGCACCATCTCCGCCCTCCCAGCAGCCCCTCAGCGTTCGCCCCGTGCCCGCTCTGCCAGGAAGCCGGGCATCTCCTTCGCCCCAGGCACCTCAGGCCCTGCCCCTGTTACCCCCGCTGCCCTCAGTGAGGAGGTAATTGACCTCCGCCGAACACTCATTGTTGGGCAGACTACCCTTTTGAATGCCATCCAGGGGGTGGAGAGGGAGGTTCATCGCAGCAATGCGTACCTGGAGGGCATTCATTCGGGTCAGGCTGCCCATCAGCGATCGTTCCAGGCTCTGGCCTCAGCACTGACGGCAGCCATTGTCCCTGTCTCCTGCCTCCCTCTACTAACTCCCTCCTCCCAGTCTCCTGTTCCTCTGCCTGTCCCACCCACACCATCAGACCAGCCTGCACACACCTCAACACCCAAGAGCCGCTCATCCAAACATAAGCACCACAGATCACGCAGACATTCACACAAGCAACATTCCGATGCAGACATGCCAACAGTCACTACCACCTCTGTGACCCCCACCTCCTCGTCTCCCTCCTCCCTCCCTGTGACGTCTACACTCACACCTTCATTCACCTCACCATCAGCCAGTGTTTCCATCACCAGCATACCCTCCACTCCAGTCCGCACACGTGCAGTCACCACCCCCACTGCCATTTACACGTCCCCTGTGTCCTCTCCCACTGTGTCTGTCACCCCCTCTTCCACACCACACAA
This sequence comes from Pleurodeles waltl, assembly GCF_031143425.1. Taxonomy (NCBI): domain Eukaryota; kingdom Metazoa; phylum Chordata; class Amphibia; order Caudata; family Salamandridae; genus Pleurodeles; species Pleurodeles waltl. The sequence goes on from NC_090440.1 coordinate 1,294,545,572, forward strand.
ACGCAGCCACCCACCCACCCAACAGCCATCCACCTCACGACAGCCTCCCGCTCCTGCACCTGCACCCAAAGACAGCAAACTTGTCTCGCCTACAACCACATCCTCTCCCTCCACTCCCATACCCACTGTACCTACCACTCTCCATTGTCCCAAGAAAATCTATCTCTCTACTGCTACCTTCTTTCCTGACCCTGAGCCCCCCCCTCCTTCTCGTCGGGGTAAAAAGAGCACCTCAGCCACCACCAGCCCTGCAGCCCCCTTGACAAGGGTGCAGGGGTATTGGAGCCCACCAGCCCGCAGGTCTGGATCTTCGCCCAGCAGCAAGGGGACAGCCAGCCCACCCCCTGGGAAGAGGAGCAGAAGGCGGAAGGGCCGCCGCCGGAGCCCGGATTCGATATCCCCCCAGGACACTAGCCAGCCACCGTCAACAGCCACAGCTCCAAAGGGAGGAAAGGGCCACAGACTCCCGACTAAGGAGGGCAAGGGCAGCAAGGCGGAGAAGTCAGGCAGCAGGCCTGCTGCCCATGGAGGACCCGTCACAGCTGCCCAGGAGGAGCCCGCAACCCCCATAGCCGCTGCCCCGGGAGGAACCGGCACAGCTGCCCCGGGAGAGCCCACCACCCCCATAGCCGCTGCCCAGGGAGGACCCAGCCCAGCTGGCCAGGAGGGCCCCACCACCCACAGCCCAGGTGGGCATTGAAGGAGCACCATCCCCGCTGCCCAGGAGGGCACCACCAGGCAATGAGCAGTTGGCCATAGAATGGCCGCCGTCTCCAGCACCGCTCCGCTGGGGACCGCCGTCTCAAGAACCGCTGAACTGGGCCCTTCAAGGCAAGAACCGCTGAACTGGGCCCTTCAAGGCAAGAACCGCTGAACTGGGCCCTTCAAGGCAAGAACCGCTGAACTGGGCCCCGCCGTCTCCAGCACCGCTCCGCTGGGGACCGCCGTCTCAAGAACCGCTGAACTGGGCCCTTCAAGGCAAGAACCGCTGAACTGGGCCCCGCCGTCTCCAGCACCGCTCCGCTGGGGACCGCCGTCTCAAGAACCGCTGAACTGGGCCCTTCAAGGCAAGAACCGCTGAACTGGGCCCCGCCGTCTCCAGCACCGCTCCGCTGGGGACCGCCGTCTCAAGAACCGCTGAACTGGGCCCTTCAAGGCAAGAACCGCTGAACTGGGCCCTTCAAGGCAAGAACCGCTGAACTGGGCCCCGCCGTCTCCAGCACCGCTCCGCTGGGGACCGCCGTCTCAAGAACCGCTGAACTGGGCCCTTCAAGGCAAGAACCGCTGAACTGGGCCCCGCCGTCTCCAGCACCGCTCCGCTGGGGACCGCCGTCTCAAGAACCGCTGAACTGGGCCCTTCAAGGCAAGAACCGCTGAACTGGGCCCTTCAAGGCAAGAACCGCTGAACTGGGCCCCGCCGTCTCCAGCACCGCTCCGCTGGGGACCGCCGTCTCAAGAACCGCTGAACTGGGCCCTTCAAGGCAAGAACCGCTGAACTGGGCCCTTCAAGGCAAGAACCGCTGGCCCTTTGGCAGACGTGGCAGGACAGGATCTGTCTCGGGCAGGGCTGCAGGATGTCCTCTGGCCAACATGCCTCCTCCAGTGGCAGTGGAGTCTGTTATGGACTGTTTTGACTGTGGCTTTGCTCTCCCCAGGATGGCCCAGTGGGCAGGCCACCCACTGTATGGACTGTATGGACTGTGGCTTTGCTCTCCCCAGGATGGCCCAGTGGGCAGGCCACCCACTGTATGGACTGTATGGACTGTGGCTTTGCTCTCCCCAGGATGGCCCAGTGGGCAGGCCACCCACTGTATGGACTGTATGGACTGTATGGACTGTATGGACTGTGGCTTTGCTCTCCCCAGGATGGCCCAGTGGGCAGGCCACCCACTGTATGGACTGTATGGACTGTGGCTTTGCTCTCCCCAGGATGGCCCAGTGGGCAGGCCACCCACTGTATGGACTGTTTGGACTGTGGCTTTGCTCTCCCCAGAATGGGCCGGTGGTCATGGAGTCCCCTCGTGGATCTGGCGTCGTGTACTCAAGTGGCTGAGGTGCCCCCCCTTCCCTTCCCCCTGAGGTGCCTGTCCTTTTTTCTTTCTGATGCCCCTGCAGTGTTCTCTCCGTGGAGTTCTTGTCGTGGGACTGGGCCTTGCCCCTTTGCTCAGGACCCCTGGGGTCCACGGACAGTGGTTGGACTACATTTAGTAGCTGTATATATTTTGTACATAGTTTATTTATTTATTTGGATTACTGCTGTCCATTTTTCAATATATCTGCCCGTTTGAGATCTCTTCTTTTGGTCTTTGCATTATTTCGGAAGGGGGGGGTTTGTGGGTTGTGACAGTGATCTGTGGGAATGCATTGATGTGTGTGTTGTAGTGGGTGTGGGTGGGTGGGTGTGTGCCGGTAATCTTTTCCCTCCCCTGTGTCGTAGGTGCAGTACTCACCGATGTCTTCCGCGCCGCCGGGCGTGCTCCTGGTACAGGAGCAGGTATAGGAGTGCGGGGATGACCTGCAACTCGGGTTCCATACTGCCGGAATCTCGCGTGGTGTATGTGGAGGTGAGCGTTTTCCCGTTCGTAGTCTGTTTCCGCCGTGTTTTTATCGGCGGTGCTCCCGCCCCGGAAAAGGTGGCGGATTGGTGGGTCGTGATAGGGTGGGCGGTACATTGTCTGCCGCCTGGCTGTTGGCGGTGACCGCCGCGCTGTTTGTTTGTTCCGCCGTGGCGGTCGGAGTGTTAATGCGGCGGGCTGTGTTGGCGGTTCCCGCCAGGGTCAGAATTGCATATTTTGGACCGCCGGCCTGTTGGCGGGTTGGCCGCCGCTTTATCACCGACCGCCAGGGTCAGAATGAGGGCCATAATGTATACAGGGCACACTTGCACTTTAGCACTGGTCAGCAGTGATAAAGTGTCCAGAGCAAACAAAACAGCAAAAACAGAGTCCAGCACACAGAAACAGCCTGGGAAGTAGAGGCAAAAAGTTAGGGGAGACCAAGCCAATGATGCGAAGTCTAACACACATATATACCATATAATAGTAGAGCGATAAGGAAGCTTCTCTCAAACATCACTAACCTGAAAAATGACCTGAAAGAACTGACCGGCACCAGTGCATGGGAGGTAATAGGTAATAGTTTTTCAACCACTGGAAAATGGTTTGGAAACTTGGGAAAAGAAGTAGTGGGAATAATCTTGAGGCCTGTGTTGATTGTGGCTTTGTGTGCCTTACTTGCACTTGGATTATACAAACTATACAAAATGTGAAAAGAGAGAAGACCTAAGAATAGACAAACGAGAGAAGAGATAGAAATGGAGGCTAGGAGAAGCCTTTATTATTGTAACTCCAAGAAATTTGAGGATTACAGCAGACCTTGCCAGAAAAAGACATCAAAGTTTTGCATTGTCTCATTGACATAAGAGCGTGTCCTTTTTGTAACAGCATAGATTGCAGTCAAAAGAGGGTCTGTTGGAGTGTAAATTTAGGAGTGCTGTTAGTGACCCAGATGTCAGCAGAAGGTGACGACTTATGTCTCATGCTTCACAGCCTAACGCAGGAAGCTGCACTGACATGCATATTAAGGCCCAAATTTAAGAAGGGCCTAGCGCCAACTATTACCACATTAGTGTCATTTTTCACTCTGATGTGGTGATAGTGTGGCAAAAATGCTGTGCCATATTTACAAAGGGTTGCAATGCATGCATTGCGCCACTTTGGAAACCCTTGAGCCACATTATGCCTGTGCCAGGCATAATATATGCAGGGGGGGGCGTTCCCCATTATGGGACATTTTTCATGCCTGCACAGAGCAGGTGTTAAAAAGAGGGCCGCTGTTATTTTGAATAGGCCTCTATGTACTTTGCAGGATTAGCACCAACATTTTTGGAGCTAATCCTGCAAAGTACAATAGCTTCAAAAATGACGACACTATTGTCCCTAACCTGCGCCATGGTGTGCCATATGTTAAATATGGCACACACATGGTGGCGTTAGAGGGGTTCAGGGGGGACGCAAGGAAAGTGGCACTTCATGACATGTAGCACCACTTGTCTTAAATCTGGGCTTAAATGTGCTAATGTTTTTATTTTCTGGTAGTCACAATTATGCCTTCCTTATTAAATAGCATGTTAGTAAAATAAAATTGATGTTAAAGTATAATTTACACTCTAGACTAATTTTGGGCCCAATCATGGTGGTGGTCGGACTGCTGCGGCTGTGGCAGTCTGACCACCACATTACAACCCAGGCAGTCCACCCGCCATTGGACCGCAATCGTCACTAGGATCTCTGATCCCGACGGGATTATGGTTTTCTTGGTTGTAACCAGCCAGGGCGGCGCTGATTACAACGTTGTTCTCTGTCAGCCTTTTCATGGTGGTTCTACCGCCATGAAAAGGCTGGTAGAGGACAAGTGCAGGGAGCCACAGGGGGTCCCTGCACTGCCCTGCCCATGGAATGGGTAGTGCAGGGGTCAACCTGCCCAGCACCCTTAAAATGCGCACTGTCTGCTCGTATTCAATGGTGCTGGTGCACCCTGCGTGCAGCAGCAGCAAAACCATCAGCTCTATTATGAGCTGGCGGCAATGCTGCCACAACTTTCCCACTGGGCTGACTGGCAGAAACTTTGGTTGGCATTGTGGCGACCTACCCGTCGGGAGTCTGGGGGACGGATGTTTCCATCCGCCGAAACTCACAATCAGGCCCTATGTGTCTTGAAACAAATTTACATAACTTAAGTTTTTCTCTAGTTCGATTTTCATGAGAAGCTTCGCAAGTAGTAATAGGTTGATTGTTCAATTGCAGAGACTTTTAGTTTAGTGACCTTGAAAGGAACATCCTGGCCTGTAGACTTAACATGAAATAAAATGTTGCCTTCACTGTATGGAATCACACAGATGTAAGATGGTTCTCAGGGAAAGTCTGAGAATTGGATGGACTATTGCAACTTCAAGATCACCTGTTGCTGATGAGTGGATGATGCCCTTTTTGCGTGACTTGACATCATCAATCCAGTGAATCAACATGATTTATGTGTTTTAGATTAGGGATGGACTATGTAAATTTAGATTAGACCCTCGTTAGATCTGCAGACCCTCATCAGTTTTTTAGACCCTCTTTTTCACTATTTCTGCACCCTTCCTGTCAGGATTTTGATGCTGATACAAAAGCGTTGCTGATGAAAAATCCCTGAATGCTGTTGCTTGGAAAAGTCTACCCCTCATAGCTGATTTCCATTGACCTTTGACATGCCTTTTTTTCTAGAATAGAATTTATCATGCTGACACCCACTCTTTTTATTTCTCTAGCTAGTATTCTGAAGTCTGTGATATATCGTTTTCAAAATATTTTTGTCTCCTTTTGTATTTGTGCATGCATGTGTCTGTCCCCACGCATACATTTCCTAATTTGGTTAGTTGTAGAGACAACTTGTGTCCAGTCGACATTTCATACTCTGCTTCATTGAACTTGATAAATGTGTATAAAATCTGACCTAAGATATATTTCTGTATCTCACCTAATTTCATCAATGATTTGCATGATTCTTCTTGAATAGTTAATTGTGTTAATGCTAATTCGTTTGAACTTGCTTTGTGGCTTTAGGCACTCTTTGGTGCTTAGATACCTTTATAGTTTGATCTTACGCACTGTCATTATCACACTAACTTTGTTGTTGTAAAATAAAGTTTTGCAATTTGTTTCGGATTGGAGTTTTCCTTTCGTAGCCACATTGGTCATGGTGTCTAACGTATTAGAGTGGTGTTGGTATAAATTTGTGTATGGTTAAACACACTTCTTTCTGGGTCAAAAGGTCCGTCAACCTTGGTGAAGTGTTTGATTCCTGAAAAGGATGAAAACACGCTTGCAGTGCTATGCAGTTCTTAGAGATCAGGGATGGGTAGAGAATAGGGGTAGTAAGACATTTATAGGGGGAAGGGAACGGTAGATGATAGCAGTTGTAATCATTTTTTGAAACTGAGGGCTCCAGGGACCACAACTTTTCCAGGGTAAACTAAATACATGCGGGAGCCACAAGCTGAAATTGAATGTGGGGTTCACATGCCCCCCCAGTCCCTGGGACTGCTACCTCCCAAGGGCATAAGCTAGATTAGAATGTGAGGGCAGCCCCTGGGCAGCCCCTGTGCAGCCCCGGGGACCGCCACCTCCCCGTGGTGAACTACTATTGATAAGCGAGGGTGCGCGCAGCCCCCTTGCAGCCCTAGGGACTGCCACCCCCTCATGGCCAACTTAACATGGAATGTGAGAGGGGGCACCTGGGGCCAAGTTAACATTGAATGTGGGGCCACCCGGCCTCCCTGGGGCGTATCTTCTAAATCCAATGCAGGGGGCTGTCACGCTCCCCCACAGCCTCTCTGCTGCACATCTTCCAAATCCAATGCAGGGGGCCACCAGCCCACCCAGCAACCACAGGGACCGCCACCTCCCCGGGGCTGAATTAGAAAAAGATAGGGGTTCTGTTGCGAGTCCGAGCCCAAGGGACCACCACCTCCCAAGGCTATTTACTTTGGAGGTGGGCCACACAGCCCCCCTCGAGGAGCCATAGACGGCCCTGGGGACCTCCACCCCCCAGGGCCCGCTCTTGCTATGTCCTGGGTGTGCACCCCCGCGAAAAAGCTGTCAAACAGCTCTCACTTGCAGAAAGTGAAGTTTTCATCTGTTTCCCTGCACGCAAATATGCATTTAGGGAAAGAGATAAAAACATTGCTCCCGTAAGGAGGGAGCTGCTATGTAAAGCAGCTCCCTGCTTGTGGGAACAATACTGGCTCCGGCAGTACATGGGGAGCCGGCTAAAACCATGGGGCCTTTAGGCTCTCCCGCGGTCTTATCACTGTATCTCCCATCCCATAATGGGATGGAAGAGCGAGAGAGAGAGATTGTCATTGCAATGGTCTCTCCATTGAATTACTTCACAAAAACAGACTAGCAAGATGTTTGGTATGAATGTTATAGCTACGTTTGAGTGCATATTGGAACTAAGGCCCTCATTATGACATTTGCTGTAAATCCCACTTACCACCATGCTGACTGCCGCTAACATACCGCAGCGGATATCCGCTTACCATATTATGACACACACATACCAATCAGGCACTATACACCCACAGACACAACTCTGACACACCAAAGGTCAGTGATAAACTGGCGGTAGCAAAACCCACACCATTATGCCAACAGAACTGCGGCCATCAGATTATGATCCACAAATCACTACGGCAGACATTCAACTACGGTAAATCATTGGCGGTATACACTGCCGAGCTCAAAATACACACAAACAAAACAACACCACATTGAACAATTAAAAAAACACACACCTGACACCCATTCACACACCACACCCACACCACTATAAAACACAGACCCACATTACCCACAACCCTTTACGAATACAAATCATTGCCAACAGAGAGAGACAGCAAGATCACGCACACATCAAGAGCCACATACTACCATCACCTATACACCACCCACGCACCTCACAACACACATCCCAACACATCACCCTACACACCCTCACACACACCACTCACACAACACCCATGTCATCACAACGACTCCCCAGATTCTCTGAGGAGGAGCTTAGGGTCATGGTGGAGGAAATCATCCGGATTGACCCTCAGCTATTCGGAGCACAGGTGCGGCAGATATCCATTGCTAGGAAGATGGAGCTATGGCAGAGAATCATAGACATGGTCAATGCTGTGGGACAGTACCCCAGAACAAGGGATGACATCAGGAAGAGGTGGAACGACCTAAGGGGGAAGGTGCATTCTGTGGCAGCAAGACACCAACTAGCTGTACAGAGGACTGGCGGTGGACCCTTACCTCCTCCCCAATAACTAACAACATGGGAGGAGCAAGTCTTGGCAATCATGCATCCTGAGGGCCTGGCAGGAGTAGGAGGAGGACTGGACTCTGGTAAGTCATCTCTCTATAATTTCTATCACCTACCTGCATGCCACCACATACCCCCACCCTCACTCCCATCAATCCAACACCAGCCACACACCCCACCGTCACATCTCACCCATCCCAATCCCAAGGCCTCCATGCACCACCAATGCATGGACCCCCATCACAAACCTGCATGGACACCTATCACTAAAGCATGCAAACCAGAGGGAAACAGCTTGCCCACCAAATAACAACTCACACAAGGAAAAGCTGCCAGGGCAATAACAACCATACGGGGCAACCCACCCATGCACAATATGTCACACACAGAAACAATAACACTGCATTTACATCCCCACAGGTATCCCAGCCAATTTGACCGGAGAAGATGTGCCAGCAACATCCATTCCCCCCACAAAAGAGGCCCACAGTGATAACAGCAGCTCTGCTCGCCTGGATCTGGATGACCAACCGGGCCCATCAGGGGCCTCCGGACAGTCGGTTACCCAGGCACAGTCACACACCACCACAGAGCCTCCCCCCACAGGAAACACCACCACAGCACTCACCCAGCGGGCCCATACCTCTGTCCCCAGGACACGTCAATCAGCAATGTGTCCACCTGTACAGGGACCCCAGGGAACCCCACAAACCAAGGACAATAAGGGACCTGAGGTCAGTGGCAGTGGGTACACGGTTCAGGGGACAGAGGCACAGGACAACAGGGAAACTGGGAGGACTGCTGTGCGCTAGGGGGAGGACAGGCCCTGTGAACAGACTCCCCAGGATGCACTCACTGCGATCGTAGGAGCATACCAACATTACCAGGACATGCTGGGCCAGATACTGGACAAGTTGCAGGAGAACATGCGGCTGCAGGAGGGACAGTACCCTCCTGCAGGGAGGACTTGAAGTCCATTAACACCATCCTGGTCTCCATTGCAGGGGTGCTGGCAGACATGGCCAACATTATGAGAGAGGCAGTGTCACACCAGCGGGCCCCTGCCACTAGCCAGGTTACTGAACAGCCCTCCACCTCCGCTGCCCCTAGTGGACAGGGGGCCCGCCACAGGATCAACAAGCTACCAGCACCCTTCCCCCTGCAGAAGGAGAACCTCCCCGCAAACGTTCCCTGCGATCCAGGAAGAAGCCAGAGACTATTGCCATGTCCCTTGCCAGGAAATAAGACTCTCCTGATTGTCACCCTTGTGTCCTACTCTGTCACCCTGTCCACCTTAAACTGCCATTTTTCCCCTTCCTATGCCCCCTTGGACAATGTACCTGTGCTACAAATAGACTGAACTCTACCCTGGAATTTCCTCCATCATCACCCCAGCCAATCGCACTACCCCCTTTTCTTCATAGCACTTAAATAAACACCCTTTGAAAAAATACAAGTATGGAGTACGTCAAATGATTTAAGTATATTTGTTTAACAAGGTTTAAACATTGCAATTTAACTGTCGAGTAATGTTAACATAGGAAAGACCTGTAGTTAGCTGCAGTGAACATACCAGGAGCGATAGTGGGGCCCCAATATCTGCAAATAGAGATGCCAAAGGGTACAGTGAGTGGCCATAGAAGTAGGAAGTCACAGCCTGCCAGTGACAATGTCAAACATTAAACTGTCAATGAAATGTGAAGCTAGACTGTCTTACCTGTGTGTCATTGGAAGTACTGACGTAGCACTGCAGTTCTGTTGTCCTCATCCTCATCCTCTGCCTCCTCATCTTCACTGTCCACAGGGTCCACTGCTGCCACATGGCCATCTCCAGCCTCCTCCTCCTGCAGAAAAGGCACAGGGCGTCTCAAGGCAAGGTTGTGAAACATACAGCATGCCACGATGATCTGGCAGACCTTCTTGGGTGAATAGCACAGGGATCCACCTGGTAGATGGAGACACCGAAACCTCGCCTCCAGGAGGCCGAAGGTACATTCAAGTATCCTTCTTGTTCGCCCATGTGCCTCATTGTAACATTCCTCTGCCCTTGTCCTGGCATTCCTCACTGGGGTCAGTAGCCATTAGAGGTTGGGGTAACCAGAGTCACCGGCAAATATCGAGGCACAACTGTTAGCCACACACTAACCCTTATGGCCCACACCATACCCATACACCAACATCCACTGGGTGGGTACCAGGGCTCACCTTTTAGCCACACCCTCTGCCTCTGGAGTTGGCCCATCACTGGGTAGCAGCTATTCCTCAGGATGAAAACATCATGCACAGACCCAGGATACTTAGCATTGACATGGGAGATGTACTGGTCCGCCAAACACACAATCTGCACATTCATAGAGTGAAAACCTTTTTGATTTCTGAAGACCAGTTCATTTCGCCGGGGGGGGACAAATTGTATATGTTGGGGATATGTCCCATTGCATAGAAGTCAGCCTTCACTGTGGCCAAAGGCTCCGCCTGGGGGAAAACAATGTAGGGCAGACAACACTCTGGTCAGCACGATTGAAAACATTGGCTGTGACATTCTTGCTGCAAAGCCCACTGTCACTTGGAAAGAACCAGTTGCCAAGAAATGGAGCACATATAGTACTTGCACAAGAGGGAGGATCCCAGTGGGGTGACGGGTAGCAGATATCAGGTTAGGCTCCAATTGGGCACACAGGTCTGTGATTGTGTCCCTGTCAAGTCTATAGGTGAGTATTATGTGCCTGTCCTCCATGGTTGCCAAGTCCACCAGAGGTTTGTAAATGGGCAATGTCTCCATCTCCTATTTATCCACAGCAGTTGCAATCTATGGGGCAAAAGAGTGAGGAGCCGGTCATTTTCTGTACATTGTAAACACTACAGTTCAATGCATGATGTGATTTTAATAATTAATTAGTGTCATATATCCTGAATGTACAATTGTGAACTGTGACACAGTTAGGATCCATGGCCTGCCACCCCTCTGAAATGACGTCCGCCTGTCCTGTATGGAGAGACAGGTGGAAGTGAGGTAATCCCGCTGACATTGTGCGCCGTTGCGGGAGGCGGTCGGAAACCGCTGCGCAACTCCTCATTGGATAACATTGGGCCCTATGGTCAATGGTGATGTACGCCGGCGGTCACTGTATGCACCACCTCGGACGTCACTGCCATTTTCTATCTGTACACTCACTTGCTCACTGACCTCCAACAGGAGAGGACCTACAACATCATGTGCTGCTGTGACCTGTGTCTGGAACCTACCATGGCTCGTGTAACTGGGGAAACCTCGGCGGAGTTGGCGAGACTGGTGGATGGGGTCCTACCCCAGTACCGACTGCTGTATGGGCCTCCAGACCAACAGGTGAGTACACTATGAGCACAATGCATGGGACATGAAAGCATGGAGTGGGGTGTGTGAAGGCCTTGTGTTGGGGGGTTGGTGGATGGGCCCTGGGCAGCGTGCAGCATATATGATGGGCCATGTCTGTGCGTAAGGTGAATGGAAAGGGGTATGGTGGGTCATGAGTGTAACAGGAAGGACGGTCTAACTAATACCTTGCCCTGTGTATATTTCCTCTTCAGGTCAGCACCTAACAAAAGAAGGGTTTATGGTGTGCCATCGCCAAGGACGTGCGGAGCCTGGGGGTCTATGGCAGGCGGAGCACCCACTGTTGGAAACGGTGGGAGGACCTGAGATGCTGGGCACGGAAGACAGCAGAGGCCCAGCTGGGGATGGCCTCCCAACGAGGAAGGGGTGCCAGTCGAACCCTGATGGCCAGCAATCTGGTGGTGGCCTATCCGGAGCTGGATGGGCGCTTGTGGGCATCACAGCAGCTACAAGGGGGTGAGTACAGTGCCCATCCTCACTACTTACGCCTGGTGGAGTGGTATCCGGGTGGGGTATGTGTGCCTATGTGTGCCTCTAGGCCAGGCCTGACATTGTAGTGTAGGTACCATGTTGGGCAGGGTTCCGATGTGAATTTCCTTCAACCTAGCTAGTAGGCCTCCACTACTGGGCAGGGCTATGTGGGTCCCAGGTATGCTGCAGTTGGTGGTGCAGCATTTGACCAAATGTATCTTTGTCTATCTCCCCCCTTTTTGTTTTGTCACCCTATCCTTATGTGCATTAGCATCATCTGGCGAAGGAGCAGTGGCACGTGCGATAGAGGGATCTGCATCCCACAGGACCCAGGAGGCAGAGTCCACCGACGCTGAGGGCACCAGTGGAATGGAGGGCAAAGGGAGTACCATGGCGGAGACAGGAGTGGACAGTTCTGACACAGATACCTCCTTCGATGGAAGCTCCCTGGTGGTGGCGGACACCTCTGTGACCACCCCAGCTACAGGTACAGCTGCCACCCCCGTACCAGCACCACCCTCCCAGCAGCCCCTCATCAAGTTGCCCGTGCCCGCTCACCCAGGAGGGAGGGCATCTCCTTCAACCCAGGCACCTCAGGCCGTGCCCCAGTGAGCACTGCTGCCCTAAGTGAGGAGGCTATTGACCTCCTGCGATTCATCTCTGTTGGGCAGTCAACCATTGTGAATGCCATCCAGGGGCTGGCAGCACAAATGCAACAGACCAGTGCATTTCTGGAGGGCATTCACACTGGCTTGGTGGCCCAACAGAGGTCAATCCAGGCTCTGGCCTACTCTCTGATGGCAGCCATTGTACCTGTTTCTACCCTCCACCTTCTTCTACCCGGGCCCATTCCCCTCGACCCCCAACCTATCCCAAGCACACAGGCAGACATGCATGCACACAGGACAACACACAAGAATGGTACAGGCAAACACGAGCACCACACATCATCCCACAGGCACTCACACAAACACGATCCAGATGCAGACATACCAACATCCACTGCCTCCACTGTGTCCCCCTCCTCCTCGGCCTCCACCTCCCTCCCAGTTGCGTCTACAATCACGCCTGCATGCACTACATCCTCATCCACTACCAGCATCACCACCACACCTAGCAGAACAAACATCCCAGCTGCAGACACCATCCCAACAGCCATGCACACATCCCCTGTGTCCTCTCCCACTGTGTCTGTGCCCCCCGCCCAAGGTACACAAACACAAGCACTCAGACACCCAACAGCCAGCCACCTCACAACAGCATCCAGTCCATGCACCTGCACCCAAAATCAGCAGACAGACACCTTATACAACCACTCCATCTACCTCCACTCCCAAACCTTCTCCCTCTTTCCACTCCATTGTCCCTAAGAAGCTTTTCCTCTCCACCGTTGACCTCTTCCCTACCCCTCTTCCCCCCGTCTCTCACGTCTGGCCAGGGTGTGTAAAACCCCGGCAAGCACCTCAGCCACCCAGTCCATGGGCCAAGTAGTGTCCACGTCAACTCCTGTTGGGAAAGGATCCAGGGCACGAAGCAGCATCACAGAAACGGAAAGGGTGCCTGCCCCAAGTGCTGCCAAGAAGGGAATGGTGCCACCCCGAGCTGCTGAAAGGAGGGGAACGATGCTACCCCCAGCTGCTGTAAAGAATGGAAAGGTGCCATCCCAGCAGCTGTAAAGAAGGGGAAGGAGGAATCCACAGCTGCTGCCAGGAAGGGTAAAGAGGAATCCCCAGCTGCTGCCAGGAAGGGCAAGGGGTCTGCACCAGCAGGCAGAAAGGACAAGGGGCCCGTTGCGGGGACTCAGTCAGAGATCACACCACCAACCATGGTGGTGCAGCCATCCGAAGCTCCCCACCACCACCAGCTCCACCAGCAGCACCGCCACCAGCAGCAGCACCAGTGGGCCGCCATCCGAGGCTGCAGGGGACGGGCTGGAGCTTTCCCCCACCACTACCACCAGCAGCCGCAGCACCACCACTGAGCAGCCGTCACCGCCGGCGGACAGTGTGTAGTCCTGTATCCTTGAGCTGTTGTGCGGGCTGCCCCTGCAAATCCTGTGGGTATGACACCCAAACGAGAGACTGTGACCATGCACACCCCAAGACCGGCATTACAGGGCACAATGCCCCCTCCAGAACAAGTGGAGATGCCATCCACCACCCCATCTTTCCTAGGTTGAAGATCACAGGGCACGATGCCCCCTCCAGAACCAGTGGAGAAGCCATCCACTCACCCCATCCTCCCCAGGATGAAGATCACAGGGCATGATGCCCCCTCCAGAACCAGTAGAGAAGCCATCCACTCACCCCATCCTCCCCAGGATGAAGATCACAGGGCATGATGCCCCTCCAGAGCAAGTGGGCAAGTCACGCACTCAAGAGACTATGGCCTTGCACTCCCAAGCACCAAGCACAGGGCATGTTAATTTATCTTATTACACTCACTTTGAGCTATTGCTGTAGTCCTTGCATTATTCCTGAGGGGTACGTGGTCAATGTGTAATGTTACTGCATCTGCTTGTGTGTATGGTGTTGGGGTCGGGGTGTTGTATGTGTGTGTCACTGTCTTTTTTCTCCCCCCTCCCCTGTGTGCTAGGTGGCAGTACTCACTGTGGTCGTCTTCGCCAGCGTTGATGTTTGTGGTGGAACAGGACTTAGAAGATCATTGGGAAGATATGCAGCTTGGGCTCCATGGTGGCATGGTTCTTCACTGAGTCTCCACAGGTGAGTCTTTTCCCTTCTGTGCAGTGTTTCCACCAGGTTTTTGATGTTGTTGGTACCGCGCCGGAAAAGGTGGCGGATTGATTTGTCTTAATACGGTGGGTGGAACATTAGCGGTCGGTGTGTTAAAGTGGCTGTCTGTCTGAGCTGTTTCCGTCATGGTCATAATTTGGCAGTATTTACTGCCAGCCTGTTGGCGGTGTTACCGCCACTTTATCACCGACCACCAGGGTTGTAATGAGGGCCTAAGTCACTTCTGGCCTAACGGTCAAGGACATGGGCTGGCACTCAGTAGACTGAAAGTTCAAATCCTAGCATCGCTTGGCAGTGTGCTTAATTACTAATGTTTTGACTGTTAAATCTTCATACTGATGGAACATTCATGTTTTTTTCCAATCACATGCATAGGTTGAATGTCATAGGTATGTCTGGAAACAGCAGAGTAAGGAGTCACCTGTGGTGTAATGGTTAAAGTCACAGACCCTCCCACTGAAAGTTGAGGGTTCTATTTGAGGTCTGTCTGTGGACCTTTCACTTCTTTAATTTATTTTTCTTTAAAAGTCAAACGTTCATAATGAAAGGTGATCTCACTCGCTTTAAATGACAAATACACTTTTCTTTTTAATTTGTCCTAAAATATCTCATCCTACGTCTAAAATTCATCAAAGCCCAAATCTCTCTCTCTCTCTCTCTCTCTCTCTCTCTCTCTCTCTCTCTCTCTCAATCTCACACTTTCTCTCTCTCTGTCAAGGTTGCAGGGTTGGGTGGTTAGGGGGTTGGCTACAGGACCTGGAAAGGGATGAAGAGAAAGAGAGATATTGTTATTGCAATAGTCTCTCCATAAGATGACTGTCCAGATGTTTGGTAAGAATGTTATAGTTACGTTTGGACGCAGAGCAGAAAAAGTCCCTTCTGGCCTAATAGTCAAGGTCTTGTGCTGTCACTAACTAGACTGGTCAAAAGTGTAGTATTGCTTGGCAGGGTGTCTGTTTATTTTCTAGTGTTTTGACTGTTAAAAATTCCTAGTGATGGAACACAAAATCTGTGGGTTGAATGTCATAGCTAAGTCTGAAGAATATGCAGTATAGAGTCTCTTCTAAACTAGTGGTTAAGGTCTCTGACATACACACTAAAGATTAAGGTTTCTAGTGTAGGTGAGTCTGTGATCATTTCCTCCTTTAGTTCATTTTCAATTACAAATATTTAAGCTACATTCTGAAAGGTGTTCTAACTCTTTTTAATTGACAAAAACATTTTTCTTTTCAATTTGTCCAGGAATATCTCATTCTAAGTATATCATTCATCAAAGCCTAAATCGCTCTCTTCCTTGAGATAACTCTAAATACAACAGGTGAATTTCTATGGTTTTGTACGTTTAAAATGTGAGCCTAACTGTAACGTCCTTGTAACCTTTGTTTTTTTAAGTTAATTTCTATGTTTTTTTAAAATTCTATTTCCTAACTATAACATCCCTGTAACCATTGTTTTTTTTCAGAGTATTTCAATGTTTTTTTTAAAGAGAAAGTAATTTTCATTAATATACTTCAATCCAACCACCACCTCGCACGGCCATCATCCCTGTAACCTTTGGTTTTTGAAGTTAATATATATGTATATATATATATATATATATATATATATACACACACACTAGATATTTGTTATTTTTATAATTGTTGCTTATTGTTAATAAATTACTTTTTCTTTTTAATCTTTAAATATTTTTTGACTATATTTCAATATATACTGTATATATATAATATAATATATATATATAGTTTTTAAAATATTTAAATTTTTTAACATTCTCTATGTATTATATTTTTCTGCATTTAAGTATGTTATTTGTAATGTTTTTAATGAAAGTACAATATTTCATGGAATACCTATGTTATTATTGTATTTTTGTAACAATATAATTTGTATGTATGCTTGTAAATCTTTGAACCATTTATTATTATGTTTTTCAAAAAAATGAAATATTTTCGATATGTTTCATTTTTTTAAGTCTATGGGCCTGATTCTAACTTTGGAGGACGGTGTTAAACCGTCCCAAAAGTGGCGGATATACCACCTACCGTATTACGAGTTCCATAGGATATAATGGACTCGTAATACGGTAGGTGGTATATCCGCCACTTTTGGGACGGTTTAACACCGTCCTCCAAAGTTAGAATCAGGCCCTATATTTTGGTTTTAGAAATGATTTTACTGTTAGTTTAGAAAGTCTATATAATTGTTATCTGTGTTTTGGGATTCAATATGTTTATATAAAAATATTTTGGAATCAGTATTTTGGGTAATTTCATTACAAGTGTAGTCTGGACAATATCATGGGTGTCAATATTTTGGCTTTGATACTTGTATGTGTCGTTATTTTAAATATTAACATATACTATTGTAGAAACCCATTTTGTGAATTGCAAAATAATTTCTGACTCGCAAAATGGTTTACCAGCCCATACTAAATTGGAATTAGGGAGGGGTCTGAAAGTGACACCCCCACCTAATTGGAATTCACTCTTAATGTTTCAGTGGTTTGTGACTTCAATTTGTATACGCATAGTATTGTTCGGAAACCAACACCTAAAAGGGGATGGTGTCTGATTTGCAAAGGACAAGCTGTTCTTGTAACAGATTTTGGGGGTTATTCTAACTTTGGAGGAGGTGTTAATCCGTCCCAAAAGTGACGGAAAAGTGACGGATTTACCACCAGCCGTATTACGAGTCCATTATGGCCCTCATTCTGACCTTGGCGGGCGGCGGAGGCTGCCCGCCAAAGTCCCGCCGTCAGGTTACCGTTCCGCGGTCGAAAGACCGCGGCGGTAATTCTGACTTTCCCGCTGGGCTGGCGGGCGGTCGCCTTCAGGCCGCCCGCCAGCCCAGCGGGAAAGAGGCTTCCACGATGAAGCCGGCTCGGAATCGAGCCGGCGGAGTGGAAGCTGTGCGACGGGTGCAGTCGCGCAGCAGACAGTGAAATACATTTAGGGGCCCTCTTACGGGGGCCCCTGCAATGCCCATGCCAGTGGCATGGGCACTGCAGGGGCCCCCAGGGGCCCCGCGACCCCCCCTACCGCCATCCGGATCCCGGCGGTCGGACCGCCGGGATCTGGATGGCGGTAGGGGGGGTCGGAATCCCCTCGGCGGCGCAGCAAGCTGCGCCGCCTTGGAGGATTCAATGGGGCGGCGGTACACTGGCGGGAGTCCGCTAGTGTTGCCGGTCCGACCGCGGCTTTACCGCCGCGGTCGGAATCCCCATTGGAGCACCGCCGGCCTGTCGGCGGTGCTCCCGCGGTCCTCCGCCCTGGCGGTCTTTGACCGCCAGGGTCAGAATGACCGCCTATATCCTATGGAACTCGTAATACGGCTGGTGGTATATCCGTCACTTTACCGTCACTTTTGGGACGGATTAACACTCCTCCAAAGTTAGAATAACCCCCTTTATCCTTTGTGAATCGTAATGGTGGCTTCCGGGGAACAGGTATTGGTCTAGAGACTTACCCAACAGGACATTTTTTTTCAAAGCAGTACTTGTTCCCTTATGGACCCGGAAGTCTTTTTTTTAAAAAATATTTTAAAAATGGTTTGCTTTTGGCAATGCAAATGCAGGGACAGAAGTCTGCAGTCCTTAACTGGCCTCTATCAATGTATTTGGGGAGAATCACAGAGGGCTGCAAACTGCGACCTGCTTAATTAATTTTCATTAGGTAGGTGACCCCTCTGCAATAGTAGTTTGAAATGTGACCTATTAATACATAGACTGCATTGCAAATTACAGTTGGTGTGGAAATTGCAAATCCATGGATTGAAAGGTCATTGTTTCACCATCATGCCCATATAGGGGGTCATTCTGACCTCGGCGGTAAAATGCCCTTACCGCCGGTCATAAGACCGCCATAACACCGCCGCGGCCGCGGTCAACCGCCACGGTCATTCTGACCCACAACGGCCAAACCTCCAAAAATCCGTCCTCCACTGCAGCCCGCCACATCGGCGGGCAGCGATAAACTGGAGATGACCAAACCTCCACCGTCACGCCAACAGAAATACGCCCATGCCATTACGACCCACGAATCCACACGGCGGTCATTCAAACGCGGTATTCCATTGGCGGTACACACCGCCGCGGTCAGAATACACACACATCACCAAAACACAGCCACATTGGACAATTTGAAATACACACACCTGATACACATACACACACCACTCCCACACAATCAACCAACTATAAAACACACACCCACATCACCCACAAACCCCTGCGACCATAATTACTGAGAGAAGGAGAGAGAGACACAGCAGACAATCCATAGCAAGACACACTGAGGCACACTACACCATCACACACACCACATAGTAGCACAAAGGACCACACACCAACATACTCATCATCACATACACCACCCCACACCTCACCCACACCACCCCATGGCACCCCAAAGGCACCCACGCTTTTCGGACCAAGAACTCCGGGTCATGGTGGAGGAAATCCTAAGAGTGGAACCCCAGCTCTTCGGCTCGCAGGTGCAGCACACCAGTATAGCCAGGAAGGCGGAGCTATGGCAGCGGATCGTGGACAGGGTCAACGCGGTGGGACAGCATCCCAGGAATAGGGAGGACATCCGCAAAAGATGGAACGACCTACGGGGGAAGGTCCGATCGATGGTCTCCAGGCACAACATCGCGGTCCAGAAGACTGGCGGCGGACCCCCACCCACCCCTCCCGAATTTACATCGTGGGAGCAAGAGGTCTTGACCATCCTGCATCCTCAGGGCCTCGCTGGAGTAGCCGGAGGAATGGACTCTGGTAAGTCCCATCTCAACTACTATATCCCCCCCACCCCACCAGCATGCCAACCCACACCCCCACCCTCACCCCCAACCCCCCAGCACATATCCTCCCTGACAATGTCTCACCAGCACAACCCACCCATCCCAACACCAACTCCTGCATGCCAACACAAATCATGGGCACCCATCACCTATGCATGACCACTGCACTAACCCCTCCCCCCCACTAAATACCCTCACAACACCTCCCTCAAGGGAATGCCTGCACTGGGGAACAAGGGCACCCATAACACGCACGCTATTGCACACACAGAAACAATAACCAAACTCTCTTACCCCATGCAGGACCCGAACGACAACACACCAGCCAGGAGGGTCCAGAAGTGTCCATCCCACCACCGGAACAGGCCCACACTGAGGATAGCAGCTCTGTCAACAGTGAACCTGATGACCAGCCCGGACCATCGGGGACCTCTGGGCAGTCGGTTCCCCTCAGGCAGCTACAGGCCACACCAGACCCGACCCCCTCTGCCAACACCAGCACAGCTCCCACCCAGCGGGCCCATGCCTCTGTCTCTAGGACAGCTCAATCAGCGGTGTGTCCGCCACTACAGGGCACCCAGGCTAACCCAACACCCGAACAACAACAGGGACCTGGGGGCAGTGGGAGCGGGCACACCGGCCAGGGGACAGAGGCCGGGGGAAACCGGGCAGCTCGGAGGGCTGCTGTGCGACAGGGGGGGGGGGAGAGGCCCAGGGAACCCACTCTCCAAGAGGCCCTCACCACCATCATGGCAGCCTACCACCACTCCCAAGAAACGATGGCGACGGTACTGGCCAGGTTCACTGAGATCCAGGCACAGCAGGAAGAACGCTACATGGGGTTCAGGGAGGAGCTGAGAATCATCGGGACCGCAATGGGGACCATCGTCCTGGCCCTCCACAGGATAGAGGACGCGTTGCGGGACCATGGTGCACCACACAGGGCCCCTGTCACTAGGCCGGACCAGGAACAGCCTACCACCTCCGCCGGCGCTAGTGGACAGGAGGTCCCAACACCTCGACAGCCCCCCAGAACCCCACCTCCTGCTGAAGAACAACCACCCCGTAAGAGGAGCCTGAGACCAAAGAAAAAGACAGAGTAGGATGTCAAGACCCCCGCCAGCAGGACATACCCCCTGAACTCTTCCCACTGTCCCACATTGCCACCCTGTCCAACCATGAACTGCCTATGCTCCATCCTTCCCCAGGCAAAAGAACAATGCACCTGTGAGACTGAGAACTGGACTCTGCCATGGATATTCCTCCACCCCCACCCATCACCCTTAGAATCACATGTACCGATATCTAGCACTGTAAATAAATCACATTTTGCACAATAATCTGTTTTGAGTCATGCTGTCTTATTAACAAATGTATTACATATTACTGTTCAATTTCTGTTCTGTCAATTAGTCATGACAACATACCAATGTCAATACGCTGTATTTCATGGGCGAACCAAGCAGAAGTCAGGTACTGAGTCAGACAGCACTGAGAAGGGAAGGGAAAGGCAAAAATTACTGAAAAACATCTGTGGGGAACTACAGAAAGTACAGATGCAGGAGGCTAGAAGCAATTGGGAAATGGCGTGGGTGATTCTTACCTGGGTGTCACTGGAAATACTGTTGTATCACTCTATCCCTATTGTCTGTGTCGTCCTCTGAGTCTTCCTCCTCTTCACTCTCCACAGGCTCCACGGCTTCTACAACACCACCATCTGGACCATCCTCCTGCAGGAAAGGCACCTGGCGTCGCAAAGCCAGGTTGTGAAGCATACAGCAGGCCACGATGATATGGCACACCTTCTTTGGTGAGTACATTAGGGATCCACCAGTCATATGCAGGCACCTAAACCTGGCCTTCAGGAGTCCAAAGGTTCGCTCAATCACCCTCCTAGTACGCCCATGGGCCTCATTGTAGCGTTCCTCTGCCCTTGTCCGGGGATTCCTTACTGGGGTCAGTAGCCACGGCAGGTTGGGGTAACCAGAGTCACCTATTAGCCACACACGTTGTCTCTGTAGCTGCTCCATCACATAGGGGATGCTGCTATTTCGCATCACATACGCGTCATGCACTGACCCTGGGAACTTGGCATTTACATGGGAGATGTACTGGTCAGCCAAACAGACCACCTGGACATTCATCGAATGATAATTTTTTCTGTTTCGGAACACCTGCTCATCGTCTTTTGGGGGTACCAAAGCCACATGGGTCCCATCAATGGCACCAATGATGTTGGGGATGTGTCCAAGGGCATAGAAATCACCCTTCACTGTAGGCAAGTCACCCTCCTCGGGGAAAATGATGTAGCTCCGCATGAGTTTCATCAGGGCAGACAACACTCTGCTCAAAATCTTAGAAAACATAGGCTGAGACATTCCAGATGACATGGCCACTGTGGTCTGGAATGACCCACTGGCCAAAAAATGGAGGACTGACAAAACCTGCACCAGAGGGGGAATCCCTGTGGGTTGGCGGATGGGGGACATCAGGGCTGGCTCCAGCTGGGCACACAGTTCATGGATAGTGGCACGGTCAAGTCTGTATCGAAGTATTATATGGCGTTCTTCCATTGTCGACAGGTCCACCAGCGGTCGGTACACGCGAGGATTCCTCCTTCTCATCGCAAGTCCCAGCGGACGGTGCCTAGGAAGGACAACATGGAGCACAGAGTCAGCCAAAACACAGGTACGTACAGACAGCTTGCACAGTTAAAGAATGGCAATGGGTTGAAAGGCGTGTATGTGTGGCAATGCAAGGCCTAGGCCTGTGTGTCGCAGTCAAAATTAAGCCATGTGGGCCCTTGAAATGGCGGCTGCCTGACCTGTGAAGTGGGACAATGGGATGTGAGGTCAATGCGCTGGCGGGGCACACCGTGGCAGGAGGCGGTCGCAGACCGCGGCGCAAAGCCGCATTGGTTAACATTGAAGCCTATGGGTTTCAGGAGCCAATAACGAAGTGCGCCGGCGGTCGCGGTACGCACCGCCGCGGTACGCACCGCCGCGGACGTGACCGCCATTTTCTATCTGCTTAATCACTCGAGACCTGATCATCCACAGGAGAGGACCTATACTGCAAGTGCTGCTGTGACCTCGGTCTGGAAGATACAATGGCTGCTGCGACTGGGGAAAGGGCCCCTGCCTTCACGTCTGAAGAGTTGGACAAGCTCGTGGATGGGGTCCTCCCCCAGTATGCGCTACTCTACGGTCCTCCAGACCAACAAGTGAGTACACCGGGTGCTAATGGAATGGGCTATGCCTGTGTGGATTGGGGTGGATGTAAGTTGGTGGGGTGGGGGGCGAATGAGGAGTGCAACGCCCGACAGATAAGAGCATGTGCCATATGGCAAAGTGGGTGGGGGGGGCCAATTACATCTAACATGCAGGTCATTGATGAGTTCCTCCTTTCCACCCTGTACATGTCTAATAGGTCAGCGCCCATCAGAAGATCGACATTTGGCGTGCCATCGCCAAGGAAGTCCGGACCTTGGGGGTCCACAACAGACGGGGCACCCACTGCCGCAAGAGGTGGGAGGACATCCGCCGCGGAACAAGGAAGACCGCAGAAACACTGCTGGGGATGGCCTCCCAACCTAGGAGGGGTGCCAGTCGCACCATGACCCCCCTGATGTCCCGGATCCTGGCGGTGGCCTACCCTGAATTGGATGGGCGCTTTAAGACATCACAGCAGACACAAGGGGGTGAGTATCAGCACATTTTCCTATCTTTCTGCGCAGTGGAGGCATCTGGGTGGGGGAGGAGGGCTGTGGGTGACATTAGGCCAGGGCGCTTTCTGTAGTGTAGTCCTCTCCCTTAGGCATGGCCCTGTGCCCCCGGCCCCCACCTCGGTAGGGTGACAAGTACAGCCATTGAAGGTCCAGCATCTCCCATGTGCGCGTTTGACGTCTCTTGGCCTGTTGTCTTAGTCAGTAGTACTGAGTAGTGTACCCCGAATGCGCGGCTTAGTGCATTAGGCACCTGTGTCTGTCCTCTCCGCCAACGGTGTTGACATTGCATGCACTCAACCTGGTCTTCTTTTTTCTCCCCCCACCCTTTCTCTTCATCTTCTTGTGCACGTGTGCATTAGCATCATCAGGCGGAGGAGATATGGCATCGGAGCACGAGGGAGCTGCAGGACACAAGGCCCCAGTGGGCCCAGGAACAGACACCAAGGGCACCAGTGATCCGGAGGGCGAGGGGAGCACCACGACGGGGACCGCTGGTGAGAGCAGCGAAAGCGACACGTCCTCGGATGGGAGCTCCCTAGGGGTGGCGGCAACATCCGTGCCCCCCGCCTCTACAGGTACAGCCGCCACCCAGCGCACCAGCCCCGCCCTCCCAGCAGCCCCTCAGTCTTCGCTCCGTGCCGGTTCGCCCAGGAAGGCGCGCGTCTCCTTCGCCCCAGGCACCTCAGCCCCTGCCCCTGTTGCCCCTGCTGCCCTCAGTGCGGAGCTCATTGACCTGGTAAGGACGCTCATTGTTGGGCAGACAACCCTTTTGAATGCCATCCAGGGTGTGCAAAGGGAGGTGCAACAGAGCAATGCGTACCTGGAGGGCATTCATTCGGGTCAGGCTGCCCATCAACGAGCGTTCACTGCTCTGGCCTCAGCACTGACGGCAGCCATTGTCCCTGTTTCCAGCCTCCCTCTTCTGACTGCCTCCAGCCTCTCTCTGTCTCCTGTTCCTCAGCCTATCCCATCCACACCATCAGACCAGCCTGCACACACCTCAACACCCAAGAGCAGCTCATCCAAACACAAGCACCACAGATCCCGCAAACACTCACCCGAGCAACACCCAGATGCAGACATGCCAACAGCCACTGCCACCCCTGTGTCCCCCTCCTCCTCGTCTCCCTCCTCCCTCCCTGTGACGTCTACACTCACACCTGCATGCACCCCAACATCAGCCAGTGCTTCCATCACCACCTCACCCTCCAGTACAGTCCACACTCGTGCAGTCACCACCCCCACTGCCATGTACACGTCCCCTGTGTCCTCTCCCACTGTGTCTGTCACCCCCTCTTCCAAGACACACAAACGCAGGCAGCCACCCACCCAACAGCCATCCACCTCACGACAGCCTACAGCACCAGCACCTTCACCCAATGACAGCACACCTGACTCTCCTACAACCACCTCCTCTACCTCCACTTCCATCTCCACTTCTCCTACCCTTTACCTTGGCCCTAAAAAACTTTTCCTGGCTAACCTTAACCTCTTTCCCCCCGATGACCTCCCCCATCCATCTTCAAAGAGTCCCAAGAGCACCGCAGCCACCACCAGCCCAGCTTCGGGTGTCACTGTTGTGCCTGGGTTCTGGAGCCCACCCTTTGCCAGCAGTGACACATCGAGCTGCAGCAAGGACACGTCCAGCCCCCCCCCCCGGCAAGAGGACCCGCAAAACCAAGGACCGCCGTGCGAGGACCGACAGGGCTGCCCCCAAGGAGCAATGTGCGGCCACTTCACCACCCACACCATCTGGGGGAGGCAAGGGCCCGAGAGCCCCATCAAAGGAGCGGAAGGGCAGCAGGAGCGCGGAGAAGGTGGACCCCACATGCCACATCCCAGCTGGGAAGGAGGACACTAAGGAGGCCAGGAGTCCGTCCCCGAAGGGTCCAGAAACGTCACGGTCCGAGGGCGACTGAGCTGGGAGTCGAGGCCAGGTCTGGCTCCCTTGACCTGCTGGATGAGCACCGCTGAACAGGGCCCGCGGTGGAGAAGAGCACCGCTGAACAGGGCCCGCGGTGCAGAAGAGCACCGCTGAACAGGGCCCCGCCGTGGAGATAGGCACCGCTGAACAGGGCCCGCGGTGGAGAAGAGCACCGCTGAACAGGGCCCGCGGTGCAGAAGAGCACCGCTGAACAGGGCCCCGCCGTGGAGAAGAGCACCGCTGAACAGGGCCCGCCGTGGAGAAGAGCACCGCTGAACAGGGCCCGCGGTGCAGAAGAGCACCGCTGAACAGGGCCCCGCCGTGGAGAAGAGCACCGCTGAACAGGGCCCGCGGTGCAGAAGAGCACCGCTGAACAGGGCCCCGCCGTGGAGATAGGCACCGCTGAACAGGGCCCGCGGTGGAGAAGAGCACCGCTGAACAGGGCCCGCGGTGCAGAAGAGCACCGCTGAACAGGGCCCCGCCGTGGAGAAGAGCACCGCTGAACAGGGCCCGCCGTGGAGAAGAGCACCGCTGAACAGGGCCCGCCGTGGAGAAGAGCACCGCTGAACAGGGCCCGCGGTGCAGAAGAGCACCGCTGAACAGGGCCCCGCCGTGGAGAAGAGCACCGCTGAACAGGGCCCGCCGTGGAGAAGAGCACCGCTGAACAGGGCCCGCCGTGGAGAAGAGCACCGCTGAACAGGGCCCGCGGTGCAGAAGAGCACCGCTGAACAGGGCCCCGCCGTGGAGATAGGCACCGCTGAACAGGGCCCGCGGTGGAGAAGAGAACCGCTGAACAGGGCCCCGCCGTGGAGATAGGCACCGCTGAACAGGGCCCGCGGTGGAGAAGAGCACCGCTGAACAGGGCCCGCCGTGGAGAAGAGCACCGCTGAACAGGGCCCCGCCGTCTCAAGCACAGCACCGCTGGGCACCGCCGTCTCAAGCACCGCTCCGCTGGGCCCTTCTTCACAAGCACCGCTCCGCTGGGCCCCGCCGTCTCAAGCACCGCTCCGCTGGGCCCTTCTTCTCAAGCACCGCTCCGCTGGGCCCCGCCGTCTCAAGCACCGCTCCGCTGGGCCCTTCTTCTCAAGCACCGCTCCGCTGGGCCCTTCTTCTCAAGCACCGCTCCGCTGGGCCCTTCTTCTCAAGCACCGCTCCGCTGGGCCCCGCCGTCTCAAGCACCGCTCCGCTGGGCCCTTCTTCTCAAGCACCGCTCCGCTGGGCCCTTCCTCTCAAGCACCGCTCCGCTGGGCACCGCCGTCGCAAGCACCGTTTATGGTTCACTGTGCCCACCATGCCTCCTCCTTGACCAGTGGAGACTGTCATCCACCTGATGGACTGTGGCTTTGCACTCCCCAGGATGGTCCAGTGGGCAGCCCACCCACTGTAGAGACATTGAGAGACTGTGGCTTTGCACTCCCCAGGATGGCCCAGTGGGCAGCCCACCCACTGTAGAGACATTGAGAGACTGTGGCTTTGCACTCCCCAGGATGGCCCAGTGGGCAGCCCACCCACTGTAGAGACATTGAGAGACTGTGGCATTGCACTCCCCAGGATGGCCCAGTGGGCATGGTGGCTCCTCGTGGATCTGGCGTCGTGGACTCATGTGGCTGTGGTGCCCCCCCCTTCCCTTCCCCCTGAGGTGCCTGTAGTTTTTACATCTGATGCCCCTGCAGTGTTCTCTCCAAAGGACTCAGGTCTCCTGTGTGGGCTTTGCCCTTGTTTCTCAAGACTTTGGCCCACGGACATGCTGAAATCGTAGGTTGTGCAGGACTTGGTACTTCAGTTATACACTGATGTGTGTGTCATTAGTTTTGTTGTGGATATCTTTCATGGTTGTACGCTAAGTTTCTGGAGCTTTTTGGTACATAAATATTTATTCAAAATATGATTATGTCCTAGCATTTTTCAGGGGTGTTTGGGTGGTGTCACTGTGACTTGGTGCGCTGCATTGGTGAGTACATAGTTGGGGGGGGGGTCGCATATGTGTGTGGTCGTAACCTTTCGTCCTCCCCCTCCCGTGTGTCGTAGGTGCAGTACTCACCGTTGTCGTCTGCGCCGGACTTCGTACTCGTGGTAGATGAGAAGGTAGACGAGAGCAGGTAGGATGTTTAATTCGGGTTCCATGCTGTCCTCCTTCCTCCTGGAGTGCGTAGTGGTGAGCGTTTTCCCGTCCGTAGTCTGTTTACGCCGTGTTTTTATCGGCGGTGCTCACGCCCCGGAAAAGGTGGCGGATTGGTGAGTTGGAATAGTGTGGGCGGTACATTGTCTGCCGCCTGTCTGTTGGCGGTGACCGCCGCGCTGTTTGTTTGTACCGCCGTGGCGGTCGGAGTGTTAAGGTGGCTGTCTGTGTTGGCGGTTCCCGCCAGGCTCAGAATCCCATATTTTTTACCGCCAGCCTGTTGGCGGGTTGGCCGCCGCTTTAACACCGACCGCCAGGGTTAGAATCACCCCCATAGTCTATAGGATACACTGCCCTGGTCTGAGCCACTATGCAAGTTTAACTAGGTGCGTTGGTGCAGCCTGGATCAGTGCCGTTAGAGTTAATGTGCATCCCACAACATAGCCAAAAACCCGAACCTGTCCTGGGAATAGCTTACTGAGGAAAAGTGTCTTAGATGTCCCTGCGATTGCATTACCCTTTATCACACAGCTTAGAACCTTAATTTGGGAATCACACATACCTTGTACAGCATTAGACTTGGAACTATACAATCCTTCCACAAATCGGTCTTCACCTGTCCAAGACACCACCTACTCACCTTTGGGCACAACAACTGTTGTTTACATAATGTTAATCTTGACAAAGTGATACTGGACTCTCTGTCATGGAACACATGTTGGCTTGAGTTTTTCTGTGTCAAAATCTGAGCTCCTTTTGAGTAGTAACAATAATTAAAAAAAAATATTGAAAAACCCTCCACATTCTGATTTGTAAACTGCCACAGTTCAATTCTAAAAATCTTTTGAGAGTCTGATCCTGTCCTCATTCACTAAATTGAGTAAAACCTGGAAGGAGGTCTAAACCACTGAGACATTGCAGTGGGTCCATCTAGGGTTCCTACTGTTTTTCTTAATATTAGAAGGGTATGTAACTAGCCTGCAATCATCTTTTCTGGTCACCAGCATGGTGGACAAGGATTCCCTTTGGTGGAGCTTCTTCGCCTTCAGGCAGCCAGCTCTCTTTACCTAGCTGCAATCCTGGACTGTTCCCATTGGAGCAGTGTCAAGACTGATTTTCATACAGCTGGGTCCAAACTGAGATGGCAAAATAACAATGGACTGTAATGCAGCCCGAGTAATTGCCAGTGGCTGAAATTAATATAAGGATTTCATCCATCACTTTTTGTATACTTTAGTATGTTGCACTCAGTGAGACAGGTATGCCCAGATGTGGGTCCCATTTACACTGAACCACTGGAATCAAGCTATATCTAGCTGATGAGTCCATGACAAGGGTGAAACCCCGTTTTGTGTTGCTTGCATTCCAGTTCATGGAGAACCTGGCTTGGCAGTTTAGGCTGGACTGCTTCCGTGGGACAGAATCAAGACTGATTTGCATATGCTGGGTGCAAGCAATGAAGTGGGATGTGGTCTTGAGTAATTACCAGTGGCTGAGATTAATTCAAGCAATCCATATATCAGGTTTTGTATACCTTAATGTGATTTTAACAAAGACTTAACTTTCATCTGGGTCTTTCCACATCCTGTAAATAAGAATATGGAGTATCATGTAGAAGAGGCCAGCAACTCCACCCTTCCTGGATGCTGACAAAACACAACTGGTGACTGCATATTAGCTTTTTTTTTACAAGCATAAACCTCCTCTCCCACCCAAGGCCTTCCTAATTTTTCACATTCAAGAGTGGATGAGTGCTTCTCTTGAATCAGAGCTATAGCCAGTACAAGGCAATTATCATTAAATGACAGCACCACCAAGGCCCTCACAGTTATGCCGGCGTCAATTTTACACTTAATCCTTACCAGATATTGACAGAAAGATACTATGGCTATAATTGTTACAGAAAAATTAGGAGCTACCTTCTTACAGCACATATTGGCGCTATCCCTACACTGTAATACTCAAATTTCTGAGTGAACTGATGGAAATGCTATCAGTATAAAAGGTCAATTCATATCAATTCAGCGTGTCAATGTTTTCAGAGCATATGAGCAGAACAAAAGAGACTCATTACACTTACTACACGCATAGACACAACGTACTAGAGTACTTAACAAAATCATAGTGAGTACTTGTGGTCCAAGCATGAGGGCGGAAGCCATGAGCCAATGCCATAAGAAGTATGCTTAGGGAACACATCACCTTTTGCTAGGTTTATAAGCAGATGTGAGGACATTAGTTCGGCGTTTTGGTTAAGCCAGCAAGGTTCACTTTGTTTTAAGATTTGTTCAGCCCTTTGAACATCTCCACTGACCCGCCTTTTATATTTCTTATTGTCTACGTGTTCCCAAATTAATTTTTTTGTTTTTGACATATTTGCCAATCTTTATAAATGCCTGTTCAATGTATTCCTTCAAGAGAATCATTTGAAAGATTTTAATGTAGGCCGGGAGTATCATATGTGACTCTTCGCATTCCATTCATTTGTTCCATTCATGTATTTAATGTTTTTATTTGGTTCAGTGAAGGACGTTCTAGGCTTACTTAACTAAATGAATTTGAGATTTATTGTGTTCCTGTAATAAAAGGTTTCGCTGTTGAAATTTAGTTATGGTTAAGCAGCCAGACTACTTTAATTCCACTGCTTTATTATGATACAGATATGTTCACTGTTGCCAAAACTGTAGAGAAGATTATGTTGCCTTCTTGAGGACGAGGCACTAATGTGGCTGTTAAATATTCCACTTTGGATGCCCTTTAGGATATTTCTGATTTTCCGGAAGAACATGATGAATAAATGATAACAAAATGAAATTCACTCATGGAAGTTGTTTTGCAGCAGCTGGACCACTTAAAAATTATAAACGAGGATTATTGTAAAAGGTCTGCGTTTACCTGATAAAACAAACATTGTCAAACGAGAGGCTTGGAGATTAGAAACACCTTGGATTTAACCCCGAATTCAAAAAAATGCAGTCAATTGATAAAGCATATTGAGAACTGGGAAAAATATACGATCTTTTTCATTTAGTTTGCAAACCGCTAACAATCGTTTGCAAAACTCTTTTGAATTCCAAGGATAGGAACTACAGCTCCCACGGTGTCCTGGGTCACTATCTGCAACAACAAATCCTGCAACTTTTGTTTAGTTTTCAAGGCTGAATAGTCAAGGGGAATTGGGAATTTGTAATTTTATTGAACGACAAAAATAGATTTTTAAGGGTAGAACTGAGTGAAGCTGTGTTTTTGCCTTCTGAAAAATTAGACCATTTCCCTATTACCTAGACTGTCCGCTAGATTGAGAAGTTCTTCTGCATGAACCGGCAGGGGCGTAGCTTGGTCAGCAGGACTAGGGGGAGGGGGCGTTGGTTGAGCTTCAGATTTTCCTTAATTTGGAATCACGCTGGAATATCATGTTAATCATTATATAGGAAGCAATGCATGGGGCGGTGTTTAAGGGGCAGTGGAAAGGGAAAGTAATGCAGATTGTGAGGGGTACTTAAATAACAGTATTTTGTAAAATAACCATGTTTTAAGACCTTCAAAACAGCCAGTCTTTGTTTTTGTTTTTAGGATTCCCAGGTTAAATCGAACAGACATCTTACCAGACCTGACTGAAAGCTCCTCTACGCAACTATTTGCAAATAATACATTATTTAGTGGGGTTTAACACGCCCCTGAAGCTATGCCCTGTGAACCGAACCTGAGCTTCTATTGGTGCCTGTCCAGAGTTGTACATCCTCTCCTCCTCCAAGAATGAGGAAATGCCCGAACGACATTCTGTTTCTACAATGCAACACTCTCTAAAACCCCTTTTGTGGCATTAATTTTCACTTGAGAAGGAGCTGTAGTAGACACTTCACTTCATGGATCCGACCACGAATCTCGTTACTTAAAGCAAAATTAGAACATTGGAAGTCGGCAGCTCCATTGAAAACAATGGAGTGCTGCGGGCTTTTACTGGCCGGTAAAAGCCCGCAGCGCCAACATTCCAATGTTCGCTTTGTTCACAGCAGCAGCTGTAAACAAAGCCTCACGGAGCCCGAGGGGATTTTAATCCCCTCGGGCTCCGTGAGCAATTTGTTTTTTAAAATAGAACATTCTGCCCTGAGTGGCAGAATGTTCTAATAGCCTTAGAACCCGCCGTAGCGGGCTCTACCAGCTATTAAAGGCCTTCGGCTCGGGCATTTAACGCGGGAGCGGGCCTTTAATAGCCGGTAGAGCCCGCTACGGCGGGTTCTAAGGCTATCGTATACACACTACCTGCTAGCCTTGTGCAGGGCCCTAAAATGTGACTTTAGCTGGCAGACTCAGGGACTCAAATGGTTTTAGTCAAAAGGGCCCTCCCCAATGCCGCTGCAGTGATCTGGTGACCTCCTCAGTGTTGGGCACAGACAGAAAATAGGCCCTGCCACAAAAATAAAAGTGACCACTATTAATAAATCAGATAGGGAAAAAATTGTCCCCCATTTGCAAATTGGATCCTTATCACCCCCCTACTGCCACCATTTGTGTGCCGTATTTAAAATACAGTGCACCATGGTGCAGGGTAGGGGGTAATAGCGTAATTGTTTTGACACTATTGATGTACTCTGCAGGAGTAGTGCCAACATTTTGGCGCTACTCCTACAGAGTACATAGGGGCCCATTATAAATAATGGAATGCCCCCTTTTAACGCCTGCTCTGAGACGGCGTTAAAAGTTCAGAAAAAGATGACGCAAGGAAATCTCTTAAATTTCCTTGCGCCATTTTTTCAGCCCCCCTAATGGGGGAATGCCTCCCTTGCATACATTATGGCTGGTGCAGGCATATTGTGGCACAACGGTTTACAAAGTGGGCCAAAGCATGCATTGCGCCACTTTGTAAATATGGCGTGGGGAAAGACCACTTTAGTGTAAAAAAAATGACGCTATGTCAGTGCTAAAATGCCCCAGTTTTTGGAAGGTATTGGAGACTTCATGCATTCCAGCCAGCAATATTTATGGTAATATCAGGGAAATCAACATTAAAAAAACTGGCCCACCAGATCATAAAGCAGGCTCACAAACTGCAAAAAACTGCCCACGCACTCACCTGTCTGATTAGCCCTTCTGGTATTGTCATATTGTTCCAATGGCCAGTCTGACCTTGGACCTCCTCCAGCCCTGCTTTACAATTCAGTGTCTCCAGCATCACTGAGTCGGAGGCACTTGAGCTTAAACGTACTCAGAGATATCTCTTTAGCAGGGCTTCCTTTAGACCCTGCAATTGTTCACTATCTCAAAAGAAAGCAGAGGTTATTCTTTCCATTCACAATATACTTCTAAAGTGGAATCACAGAAAGGAAGGCATGTGTGGCATCTAGTTTGTGGACATAAGGATATAGGACTCTGCAATGGCAAGTGGAATGGAATAGCTGGCTTTGAGATTGGCTCATGAACCACATTTGCTCTAAAGGGATGGAGTTAGCTCCTGTCCTATTCTTTAACATGCATTTATTGGCGTGGCACCAGTATAAAGCAATTTAATTTCTTGAAGCCAACCTTTTTCAAAAACAGACATTTGCTATAGTGTGTTATCTACATGCACAATACAAAAGACTGATGAAAAACAAAACTCAGCAGTTTAGAACCATCTCCTATTACAAAGATTCAATGCATGAGGTCTATTATGTGCAGAGAAAAGTAGGCACATGTTGGACTTACACAAAACCCAGCAAAGGGGAATAATTCAACAGTTTCATTTTGGAGCAAAATTCCAAATCACCTTTATTGCTTCGGAAGCAACAAAATGAACACCAATTATACATTTTGTGTACTAAATAAAGGTTGTACAGATAAAGTTTACTACTTGTAGTGAGCAGCTAAGACATCCATCCTGATGCATATGACCAAGCATTTCATTGTAGTCCATGGTCTCATTATAACAATGTAACTCATTCTGGGACTTTTAGTCTTTATTTGCTTCATTTGACCAAATTTGACTGGGACACCTGACTACACAAGGAGGGTCTAGGCCTGATGCATGTTGTTTGGTGACAAAGTGGATCCTTAAATATGACATGTGTTAGTCCTAGACCCTGATTGTGAGCTGAGAGCAAATTATAGACCTTGGATCAGAGTCTCAGCACTGCAGTGATTGGAGTAACACTCCCTTCAATTTTCCATTGGCAAATTTTGGCAGACCAAACCTACCAAATATCAGTGTAAATCTTGTGGTAAATTTGAACACCGGCATGATATGGTGAGGAAAATATTGGTTTTGCATATAGTTCCTCTTTTCACATAGTGAACTCAAAATAGGAGGTACTTCCAACAACCAGTAAATATCACACCATGGGATGTCAGTATTTACTGGGTGAGAAAAATATCTTATTTTTTCCCTCAATCTCGAGGGGAAGGGGGTCAGCAGGGGTGGCTCCTCCATGAGGGCAGAGGAGTGTTGCCCCCCCACCAGCAGAGGCAACTGTAAACCTTTTCACCAAAAACTTTAATAAACTATGTTTATTATAGTTTTTGGGAGAAAGGGGCGGGACAAGGGGTGACAAGCAATGAGGAGGAGTGCTCTACACTACCCCTCACTGCGCATGCATGTTTGGCCGGCCGTCTCGGAATGGTCTCTCCAGCACAGCACACAGATGCTGGGCTGGAGAGAGCCTGTACAGGCTCCCAGTCTGCCTGGGAGTGCCCTAGCTGGGCGCTCCCAGCCAATCCTGATGCTGCTGTGAGCAGCATCAGGATTGGCCGCAGGGCAGGCCGGGAGCCTGTGCTGGAGGAGACGGAAGACCAGAGGAACGGAGCGTGCGGTAGCGGTGGTAAGTGTTTTTTTAATATCATTTTTTAAGTATTATGTGTTGTCGTCGTCCTACCCTCCCCCTTCATATCCCTCTGCACGCTGCTCCGCCCACTTGGTGACCAGCAAACAGCGACTTGGGCTCAGACTTCATTTGGGTGGCCAGAGGGCAGGCAAGGGCTTCTGGTTCTCAGCTGCGGGACCTGCAATCATTTTCCTTGGATTTCCTGGTGTCTGTCCTATTCTAACTCTGCATTAATTGGCCAAGTATAACACTTTCATCAGTTGTCTCTCAGACTGTAGCAATGGCAAGCAGTCACAGGCTTTACATGGAAGTAGTGTGGAACTGCTCAAGCACAGAACCCAATAATAACCCAACAGTGCAATCATTGATTGTTTAACCAAGTGCTTTACTTTAGTAAAGACAAGTAACTTAATGTACATACTTAAAACATAATACTTCAGAACAGGTATCAGGTATAATTAACACACTGACGCGTCAGTTACGGCGCCTTAGATTCAACCTCATCTCACCCATTCTCTCATTTGTCCCTACCTTTGGTAAGTCTAGGTAAGGTCTCGCCCTGGGATTTACCATATCTCTTCGGTACATACAAGGCTCAGTTGGAGATGACTCCTTAATTTTGTTTGTAGCACTGTTATTCAAAAAGTTCCCTTTTGAACAACGTCTCACATAGCGTGGTCATTAGAGTCCTTTTCCTGCCAGCCGCAGAGGGCCTGGAGCAGGCGTCTCTCCTCATTTTCGCTTTTGGGACAGGATGCACCTGTTGGAGGTATGTTCTGCATTCCAACAGAGGGCCACAGCAGTCAACAGTGGAGACTGCTGTTGGATGTCCTCACAATGGGTGGTTGCTCCAGTTGACCGTGAAGGTCTCCAGTGGATGGTACATCAGCTCCTTGGTCTCACAGTAGTGTTTGGGCCACCCAGAATCCACAATCATGACAGCATAAGACCAGAAACAGCAGATACTTCAGCTGCTGTAGCACGTTTCCTTGGGCACACTCTTGATGCCAGTGGCACGGGCACATTTTAATGTCTTAGCAGCTTAGTCTGCCAAGGGCACAATTCAGAGTTGAAATGGCACAGTACTCCTTGGAAACAGTGCACATTTCAGTGGTACATACCACCTTAGGTACAAGTTTTACATACAGCCACAGTGACCATAGTCTATGATTCCCATTCAGAGCTACTTAGCCTGGAAAGGATGTGCCCATGCTTCACAGGGCACTCCGATCACGCTCCACAGTCATCCTTCTTCTGAGAGACTTACACACTAACAAGGGTCAAGTTGATTCTGGCACTTTCAAGAAAGTCACACCTCCTGCTTGGTTGGCAAGCTCCTTTCATGACTGAGTAAACAGGTTGACTTGGTCAAAGTCAACTTGGAATTGGAACAACAAGTGGGTCAAGGGCTCCCACTTTCATACAGTCAAAGAAGACAGGAGATGTGGATTCAGTGTTATTTTTCTGAGTTGGTTTGGCTTCCAAGTGTCCTTTCCAGGCTATTCTCCAGACATAGCCTTTGTGTAGAGTGATGCTTCTCAAAGCAGGGAAGTCTCCAGCCTGAAGCACCCACAACAGAGGCACACTGAACCATGAGTTGTCTGTATCTGGCTATTAACAACTATGCTAAACAGTAATCAGGGAAGACAGAAAAGGCTAGCTTCACATAAAGGGGGGTCATAGTCCCCATAAGGAAAGACATTGCAGTCCCAGCTTTCAGCCCTACTATCTACAAAAGGGCAGTGCTACAGAAAACTAGTTAGCACCTCTTCTCAGGAAAAGGCCTAGATGCATTTCCCCAAGAGTCTTGTCTCTTTTCTGTCCTCAGTACATTATCTAGGTTTCCTCCCTCCAGCTTCCGGAATGTTAGCAACACACTTCCACTGTCTGAGCAAGCAACCTCACATGCATCTTATGCATGGGAGCAGCCCAATGGGGCTTCCAAAATAGAACCCACAGACCTCCATTAATCGTGTTCACCCATGCACACACTGGTTGTACAATATTGATTTGACCACATGCAAAAATAATCACAACATACACTGGGGATATTCTTGTTAGTGTGGTGCATAGAAGCAGCACTTGACATTAGTGGACTAGTAGGCCTCCACTCCAGTGACACTGATAAGGAGGTCTGGTCAAAGCAATGGTTCACAAAACATGACAGTCTACTACTACCATCACTCTACAAACTAAACCCAATACATGGAGAGTACTCTATTCTCAGTAAATGAGGGCACACTTCGTGTATACCCAGGCGACAGTACAGGTCCGGGACCACGCGTTTCAAGTGACTGGATTAGGCCTCTGTGCAGACACTAGATGAGTGTGAGGCTAAGGCCAAAATTGAAAATCAGGGAACCAGATACACACAGTCAGGAACTCAGCAGTTTGCAAGGGAACACAGCTGTGCATTATGCAGGGGACATGTCCTTCCCAACAGAGGGACTTAGAAAGATGCAGATATTGAAGTTCACCATTGCATATGCATGACTGTACCACAGATGCCAAGGACTGAATGGGCATACAATGTGCACTATATTCAGATCAATATGTAATCATTAAGAAAAGGGCAATCATTAAACAGAAAGGGAGATTGAGGTCTTACTCCACCCCCTTATAGATGACTTCTCCATGGCGAAGCCAGGGATATTGAATGTATTTTTTCAACAGAGGGACTACTTCTTAAATGGACTTGAAACTAACTCTGCCAAGCCCCTGTTAAGCATTCACCCATCTCTCTGTTTGACCCTAATTCTGTTTTATAGTTCCATATTTACTTCTGCTCCAAAAAGATAACTCTAGAAAAGGCTTGCAGGGGTGAGGAATTATGAATGGAAACATAAGATATGATTCCAGGTAAAGATCTCTATTCCTACAGGGCCCTTCTGCTCCATGTTGTGCTACCTTATTGAAGCAGTGCATCTATACTAAAAATGATACATGTTTTACTATGCCAATTGCTGATTGATAATCATTGATTCATGCTCAGAAGTGTGCTCCCTTATGGACCAGTCCTCATTGAATGTTCATATCTGCCATCCATCCCTTTTTAAAGCTCAGGGTGTGATAGGATTTGCTACCCATCGGATAAACTGTGGATAGCACTGACTGGCAGGAGTTTCAGATTAAGTGGCTATCACTGTTGGGTTACTGCATATTGACTTTATGGCTCTGAAGAATGGGTATAAGGTTGAATTGCATGGTTCAACTCTGGTATGTCCACAAATTCAATCTGACATAACGTACAGAACATTGGTGGAATTTCTTCAAAACCCTTGTTCACAGGCTCGAATTAGATGTGATGCAGAATCAGTCTCCTTAATTTCATTGACTGCAATATATTTCATGAGGTTGACTTGCAGATCAGTCATCGCTTTTGCATTCCTCGTCCCAGTCATTTCATATGGTCTTCACAGGGACTCACTTTGGTACAGACCAGGGCATGTTCCTCTCTGAGTCTAGAGCAGTGTGGCTCAAAAACCTTATTCCTTCTTTCCTCCTTACTAAAGATGCTGCACCAAACTATGTGATCCAAGGCAGTTGTTTTCAGTTTACATCTTTTTATTTCATTATGGCATATAAGAGGACCGCCAAATACATGAGTTCAGAATGTGTACTGTACAAAACCATCTCCTGAGTTTGATTATAATGCTGTTAGCACATATTTGCAACCTAGGACCAGGTGAACAGAACAACTGATTTGCCTCTTAGTGCACTATTGACATTGGCAGGGTGGGACGGGGAAGCATGAATGTTTCTAAATTCATGCTTGAAAACTATCACTTACAAAATACCTCTCAATGCAGTGGTATGGTAAAACTCTTCTGCATGGTAATGCAATACACCTTTTTTAAGAAACTTAATCCTATTTTTACACATTTGTTGCAATATGTCTTTGAAAATAAAAAGTGTTCTTAAAGTTAAGTGGTGCACCACCTTAGTTACTTCATAACTTCAAATAACCTGCAAATAAATGCTTGTCTATTTCTTTAACATTCTATTCTGAATATTAGTGCTCAGCAAGTAAACAGCAGTCCGTGCTGCTATTCACCAGGGGGCCGCATGTCAAGGTCAGGAGGGCCTCAATCTCAAGCTGTCCCCTGGCGGTACTTTTGAGTATCACTGGTTTGAAATATTGGATACTAAAACTCAAGTTACAAGCGTGCTGCAAGTTACAAGCGTGCTGCAAGTTAAATATGATAATGTTTGGTTTTCTTCCTGGATAAAGTTTATTAAAAACACATTGGTGAAACTGAGTCTAAGAACGCAATATGGTATTCTGTAAATGAAATAACAGTAGTCAGGTAGAAAAGGCCACTCGAAAAGGAATTTACAACAGCATTGGCAGGAGACAGGAACTGATAAAGCTGAAATGTTTTGTGTGCTCACTTCAAAGGTGTCCTGCTATCACATCAGACAGCACTAAAGAAATAATAAAGTAAAAACAAAAACAGTGACATTAAAGAAAGTACCTTGTGTGCAGATGTGCTTTTCGTGAAAGAGCAAAATACAGTCTCTCAAAGTGAAGCTAAGCAGTGGCTTAAATGGGCTAACCCCATTCTCTGTGCTGTAATGGACGTAAGGAAAATATGAACGACACATCAGACCAATGGATGAAGAAAGGTGGCTGAAAGACCCTTCAAGTAAGTAAAGTACACGTATTATGTTAGAAAATGAAAAGGTATTGACTAATGCCAGTCCTGAAAACGAGAAAAGTCAAAATGATGGAGGACCTACATGATACATTAAAGCAAGAAAGGCACTAAGGTGTAAATATTGATATTGTAGAGGAAATGTTGTAGATATGATAGTGAAGTACAACTCCTGGTGAGGTTTGCATTCAGAGAGAATCTAATGATATTTAATTGAAATTCTGCTTTCGGATCAAAGAGTGACTCAATAAGTCTTGCCAATTTCGTAGCTCTTTAAAATGGTAAGTGGGTATAAGAAAAATTGGAAAATGTAAAGGGCGTAGCAAATATAAAAATATCCCTAATGTTTTAAAAGTGCCCAGTTTACAAGGAAACACAGGAATGTGGTGTCTGTGGTTCCTGATTGCCTTGTATGATAAAAAACCAGTTGCCTTGCCCTTTAACCACAATATATTTGATAGCCAGTCGTGCCTCTAGTGTATTGTGGTCATGCCACCATTTGAAGGCAAGTATATTTCTGTCTAATAATGCATATTAACAATTCTCATTTGTGTGGGTAGTGTGGATTTATGAGGTGGATAATGTGCTTCCAGTTCTTGGATGACACCTTGTTACTTGGAGCATATTAAACTATGCCATGTAGTACAGTGTGTCCAAGTCCCATATAAACTACTCTGAGGGCTTGCTCTCAATTGACAAAATATAAATGACATATTATCCTAAGTGCGTTGCATGTCCTGTGGGTGAGAGAAGAAATTATTTGAGACCACCAACCACCACATCTAGGGTCACTATATTTTTGAATGCTTCTCATTCATGTTTCCATGACTTTGATGAGAGGAAGCGAGTTGAAGGAGCAAAACATTGACTCTCTTCCTCAGACAGGTAACCCCATAAGTGCTTTCCTCAGTTGCCCTTCGGATAGGGTGGAAAAAGCACAGTGAGGAAAGGCTGTTTGGCACTATCCCTGCAGGAACATCCTATGACTCTGGTCGTAGACACTTGGCTGGGTGGAAGATCACAAGATCAATAGTACCCTGTGGAGCACCACTCTAAGGAAACCCCTTATGCTAGACCAAATAATTCCCACTTACTCATGCAAGGGAAGTTCAGGGGAACAACCCCTGCATGAGGTCCCTCCACTTGAAAAAACCTGAACATCGCAGACACTAGTCTGTCTATAAAAAAGCATCTGAGAGAACAAGGAAACTAAACAAAGCACAATAGAGAAACTACATAAAACATAACTTTTTAAAGTTCTTTGTGTTTCACATTCAGGTGACTGTAGGTTAGTTTTTAAGAGATTAGGCATCAGAATTCCCTAAACCTAACTAATTTCTATTGTTGCAAATAGCTGGATGGGTCAGTTGAAGTTAACAAATGTGGTAATCTGAAGGTCATGAGAATGAATCACAAAAAGACAGACGCAACGTTCTGTCTTTCCGAGGTTGATAAATTGATTACTGTAAACTGGGTGCTTGGGATTGTAGTATTAAGCACAATATAAAAGTTATTATTATTGTTTTCACCGCATCACCCTGTAATTGGTGTTTTGCTTGTAGCTGAGGAGCACACAGTTTGTACCCTATTTTGATTCAGAGTTGAAGGCAAATTGAGCTCGGACCCTAGGGTTTTCCCACAAAGCCATTTGTCCAGGTATTGACTGGAGGATCCTGCACAGAGAAAAGATATTGGAAAGTGAGAAAGGTTTGTTTATATCTTTTTATTGATACTCACTGAGTAAGAAATATTGTTCACATCATAAGACTGAACTGCACTCCTTATTATCACAGTGAAGCCCGAAACAAAATAGAACCTGAGAAAAGGTAATTAGATTAATACATGTTGTCAGAAATGCTACACTTGACTTCTTCCTTGTTCATATTTATAACCTCAGTTAAACCTGCTGGTGTTTGGCACTCTCTTCAATTAATATACACCAGACTTACAACAGAGAAAGGCAAATAACTCGAAAAGGTAACCTTTTTGCACTTCATCACCACACAAATAACATTTAAGAGAACTTTTAGTCCAACTGACCGTTATCAAGCAAATCTGGACACAAATATGTAATATCATATATTTAAATAATTCCACAGTCCCACTACACCCATGTCCATTAACAATGACATCTCAATAACATATTGCTTTTCATTTTTCTACCAAATTTTAACCAGACACTTCTCCCACGGGTTCAGCTGTCTATATAATTGTTCAGCACTCTTTTATGTTCAGTGATTACCACAGAAACTAGTCTCATCTCATGTATTCATGGAACACTTATCTTCCGTCAAACTGAAGCTTCAGTAAGTTACAGGGTTTCTCTTTCACATGGCCCAAGCCTCTGTCTGCTTTCATTGACGCTATGCCTGATTTAGCTATATAGTTTGGGTCTCGGATCTGCAAATTAAAATCAGCAGAATCAGTGCACTTATCTTACTGCCTTCATTGAGCGCATCACAAGAATTTTGTCTGCTGTTGAGTTCGGGGGCCTCTTTGGGTAGCTTCACATGGTACCCATCCTGTGGACGCTGCAGAGACCAGAGCATATTGCAAGAAGGCTGCCCTCCTAACAATTTCCTTTGCTGTGATCTATTCTTCCTGGAAGTGTGAACTTTCAAAATATCCCATTGAGCCCTTTTAGCAGTGGGCCATCAAGTGCCTCCCAACAGATCACCAAATGCATAAATGCCAACATTTTAGAAGAGGAAAGTAGGTGATTTAAAAAAAAGTAATTAAGAGAATGTATTTCACCCGTTGACTTCTATTGAAGCAGAGCCAATTTCAGGTAGGAGACTGCCAAAATAAAGCCGTTTTTTCTTGAAAAATTGGGTTCCTCCTCCTTGAATTAGATCAATTGGATTGTATGCAAATGTCGTTGGTGCAGTAAAGAGAATCTTCCTACAAAGTCTGTGTTCAGATCAAGAATGCTTTCCATATACAACTTTGTTAGCTGTGGCTCCCATGTTTTGTCCAAGGTGAAAACACAAACCCAGAATACTATGCCTCTTGAATGCTCTTTCATAGCTGGCTCACATTGGACCGATCTATTTCGACACATTTCACTTGCTCATTCCCATTTCCCTGGGCATTTTTGCTTCGAGATTCCCAAGATTCAATTGTCTAATTTCCAGGAATGGAACCAATTTATTGCATCTTTGAAACATGTTCATTTTTGAGTCAGCTCCTCTTTTTGTTCACACTATCAAATGTAGGATATATCCTTTGAGCATCTCTCACTTTCTCAGTCAAACATTGGGGCATTCTTAGCAACCTAGAAGAATATGACTACCTGAAAATATACATGTGTTCTATGTCTTTTTCATGTTGACTGGCCAGCAGTGTTAGAGACCCTTTTTAGGATGTAGAACGCTATATAAGCGTAAGAAGGCAGTCAGTATATGGAGCATGGGCCAAGAAACTGCATACCAGCACTATAGAAAATGTGAATATATAGGAATAAACAGTATGATCATGACAAACGATTGTGCTGCACTTGGCAACTACAGCTAAATTAAACTAAATAATCCAGTTTAAGGGTACCTAATTAATATGGTAAAACATGTGATTGTATTGTAATTGAACATATGGCTTCCTTTCACTCTTTCTATTTTAAAGCCACGGAACATGTTTTCGTGCTTTCTCTTCCTGTCTCAGTCTTTCTCCACAGAGTCTTTGAATCAAACGGAAGCTATGCCAGCTGCTCATTAGCATATTGGTAACTGGAGAATTTGAGCCATTGGCTGCTGAACAGCATATTATGTATATATGTTTGACATTCACTGTTGAGGGATAGTGTTTTTGATTCACATCCAAGAGGCCAATGCCCAAAGACAAGACATCCCAGTTATAATTGTATGCACAAATAAGTGTGTAATGACGGGACAACTGCATTTCCCTAGTGTCTTTCTGTGTTTTAGAATAACATGATTATCACGATTTTTTCTATGCCTTATTTTCAGTGGACAAAAAAAGAGTCATTGACGTACATTATTTCACTGGCTCTTTATCAAGAAAGTGTGTGTATTTTTACGGGAATTCGTATAATTTACTTATTTGAACTTAAAATGTAGCATCACATTTTTAAAAATTCAGTAAACATAATTTCTCAAAAGAAATCAGTTGCACATCTGCGTCAGACAATCTGATAATGTCCTCATCTTCTTGAAGTCATATACGAACTCTGAGAGAATGGGAAGGTTGCGGATAGGGGTGGAAGACCTGACTCAGCTCACTGCTGTGAAGTGGAACATAAACCTGATCCACCTATTCTCCTAAGGGGAGACCCCACCCCGCAAGGCATGTCTTCAGAGGGCCTAAACTTGTCAGATCATATGATTGAAAGACCCTGATCCCACAGGGCCATAGGAGATTTGAGCTGAAGCGAGGGCCCAAACAGCAACAAATCAGATTGTCTGAAACCCCTCCACCTTACCTCACAGCTCATTACATTGGTCTCTATTAGTCATTCAGATAGGGACCAAACAATGACCACATATTACTGGGTTACAGAGTAAAGTCCTCATTAGAGTGTAGTAAGGTTATTGAGTGGCAACCAGTGCTTAATTTGTTTTTAAAAAAAGTGTCAGGGCCGAAGCTTTTTCTTAGGGTGGGCTCTGCGGCTTTCACATCTTGCCAGCGCTGTCAAATTCCAGGAGCAGTGGTTCAGATTTACCATCACATTCCTATGAAAGTGACATTTGGATTATTTCTGGCCAAGCAAAGCTTCTAGAACTGCCTGAATATGCTGGCATTATTATTTTATAAATAATTTTAGTTTTTTTAAACAGTTGGATGATGTTTAAATGTAGATAAACAGCGT
The DNA here is from genome assembly GCF_031143425.1 of Pleurodeles waltl. Taxonomy (NCBI): domain Eukaryota; kingdom Metazoa; phylum Chordata; class Amphibia; order Caudata; family Salamandridae; genus Pleurodeles; species Pleurodeles waltl. Next base: position 1,294,588,873 of record NC_090440.1, read on the forward strand.
CACCATGTGGTGGACTCTAATAAGCATGCACAAGTGTTAAGAAAGAAGTTCTAGTGTTGAGAACCGGGAACCACCAGTACAAATTAAGAACTAATGCCAATACTTCTAAGCTGAATCTCTAGAGACATCCCATGCTACCTGAAAGCATTGTTTGGCTAAGCCTTAGGAATACAGAAATAATATTTTATTATTTTGTCTCTTTCTTTTACCTATGTAGAGTCAGATAAAGTAGCTAGTCTCTGCATAGTGAGATTATGAAGTGCTAGTGTTATCATTTGCTAAAATATTAGAAAATCACTTTAGTCATAATGGTATCCAGCCATGCCCCCACACAAACACACAGAAGAATGACAGTGAACTGCGAGTCAAACACTACCATGAGTCAATAAGAATTCTCTAAATACCCCTTGACATTCAGATTGTTGCTCCTCCTAATACAAAAACAAACTCAGGTTTTGCACTCGTAATAAATCACATCATTCAGGCCTCATTGTAACAACCATACAAAACCTTTGCCAGCAGCATCCTCAAGGACTAGAGCCCTCGACAAGCACAACCCTTGACAGTATACCCTCTAGTCATGCTTGCTACTCGTGAATGCCTAAACGTGTCCACTGACCAATGTTAAGCCATCACTGTGGAATTAAGAGCTAAATCTGTCCTGCTCATTGCCTACCCAGTGCTCCAGCCAATCTCCCAGACTCCTCCTACATGGCCAAATGTGAATAGTAGTTGTTGTATCCTAGCAACTTATGCTGACCTGCTGGGCTCTAGGTTGTGACTCCAGGAGAGCAGCTCATAGTTACAGGAAGAGGGGACACAGATAGGATGTGCATGGGGTTTGTTGTTCTGAACATAAATAAACTCTTTTTATGTATATTTACGCATCGTGATTCTTAAAAATAGCGACGAGGGTGGGATGCACATAGCTGCTGTGTCCAGAAAGGTGTCATGAAAAGGTGCAACCTGAGAAAATCCCTGGTCTTCTTCCTACTTGTGCCTGCAAGTTTGCATGATAGGTTACTCACACTATTACATGAGGGTCATGGGGGCATGTCCAGCATGAATAGAAGAGCATGTGTTGATTTTTAGTGACTGGATATGGATAAGGAGATTGAAAGATTTGTGCACAGTGCTTTGCATGTATGTGCAGTGATAAGGGTCACAAATCAGAATAGACAACCATTGCATCTAGTCAATTCCCAAAGAAACCTTGGAACAAACTTGCCATTAATGTCTGTGGTCAGTTCAACAGTAAGGGTGTAGAGAGAAAGTGGGCCTTAGTTCTTGTGGACTACTTCTCTAATTGGCCTAAGGTGGCATTTGTGAAGGAGACCAGAGCAGGATGCATGAGAAATTTCTGTGAGGAAGTATTCAGGAGAGAGGGATATCCTGAATGCATTGTGGGTGACAATGGTCCACAATTCGATGCTGAAGAATTTCAACAATTCTTTAGAAAACTGGGGTAACGTATCATAGGACAGCAGTTTACCATTCTAGGTAAAATGTTCTAGTGGAGAAATTTAATTGTGTACTAAAAGAATGTGTACAATTGGTGGAGGAATGTGGCAAGAATGTGATGGATGCTGTCAAAGAGTTGTGGAATTCCCGCAGTACCCCTCATGTGGCTACTGGAGACACTCCATTCTCTTTGTTGCAGGGTAGGCAGGCATGTACTGTGGCAACACCTGCCTGGATGCATAAATCTTCTAACAGAGTGGGCAATAACGAGAGTTTGGAGCAGAGAGTAGCCGGGTATCAAGGGAAATATGTGCATAGACATAGGTGGTCATTACAATACTGGCGGTCGGTGTTAAAGCGACGGTAAAACCGCCAACAGGGCGGTGGGAAAAAAAATGGAATCAGGACCGTGGTGGAAACCGCCAACAAAGACAGCCACTTTAACACTCCGACCGCCACGGCGGTACAAACAAACAGCGCGGCGGTCACCACCAACAGACAGGCGGGAGTCAAAGTACCGCCCACAGTATCACAACAGTCCAATCCGCCACCTTTTCCGGGGCGTATTCACCGCGGATAAAAACACGACGGAAACAGGCATTTCGAAGGGAAAATGCTCACCTCTACACACCCCATGAGGAACGAGGACATCATGGACCCGGAACTCCAAATCCTCCCAGCCATAGTCTTCCTGCTCCTCTACCAGGAGCACGTACGCCGGCGCAGAAGACATCAGTGAGTACTGCACCTATGACACAGGGAAGGGGGGAGGGAAAAAACAGTGACACACATACGCAACACCTCCACCCCCACCCTCACCCACTACAACACACACACTAATACATATCTATACATCACAGTTACACCCCCCAGACCCCCTGGAAGAATGCAAAGACAAAAGGAAATGACTGTAACCATTGAAATATATTGAAATACAGCAATCAAAAATATATACACACTAAAAACTATTATATACACCAAATTTACAAGTCCAGGCATTGTACCAGGCATTGTCTGTGGACCACTGGGCCCAAAAAACATGGGCAAAGCCCACACCGGATACCTGACCAAAACGAAGAGAACACTGCAGGGGCATCAGATAGCAAAACTACAGGCACCTCAGGGGGAAGGGAAGGGGGGGCACCTCAGCCGGATGAGTGCACGACGCCAGATCCACGAGGGGGCTCCATGCACACTGTTCCATCCTGGGGAGTGCAAAGCCACAGTCTCACAAGTCTCTACAGTGGGTGGGTTGCCCACTGTTCCATCCTGGGGAGTGCAAAGCCACAGTCTCACAAGTCTCTACAGTGGGTGGGTTGCCCACTGTTCCATCCTGGGGAGTGCAAAGCCACAGTCTCTCAAGTCTCTACAGTGGGTGGGTTTCCCACTGTTCCATCCTGGGAAGTGCAAAGCCACAGTCTCTCAAGTCTCTACAGTGGGTGGGTTGCCCACTGTTCCACCCTGGGGAGTGCAAAGCCACAGTCTCTCAAGTCTCTACAGTGGGTGGGTTGCCCACTGTTCCATCCTGGGGAGTGCAAAGCCACAGTCTCTCAAGTCTCTACAGTGGGTGGGTTCCCCACTGTTCCATCCTGGGGAGTGCAAAGCCACAGTCTCTCAAGTCTCTACAGTGGGTGGGTTTCCAACTATTCCATCCTGGGGAGTGCAAAGCCACAGTCTCTCAAGTGGATAACAGTCTCCACTGGTTCTGGAGGGTGCCTGTTGGCCAGAGTGCTTCTTCCTGTGCAGGAATGAGGTAGTGAATGCATGTCTCCACTGGTTCTGGAGGGGGCCTGGTGCCCAGAGTGCATCGTGCAGCCTGTCCGACACAGATGCGGCACTGCCCCTGCCGCTCATGGGCCAGCGCTGCGTGAGATGGCGGTCCCCTGTTCAGCGGTGCTTGGGATAGCCGTGCCCTGTTCAGCGGTGCTTGAGATGGCGGTCCCCTGTTCAGCGGTGCTTGAGATAGCCGTGCCCTGTTCAGCGGTGCTTGAGATGGCGGTTCCCTGTTCAGCGGTGCTTGGGATAGCTGTGCCCTGTTCAGTGGTGCTTGAGATGGCGGTCCCCTGTTCAGCGGTGCTTGAGATGGCCGTCCCCTGTTCAGCGGTGCTTGAGATAGCCGTGCCCTGTTCAGCGGTGCTTGAGATGGCGGTCCCCTGTTCAGCGGTGCTTGGGATAGCCGTGCCCTGTTCAGCGGTGCTTGAGATGGCGGTCCCCTGTTCAGCGGTGCTTGAGATGGCGGTCCTCTGTTCAGCGGTGCTTGAGATAGCCGTGCCCTGTTCAGCGGTGCTTGAGATGGCGGTCCCCTGTTCAGCGGTGCTTGAGATGGCGGTCCTCTGTTCAGCGGTGCTTGAGATAGCCGTGTCCTGTTCAGCGGTGCTTGAGATGGCAGTCCCCTGTTCAGCGGTGCTTGAGATAGCCGTGCCCTGTTCAGCGGTACTGGCCATGCCGGGGTGCTCATGTGCCATCTGTCCTGGGCCTGGCGGGGCCCTCCTGCCCACCTGTCCTGTGGGTGCCGGGGCCCTCCTGGGCAGCTGTGCTGGGGCTTTTGGTGGCCTCCTGGGCAGCTGATGGCGGTGTTGTCGGGCGTGCTGCCCTTCCCAGCCTTTCCTGCTCTCCTGTGGCCCTTCCCCACCTTGGCCGGTGTCCCAGCTGCCTCGACACTCCCGCCGGGAGCCCTGGTCGGGGTTTTTGTCCCTGGTGTCTTGACCCTCTGCCGCCGTGCACTGTCAATTTTTGGATGTTTCTGAGGGGGGGGGCAGGCTGTGCTGTGGCTCCGTACCAGACTGGCTGCCCTGGTGGGCGGTGCACTCCAGTGACCATGTACGACATGCACCACCGGGCCCGGTGATGTAGTGGCTGAGGTGCTAGCTCTGGGCCTATGACATGGACGGGGTGGGGGAGTTGAGGGAAAGAGGTTAAGTTTGGAGAGGAAATTTTTTTGGGGAGCAGTGGGACGGGTAGGTGTAGTGGGTATGGGAGTGGAGGAAGAGGTTGTGGTTGTAGGAGGTGTAAGTGGGGTGGCTTTGGGTGCAGGTGCCTGGGCTGTAGGCTGTCGTGAGGTGGATGGCTGTTGGGTGGGTGGCTGCCTGCGTTTGTGTATCTTGGGAGGGGGCGGCACAGACACACTGGGAGAGGACACAGGGGACGTGTAAATGGCAGTGGGGGTGGTGAGTGCACGTGTGCGGGGTGTTCTGGTGTGTGTGCTGCTGAGGGACGTAGTGGCTGAAGATGCTGTGCATGCAGGTGTGAGTGGAGACAAGACTGGCAGGGAGGAGGGAGACGTGGAGGAGGGGGACACAGTGGAGGCAGTGGATGTTGGTATGTCTGTATGTGGATGTTGCTTGTGTGACTGCCTGTGGGATGTGTGGTGCTTATGTCTGCGTGAGCTGCCCTTGGGTGTTGAGGTGTGTGCAGGCTGGTCTGATGGTGTGCTTGGGATAGGCAGAGGTACAGGGGATTGGGTCTGGGGGTAGGAAGTTGGAGGGGGGAGGCTAGACACTGGGACAATGGCTGCCATCAGTGCTGAGGCCAGAGATTGCAGGGTTCGATGAAGGGCAGCCTGACCAGAATGAATGCCCTCCAGGTATGCATTACTTTGGTGCACTTCCCTTTCTACACCCTGGATGGCATTCAAAAAGGTAGACTGCCCAACAGTGAGTGACCTGAGGAGGTCAATGACCTCCTCACTGAGGGCAGCAGGGGTGACTGGGGCAGGGCCTGAGGTGCCTGGGGCGAAGGAGATGCCCACCTTCCTGGGTGAGCGGGCACGGGGCAAACGCTGAGGGGCTGCTGGGAGGGCGGTGCTGGTGCGGGGGGTGACGGCTGTACCTGTTGTTGCGGGGGACAGAGATGTTGCCGCCACCACAAGGGAGCTCCCATCAGAGGACGAGTCCGATCCACTAATGTCCGCTCGTGTCCCCGCCGTGGAGCTCCCCTCGCCCTCCGTCCCACTGGCGAATTCAGAGTCGGTAGTGTGGCCCTCTATGGCCATGTGGGATGCAGCTCCCTCGTGCTCCGGTGCCACTAGTCCTCCGCCTTATGATGCTAATGCACACATGAACAGGAATACCACTGAAAGGGGGGGGGAACAGAAGAAAGACATGTTGAGTGCATTCATTCCCGCTACCGTTGGCAGACAGCACAGACACAGAAGCCCCCTGCACTATGCCGCGCACTTGGGGTCCACTTTGCTATCCCTGGGACATGGCCTACAAGGCTATGGACGACATCTGCACACATAGGCGACACAGGGCCATGAATAGCTGTACTTGGCACTCTTCAGAGGTGGGGAGCGGGGGCACAGGGCCGTGCCTTACGGAGGGGCCTAGCCTACGGAACTCGTCCTGGCCTAGGGATACCCACAGCCCTCCTCCCCCACGCAGACACCTCCACAGCACGCAAAGTTAGCAGAATGTGAGTGTACTCACCCCCTTGTGTCTGCTGTGATGCCCTCACGCGCCCATCCAACTCGGGGTAGGCCACCGCCAGGATCCGGAACATCAGGGGGGTCAAGGTCCGACGGGCACCCCTCCCACGTTGGGAGGCCATCCCCAGCTGAGCCTCCGCCGTCTTCCTGCTCCAGCGGCGAATGTCCTCCCATCTCTTCCGGTAGTGGGTGCCCTGCCATATATCCGTCTTATGGTGGGCGCAGACCTATATGATATGTACAGGGGGAGAAGAAAAGTAATTACCTTCTGCACTATCAATGTGAGTGGCCCCCCATCCCTACCCTTGCCATGTGGCACATGCCCTCACCGTCGTTTCAAGCATGCCTCAATCTCTCCCCCCCCCCATCTTTCATCCACCCCACTCAACACAGGCATAGCCCACATACAGCATGGTCCCAGTGTATTTACCTGTTTGTCTGGAGGGCCGTAGAGTAGCGCGTACTGGGGGAGGACCCCATCCACAAGTTTCTCCAACTCCTCCGATGTGAAGGCAGGGGCCCTTTCCCCAGTCGCATGAGCCATTGTCCCTTCCAGACCGAGGTCACAGCAGCACTTGCAGTGTAGGTCCTCTCCTGTCGAAGATCAGGTATCAAGTAAATTAACAGAGAGAAAATGGCGGTCACGTCCGCGGCGGTGCGTACCACGACCGCCGGCGCACATCGTCATTGGCTCCTGAGACCCATAGGGTCCAATGTTAGCCAATGCAGCATTGCGCCGCAGTCTTCGACCGCCTACCGCCACGGTGTGCAACGCCAGCGCAGTTACCTCACATCCCATTGTCACACTTTACAGGTCAGGCAGCAGCCATTTCAGGGGCCCACATGCCTTACTTTTTGTACTGCGTCACACATACCTAGGCCTTGCATCCACACTCATACAAGCCATTCAATGGGTTAAGATCCGTGTTTTTTTAAAGCTGGGGTTACGTACCTCTGGGATGTTTGATTCTGTGCTCGCTGTTGTCCTTCATAGGCACCGTCCGCTGGGACATGTGAGGAGATGGCGGCATCCTCCGGTGTACAGACCGCTGGTGGACCTGTCAACAATAGAGGAGAGACATCTCATCCTGACATACAGGCTTGACCGTGGCACTATAGAGAAAAACTACTATAAGAGCTACTAAGATAGCCTTGAAGATACCATCATCTTCACATACCAATACTATGATTTAGAATGATACTAACTATATATTACTGACCAGTTATATGCTTATGATGTCAGGCTACTACACTTAGGTACTCTGTTGCAAATAAAGTAATCCTACTATATAATTAATATAAACTTATTTTACAAACACAAATATTTTATTATTCAATAATAATACAATCATAAAAGATATACATTAAATCAGAAAAATAAGAAAGACATACAAAGCACCTAAATCAAACATACCACATACAAACTGGATTATACAAGTGAGAGAACGTGTCTTATTTACAAGTGAAACAACACTTCAAAAAACGAATCCAAATAATAAGATTAAAACAATTTAGAATGATAAGAATATACAGATATAAATTGTTCTAATGTATTAGTATTAATAATCTAATGCACAAACAAAGAAACAATGCTGACATGGTTCTATCCAGGTGGTACCGTAGGGACCGAAGGCTTACGCGCGTTTCGGTGTTATAGGGTATAGTGGACAACCTTCCTCAGGGCCGTTCCCAGTGGTACTATTATATGATACTCTAGTCTTGGCAGCCAAATCTTCTGGTCAGATTGATTATAGGTTTGTTGTGTTCTTTTTGATGATGTAGTCAAGGAATCTGATAAAAGAATTTATTTATATAGTAATTTGCATAAATCCTTGTGCTAGTTGTCTAGCAGTCACCTCTCTATATGTGACATATATATCACTACCAAGGGTGACATGTTACCTTATCAAGAATGCGTGCCCAAAAGATCAGAGTGAATTTTATATAGTATTGTTAGTAGAAAAATATAGAGTATGAAGTATGAACATATAAAAACTAAAGTTACTTAATTGAGAAACATGGAAGTGACTCATGTGGCATTAGTTACTGTAGTGCATACCAGGTGCCGCTAAGGATTCCGATAGTTAGTATGTCATCATTGGTGGATGTCTTATGTTACTCTACCAGCATGCCTTACTTCCCTTTTGATGAGAACATGCAGCTTAGTACATGCAAAATAGTAGAAGTGATGAATTTTAGTACAGGCAGACCTTACTTGGAGAGTCTTGTCTGACGTTTTTATAGGGCAATCATTTTTCCAACCGTTACTGCTTCACTGCAGGACATGATGCTACCTATTGTAGTACAGGAAGATGGACTAAATAAATACCTGGAACCACATAATAGGTAAGTAAGTAAATAAATAATAATGATAGATTGACAATGTAGTCAATATATATAGTTGCCATTATTTATATGGTCTAGAATTCACCTAAGCATTGACTGATGTCTGCTGCTGAATTAAGGTCCATATAAACCGCTCTATATATGTATGGATCCTCAGAGTCTTGCCGGTACACCAAATAGATTTGGAGAGTAGGAGCCTGGATGCGATGATTTAAACTATTACAAGTAACAGAAAACAGGGAGAAAGGCTGAAATAATTAAACCGTTTTCTGGTTATGGCTCATACTGAGCTTAATAACAATAGTGGGATAGATATAACGCAAGTGCAGTGAAAAAAGAACTACGGACTAAAATAAATAAATAAATATCGATCTCGGCGTTCACTCTTCCCGCGTCTGCTGGCTAGAGTCAGCTGCCGCTGATCGTAGGCGTTTTTATGCGGCCGTGCAGAGATATTGTCTCTGCTACTAGGCCGCGAGGAAGTAAGTGAATGGGCAGACAACTGCGGAGGCCATATTGGGGGTATTCCGGGAGTGGTGGAACGGTGCAAACAAAATGGTGAATGTATACTGTTCGATACCTCTAAAACAACGATATAATGTCTATATAAAGAAGTTATCAGAAACCTGCCTATATATATGCAATTCATTTATCAAGAATATAGATATTAAATGAAGACCTACTATGGACTCAATTTAAGAACTGGCTCTGAAGATGTAATTCGGGACACAGGGGACATTGTTAACTCCAATGGTTCTATGGAGTATACTCTAGGATGTAATAGAATGAATGTTGGTGACTAACAGAATCACTGACAGAAGAAATCTCTATCTTATTGCGAGGAACAAATTATACTGGAGTCATACCCTGGTCAAAATGGGAATAGGAATAGAAATTATAATAAAGGATAGACTTATATAATTGCATTTTCCCATGGAGTGTATTCGTTCAATCCCTTTTCACAGCTATCTAATGTAAAAATCCAGAAGACTTCTCTCTTTTTCCGGATTTTATGATCCTCTCTCTGTCCAGAGTTCTTAATCTTTTCTAGGACAGTCCAAGAGAGGTCCTCAATTTTATGTCCATGCTGTATCCAGTGTGTGACCAACGGGGCACTTTCTTTGCCATTTCGAATATTGGAGATATGCTCCAATATTCGGATTTTGACTTCTCTTCCAGTTTCTCCTACATAAAGGAGAGGGCAGGGTCTTCTCTCCGACCTGCATGCCTTCTTTCGGAGAATCAGGCTTTCTAGATATTTTGAAGGCAAAACAGACTTTAGGGAATCTAACCTTTCCGGGCTAAAACCTATCTCCACTTTCACTCCCCATCTTGATATGGTGGGACCTGAAATTAAAATCTTTGAGAATATAGGGGGTCATTCTGACCCTGGCGGCCGGTGGCCGCCAGGGCCACCGACCACGGGAGCACCGCCAACAGGCTGGCGGTGCTCCAACGAGCATTCTGACCGCGGCGGTTCAGCCGCGGTCAGAAGCGGAAAGTCAGCGGTCTCCCGCTGACTTTCCGCTGCTCGTTTGAATCCTCCACATGAGGATTCTGACCCCCCCTACCGCCATCTTGTTCATGGCGGGAAAGCCGCCATGAACAGGATGGCGGTAGGGGGGGTCGCGGGGCCCCTGGGGGCCCCTGCCGTGCCCATGCCAATGGCATGGGCACGGCAGGGGCCCCCGTAAGAGGGCCCCGCAAAGTATTTCAGTGTCTGCCTTGCGGACACTGAAATACGCGACGGGGGCCACTGCACCCGTCGCACCTTCCCACTCCGCCGGCTCGATTACGAGCCGGCATCCTCGTGGGAAGGGAGTTTTTCCCTGGGCTGGCGGGCGGTCTTTTGGAGACCGCCCGCCAGCCCAGGGAAAAACTCATAATACCCTCCGCGGTCTTCTGACCGCGGAGCGGTATAATGGGAGCGAATTCTGGCGGGCGGCCTCCGCCGCCCGCCAGAATCAGAATCACCCCCATAGTGTTTAATAAGATCCAATCACTGTTGAAATTCGTTCCAAGACCATACTTTAATTTAAACCAAGGAGAACATCAAGCCCTACAAAGACTACAAAAAGATAAACATATTAGAGTTAAACCGTGTGACAAGGGAGGGGGTATAGTCTGGTTGGAAACTGAAACCTATAAATTCAAGATTCAAACTATTCTAAACCAATCAGATTACTACCAGAAGACAGGAAACAATTGGCACGAACGAGTCAAGAGGGAGATAACTAGTATAAGCACTGAAGCCTTAGAAAATGGAATCATTTGCCAACAAGAATTCCAATACCTTAACCCAGTGAAAACTAGGACCCCCGTGTTCTATGGGGTCCCGAAAATACATAAAAATAAGTCAGATCCCCCTATGAGACCTATAGTCTCTACTGTAGGGGCACTGACAGAACCTCTATCTAAATATGTTGAGAAATTTCTAAATCCGCGAGTAGCCTTACTTGCAGCATTTATCCGAGCCACTAGCCACATCATTGCCAAACTAGAAGGTCTTCCATTCAATCCGATCACACAACTATTAGTAACAATGGACATTGAAGCACTGTATACTAACATCCCGCAGAAAGAAGCATGGTTAGCTGTTGCACGCCTCTTCGAAAAAGAAGGTAATACAGAACATTCTTCCTTCATTTTACAGTGTCTCAACATTGTCCTACAAGAAAACTTTTTTGAATTCGATGGCCAGACATATCAGCAGAAGAAAGGGGTCAGCATGGGAGCTGCCTGCGCCCCAAGTGTAGCCAACATTTATGTTGGCTCATTTGAGGAAATCCATATCTACAATGAGATGGCACCATTTTATGAAAACGTTCATTGTTGGTCACTGTTCATAGATGATATTTTTTTCATATGGACAGGTGAAGAAGACTCTCTAACAGAATTTAGTCAGTGGATCAACTTATGTGATCCCAACCTCAAGTTTACTATTCACACCAGTAGAAATAAAGTTGAATTCTTGGACATTTGGATTGGCCATAATGACTCCCAACTTGAGATGTCATTGTTCACAAAACCGACAGCCAGGAATACCATATTACACTACGACAGTTTTCATCCCACTAGTCAGAAACAAGGGATCCCCTTTAGCCAATTCCTACGGGTCCGTAGAAATTGCTCCAGCATGAGAGATTACGAATACCATGCTAACATCTTACAGCAGAAATTTCTGCTACGAGGATATCCCAGAAAATTGATCAGAGACTCATACAAAAGAGCTAAATACTACAACAGAGTAAGTATGTTCGAGAAACAAAATAAAAAATCTACACCTTCCATAGCCTGTGTTATTCAACACTCCAATCTTAATGACAAAATCAGGAAAATAATTTTTGCCAATTGGCACATTCTAAATAGCGACTCTAATCAAGCACTATTAGAGCGCCCTCTCCTGTCCTTTAGGAGAAACCAAAATATTGCGAACAAATTAGTCAGAGCTATTTTACCCAAGAACGAGACCTTCTGTCAGAAGTCGATATATGGCAATCGAACTATCACAGGCAACCACAAATGTGGTAATTGTAAAGCTTGTCCGAGAGCTATTGTGGGTAATGTATTCTCGTGGAAACGTACCAACTTCCAATTATCGGATATGACCAACTGTAAAACAGCCAACTGTATCTACTTAATCAGATGTCCCTGCCCTCTCCTTTCTGTAGGAGAAACTGGAAGAGAAGTCAAAATCCGAATATTGGAGCATATCTCCAATATTCGAAATGGCAAAGAAAGTGCCCCGTTGGTCACACACTGGATACAGCATGGACATAAAATCGAGGACCTCTCTTGGACTGTTCTAGAAAAGATTAAGAACTCTGGACAGAGAGAGGATCATAAAATCCGGAAAAAGAGAGAAGTCTTCTGGATTTTTACATTAGATAGCTGTGAAAAGGGATTGAACGAATACACTCCATGGGAAAATGCAATTATATAAGTCTATCCTTTATTATAATTTCTATTCCTATTCCCATTTTGACGAGGGTATGACTCCAGTATAATTTGTTCCTCGCAATAAGATAGAGATTTCTTCTGTCAGTGATTCTGTTAGTCACCAACATTCATTCTATTACATCCTAGAGTATACTCCATAGAACCCATTGGAGTTAAAAATGTCCCCTGTGTCCCGAATTACATCTTCAGAGCCAGTTCTTAAATTGAGTCCATAGTAGGTCTTCATTTAATATCTATATTCTTGATAAATGAATTGCATATATATAGGCAGGTTTCTGATAACTTCTTTATATAGACATTATATCGTTGTTTTAGAGGTATCGAACAGTATACATTCACCATTTTGTTTGCACCGTTCCGCCACTCCCGGAATACCCCCAATATGGCCTCCGCAGTAGTCTGCCCATTCACTTACTTCCTCGCGGCCTAGTAGCAGAGACAATATCTCTGCACGGCCGCATAAAAACGCCTACGATCAGCAGCAGCTGACTCTAGCCAGCAGACGCGGGAAGAGCGAACGCCGAGATCGGTATTTATTTATTTTAGTCCGTAGTTCTTTTTTCACTGCACTTGCGTTATATCTATTCCACTATTGTTATTAAGCTCAGTATGAGCCATAACCAGAAAACGGTTTAATTATTTCGGCCTTTCTCCCTGTTTTCTGTTACTTGTAATAGTTTAAATCATCGCATCCAGGCTCCTACTCTCCGAATCTATTTGGTGTACCGGCAAGACTCTGAGGATCCATACATATATAGAGCGGTTTATATGGACCTTAATTCAGCAGCAGACATCAGTCAATGCTTAGGTGAATTCTAGACCATATAAATAATGGCAACAATATATATTGACTACATTGTCAATCTATCATTATTATTTATTTACTTACTTACCTATTATGTGGTTCCAGGTATTTATTTAGTCCATCTTCCTGTACTACAATAGGTAGCATCATGTCCTGCAGTGAAGCAGTAACGGTCGGAAAAATGATTGCCCTATAAAAACGTCAGACAAGACTCTCCAAGTAAGGTCTGCCTGTACTAAAATTAATCACTTCTACTATTTTGCATGTACTAAGCTGCATGTTCTCATCAAAAGGGAACTAAGGCATGCTGGTAGAGTAACATAAGACATCCACCAATGATGACATACTAACTATCGGAATCCTTAGCGGCACCTGGTATGCACTACAGTAACTAATGCCACATGAGTCACTTCCATGTTTCTCAATTAAGTAACTTTAGTTTTTATATGTTCATACTTCATACTCTATATTTTTCTACTAACAATACTATATAAAATTCACTCTGATCTTTTGGGCACGCATTCTTGATAAGGTAACATGTCTCCCTTGGTAGTGATATATATGTCACATATAGAGAGGTGACTGCTAGACAACTAGCACGAGGATTTATGCAAATTACTATATAAATAAATTCTTTTATCAGATTCCTTGACTACATCATCAAAAAGAACACAACAAACCTATAATCAATCTGACCAGAAGATTTGGCTGCCAAGACTAGAGTATCATATAATAGTACCACTGGGAACGGCCTGAGGAAGGTTGTCCACTATACCCTATAACACCGAAACGCGCGTAGGCCTTCGGTCCCTTCTGGGGACCATGTCAGCATTGTTTCTTTGTTTGTGCATTAGATTATTAATACTAATACATTAGAACAATTTATATCTGTATATTCTTATCATTCTAAATTGTTTTAATCTTATTATTTGGATTAGTTTCTTGAAGTGTTGTTTCACTTGTAAATAAGACACGTTCTCTCACTTGTATAATCCAGTGTGTATGTGGTATGTTTGATATAGGTGCTTTGTATGTCTTTCTTATTTTTTTGATTTAATGTATATCTTTTATGATTGTATTATTATTGAATAATAAAATATTTGTATTTGTAAAATAAGTTTATATTAATTATATAGTAGGATTACTTTATTTGCAACCGAGTACCTAAGTGTAGTAGCATGACATCATAAGCATATAACTGGTCAGTAATATATAGTTAGTATCATTCTAAATCATAGTATTGGTATGTGAAGATGATGGTATCTTCAAGGCTATCTTAGAAGCTCTTATAGTAGTTTTTCTCTACATTGGTTACTTCCCTGCTTGAGCTACGCTTATTAATTCAGCGAATCCCCTTATAACAATTGACTGTGCCACTATTCTGGAACTGTGTGCACAGCTGGAGCCAGACCTGATGTCACCTATCCGCCATCCCACAGGAATCCCCCCTCAAGTGCAGGTGCTGTCAGTACTCCATTTCCTAGCAAGTGGGTCATTTCAAACAACAGTGGCCATAGCATCAGGGATGTCCCAGCCTATGTTTTCCAACATGTTGTCCAGAGTGTTGTCTGCCCTGCTGAAACACATGCGGAGCTACATCGTTTTCCCTGAGGAGGAGGATTTGGCTACAGTGAAAGGTGACTTCTATGCCCTTGGACATATCCCCAACATCATAGGTGCCATTGATGGGACCCATGTGGCTTTGGTCCCCCCCCACAGGAGTGAACAGGTGTACAGAAACCGGAAGAATTATCATTCCATGAATGTCCAGATGGTATGTTTGGCAGACCAGTACATCTGCCATGTGAATGCTATGTTGCCTGGCTCAGTGCATGACGCCTACATCCTGCGGAATAGCAGCATCCCTTATGTGATGGGTCAGCTCCAGAGGCACCGTGTGTGGCTAATTGGTGACTCTGGTTACCCCAACCTGTCATGGCTACTGACCCCAGTGAGGAATCCAAGGACTAGGGCAGAGGAACGCTACAATGAGGCCCATGGGCGAACTAGGAGGGTGATTGAGCGGACCTTCGGCCTCCTGAAGGCCAGGTTCAGGTGCCTCCATATGACAGGTGGATCCCTATTCTACTCACCAAAGAAGGTGTGCCAGATCATCGTGGCCTGCTGTATGCTTCACAACCTGGCTTTGCGCCGCCAGGTGCCCTCTCTGCAGGAGGATGGTCCAGATGGTGGTGTTGTAGCAGCTGTGGAGCCTGTGGAGAGAGAAGAGGAGGAAAACGAAGAAGACGACATAGACAACAGGAACACGGTGATACTGCAATATTTCCAATGAACAGAGGTAAGAATACAAACCGGCCTACTACATGTACTTAAACACTATTACCTCTGTACTGTCTGTCCTTTTCACCCAGTGTATGGTAACTGAGTTGTCACTTTCCCTTACGATTTCAGAGATCTGGGTCCCACAGTGTGACATCTGCTTTGTTTCCCCATGGACTACAGCTGTGTGACATTGGTATGTTGGCATCACAATGTAAATAAGCATTTTGGCACTGTAATTACAGATAAATATATTCACATTCACAGACAGACTCCTGATTGTTTTGTGCAATAACGGTGTTTATTCAGGTGCAAATTATTGGAGGGGGGTTGTAAATTGGTGAGGGGTGATGGTGGAGGAATGTCCATGGCTGAGTCCAGTCTATTAGTCGCACAGGTGCATTGTCCAAATGGGTCTGGGAAGTGGAGCTGGGGCAGTTTAAGGATGGACAGGGTGACAAAGTGGGACAGTGGGATGACTATCAGGGTGGTATCCTTTCTTGGCGGGGGTCTTGGCATCTTACTCTGTCCTCTTCCTGGATCTCTGGGACCGCTTGTGGGGTGGTTCTCCTTCTGCAGGGGGTGGGGTGCTGGTGGCCTGTTGGTCCTGTGTCGGTGCCTCCTGTCCACTAGCGCCGGCGGAGGTGGTGTGCAGTTCTTGGTCCATGCTAGTGTCAGGGGCCCTTTGTGGTCCCACAGTGTCCCTCAAAGTGGTCACTACCAGATTCAGCACCCCTACGATGGTGCCCAGGGCGGAGCTGATGGTTCTGAGTTCCTCCCTGAAGCCCAAATACTGTTCCTCCTGCATGCGCTGGGTCTCCTGAAACTTGGCCAGTACCGTAGCCATCGTCTCCTGGGAGTGGTGGTATGCTCCCATGATGGAGGAGAGGGCCTCGTGGAGAGTGGGTTCCCTGGGCCTGTCCCCAGCCTGTCGCACAGCAGCCCTCCCAGTTCCCCTGTTTCCCTGGGCCTCTGTCCCCTGGACTGTGTGCCCACTGCCACTGCCCCCAGGTCCCTGTTGTTGTTGGGGTGGTGGGTTAACCTGGGTGCCCTGTAGTGGTGAACACACTGCTTCTTGACGTGTCCTGGAGACGGAGGTGTGGGCCCGCTGGGTGGGTGCTGTGCTGGTGTTTCCAGAGGGGGGTAGGTCTGCAGTGGCCTGTGGCTGTGTGAGGGGAACCGACTGTCCCGAGGTCCCCGATGGGCTGGGCTGGTCATCTAGATCCAGATCGACAGAGCTGCAGTCATCACTGTGGGCCTCTTCTGGGGGGGGGGTGGACATTTGTGGACCCTCCTGTGCGGAGACGTTGCGTAGGGGTCCTGCAGCGGTATAAATGCATGATTATTGCATCTGTGTGTGGAATGGTGTGCAATGGGTGGGTGCCCGTGTCCCCCAGTGCTTGCATTCCTGTGTGGGGGCTTTTGTGTCAGTGGTTTGGGGGGGTATGGGTATGTGCAGTGGGCATGCTTTGGTGATGGGTGTCCATGCTTTGTGGTCGCATGCAGGGCTTGGTGTTGGGATGGGTGCGTTGTGATGGTGGGACATTTGCAAGGAGTAGGAGTGATGGGGGTGAGACTGAGAGTGGGGGTATGTGTTGGCATGCAGGTGGGGTGGGGGGGATGAAGTAATGAAGATGTGACTTACCAGAGTCCATTCCTCCAGATACTCCGCCGAGGCCCTCAGGATGCAGGATCGCCAAGACCAGCTCCTCCCATGTTGTAAATTCTGGGGGAGGAGGTGGGGGTCCGCCACCAGTCTTCTGCACTGCAATCCGGTGTCTGGATACCACGGAACGCACCTTCCCCCGTAGGTCGTTCCACCTCTTCCTGATGTCATCCCGATTTCTTGGGTGCTGTCCCACTGCGTTGACCCTGTCGACTTTTCTGCTCCATAGCTCCATCTTCCTTGCAATAGACGTCTGCTGCACCTGTGCTCCAAATAGCTGTGGCTCTACCTGGATGATTTCCTCCACCATGACCCTGAGTTCCTCCTCCAAAAACCTGGGGTGTCTTTGCGGTGCCATGGGGTGGTGTTGGTGATGTGTGGGGTGGAATGTGTGGTGATAAGTGTGGTGATGTGTATTGGTGTGTTGTGTGAAGTGCGTGGTATTTGTGTGGGTGATGGTAATATGTGCGTCTGGCTGCTCGATTCTTCTATATGGTCTCTCTCTGTGTGCAGTGTCCCGATTTTTTTGTGGTGGGGGTTTGTGGGTGATGTGGGTGTGTGTTTTATATTGTATTGGGTGTGTGGGAGTGGTGTTTGTATGTGTATCAGGTGTGTGCATTTGGATTTGTCCAATGTGGCTGTGTTTTGTAGGAGTGTGTGTATTTTGAGCGCGTCGGTGTGTACCGCCAATGGGATACCGTGGTTGAAAGACCGCCGCGTGGATTCGTGTGTCGTGATAGTGTGGGCGTATTTCTGTTGGCGTGACGGTGTCGGTTTGGTTATCGCCAGTTTATCGCTGGCCTTTGGTGTGGCGGACTTCTGTGGGTGTCTGTATTTTGGCGGTTTCCGAGTTGTGGGTCATAATGACCGTGGCGGTTTACCGCGGACGCGGCGGTGTGTTGGCGGTCTTCTGCACGGCGGTAAGCGGCTTTTTCCACCAATGTTGTAATGACCGCCATAATGTTAAGTTGAAAAAGAGCAACCACAAATGTGCTGTGCGGGGGTTGGGTTAGGACTGCCTTAGTGCACAACCAGAAGCAGGGCCTTACCAAGTGGTCTAAGCCCAAGGAGGTTAAGAAGATCTTGGGCAATTGTGTACGGGTGAACAACGGCAAGAAATGGAATGTGAGAAAGGTAACCTTGTGCATGAATTTAAACATAAAGTTTGAGTGAATAAGGAGACTGATATCAAGCTTCTGTCTGAAGTCAAATTAGGAAGAGGAAATCACTCCTGACAAAAACCTGTCTGGTGGATGGACTACGGAAGTCTTTAAATGCATTAACTGACTTGTCAGAGTTTGTCCATAATAATTTATTTAATATTGTACATTAGATTGATAGGTCTGTAATTTAGTTCAACTTATTTCTACACTGGAATGTTGAGAAATGCAATACATGCAATGTCTAGCACAATTGTGGAAAGGGGAGATATATTGTATTCTAGTAACTTATGCTAACCTGCTGGGTTCTAGATTGTGATCCCAGGTGAGCAGCTGGCAGTTGCAGGAAGAGGGTACACAGAGAGGACGTGCATGGGGTTTGTTGTTCTGAACATAAATATACTAATTTTAGCTATATTTACGCATCGTGATTCTTCAAAGTAGTAATAGTCTGTTAAATGTTTGTGTACATTGTTTTTAGAGTACATACTTTTAAACTTGTACTTTTATTCATTTTCACAGATAAGATCCTAAAGAACTGGGTTTTAATCCTGACTTCAATTCTTGACTACAAATTGTCCAATTCTGTACAGATCTTTCTTTCTCCATGTAACCTAAATTGTGTGTACGATATAAAATGAAGTGTGCACTGTCTGAATCGAATGTTACCACCAGCATTCGCATTACACCCTGGTTTCAGTAATCTGGTTTCAATGGGTATAATATATACATATATGTGACAAGATAATTGACAATGTATGATAATAATAGATTAGAACCCCAGTTAATGTAAAAAGAATGCATTATTCTGCAGATCAGCCCTTGTGTGCATTTGTATTTACAAAAGATCACTTACAAATCACAGTGGTCGTCGCTGGGGTGCAGGTAAAATTACTGTATCTTAGTTTGTTTTACCTATTGCTTCAATTATTTGTTCCCATCATGGTCCAGTACTGAAAAGCACTGCCACAAGCGATATTGAGTTACAATATTTCTTAACTGTTGCAAGGGAGCTAACATTTCTTTAATCTTTGGGAGAATGATAAGCCTTTTTCTAAATCACAGCACTATCTAACATGTATTCACAAAAGTTAGAAAACATTTAATTTTGATGTTTATCGTGAGATTCTGAAAATCCGAATAAAAGTTTTGACTTAAAGCAAAATGCACTCAACTCACAAGCAGACAGGAGACTTGTATGTACTGTAGCAGAATTAGGAGTCGTTTTTAACAGTTGCAACCTATCTTTACCATCATAATACACATGCTACATTCTGCAAGAAAAAGACACTTAAAATGATCTTCTGTATTGCCCACTCTCGTGAAAAGCCTCTGACAATAATTTGGGGTCCTGTAGCACATCCACACCCTTAGTTTCACGGCTACTGTGCAAGGTACCTTAATGGAAGAATATAAAATCCTTCCAAAACAATACATATTTTCCATAATTTCAAAATTGGGACACTCAGAAGCACACATTAGAATTTGGCATTCTCTCTTTTGATCAGTATGCTATTTGTTGAATAGTGATCAAAAGAGAGCATGTCACTTATTGCGGGGTTATTTTAGCACTTTGCTTGGGCACACTTACTTTGCCTCTGGTCCTGCAGCCTGTGCCATTTTACCTAGCTCATTTTATTTAAAAAATGTCATAATTTAGCATGGCTTCATTTTAGCGGGATGTTTTATTATTTTGTATCCGGTGCTTTTCTATGCAGAATTTGTTATTAGTTCTTTTGCACGTCATTTCATTTTATGCTCTGCCCAAGGCTGTACATGATAAATTACTGAGGATTACCTGTCCAAAAGTACAATGTCTACCTCACACAGAAAAGACGCGTTATTAGTTCAGGGCAGGTCTCAGAACAACAACATATTTTATTATAAAACAACATGCTGGCACAAACCAGGTTAGAGGTGACATTTCAGCCATCCATTTCATGCTGTACCATGTTTTTGCAACTCTGCTGAACTGGCCTAGTCAGTCCATCCACTTGGGAGGACTAACAGTAGATCACAGGCAGAAAACCCCTGCTTATTATTTAGGTATGAGACTTCCTTGCAGAAACTAGTATGGGCAGATTAGGACTAACACTGCTAACACTCTCATATAGATTTAGTAGTGCAGGCGTGGTTTTTAGATTCACTAGTATGACAGAATGTTGGGACTTTTTTTATCTATTTTACTTTCCTGTTCACAATGATAATTATGTTATGTTTTACCATCCTAATAATCGCAATTGATATCTTTTTACACAGAATGCTATTACTTCAATAAATGTATTGAACCAAATTCTGCTTTTGTTTGTCTTTGCATGAATAATGCTTGTGTAACTGAGAGAAAGGAGTACAATCTGTCCGACCACAACTTACCTGAGGAGTCCGACTGTCAGGTTGCCACAAATCACCTTTACCTTTGGGTTTGGGTGAGGTGCTGCCTCCAAGCCAAAAGGGTTAGGCTAACAGCTACCAGACAGTGTGGGATCAACTCAGTCCTCTACACACTGTGGTGTTGCCACCCGAAACCAGCAGTCTCGTCCCCATGATGAGAGACCTATGACATATTGATTCTCTCAGCTACTAATTCATTCACTCTTTCTGGACCAAAATCTTACAGCCACCTTTCGAATAGGTACACATTTTGTAATTGGCTGCCTCCATAATGTACGCCTTGCCCTGATGCCTCTGTATTGTGCTCCGTTGCTCCTAGCTAGTCATGCACTATTTATGTGCCTACACCTAGCTTTACATATATATGAAAATATTGTGAAATTTAGCAAAGTCTGCATTTACTCACTAGTAAAAGAGGCAATTGCCCCATAATCAATGTGTCACAACAATGTGTCACAACTTATGTGAAAGGCAAAGTGCCTTCTCATGAGAGCCTGCATAAAGACTGATGTTATATTATTTAAACCAGTCGAGATTGAGCAAAGTGAAAGCCTTATACCCTCATAGCCTCATCCACATAAGCAAGCCATGCACAAATGTAAAAGGCACAACTGCCCATATTTCACTACAGACTTCACTCGGGCCCTTCAGAATTGGGATTTTTGGTGGAACAGTAGTCCCCAGGTCCCTAGCTTTTATAGGGCTTGTGGTGACTTGACTAATTTATAGATTTTAAAGCAGTCTAGTTCCACGTATTAATCATGAGGCACCTAACACTGCCAAAATGGTAAATGGGACCAGAATGTGCAAGTTTGCTGACCTTGGCCAAAGAAAAACTTCTGACATGCTTGTCTTCTCTCACCCAACCTCTACTTCTGCTCACCTCACACTGCTCTCAAAGACTGTTTAGCTACAGCTATTTTTGAACCCAAAACTAAGAATAACATATCAAACAGGAAACATTCAAAAACACAGTTGTGGGCATATCAATCAAGACTAACATATCAAACAGGGAATATCCAATAGCACCATTGTAGGCCTACCAGTCAAGATCTGGAATTATCAAATCAATTCTGTCACTACATGCCTATGAGTCATATGTATATTTAATAAAGAAAAGTATCTGTACCTGCTCCTTTTTTAAATCACGTCTACAGACTGCTATTACATACTGTGCTCTTGTGGACCATACCAACAGATAAAAACCCGTCCATAGCTTACCATTGGTTGACTGCATTGTCACTCTCATGTGCTTGCTTTTTATTTGATGGGTTGCCTTCTTCTTCCTGTGTATGTGCCTCTGCTGATATATACCCTTCCACTACTCTTATTCAGAAAACTACTTTTTTCTTTTTCATTAGGCTCGCCATGAGAGTGCATGTTATGTGTTTTCTTGGTCTCTCTCACGTGCTGCTTCACCCAACAAAAACCCACCTCCCATTACTTCCCCTTCAGCTGCCCTCCTCCCTTAGCTCCTCTGTTGCACCCCTACTGCTCATGGTCATTTAAATCAAATGTTTTAATTTAACTTTTTTGGAGGGCCCAGCATCTGCCATTTGGTGTGGGTTGCCACACATCCCATAAAGTGCTTTCACACAACGAAGTTTTTTTTTTTTTTTTTAATTTATCAATTAAAGAGGCATTCTAATTGGATTGGTTAGTGACGCAATAAAGATATGGTGCTAGTTTCATTCCATGTCTGTGAGCATGTATGGCGAAGTATACATACATCATCATGCAGGCCCAGCAATTGAGTGCATCAGCATCTCTTTTTCTTCTTCTCTCTCTCTCTTTTTGGAGAGGCTGCACAGCATTGCTAAAAATAACATTGGCAAGCCAGCAGGCAAACAAGGCAAGATCAATTGGCTTTGCCAATGCTTATTATTGTATTGGAATACATTAATAGACCTTTAGCAAATGTAGAAAGTGACTTTTATTGTGCTTTAGATTAGGGCATGATTTGTTTTTAAATCTAGTGAACATTTTGCATGCCTTCTTGCACTGCCTGTCTGCTGAGTTCTCAAAACATGTGAAAATGAAAAACATAAATATGAAAATCAACCAGCTATTTAATTATAGTGAGTAACACAATAAATGATTGATAATGGAGACCAAGTCCTCATTGAGTAAATGTGCATTGTGGATTGTGGATTGTGTGCTATGCACATCTGGCTCACCATACCTTTGCAAAATGTGTGTGAACACTAAAATTGTCATCAGAAAAGCTTCCATTACTATAGTGAATATGCATATAAAAACATGGATGCCACATACTACTAACAGTACATTGCTCTCACTGTGCTCCTGCTACACACTTGTAGTCAAATGTTATATTCACACTTGTGTAGGGGTTATATCTACTTTCATGGAATATGATAGAAATTTCCTCAAAGAACACCGGGAAATATAACACCTTCATTGAGTGTTGCAAGACAGTTACCTAGTCTTACGTGTATGTACACACAATATCACTCCATGGGGTGTATTTACTAAAGATTTGCCTGTTTTTTTGCACGGCGCAATGCTAAACTTAGTACTTATTCAGTAGACATAAATCCTGGCCACTGGAATTATGCTTCAGGGAAGAACCAATTTATGCCACGAGTAGTACTAAATTATGCACCAAGAAAAGGCAAGCCATGCTACATAATGCGGCCAATTTTTTCCTAGTATTACTTCACTATTTTGTCATTTGGACACTTGTTAACATTGTCTGGGCATAGGTTGCACCTCATTAGTACCAGTTTGACACTTAAATAAAGCAATAAGCAACAGAAAGGTGACCAGTCAGCTTTTGCCAAGGGCATTCCACTGTGCAATAATACGTTTTACCACATTTTTTGTAACTTGTGAACTGTTTGAGCTAGAAACAATTCAAATCTCCAGGTTACGCAGCTGATGATGGATTATGTGGCAATGCAGCAAAGCCCTAATTGTACGAAAAGAATGCCGCAGCCACACAATTGCGTTATTTAAGTGGCCATGGACATAATAAAGGCACGCAAGTGTACCATAAAATTGTGCTGTGACATGAGTGCCTTCGCAAGTGTCAGTACAAAAACCCCAAATGTACAGCCTTTCACTTTTTTAACTGCACACTTCAGGGCAAATGTTTTGCTTTGAACTAACATAACACTAGACAATGATATTGTATACTTAATCTGGAATGCAGCACTCTCGGACGGACTAACAAGTCATATACATCTTTTAAATGTAGAATGAATTCATGGTGAACTTGTGCTCAAAGTTTAACAGCGTAGCAACTATTCAAGTCACACAGATCTTGCATGGCCAGGTCTGTGCTGGCAGAGCACAAAACTGCAGCAGGACTTCCAATAGAAAGCCCGCTAAGCAGATGCTGCCTAACACATTGGAAGACATTTGTACTCGAGCTCCTAACACGTTTATAGGTCTAAGCATGTGTTGGGCTCAAACACGACTCATTTTTTCCTGTCCGCTTCAAACCATCAACCAGCGCTTTAAGGCACAGAAAAAAACATGAACCCTAAGCAATGTGAGCCAGAAATCAATGATATCCAGAAATAGAAGTGTGTTTAAAAATAATTTCTAGAGCAATGGAAGTACTTTTGTCTTCTCTGATTTTCAGTTTCTTCTCGTCAACATGCATTCCATTCACAGTGCTACGCTTGTGACCCTTGCCTTGTTGGTTTTCTACTTTCAGTCTAGTTCTCAGACCTCTTATTTACTTCACCAAATTATTTCATTGTATTTTTGTTAAGGACGTATTTAGCAGCTTTAAAAAAAAAACAATTCCTAGATTTTGAGGCATGGGATATTTTAGATTCCCCAGTCTGCCAAAGGGAATATTGTATCTGTCCCCAGAACCAGGTTTTGTCCAAACCAGCTGCACTGGCTGAATCTGGCTGCTTCTCGCTCACTGCAAGCTCCTCTAATCACAGAGCGAGACTCTAGGTGCGAACAACGAATCACAAGTGTACATTTTAATGGATGCACCAGACTATCTGTCCCCTAAATTCAATGTAAGCAGTTTGTCTAAGTGCAGCAAGAGGTGCCTGTGTCTATGAGTGCAGACAGTTGTGCCTGTGTCAGTGCAGGGTGAAGGTTGTGCCCGGGTGAGAGCAGGGTGAACGGCGCGCCCGTGTGAGTGAGAGGCGTGGCCGTTTGAGTGCATTGTAGGTGGTGTGAGTAGGATGAGGGCGATAAGTGTGCTTGTCTATGTGAAACATGAGCGATGTGCCTCCGTGAGTGCACGGTGGAGCACGTCAAAGCTTCAACTATTGCCATTACCTATGCTTATATACTTTGGTACAAAATTATTTCTGTAGTATCGACTAGAGCAAAATGTGCTTCTGTTATTTCCTATTACACAAACAGCAACACGGGACAAAGTAACCCCGTGGATCATATTTGATATTCGTCTTGCTGTCTGCTCTAAAAGCTGTTTGAGTGCATGGAACAGTGTCAGGTGAATCAGCCATATGTAATTTGCAACAGTGCAAGAAGGTTTTTGTAGTAAGACTGATGTCCTTTGCTTCCTGAGCCTGGATGATGTACGTGTCAGCAACTATTCCTCGTAGTTTATGGAATAGATTTGAAAGCATCGCGAAACCAGTTTACTAGTGCCACCTGGTGGACAACCGAATACACATTTTCGTTCTCAATATAACTAATTGCCTTAAAGGAGAACAGTGAAGCATTATAAAGGTGGTATCGGTAGAAACCAAATTGTGGTGAAAGCACGTTAGCCAGTGTTTTTTTTGCGGGCAGATTCAATGATATATGGAGCAAACCGATGTGAACCACCAACCCACGCGTAAATACACCGTGAAACTACACTAAGTAGAGTTTCTGTGGAGTCCTTTGCGCCAAGAGTTTCACGTAGAATCAAGGCACAGGCAGAACCTCTGGATGTGTACATTTTCATCAGCTCAATACAGAATTATATTCAATAATCACAAGTACCCACCAACGCCCGAGACACACATATCTCATAGACTCATACTCTTGGTTAACAGGGACCCCCTAAATGGTTGAGGCCAGTTAGAGTCTAAACTAATAGTCTGTATTAAAACGATATTGAATTTCTTATGGCAAATGTTTTAAAATATGTGTGCAAAAATAGAGAAATGCAGTTCTGCATCACACTGACTCAAATGTATTAAAAGAGTAATTTTGTTTAAAGTTACTGTAACATGAATGCTAACGAAGATGTATTATTGCAGAATTTATAGTTTGCATATTGAAGTATGTTTTATTTGAATGTATTAATGTGTTGTTTGATTCACTTGCATTAGTTTAAATGAGACCTGTTATGCTCATAATCGTAACTGCAGAAAATGTCCAGTCATCGGGGTAACGTGTACCTTTCTTTCAAGACTTAATTCACAT
Organism: Pleurodeles waltl; assembly: GCF_031143425.1. Classification (NCBI taxonomy): domain Eukaryota; kingdom Metazoa; phylum Chordata; class Amphibia; order Caudata; family Salamandridae; genus Pleurodeles; species Pleurodeles waltl. Next base: position 1,294,614,738 of record NC_090440.1, read on the forward strand.
GAGAAGACTAGTTTGCTAAGAGATATCTATTGTTTTACCCATAGAGAGCTGTGAGAAACTGACCTTCGATGTAGAACATTCTGGACTGTGGACTGAAAATGTAAACATTTGTTTCAATCTTGCATGGAAGTAGGCCGGTGGCACTGATCTCATGACAAACCTTGTATGATTGATTTCTTTTGGCTGTTGCCCTTTTAACGTCAAATTAACTCTTGCATTGACGAATCCGCTTGCGTTATGAAGTTTAAAACATCGATGACCAGCTGGACTCAGAGATCCCATCATATGACAAATTCCTGGGGCTTCAGGAAGATCCCCTTTGCCCTATAAACCTGCATTCTGAGCCCCTTGGAGAGGTGCCTTCCACTCTGCCCTTGTCATTTGAAATGCCTTCCTGAGACTTGGAGATTTCTTCCTAGCCCAAAGAAGAAGACTCTTGATCCAGCTTCTGATGTGCTGGCACTTTCCCTTTTTACCTACTTTTTGCCTAGCTTAATTAGTAACCTGTTGCCCAAGATTACATTTTTCCAACATTTTTTTGCCCTTTTTGTTCCTTTTGTCTTTTGCCCACATGTGTTCTGCCTCGCAGATGTTATTCCCTAAGTGGATACATTGTGGGAATTCTCCTTGCCCAGCTATATTGAACTTTGATGATTTGAACTGCCTTGGTACAACAATTGTTTTCCATTCTCCAAGTTAGCTTACTGATGTTTTATATTGTTTTTGTTGAGTGCCTAGTTCTCTTAATATTAGTCTGCCTGAAATTATTTTGTTGCATTGGAGAGCCCTTGGTGATTCTGTATCTTTATAACTTTGTCTTGCGAATTGTCTACCTGACTTTGAGCTGACGTTTGTAATAAACTTTGTAACTTTATTCTCGACTGGAGTTTTCCTTGTATGGCCACATTACTCATACTGTGTAATTTAATTGGTTTGTATTGAAATTTGTTGTTTGTCCTATGCAGGATCCAAAGACCTGTTGACCTCTTTGAGTATTGATTCCGGCGAGGGATGAAAATGCTCCAGCAGATCTGGTAGAAGACAGATGGTTTGTATCACAAGGAGGGAGAACCATTGAAGTATAGAATTAGGGAGATAGGATTTGTCCCATGCGAATGTTCAGTCCAAATTTTGCCCACCCCGAATACTGTCCCATGGTCCGTTCTGAAGACTGATGAAGTTTCAGTGTTGTTCCTGTGTGAGATAGATTTGTGAGTATTAATAGGGTTTTGTATTTGCAGTGCTTTTGGCCTGAAGAGTGCTCTAAAGGGTGATGTTGTGAAGTGTTTTGCAGCGTTGTCAAACTTGTTTTATTGTGGCTCTTGTTGCTAAAAAATATCTGCGTTTGTTGTTGTTGACATGTCCATCGTGGCTTAAGATCCTGCGATAATGCACAAGTGTAGAAGACACTTGGTTAATTTATTGTCTGCAGTGAGGTGCTTGTCACAAGACATTGTTGACTATGCATATAGTTCTCCTTGAATGAGTGTGAGTTTTGGTTGGTATTAAGTGATTCCTGAGGATTTATGGAGGATGAGTATCAATTGGAGTGAGGTTTGCTGGTCAAGTGTCATTCATGTAATTTTGAAAGCTACAGCAGTAAAGTATCTCTCCATACAGCTTTAAAGTGTTTGCGTTCCTATCCTGTAGTGTGCAGAAAGGTTGTTGTTTTCTGGCTTGCAATATTGTGTATGTGTGAGCGACTGTGTGAAGGACAATTGCAAAGCAACTGCATTGCTGAAGAAGTGAGTGTGACATCATTGTGTGCTGTGTTAGTATAGGTCGGTTGGTGTGAAGCTGCACTGGTATTGGTGGACAGTGCTGCATGGCTGTTGGTTGAGAATATTGAGGAAAAAAGGATTGTGGGATTTAACTTACTTCTTGATTGGACCAACAATATATTGAGATTCATCAAATTTGATTAACAATTAAATTCTTTAACACTTTAAAGAGTACAATAAGAGGAGATATATTTATTTCCATTAGAGAAGGTATAGAGACTCCACTCGAAACTACTCCAAGTCATTATGTATCATCTGTGAAAGGAATTCATTCCTGTTTGTGGCTTGAACAATGGTGCAAAATTACTGAGAAAGAAGGTGCTTTAGTATTTGGAACTTTTGATCTAAGAATGCTAGGCAATCTGAGGTGAGTGCTTTATGAGATGAAACTGCCACAAGACCCTCACAATTTGAAGCACTTAGTATTTGGGAACTCATAGCACATCAGAAGATGACCACTAAATATGAGAACAGAATGCAGAAAGCAATAAAGACACTTGCCGAGGCTAGATGGGAAGCAGAACAGAAAACCTGGAGAGCAGACATAATTGAGGGAGTTGGAATGTATCAGGCTATTTCTAGTGAAGGTGGAGAAAGCACTAAACCCAAGAGTAAGAAAAAGGCAGGAAAGGCACAGCAGACAAAAGACACTGAGGATAAAAAGACAGTGTCATATGACGATGAGTTTATAAATCAGTTCTTGTTGAATTGTCTGCCTCCGGACCATTCACTTGAGGTAGTAGTGGGAAGTGAAGCTTTCCAAAATGTAATCCAGAGAGTGTCAAGTGCTCCAGCTGCACAGACCCCAAATCAAATAGTACTAGGTACACCTGCAAACTCAGTAACTCAGATTCACGAAGTGATTCCAGCAGTTCAGAGCAATAACACAGTTCAGCCTGTGCAAAGTCCTATTGTGATTCAGATTGCGCCAAATTCTAGTGTGAACCAGATGGTGCAGTCACCCTATGTGAAACCATCTGTGCAAAGTTTTGTTCTGAATCAACCTGTGCAGATGTTTAGTCCAGGTCAGTCAATGCCAAATATTTCCCAGAGTCAAACAGGACACAGTTCCAGTCCTGTCTTAACAGGACAGAGTACAGGAATGACCATTTCTCAGAATCACACAAATCATGCAGGTCCAGATGCATTAACAGTTCCTGTGACCATAGTTCCCATTGTTCCCGTTGTTCCTTTATATTCTCCAGGTACGTCTGGAAGCATTGGACATTCTTTAAATGTCTCAAACATTCCTGATACTCCAGTTACATCTATTGGGATAGCACCAAATGGTATGCAGAGATCAGTACACTCTAGCAAGTCAGAAATGGAGAGAAGGGTTTCTCTTTTGAGACTGTCAACTCCTACACAAATTGCAGATACAAGCCCAATGACAGGTCACATGGGATTTACCCCTGATGTGAGATTCCCTCAGAGAGCTTCCCCTTATCTTATGCCCAGACCAGACCATTTCACAAACGCATATTGCAGCACTCCACAAGGAGGAGTACCCATTAAAATGTCAGAGAAAGTGTCAAATTTTAACAACAGACTGTAGGTCCTTTAATAGCAGAAGTAACACAGAAGAGTAACATAAGCTTGCGAGGTATCACTGCACAGCAGCTGAATGATTGATTAAACAATTTAGGTCATGAAGGTGCCACAGACACAGCAAACTGCAATGCTAGAAAAGACAAAACTCTAGAGGGAGATAGATCAGTGAATGTGCCCAGACTGAATTTGGAACTGAATTAAATTATATTAGGAAAGATAGACACAGCCCAGTTGGAAACTTACACAGAAGATGAACTGTGGTTCATGTGCAAAGGTATCACGCAAAGTGCAGGACAGGGTTATGAAAGATTAGCTGAAGTAGCCGAGAAATATGATGTGGATTTAGAGAAATCAAAGCTGTTAAACAGAAGCTAAAGATTGGAGTTCAGCACAAAATATATAGTCAACTTGAGATCCACTGGAATGAAAACAAACATTAAAGAATTAATTATATTTATTCATAAATGGGGTGCTATAGATAAGTGGGAAGGTAGATGGGTGAAGAAAGGAGACCAGAAGAACACAAAGCCAAACATGCCTCCAGCAGCAGTATGTCAAGCCGAGGACAACTTAAAAATGTTATCCATAAGAGAAATAACAGGTGGAGGTTATATTCATGTACCCTGGGAGTCAGAGTGATATTCTGTGATTCACAAATGATTAACCTGTTGTGTAGCCATTTTAGTTATAGCTCCATGCACGTTATTTTAGCACACTAGCCCTGCCGCTGTGCACTTTAACCTAGAAATATTTTATTCAGCTTCGTTTATTATTTTAACAATAGCCACATTTGTGGTCTTGTTTTATTTTTCTCTATCTAGCCGTTCTTTGCCTAGGCCAGCACTGCGTCCTAAACAAGACATTTTTTGCACTCTGTGCTTTTTCAAGGTTGCAGTAAGATAGGTTGCCGGTAAACGTGGTAACGCTTTGTCTCTGGTATTTATAGAAACATACACATCCTTACGTAGGGACATTTTCTCAGAACATCAGCTGTTTTATTATAAAAACACTTCTCTGTCCCATACATGTGAAAGGGGGATTCCAGCCAGATGACCACAACTGTATGCTGATTGCTGAATGCTTCGCCACAGCTGCTTATGCAGACTTCAGGCCTCTTGCTCAGGAATGAGGGATGATGTCTTCCCAGGGGAACCTGAAGGGCAGAACTAGAGCTTAACATGCTGTGCTCTAATATAGCCTAGGTAGAAATTATTTTATTGATTCTAGTGAGAAGATGGCAGTGTTATTTTTTATGCTTTACTCTCCTCCTCTTTATTTAAATCCTGTCATGGTTCATCATCCTGGTTATTGCAGTACATGCTTTATTATCTATGATGCAGTTGCTTCATTAAAACCTTATTGAAACATATACTTCCTCTGGTTGCCCTTGTATATGTGAGACTAATGTAATTGAGAGAAACGGACGCGATCTGAGTGACCACGATTTCCCGGAGGAGTCAATTGTGTCATGCGCTTGGCTGCCCAATCATCCCTGCTCTTGTGTGGAGATGAGGTACTGCTAGTTAGCCGGAGCAAAACCCGGATTAGGCTGACAGTTGTCACCTGCAGTGGGTTCAGATTCAGCCCCCCCCACCGCAGGCGATTCTGCCGCTCAAATCCAGTAGTCTCATTAGAATAATGAGAGCCTACGCGACAACCCGAGACTGAGAGTGAAACCAGTGGGATGGTACAAGCAGAGAGATTTGTGAAACTTCTAAAATGCGCGTGGGACAATTTGAATACATTGTTTGACGTTGTGGTTCCGAGTGATTTGTGGGCTGAATGCAAGTAAATGTTGATAGGCCAGACTGTGAATCCCCAAGGGATCCAGTAACAGGTGCACCATTAGAAGAGGTGATGAAAAGGTATTACAAGGTGATTGAGTTTCTGAAAAACAAAGGGGCAGATTTAAAAGCTCCTAGCGCCTCCTTGTACCATATTTTTGCTAATATGGACCAAAGAGGTCAAAATCACGGCACCAAATTTACAAAGTGGTGCAATGCATGCATTGCACCACTTTGTAACCCATTGCACTACATTATGCCTTTGCCAGGCATAATGTATGCAAAGAGGGCTTTGCTCTATTAGGGAGGCCCAAAAAAAGGCTCGCACAAATCTAAGAAATTTCTTTGTGTCATTTGTTTCGGCACTTTTAACGCCTGCTAGGCACACAATTGATGACATTGGGCCTCAATGGGCTATGCAGGATTAGCATAAACATTTTTGACACTGCTCCTGCAAAACTCCGAACTAACATCAAAAATGTTGACGTGAGTTCCATAACTACTGCCATGGTGCACCGTGTCTTAGATCTGATGCACACATGTTGGCATTAGGGGGGCGCTAAGGGGCACAGGGAAAAGTGCGCTGCACTGGGTGCAGCACCACATTTCTTAAATCTGGCCCAAGGTGTCTCTGAAAGATATTGATTGGCAGAGGATTTGACAGGATGACACAGGAATCGAAGGAGTCAGTTCATGCCTATTAGGAGAGACAGTTGCAGACTATCAAACATTTAAGTGGTACTGAGACAATAAAAGCCAAATTTATGGGTCATTTTGTGTTCAGATTTGTGCAGGGATTGAAACCAGACATAAGTGACATGATTCAGCAGCATTTGATTTGCTGGCAGAACAAATCGATTGATGAAATCGTGCAGTATTCAAAGTACTGTAGTGGTGAGATGGAGTTGAAGCTGAAAAAGTTAAAAGAGACGGTTATGGTCATGTAATTGAAGGCTGCACAGAAAGTTACTCAAAGCCCACAGATGATGCTGAACAAGGGTGGTATGCAAGGAGTGCCACAGTAGGTAACAACTGTTATTCAGCCTAGAGGTAGAGGACATGGTGTTCAGGTGAATCAAAGGGGAGGTGTGGTGGATGTCCAGGCTTTGAAGAGACCCAATCAAGTGTCATGAGTGTGGAAATTTGGGTTATTGGCAAAGGAAGTGTCCCTTCAATAATGATAATCAGGTACAGAATAATGGAGTTGCTCAAGTACAAAACAATAATCAGGTTCCAATTCAAAGAGTTCAAAGACCCTGAGTACAAAATGTGAGTGTGTCTCAAAGACAGCAGATGCAGGTACCGCAAGCTCAGATGACTCAAGAAGTGGTTGTTTCCCAACAGAATTTAAATCAAATTGCAAACGCAAACGTGAATCAGATAGCTTCACAGAAAGAAAATGCAGGTTGTAGGAGTGGCAAACTAACAGTTGACCAACCAAGTAACAGTATATGGCCCTATAAAAATAGGCTGTTTTGAGGAAGAACACCAATTTGTGGTCTGTGATTCAAATCCAGTAAGTTTACTTGGACACTACCTATTGTGTTAGCTAAACTGTTCTACTAGCTGCACATTCCAAGGAATTGCCATACAAACAAATGAGGAAGATGTGTCCTGTAAAATTGTGAAGCAGTACCAGAGCATCACATTGTACCCAATGCGGACCTGTAATAAATTGCCTGAAGATTTAAAAGACACAGTGACACCCGAGGTTTGGGATTTTCAGGAAAGGAAACAGGATTCATCAAAGGAGTTGACCTTATAAAAATAACAGTGAAGCCAAATGTAGCGTATCCAAAAACTCCCCCGTATACATGACATTCGAGGCAACTGCTGGAATAACTCCCTTGATTAACAGTTTAATTGAGCAGGGTATTTTGAAGCAAATAGTGGGAAGTCTTTGTAACACTCCAGGTCCTGAGAAAAATTAATGAGATTGTCATTCCATGTTGTCCTGTGGCACCAAATCCTGCAGTGATTTTATTCCAAATTCCATGTGAAGCAGAATGGTTCACTGTGACTGATTTGTGCCAAGCCTTTTTCTCCATACCATTGCATGGGGAAATCCAATTCCTCTCTGTCTTCAAATACATTAGTCATGTTTTGGCATGGTGGGGAGTTCCACAAGGGTATACTGAGAGCATTTCAATTTTCAACTAGATCTTGAAAAATAATCTGGAATCCCTAAAAATGCCCTGACACTCAATCTTAGTGCAATATATAGATGACCTACTTGTTGCATTAAACACTCAAAAAGCATGCAGGAGAGATACAATTGCTGTCTTGAACCATTTAGAAGAAAATGGACATAAAGTTTCCCCAACCAAACTACAGTATTGCAAGAAAGAAGGCCTGTACTTAGGTTACCACATTGTGAAAGGCTTGTGGAGATCGTCACAAGAGAAGTCCCAGCAATTATGAAAATTAACCTCCCTGCCACTTATAAGGAAGTCAAATGTTCCTGGGAATGGTTGGCTACTGTCACCAGTGGATTCCACACTTTTCCGTTTTGGCCAAGCCTTTTTACAGGCTGACACACAAAGATGTGTGTGATCGGGTACCACTGGTTGACAACTGTGTACGTGCCTTCACAGAGAAGATGGAAAGACTATGCCGAGTCCCAGCTCTAGGAATGCTTGATTATAACAAATGTTTTTTCTCTGTTTTTGTGTGAGAGGGATGGATGTGGTCTCTTAGTTTTGCCACAGCTGCATGGAAATTCAAACAATCCTTTTGCCTATTTTTCTGCCACACTTGATCCTGTGGCGTCTGCGCTACCACATTGTTTGAAAGGCAATCGCTATCCTGAGCATCAGCATCTAAGAGTGTGAAGGCATTGCTATGGGTCACCCTCTGTAGGTGTTATTCCCTACTCTGTGGAGATATTGTGCACGTTTGAGCTGCTACATTAATCTTAAGAGATGTACAGTATTGAATCCTGCTGCGCTATTACCAAACCCTATTGAAAATGCCATTGATTGTATGGATGACCTTGAGCATGACTGTCTCGATGTGAGTGAATTGTGCATCAAACCAAGACCTGACATTCAAGAAATTCCCCTAGCTGAAAATGGCTGTGTTATGTTTGTGGATTTCTCCTGTTTAAGAGACAAAGATGGTACGCTGAGAGCTGGTTATGCAGTTTGCACAGTCTCTGGTGTGATTGAATCCTCCTGGATCGAGGAGTCTTCTCTGCCCAAGTAAACAAATTGGTTGTTCTTCCAGAGTATGCTGTGTTTCTGAACAGCTCAAAGTGACAATCGTCATTGATTGTCAGTATGGTTTTGGTGCTGTTCATGATTTTGGACAGTTGTGGTCCCAAAGAGGGCTCATGACCTCCTTTGGATCACCTATCCGGAATAGTGATAAGATTAATAATTTGTTGAATATATTACAGCTGCCTGCAAAAATTGCTGTTGTAAAGTGTGCCACCCAAACAAAATCTACTGACTGAGTAACCTTAGGTAATACTTATGCTGATGAAGTTGTGAGATATTGTGCCTTGATGTGGAACCTCCTTTAATCGAGAATGGAATAATGATGCAAATGATGAGACAAGTCAACATTTCTTGTTAAGTGTTGTTGATACGTGGGAAGAAGTTAAAAGTTTGCAGGAAGAAGTGACAGAAGAAGAGCAGAAAAGTTGGGCTAGAGCAGGATGTGTCAAGAAAAGTGAGGATGTTATTTGGGTTTCAAGTGATAGAGGAGCACTGCTGACCAATAACACATTGCCACCAACTACTAAACATTATCATGGGCAGGCACCTATAGATAGGGATGCAATGATCACAACCTTTAGACAAACAAGGTTTAACCCCAGATTCAGAGTGATTGCAGAAGTCATGTGCCAAAGACGTGTCACATGTCAGTAGATGAATGTGAGAAAATGCACAGTTGTCACACTGAGTCACATAGGTAGATCAGGAGGACAGTTCAATGGAATGCAGCTGGACTTCTTAGAGTTGCCTATGTGCAATGGACTGATATGTGTCCTAGTCATTGCACACTGCAGCTACAGACCTGCGGCTTCTGGACTTGATGAGCAAATAAATGGTATCCTGAAGTCTAGACTAGTGAAAGAAGGTGCATCCACCACTTTGAAATGTCCAGGTGCATTGCCTCTTGTCTTGATGAGTATTCGTAGTATGCCTGACAAAACGACTGGGTTGTCCTCTCATGAAATTATCATGGGGAAGGCCATAAGATTGCCAGCATTGTGCGTGAATGTGCTTGTGAACATTACAGATGACTTAGTACTGGATTATTGCAAAGGACTCGCTGACGTGGTTCGTTCTTTGTCTCATCAGGTTGGAGAACCTGCAGCACAGCCACAACAGGAGCACTGCAATGGCCTATTTCCAGGCATCTGGGTCATGGTGAAAAAGCATGTAAGGAAACATGCTTGGAGCTGCGTTGGAGAGGCCCTCATCAAGTGGTTTTGTTATCCCCTAGAGCTGTGAAGTGGGCTGGTCTCCCTAAGTGGGCATACGCTAGCCACACTCATTCTAGGTCCTCTAAATGATACAGCACCTGTTCCAAAGGGTCGCTTTCAATGAGCGAGAGTGATCAGGTTAGTCAAACTGTTGGGATTGGCCAAGTGGCTGCTATAGCACAAGTACGGTTTGAGAGGGGTCTGAGCGGGTCAACAACAATGGATGTACAGAGGGGTCAAGACAGAATCAGTTGACTTTTGTGAGCTCGGATGCTGACAAAGGACCAGTTCCTGTAGATAAAAGAACTTTACCAGGAGACAATTTGCCAAGTGAGCATTCAGTGCCAGCTGTGAAAGTTCCTTTGACTATTGCTGAAGAGACTGAAGAGTCAAGTCAAAGTGCCAGTGATGCTGAGGGTAGAGTAAACAGGAGATCAAAGATAGAGAGTACCAAGCCAAAAATACTAAGCATCTGAATGACACATTTTGCTGCAAACAACTGAAAGAAGGAGTTTGGAACCTTTTACTTTAACAATTCGAATCCAGTTGAATATTATTGAGTTTGAAATTGCAGTGGAGTTAAACTTTGAAATTTCATTGCTGCTTGATGAACAAAGATATTACATTTTGGAAGTGATAATTAGTGATTAGAAGTTGTTGCTTTATTAGAGACATCTGAACTTTTAGTAGAAACTTTTGCACATTTGAAAGTAGAGAACACTCTTGATGAACTTCCTAGAAGATCAAGGAACTTTTGTGAGTATTTTTGCACCTTTAAAGAGACTATTTTTGATTTTGCTTTGCTCACAAATAAAAATGACTGAAAAGAGACAGTGATTCATCAAAGCTGCTTTTGATTTTGGTTTTTGAATTCAAACTTGGTCTCAAATTAGAGAACTTATGGAGTTGAATGGAAATAGAGATAGCAAATGCAAATATAGTGGTTATATTATCATTTATTGACCTGAGCCTGCGCATAACAAGTGATTCGGTAAAAGTTGCAACTACAACTGTCCCGGAAGTAGACTTCTGTACCAGGATGAGAAATACTTACACACGGATGGTTCTAAAGGTTATTTAACTGCATATGTACATTATAAGCTGTTATCTGAATATGTAGATACTATGGAATATAGAAACTGCTATGTATGCACATAGTTGTCGTCATCAGCGAGTGATGGAATCACGTACCATAGTTTAGCCCTGGCCTATGGAATTTCCTGTAATCTGTTATTAAAACTTTTGAACATTATCAATACTTTTACTCAAACTATGAAATAACATTTTTCAACTGTCCTAATCAAGAAACATTTGAGCCATACTGTAAAGACGAAAAACATTGATACAATGGGAGGTTTCTTTGAGCCCATATTGACCTTTGATACAGTCTATGCCCAGAAGAATAATTTGACCTGTGTTCTTATCGCAGTAGAGGAAGAGTTCATTGGAGAAGTTGAGGAAAGGAGAAGAGCTATGAAAACGAAAATAGAAAAAGGGATTATTTTCAACATTGGAAAAAGGGCAAACATATTCAGGAGGTGGAAATCAAGGATTCCTGGTTTTAGATTGGCAACATGTCAGAAAGTTATGTACATATAGATCTAGATCAAAGACTGATGCACATTTTGTAGGAACTATTGAATGTAGGCATGTTTGAGAGTGTCTGGACTTTTATGTTGAATGGACAAGACGCCGCCATACCAGGTGTTTATTTTATTTGTGGAAAGAATGCCTATTAAAAGCTGCCGAAAGGCTGATATGGTACATTATTTAGTAGTAGTTTTTCCAAAGATAAATTATGTGGACCATTTTAATGGTCCAGTTTGGGATGAGTTAAGAGAGGTTCTTGTGCTTCAGTAATTGCAGGAGATATTGTTAGGGATATAATTCCATTGGTAGGTATCATCTTGAATGACATTGCTAGCACAGGTGTTTTAATAAACATTATGAATGAGTATTCATGTATTCTGAATAATGGATTTGTGTAGAAAATATAATAAGGTATAAAAATAATTAATAGTGATTACGATGAGTGGCCACCAATGTTCACAAAGTATACTTATTAATAGTCTAATGCTATGAAATGTTGGGCATATATTTGACTAATGTAGTACTATGTCAATTTAAAGGTTATGCATTATGGGGGTCATTACAACATTGGCGGTAAAAGGCGCTTACTGCCGTGCAGAAGACCGCCAATACACCGCCGCGGACGTGGAGTCCCGCCACAGGTATTATGACACACATCTCGGAATCCGCCGAAATTCAGACACCCACACAAGTCCGCCACACCAAAGGTCAGTGCTAAACTGGCGAAAACAATTCCTCCACCTCCACGCCAACAGAAACACGCCCATGCTCTTACAACCCACGAATCCACGCAGAGGTCTTTCAATCGCGGTATTCCATTGGCGGTACACACCGCAGCGCTCAAAATACACACTCATCTCCAAAACACTGCCACATTGGACAATTCCAAATACACACACCTGATACACATTCAAGCAACACTCCCACACACCCAACACAATATAAATCACACACCCACATCACCCACAAACCCTTACGACCAGAAATTTAGACGAAGGCCAGAGAGACAGCACAGCAAAAACAACCCCACCATACAGAGGCACACAACACCATCTCCCACACAACATCCACGCACAAAACACCACACACCACTACACATCACCACACACATCAACACTCACACCGCCCCACACATCACACACACCACCCCATGGCACGCCAAAGACACCCCTGCTTTTCCGAGGAGGAGCTCAGGGTCATAGTGGAGGAAATTGTCTGGGTAGAGCCACAGCTATTTGGCTCACAGGTGCAGCACACATCCATAGCCAGGGAGATGGAGCTATGGCGCAGAATAGTGGACAGGGTCAACGCTGTGGGACAGCACCCAAGATATCGGGAGGACATCAGGAAGAGGTGGAACGACCTACGGGGGAAGGTGCGTTCAACGGTCTCCAGGCACAACATCGCGGTTCAGCGGACTGGCGGCGGACCCCCACCTCCTCCCCCACAACTAACAACATGGGAGGAGCAAGTCTTGACCATCATGCATCCAGAGGGCCTCGGAGGAGTCGGTGGAGGAATGGACACTGGTAAGTCAATTCTTAACTATCATACCCTACCTGCATGCTATCACACACCCCCACCCTCACACTCTCCCCTATCACCCCAACTCCTCACTAATGTACTAATAACACAAACTACACATCCCAACACCAAGCCCTGCATGACACAACTAAGCATGGACACCCATCAGGAAAGCATGGCCACTGCACATACCTATAACAACCCCATAACCATCATCACACAAGCCCCTACACAGGAATGCTTGCACTGGGGTACACGCACACCCACCCATTGCACACCATCACACACACACACATGCAATCATCATGCTCTTATGCCCCTGCAGGATCACGAAGGACCGTCACCACACCGGAGGGTCCAGACAACCCCACTCCACCCACAGAAGAGGCCCACAGTGATGATAGCAGCTCTGCCCTACTGGAGCCTGATGACCAGCCCGGACCATTGTGGGCCTTGGTACAGTCTGTTCCCCTTGCACAGGCACAGCCCAACACTGACCTTCCACCCTCTGGTAACACCAGCACAGCACCCACCCAGCGGGCCCAAACCTCCGTACCCAGGACAGGTCAATCAGCTGTGTGTCCACCACTACAGGGAACCCAGGATAACCCACCACCCCAACAACAACAGGGACCTGGGGACAGTGGTAGTGGGCACACAGTCCAGGGGACGGAGGCACAGGAACACAGGGGAACTGGCAGGGCTGCTGTGCGACAGGGGGCGGACAGGCCAAAGGAACCTACTCTCCACGAGGCCCTATCCTCCATCATGGGAGCATACCACCACTCCCAGGAGACAATGGCGACGGTCCTGGTCAAGTTTCAGGATACCCAGCGCCTGCAGGAGGACCGGTATTTGGGGTTCAGGGAGGAGCTCAGGACCATCAGCTCCGCCTTGGGCACCATCGTAGGGGTGCTGAAGGACATACAGCAGACCATGAGGGACACCGTGGCACTTCAAGGGGACCCTGACACTAGCATGGACGATGAACTGCCCACCACCTCCACCGGCGCTAGTGGACAGGACACCCCGCCACAGGACCACCACACCAGCACCCCACCCCCTGCAGACGGACAACCACCACGCAAGCGGTCCCTTAGATCCAGGAACAGGACAGAGCAAGATGGCAAGACCCCCGCCAGGAAATGAGACCACCCTGATTGTCCCCCCACTGTCCCACCTTGCTACCCTGTCCATACTTAAACTGCCCGAGCTCCACTTCCTATGCCCATATGGGCAGTGCACCTGTGAGACTAATAGACTGGACTCTGCCATGGACATTCCTCCGCCATCACCCATCACCATTTTACAACCCCCCTCCATTTTTTAGCACTTCAATAAACACCCTTGAAACACAAAACAATCTGGAGTCAGTCTATGAATTGGTCAAATGTAATATCTATGACAGTGTCAAAATGCGTTATTAGTTGTAAAGGCAACATACCAATGTCACACATCACAAGTCCTTGAAGGATACATGCAGATGACACACGTTGGTAACCACACCTGTGAAACCATAATGGAAAGAAACAACTCAGTTACCAAATAATCCCATGAAATTACACACAGGATAGAGGATGACGTGTGACAGTGAATGTAATGGTAAAAAAGAAAACGTTCTCACCTGTGTGTCACTGGAAATATTGCTGTATGACTGACTCCCTGTTGTCGTTGTCTTCTTCCTCAGCTTCCTCCTCATCACTGTCCACAGGCTCCACAGCTGCCACACACCGTCATCTGGACCATCCTCCTGCACAAAAGGCACCTTGCGTCGCAAACCAAGATTGTGAAGCATCGAGCAGGCGATGATGATCTGGCACACCTTTTTCGGTGAGTAGAATAGGGAACCACCTGTCATATGGAGGCACCTGAACCTGGCCTTAAGGAGGCCGAAGGTGCGTTCGATCACCCTCCTAGTCCGCCCATGGGCCTCATTGTAGCGTTCCTCTGCCCTGGTCCTGGGATTCCTCACTGGGGCCAATAGCCAGGACAGGTTGGGGCAACCAGAGTCCCCTAATAGCCTCACACGGTGCCTCTGGAGTTGACCCATCATATCAGGGATGCTGCTATTCCGCAGGATGTAGGCGTCATGCACTGAGCCAGGGAACATAGCATTAACCTGGGAGATGTACTGGTCTGCCAAACAGACCATCTGTACATTCATGGAATGATAACTCTTCCGGTTCCTGTACACCTGTTCACTCCTGTGGGGGGGGACCAGAGCTACATGGGTCCCATCAATGGCACCTATGACGTTGGGGATATGTCCAAGGGCATAGAAGTCACCTTTCACTGTAGCCAAATCTACCTCAGGGAAAATGATGTATCTCCTTACGTGTTTCAGCAGGGCAGACAACACTCTGGAAAACACGTTGGAAAACATAGGCTGGGACATCCCTGATGCCATGGCCACTGTTGTCTGAAATGACCCACTTGCAAGGAAATGGAGCACTGACAGCACCTGCACGTCAGGGGGGATTCCAGTGGGATGGCGGATTGGTGACATCAGGTCTGGCTCCAACTGGGTACATAGTTCCTGGATTGTGGCACGGTCAAACCTGTAGGTGATGATTAAATGTTGCTCCTCCATTGTCAACAGGTCCACCAGCGGTCGGTACACCGGAGGATTCCGCCATCTTATCAAATGTCCCAGCTGACGGCGCCTAGGAAGGACAACAGCGACAATCAAGTCAATTTTTTTCCAGGTAAGTACCCACAGTTACACAGAAGACGACACCAAACACAAAACCCTTCCTGTATGTGTGTTGAGTGTAGGCCTAGCTATGTGTGACGCAGAAGTAAATGAAGCCATGTGGGCCCCTGAAATGGTGGCTGCCTGACCTCTAAACTGGGACAATGGGATTGTGGGGTAACTGCGTTGGCATTGAACACCATCGCGGTAGGCGGTCGTAGACCGCGGCGCAATACTGCATTGGTTAACATAGGACCCTATGGGTCCCAGGAGCCAATGAACAGGTGCGCCTGCGGTGATGATACGCAGCACTGTGGACGTCACCGCCGCGGACGTAACCGCCATTTTCTATCTGTTCAATCACTAGATACCTGATCTTCGACAGGAGAGGACCTACACTGCAAGTGCTGCTGTGACCTCGGTCTGGAAGGGACAATGGCTGCTGCGTCCGGGGAAAGGGCCCCACTGCTCAGGAGTTGGAGAAACTGGTAGACGGGGTCCTCCCCCAGTACACGCTACTCTACGGTCCTCCAGACCAACAGGTTAGTACACAGGGAGCACGTTGTATGGGCTAGGCCTGGGTGGAGAGGGCTGGTTGTAAGAGGGAAGAGGGCAGAGTTCAGGGAACATGAATGCATGTGAATGAATGGTCCACATGGCTAGAGTAGGGAGGGGGGCCACTCACATCGACGGTGCAGTTGGTAATGACTTCTCTTCTTCCCTTGTGCATGTCATGTAGGTCAGCGCCCACCAGAAGAAGGACATTTGGCGTGCCATCGCCAAGGACGTCCGGACCCTGGGGGTCCACCAGAGACGGGGCACCCACTGCCGGAAAAGATGGGAGGACATTCGCCGCTGGAGCAAGAAGACGGCGGAGGCTCAGCTGGGGATGGCCTCTTAACGTGGGAGGGGTGCCCGTGGCCCCATGACCCCCCTGATATTCAGGATCCTGGCGGTGGCATACCCGGAGTTGGATGGGCGCTTGAGGGCATCACAGCAGACACAAGGGGGTGAGTACACTCTCAATCTGCGGACTTTGCGCGCAGTGGAGGGGTCTGGGTGGGGGAGGAGGCCTGTGGGTGTACCTAGGCCAGGCAGAAAAACGTAGACTAGGCCCCTCCGTAATGCAGGCCATGTGGCACTCCACCCCACTGCAGTAGAGTGCCAAGTACAGGTATAGATGCCCCTGTGGCATCCATGTGTGCAGATGTCCACCATAGCCATGTCGGCCAGATCCCAGAAATTGCATCTGCAGAGGTCAGGAGCCCGGCGTAGTGCAGGGGGCTGCTGTGTCTGTATTGTCCGCCAACGGTAGCGGTATGCCATGCACTCAACCTGTCTATCTTCTGTCTTTCCCCCCCTTTTTGTGGTCTCCCTGTTCTTTTGTGTATCAGCATCATCAGGCGGAGGTACAGTGGCACCGGAGCACGAGGGAGCTGCATCCCACGTGGCCATGGAGGGCCATACCATGGACTCAGAATGCACCAGTGGGACGGAGGGCGAGGGGAGCTTCACGTCGGCCACCGGATCACCAAGCAGCGACACGGACTCGTCCGCCGATGTGAGCTCCCTTGTGGTGGCGGCACCATCTGTGCACCCCACTTCTACAGGTACAGCTGCCACCTCCCCTACCAGCACCACCCTCCCAGCAGCCCCTCAGCATTCACCCCGTGCCCGCTCACCCAGGAGGGTGGGCATCACCTTCGCCCCAGGCACCTCAGGCCCTCCTCCAGTAACCCCTGCTGCCCTCAGTGAGGAGGCCATTGACCTCCTCAGGTCACTCACTGTTCGTCAGTCTACCATTGTGAATGCCATCCAGGGTGTAGAAAGGGAGTTGCAACACGGTAATGCATTCCTGGAGGGCATTCATTCTGATCAGGCTGTCCTTCAGCGAACCCTGCAATCTCTGGCCTCAGCACTGATGGCAGCCATTGTCCCTGTGTCTAGCCTCCCCCTCCAACCTCCCCCACCCACATCCAATCCCCTGTACCCCAGCCCATCCCAAGCACACCTACAGACCAGCATGCACACAAGTCAACACACAAGGGAATCTCAGGCAAACATAGGCACCACACAACCCACAGGCACACACACAAGCATCACCCACATGCAGACACAGCAACATCCACTGCCTCCACTGTGTCCCCCTCCTCCTCTTCTCCCTCATCCCTCCCAGTGTTGTCTACACTCTCACCTGCATGCACTACATCTACAGGCACCAAGACTCGCACCAGAACACCCAGCACCACAACCCGCTCACCTGCACTCCCACCTCCACTCCCATTTACACGTCCCCTGTGTCCTCTCCCAGTGTGTTTGTGACGCCCCCTCCCAAAGTACACAAACGCGCGGCACCCACACACCCAACATCCATCCACCTCACGACAGCCTCCAGTACTTGCACCTGCACCCAAAACACCTAAAGTGACACCTCCAACAACCACCTCCTCTTCCTCCACTCCCAGGCCCCCTCAAACTACCTATCCCAGTGTTCGTCAGAAACTGTCCCACTGTAACGTTGACCTTTTTGCCCCCACCCCCCCTCCAATTCATCAGTCCCGTCATAGCGCCTCAGCCAAAAAGTCTCCAATACCAGTGGTGCCTGTTCAAGGTGTGTGGAGTGCACCGGCCACCAGGGCAGGCAGTGTGACCCGGAGCCAAGGCACTGGCAGCCCACCCCCTGTAAAGGCTCTGAAATTGGAAAGTGGCCGACGGGACCCTGTGAAGACTCCTGGAGGCAAAACAACTCAAAGGAGTACCAAGGGGATTGCAGAGTCAGCTGTGACTCCTCCAAAGATGGGGAAGGGCCAGAGGAAGTCTGCACAGCCTGGTGTGAGCATCACAGCGGAGAAAGGCGCATCCTTCCCTGCGGTCGGGACGCCACCGCCAGCACCGTCGTCACTGGTCAGGAGACCACCGCCGGAGGCATTGCCTAGGAGGGCCCAAGTATCGTCACTGGTCAGGAGACCACTGCCGGAGTCAGTGCCCAGGAGGGCCCAAGTATCGTCACTGGTCAGGAGACCACCGACGGAGTCAGTGACCAGGAGGGCCCAAGTATCGTCACTGGTCAGGAGACCACCACCGGAGTCAGTGCCCAGTAGGGACCCGGCTGCCACAGCCCCGCTGGGCAATGAGGGAACGTCATGCCACACACCAATGCCCAGTCCAGGGAACGTCATGCCACAAACCAATGCCCATTCCAGAACCGCCATGGCAAAGCACCGCTGAACAGTCCAGAACCGCCATGGCAAAGCACCGCTGAACAGTCCAGAACCGCCATAGCAAAGCACCGCTGAACAGTCCAGAGACCGCCATGGCAAAGCACCGCTGAACAGGGCATGCACCGGGGAAGAATGAAAAGACCACCACATCAAGCATCGTCATCCCATGTGCAGCTGGGACAGTGACGGGACAGGAACTTTCACGGGGAGACTAATCCAGTCTGGGCACCAGTCCCCCTCCAGAGCCAGTGGAGGCTGTTATCTACTTGCAAAACTGTGGCTTTGCACTCCCCAAGATGGTACAGTGGGCAAGCCACCCACTGTAGAGACTTGAGAGACTGTGGCTTTGCACTCCCCAGGATGGTACAGTGGGCAACCCACCCACTGTAGTGACTTGAGAGACTATGGCTTTGCACTCCCCAGGATGGTACAGTGGGCAACCCACCCACTGTAGAGACTTGAGAGACTGTGGCTTTGCACTCCCCAGGATGTAACAGTGGGCAACCCACCCACTGTAGAGACTTGAGAGACTGTGGCTTTGCACTCCCTAGGATGGTTTCCGCCAGGGTCATAATTCCCTTTTTTTGTCCGCCGGCCTGTTTGCAGTATTGCCGCACCTTTAACACTGTCCGCCAGGGTTGTAATGACCCCCTATGTATTAGTTTTATTAGTTGTAGGACTTAACTTAGCGAAGGTCTTGGCCTAGTTGCCAGGCTTCATGTCAAGCTGTATTTCTTAACGTTTAATAAATAGCTGTCCTAAAGAGTTAAACTGTGATTTTCCATTGTATTATGTAAATGTACCCACAGCTGAGAATCTTTTCTCATGAGAACCGACTGCTAGAAGATGCTGTTCTTGCTAAATGTAACATTATGGGGGTCATTCTGACCCCCGCAGGCGGCGGGAGCCGCCCGCATGGAGGGAACCGCCAGAAGACCGTACCGCGGTCAAAAGACCGCGGCGGTCATTCTGGGTTTTCCACTGGGCTGGCGGGCGACCGCCAAAAGGCCGCCCGCCAGCCCAGTGGGAAACAGCCCTCCATGAGGAGGCCGGCTCCGAATGGAGCCGGCGGAGTGGAGGGTGTGCGACGGGTGCAGTGGCACCCGTCGCGTATTTCAGTGTCTGCAATGCAGACACTGAAATACAAAGTGGGGCCCTCTTGGCATGGGCACTGCAGGGGCCCCCAGGGGCCCCACGACACCCCTCACCGCCATCCTGTTCCTGGCGGGCAGAACCGCCAGGAACAGGATGGCGGTGAGGGGGTCGGAATCCCCCATAGCGGCGCAGCAAGCTGCACCGCCATGGGGGATTCCCAGGGCAGCGGAAAACCGGCGGGAGACCGCCGGTTTTCCTCTTCTGACCACGTCCGAACCGCCGCGGTCAGAATGCCCAAGGGAGCACCGCCAGCCTGTTGGCGGTGCTCCCGCGGTCCCCGGCCCTGGCGGTATTTACCGCCAGGGTCGGAATGACCCCCTATGTGTGTAATGCCTGAGACTGACTTTCTCAGGAGAAGAACAATGGAGACACTGACTGGCGTAGAAGCAGCAACAATATTGTTACCCGACGAGCCGGAATATGAGGACATTGCAGGAAAGCCAATCAGCGACATGTGAATGGAGTAATGGTAGAATTCATAGATCTGGAGTTTTAGCTTTATCAGACAGAAAGTGAACATGTGATCCCGTGACCAATAGGGATTTGGAAAATAGTTTTAGTGAATTTAACTTCTGAGACTGCACCAAGAAAAGACAGCCTTTTGCCCATTCTTTTCCATTTTCCGTCTTGACAAGAGACATGCTTATCTTTATTGCTCAAAGACTTTGCATTTTCTGAACTTTGATGCTGAATCCTGATGCCTTGCTGATCGACTGATGTCCTGATGACGAAGACTATCTTGTCTTGCCGATCCAAATGAGGAGAGGTATAAATTGTACCTATGTGTCTGTTATGCATATTTGCTTTTTCTTTCTAGGTACCAACCACACTGTTTTGCGAGAGCCTTAGTTAGATGTTTTTCCAAATTTGTGTTACAATTTTTTTTTGCATGAATCCCAACAAGCTGATGCTAATCTGGTGTTAGTTAAGGATCCTCACTAATGGGAAATCTGCTAATAGGGAATAAGGCTTGATACGTTTCTTTGCTGAATCTATTTGTATGCGATCTCGTAGCTAAATTGTTCTTGTTATTAATTTGCACTGTAACCTTAGAATGTGTAATAGTTCAAGCTTTGATTAGATTACGTTTTTCTGTTGCTTTGGACAACCAGTGTTGTTTCTGTATGCGTTTCATTTGATTCTGAGATTAATTTACATGACGTTAGAATTGTTAATATAGGGAAATAAACATTGTAACGTTTACTAAAAGGTGTGGTTATTCATGACTGAAAGGTCATGGTGCGTGACAATTACAGATTCTATTGATTATTACAGTTGTTGATTATTGTTGATTATTGATATTGTGTATTGGTTATTGATTATTGATCTGCATGTACTGGAATTATGATGGGATCATCTTCATTGCGAATCAAAAGGTTCATCGACCGATTTGCGTCCCCTTGTAAGTTTACTTATTAAGGTCATACGTGCTAACAACCGCAAGATTAGAACGTTGCCAGCCATAGTAGATAAGCTATCTACAGATGCTGTAGGTGCCATTTAGAAATGGTTGGTAAGATACATGGTTTATCAGCCATTAGACATTCTTCTCGCAAAGGAGGACAGAGTTTGCAAAATGTTGCAAGCCCAACAATGTTGTAATTACATTCCTGGTAAAAGAAGGGAGATAATAAAATATATTGCAAATATGACTGACTTGAAACAGGACCTGAAAGAGTTAACCATGACATGTGCATGGGAAGCAACAGGTAATGGTTTTTCATGAATTGGAAAGTGCTTTGGAAATCGAGGGAAAGGAAGAGGTGGACCGATATTGAGACCCCTATTCATTATGACTTTTTGTGCCCCAGTTGCAGGTGGTCTTTGAAAAATGTACAGTATAAAAATGTATAAAAAAGAAGCTGAAGGAGAGAAAAGCCGAGAGTAAAAGGAAAGAGAAGGAGATTAGGATGGAAACTAGAAGGAGCATATATTATAGTAAGCAGTAAGAGGAACCAGTAAGACCTTACTTGGAGCGACCTCTGAAATGTTCAGCTGTCTCATTGCAATAAGAGTTGGAGTATTTTGTGATGGCTTGATTCACCAGCAGAGGGGGGACTGATGTAGCAAAGCCTTTATTACTGTTCCTTATGTCACAGTGGTCATCTATATAAGAAATTATATGCATTACGTTAACCAAAGTACTAATAGTTTGAATGTAGAACGATGCACTGAAGAGCTATGCCAGTGTGCGTTTGTCTCAGACTGCTTAGTGAAACATAGGTGGTATTGAGATTAAATTATATGTTTGAAGAATTAAACTGACATTATGTTATAGTTTAGAGTCTAAACTAATAGTCTGAATTTCTTATGGTAAATGTTTTAAAATATGCGTGCAGAAATAGAGAAATGTAGTTCTGCGTCACACTGGCTGAAATGTGTTGACAGTCATTTCGTTTACAATTACTGTAACATGAATGGTGACAAAGACATGTTAATGCAGAATTTATGGTTTGCTTTTCAAAGTGTGGTTTTTTTAATGTATCAATGTGTTGTTTGATTCACTTGCACTAGTTTAAGTGAGACCTGCTAGGCCTGTATTTGTGACTGCACAAAAAGGTAAGTCATCCTGCTAACATGTACCTTTCTTTCAAGACTTCATTCCCATGAGAAGACTAGTTTGGTAATAGATGTCGAGTGTTTTAGCTGTGAGAAACTGACCTTGGCTGTAGAACATCCTGGACTTCAGACTGACAAATTAATCCCACATGGCACTATACGGGCAGATGCAGATCTCACAACAAGCCTGGGAAAGCATGTAGATGTTACATCATATGATTGATTTCCATTAGATGATGCCCATTCAGCATTGAATGAACTGTGGCAATGAGAATCAGCCTGCCTTATGAATTTTAAAATATTGATTACCAGCTGTACTCGGAGGAGAGCCCATCAGATGACGAATCCCTGGAGGCCCAAGAAGAACCCTTTTGCCCTATGCCACACATGCTGAGCTCCTTGGAGAAATATCTTCCTCTCTGCCCTTGTCTTTTGAAATGCCTTGCTAAGTCTTAGAGATTTCCCTCTAGCCCAAATAAGAAACCTCTTGACTGAGCTTCTGTTATGATGACGCTTTCCCTTTTACCTACTTTTTGCCCATCTTAGTTAGCAACCTGTTGCCCTAGATTACCTTTTTCTAAATTATTTTTTCCCTTTCTGTTCTTCTTGTCTTTTGCCCGCATGTGTTCCTCCTTGCACATTTTATTCCTCAGTTGGCTAAATTGTAGGGAATGCCCTTTGCCCAGCTAAATTGAACTTTGATGATTTGAACTTACTTAATGCTTATTAAAACTGAGCAAAGTTTTTCCCATTTATCAGGTTATCTTACTGATGTTTTGTATTGTTTTTGTTAAGTGCATAATTGTCTTAATGTTAGTCCACCTGAGCTTATTTCATCGCCTTGGATAGCCCTTGGTGGTTCTGTATCTTTATAACTTTGTCCTGAAAGTTGTCTACATTACTTTGAGCTTAAGTTTGTAATAAACTCCTCAACTTTATTCCTGACTGGAGTTTTCCTTCTATGGCCACATTAGTAATGTTGTGTAATTTAAACGGTTTGTATTGAAATTTGTTGTTTGGTTCTGCCACAGCCTATGCATGGTCCAAACAACCGTTGACCTCGTTGAGCATTGATTCCTGAAGAGGACAAAAATGCTCCAGCTTGGTCAAATTTTAAGCCCAAAACCTTTAAGCGCTAAAAGTCTCAGAGAGCACAGTAATAAATGACATTGCTTAATATGATACGAAAACCCTGATAATGGATTCAAAGTAGGCGTTATAGTGTAGGACCTGCTAGCGCAAACACCATGGACGTTCATAAAACCCATACCTTGCAAAGTCTAACAAATTAACACTGCTTAAATTTGTGTAACATGCTAGAACTAAATGAAAACTAGCACCAAGTGAAAGCAGGCACAAACAAATGGCTAATGTAGGGGGTAGACATTATGGCCCTCATTATGACTTTGGTGATAAGTACGCTAACCGCCATGCCGACTGCCGCTAACATACGGCCCCATGGCAGTTTACGCTAACCATATTATGACACACACATAGCAATCCGTCACTATACAGACACACACACAAGTCTGCCAGACCAAAGGTCGGTGATAAACTGGCAGTTCAAAAACCCACACAGTTACACCAACAGAACTACACCCACAGCATTATGACCCACAAATCACGGTGGCGGACATTCAACCGCAGTAAACCATTGGCAGTACATACTGCCACGCTCAAAATAAACACACACATACAAAACTACACCAAATTGGACAATTCAAACTACACACACCTGACACACATACACACACCACACCCACACCACTATAAAACACAGTCACACATTATCCACAACCCTTCACGACTCAAAAACATTGACAACTGAGAGAGACACACACCAAGAGCACCCACAGAACCAGAGCCACAGAACACCATCACCCATACACCATCCACGCACCTCAGAGCACACACCCCAACACATCACCCACACACCCTCACACACACCACACACACTACACCCATGGCACCACAAAGACACCCCAAGTTCTCAAAGGAGGCGCTAAGGGTCATGGTGGAGGAAATCATCCAGGTAGAGCCACAGCTCTTTGGATCACAGGTGCAGCAGACATCCATTGCCAGGAAGATGAAGCTATGGCGGAGAAACGTCGGCACGGTCAACGCCGTGGGACAGCACCCAAGAACAAGGGATGACATCAGGAAGAGGTGGAACGACTTATGGGGGAAGGTACGTTCCGTGTTTGCAAGACACCAGATAGCTGTACAGAGGACTGGCTGTGGACCCCCCACCCCCTCGCCCACATCTAACAACATGGGAGGAGTAAGTCTTGGCAATACTGCATCCTGAGGGCCTGGCAAGAGTAGCAGGAGGACTGGACTCTGGTATGCCAATTCTTTATTACTTTCACCCCCCGCATGCCATCACAAACCCCCACCTCTACCCTCACTCCCATCACTGCACCACCTCCCACGTACCCCACCATCACAACCCACCCATCCCAATACCAAGCCCTGCATGTAACACCAATGCATGGACCCCCATTACAGTCCTGCATGGACACCCATCACAAAAGCATGCACATTAGAGAGAATCACCTAGCCCACAAAATCACTACTCACACAAGGCAAAGCTGACAGGGCAATCACAACCATACATGGCAGCAGACACATGCAAAAGATGTCACACACAGAATCTATAACACTGCATTTACATCCCCACAGGTCCCCCCACAACTCACCGGAGAGGAGGTGCCAGCAACATCCACAGAAGAGGCCCACAGTGATGCCAGCAGCTCTGGACGCCTGGCTCTGGATGACCAACCTGGCCCATCAGGGATCTCCGGACAGTCGGTTACCCAGCCATAGTCTCATACCACCACAGAGCCTCGCCCCTCAGGAAACACCAGCAGAGCACCCACCTAGCGGGCCCCTACCTCTGTCCCCAGGACATGTCAATCAGCAGTGTGTCCACCACAACAGGGATCCCAGGCAACCCCACAAACACAGGACGATCAGGGGCCTGGGGTCAGTGGCAGTGGGCACACGGTTCAGGGGACTGAGGCACAGGACAACAGGGAAGCTGGGAAGGCTGCTGTGCAACCGGGGGAGGACAGGCCCAGGGAACCAACTCTCCACGAGGCACTCACCAACATCCTGGGAGCATACAACAATTCCCAGGAGACGATGGGCCAGACACTGTACAAGTTGCAGGAGACCCAGCAGCTGCAGGAGGGACAATACCTGGGGATCAGGGAGGACCTGAAGAACATCCACACCACCCTGTTCACCATTGTAGGAAGGCTGGCTGACATGGCCAACACCATGAGGGAGGCAGTAGAACACCAGCGGGACCCTGAACCTAGCCAAACTGATGAACAGCCCTCCACCTCTGCTGCCGCTAGTGGAAAGGAGGCCCCGCCAAAGGAACAACAGGCCATCATCACCCCTCCCTCTGCAGAAGGAGAACTACCGCGCAAACAGTCCCTGCGATCCAGGCAGAAGCCTAAGAACCTTGCCAAGACCCCCGCCAGGAAATAAGACTCTCCTGATTGTCACCCTTGTGTCCCACTCTGTCACCCTGTCCACCTTGAACTGCCATTCCTACCCTTCCTATGCTCCCCTGGACAATGCACCTGTGATACAAATAGACTGGACTCTATCCTGGCCTTTCCTCCATCATCACCCCAGCCCATTGCACATCCCCTTCTACCTCTTAGCACTTAAATAAACACCATTTAATATAAGTATGGAGTATGTCAAATGATTTAACTATGTATTGACAAGGTTTATACACTGCAATAAAACTATACAGTAATGTATACACCAGGTGCCAGAGAGGGGCACAGATATCTGAAAATAGAGATGGCAAAGTGTACAGTAAGTGGCCATAGAAGAGGGAGAATCTGCCTGCCATGTACAATGTAAATTACAAAACTGTCAATGAAAGTGAAGTTACAGTGTCTTAGCTGTGTGTCACTGGAAGTACTGTTGTATAATAGCTGTTCTGTTGTCCTCATCCTCTGCCTCCTCATCTTCACTGTCCACAGGGTCCACTACTGCATCATGGCCATCTCCAGCCTCCTCTCCCTGCAGAGAGGGCACCTGGTGTCTCAAGGCAAGGTTATGCAACATGCAGTATGCCATGATTATCTGGCACACCTTCTTGGGTGAGTGTGTAGGAGGCTGGACTGGCTTGTAGTGAGTACCAAGGGGTACTTACACCCTGCACCAGGCCCAGGTATCCCTTATTAGTGTATAGGGGTGTCTAGCAGCTTAGGCTGATAGAAAAGGTAGCTTAGCAGAGCAGCTTAGGCTGAACTAGGAGACGAGTGAAGCTCCTACAGTACCACTAGTGTCATATGCACAATATCATAAGAAAACACAATACACAGATATACTAAAAATAAAGGTACTTTATTTTTATGACAATATGCCAAAGTATCTCAGTGAGTACCCTCAGTATGAGGATAGCAAATATACACAATATATATGTACACAATACCAAAAATATGCAGTATAGTATTAGAAAACAGTGCAAACAATGTAAAGTTACAATAGGATGCAATGGGGACACATAGGGATAGGGGCAACACAAACCATATACTCCAAAAGTGGAATGCGAACCACGAATGGACCCCAAACCTATGTGACCTTGTAGAGGGTCGCTGGGACTGTAAGAAAACAGTGAGGGTTAGAAAAATAGCCCACCCCAAGACCCTGAAAAGTGAGTGCAAAGTGCACTAAAGTTCCCCAAAGAGCACAGAAGTCGTGATAGGGGAATTCTGCAGGAAAGATCAAAACCAACAATGCAACAATGATGGATTTCCAGATGAGGGTACCTGTGGAACAAGGGGGCCAAGTCCAAAAGTCACGACCAAGTCGAGAGTGGGCAGATGCCTAGGAAATGCCAGCTGTGGGTGCAAAGAAGCTGCTACTGGACAGTAGAAGCTGAGGATTCTGCAGGAACGACAAGAGCTAGAAACTTTCCCTTTGGAAGATGGATGTTCCACGCCGTGGAGAGTCGTGCAGAAGTGTTTTCCTGAAGAAAGACTGCAAACAAGCCTTGCTAGCTGCAAGTTGTGCGGTTAGGGTTTTTGGATGCTGCTGTGGCCCAGGAGGGACCAGGATGTCGCCAATTGCGTCAGGGGACAGAGGAGGCGCCCAGCAGGACAAGGAGCCCTCTCTGAAGCAGGCAGCACCCGCAGGAGTGCCGGAACAGGCACTACAATGAGGAGTAAAATGGTGCTCACCCGAAGTTGCACAAAGGAGTCCCACGCCGCCGGAGGACAACTCAGGAGGTCGTGCAATGCAGGTTAGAGTGCCGTGGACCCAGGCTTGGCTGTGCACAAAGGATTTCTGCCGGAAGTGCACAGAGGCCGGAGTAGCTGCAAAAGACGCGGTTCCCAGCAATGCAGTCTGGCGTGGGGAGGCAAGGACTTACCTCCACCAAACTTGGACTGAAGAGTCACTGGACTTTAGGAGTCACTTGGACAGAGTTGCTGGATTCAAGGGACCTCGCTCATCATGCTGAGAGGAGACCCAGGGGACCGGTGATGCAGTTCTTTGGTGCCTGCGGTTGCAGGGGGACGATTCCGTCGACCCACGGGAGATTTCTTCGGAGCTTCTAGTGCAGAGAGGAGGCAGACTACCCCCACAGCATGCACCACCAGGAAAGCAGTCGAGAAGGCGGCAGGATCAGCGTTACAGAGTTGCAGTAGTCGTCTTCGCTACTTTGTTGCAGTTTTGCAGGCTTCCAGCGCGGTCAGCAGTCGATTCCTTGGCAGAAGGTGAAGAGAGAGATGCAGAGGAACTCTGATGAGCTCTTGCATTCGTTATCTAAGGAAATCCCCAAAGCAGAGACCCTAAATAGCCAGAAAAGAGGGTTTGGCTACTTAGGAGAGAAGATAGGCTAGCAACACCTGAAGGAGCCTATCAGAAGGAGTCTCTGACGTCACCTGCTGACCCTGGCCACTCAGAGCAGTCCAGTGTGCCAGCAGAACCTCTGTTTCCAAGATGGCAGAGGTCTGGAGCACACTGGAGGAGCTCTGGGCACCTCCCATCGGAGGTGCAGGTCAGGGGAGTGGTCACTCCCCTTTCCTTTGTCCAGTTTCGCGCCAGAGCAGGGCTGAGGGGTCCCTGAACCGGTGTAGACTGGCTTATGCAGAAATGGGCACCATGTGTGCCCATGAAAGCATTTCCAGAGGCTGGGGGAGGCTACTCCTCCCCTGCCTTAACACCATTTTCCAAAGGGAGAGGGTGTAACACCCTCTCTCTGAGGAAGTCCTTTGTTCTGCCTTCCTGGGCCAAGCCTGGCTGGACCCCAGGAGGGCAGAAACCTGTCTGAGGGGTTGGCAGCAGCAGCAGCTGCAGTGAAACCCCTGAAAAGGCAGTTTGGCAGTACCCGGGTCTGTGCTAGAGACCCGTGGGATCATGGGATTGTGCCAACAATGCCAGGATGGCATAGAGGGGGCAATTACATGATCTTAGACATGTTACATGGCCATATTCGGAGTTACCATTGTGAAGCTACACATAGGTAGTGACCTATATGTAGTGCACGCGTGTAATGGTGTCCCCACACTCACAAAGTCCGGGGAATTGGCCCTGAACAATGTGGGGGCACCTTGGCTAGTGCCAGGGTGCCCACACACTAAGTAACTTAGCACCCAACCTTTACCAGGTAAAGAGTAGACATATAGGTGACTTATAAGTTACTTAAGTGCAGTGTAAAATGGCTGTGAAATAACGTGGACGTTATTTCACTCAGGCTGCAGTGGCAGGCCTGTGTAAGAATTGTCAGAGCTCCCTATGGGTGGCAAAAGAAATGCTGCAGCCCATAGGGATCTCCTGGAACCCCAATACCCTGGGTACCTCAGTACCATATACTAGGGAATTATAAGGGTGTTCCAGTATGTCAATGTTAATTGGTAAAATTGGTCACTAGCCTGTTAGTGACAATTTGAAAGAAATGAGAGAGCATAACCACTGAGGTTCTGATTAGCAGAGCCTCAGTGAGACAGTTAGTCATAACACAGGTAACACATACAGGGCACACTTATGAGCACTGGGGCCCTGGCTGGCTGGGTCCCAGTGACACATACAACTAAAACAACATATATACAGTGAAATATGGGGGTAACATGCCAGGTAAGATGGTACTTTCCTACACAACCCCCCCCCCAAACGAAGGACAATAAGACTAGCCATGACCTGATGAGTCTTCATTGTCTAAGTGGAAATATCTGGAGAGTCCATCTGCATTGGAGTGGGTACTCCCAGGTCTATGTTCCACTGTATAGTCCATTCCCTGTAGGGATATAGACCACCTTAACAATTTAGGATTTTCACCTTTCATTTGTTTTACCCAAAGTAGAGGTTTGTGGTCTGTTTGAACAATGAAGTGAGTGCCAAACAGGTATGGCCTCAACTTCTTCAGTGCCCAGACCACAGCAAAGGCCTCCCTCTCTATGGCAGACCAACGCTTTTCTCTAGGGGTCAACCTCCTGCTGATAAAAGCAACAGGTTGATCCTGGCCCTCAGAATTAAGTTGTGAAAGGACTGCCCCTACCCCTAATTCAGATGCATCAGTTTGGACAATTAATTTTTTGGAGTAACAAGGGCTTTTCAGGACAGGTGCAGAGCACATGGCCTGCTTCAGCTTCTCAACAGCTTTCTGACAGCTAGCTGTCCACAATACCTTTTTAGGCATTTTCTTGGAGGTGAGGTCATTAAGAGGGGCTGCAATGGAGCCATAGTTCTTTATGAACCTCCTGTAATACCCAGTGAGGCCTAAGAAGGCTCTCACCTGGGTCTGAGTTGTAGGGGGGACCCAATCTATAATAGTTTGGATTTCCCCCTGAAGTGGTGCAATCTGATCTCCACCTACCAGGTGTCCCAGATAAACCACCTTCCCCTACCCTATCTGGCACTTTGAAGCCTTGATAGTGAGGCCTGCCTTTTGCAGGGCCTCCAAAACTTTCCATAGGTGGACCAGGTGATCATCCCAGCTGGAGCTAAAGACAGCTATATCATCTAGATATGCTGCACTAAAAGCTTCCAGCCCTTGCAGGACTGTATTCACCAACCTTTGAAAAGTGGCAGGTGCATTTTTCAATCCAAAAGGCATTACTGTGAATTGGTAATGGCCTCCAATGGTTGAAAATGCAGTTTTTGCTTTTGCATCTTCTGATAATTTGATCTGCCAATACCCTGCAGTCCAGATGCCAGATGCAGATGCCAGTGTATCTATTAGCTCATCTGCCCTGGGTATAGGGTGAGCATCAGTTTTGGTTACTTGGTAGAGACCTCTATAGTCTACACAAAACCGCATTTCCTTCTTTCCATCCTTGGAATTAGGTTTTGGTACAAGTACCACAGGATAGGCCCATGGACTTTCAGAGTGCTCAACCACTCCCAGTTCAAGCATTTTCTGCACTTCTTGTTTTATGCAGTCTCTGACATGGTCAGGCTGCCTATAGATCTTACTTTTGACAGGCAAGCTGTCTCCAGTATCTATAGTGTGCTCACACCAAGAAGTGGTGCCTGGCACAGTAGAGAAGAGTTCAGAAAACTGACCCAGGAGATTTATGCAGTGGTCTTTCTGCTCAGCAGTAAGACAATCTGCCAGTACTAAACCTTCCACCAGAGCATCTTGTTCTGTGGAAGAGAAGAGATCAGGGAGAGGGTCACTCTCTTCTTCCTGTCCCTCATCTGTTGCCATGAGCAGGGTGAGATCAGCCCTATCATAGTAGGGTTTCAGGCGATTGACATGGAGCACCCTAAGGGGACTCCTGGCAGTGCCTAAGTCAACTAAGTAGGTGACTTCACCCTTTTTCTCAAAAATTGTGTGGGGTCCACTCCATTTATATTGGAGTGCTCTTGGGGCCACAGGCTCCAAGACCCACACTTTCTGCCCTGGTTGGTACTGAACCAAAACAGACTTCTGGTCATGCCATTGCTTTTGGAGCTCTTGGCTGGCCTGAAGGTTTTTACTGGCCTTTTTTCATGTACTCAGCCATCCTTGATCTGAGGCCAAGTACATAGTCCACTATGTCTTGCTTTGGAGGAGGCTGGACTGGCTTGTAGTGAGTACCAAGGGGTACTTACACCCTGCACCAGGCCCAGGTATCCCTTATTAGTGTATAGGGGTGTCTAGCAGCTTAGGCTGATAGAAAAGGTAGCTTAGCAGAGCAGCTTAGACTGAACTAGGAGACGAGTGAAGCTCCTACAGTACCACTAGTGTCATATGCACAATATCATAAGAAAACACAATACACAGATATACTAAAAATAAAGGTACTTTATTTTTATGACAATATGCCAAAGTATCTCAGTGAGTACCCTCAGTATGAGGATAGCAAATATACACAAGATATATGTACACAATACCAAAAATATGCAGTATAGTCTTAGAAAACAGTGCAAACAATGTATTGCTACAATAGGATGCAATGGGGACACATAGGGATAGGGGCAACACAAACCATATACTCCAAAAGTGGAATGCGAACCACGAATGGACCCCAAACCTATGTGACCTTGTAGAGGGTCGCTGGGACTGTAAGAAAACAGTGAGGGTTAGAAAAATAGCCCACCCCAAGACCCTGAAAAGTGAGTGCAAAGTGCACTAAAGTTCCCCAAAGAGCACAGAAGTCGTGATAGGGGAATTCTGCAGGAAAGACCAAAACCAGCAATGCAACAACAATGGATTTCCAGACGAGGGTACCTGTGGAACAAGGGGACCAAGTCCAAACGTCACGACCAAGTCGAGAGTGGGCAGATGACCAGGAAATGCCAGCTGTGGGTGCAAAGAAGCTGCTACTGGACAGTAGAAGCTGAGGATTCTGCAGGAACGACAAGGGCTAGAAACTTTCCCTTTGGAGGATAGATGTCCCACGCCGTGGAGAGTCGTGCAGAAGTACTTTCCTGAAGAAAGACCACAAACAAGCCTTGCTAGCTGCAAGTCATGTGGTTAGTGTTTTTGGAAGCTGCTGTGGCCCAGGAGGGACCAGGATGTCGCCAATTGCGTCAGGGGACAGAGGGGGCGCCCAGCAGGACAAGGAGCCCTCTCAGAAGCAGGCAGCACCCACAGAAGTGCTGGAACAGGCACTACAAAGAGGAGTGAAATGGTGCTCACCTGAAGTTGCACAAAGGAGTCCCACGCCGCCGGAGGACAACTCAGGAGGTCGTGCAATGCAAGTTAGAGTGCCGTGGACCCAGGCTTGGCTGTGTACAAAGGATTTCTGCCGGAAGTGCACAGAGGCCGGAGTAGCTGCAAAAGACGCGGTTCCCAGCAATGCAGTCTGGCGTGGGGAGGCAAGGACTTACCTCCACCAAACTTGGACTGAAGAGTCACTGGACTGTGGGAGTCACTTGGACAGAGTTGCTGGATTCAAGGGACCTCGCTCGTCATGCTGAGAGGAGACCCAAGGGACCGGTGATGCAGTTCTTTGGTGCCTGCGGTTGCAGGGGGACGATTCCGTCGACCCACGGGAGATTTCTTCGGAGCTTCTAGTGCAGAGAGGAGGCAGACTACCCCCACAGCATGCACCTCCAGGAAAGCAGTCGAGAAGGCGGCAGGATCAGCGTTACAGAGTTGCAGTAGTCGTCGTCGCTACTTTGTTGCAGTTTTGCAGGCTTCCAGCGCGGTCAGCAGTCGAATCCTTGGCAGAAGGTGAAGAGAGAGATGCAGAGGAACTCTGATAAGCTCTTGCATTCGTTATCTAAGGAAATCCCCAAAGCAGAGACCCTAAATAGCCAGAAAAGAGGGTTTGGCTACTTAGGAGAGAAGATAGGCTAGCAACACCTGAAGGAGCCTATCAGAAGGAGTCTCTGACGTCACCTGCTGGCCCTGGCCACTCAGAGCAGTCCAGTGTGCCAGCAGCACCTCTGTTTCCAAGATGGCAGAGGTCTGGAGCACACTGGAGGAGCTCTGGGCACCTCCCAGGGGAGGTGCAGGTCAGGGGAGTGGTCACTCCCCTTTCCTTTGTCCAGTTTCGCGCCAGAGCAGGGCTGAGGGGTCCCTGAACCGGTGTAGACTGACTTATGCAGAAATGGGCACCATGTGTGCCCATGATAGCATTTCCAGAGGCTGAGGGAGGCTACTCCTCCCCTGCCTTAACACCATTTTCCAAAGTGAGAGGGTGTAACACCCTCTCTCTGAGGAAGTCCTTTGTTCTGCCTTCCTGGGCCAAGCCTGGCTGGACCCCAGGAGGGCAGAAACCTGTCTGAGGGGTTGGCAGCAGCAGCAGCTGCAGTGAAACCCCTGAAAAGGCAGTTTGGCAGTACCCGGGTCTGTGCTAGAGACCCGTGGGATCATGGGATTGTGCCAACAATGTCAGGATGGCATAGAGGGGGCAATTCCATGATCTTAGACATGTTACATGGCCATATTCGGAGTTACCATTGTGAAGCTACACATAGGTAGTGACCTATATGTAGTGCACGCGTGTAATGGTGTCCCCGCACTCACAAAGTCCGGGGAATTGGCCCTGAACAATGTGGGGGCACCTTGGCTAGTGCCAGGGTGCCCACACACTAAGTAACTTAGCACCCAACCTTTACCAGGTAAAGGTTAGACATATAGGTGACTTATAAGTTACTTAAGTGCCGTGTAAAATGGCTGTGAAATAACGTGGATGTTATTTCACTCAGGCTGCAGTGGCAGGCCTGTGAAAGAATTGTCAGAGCTCCCTATGGGTGGCAAAAGAAATGCTGCAGCCCATAGGGATCTCCTGGAACCCCAATACCCTGGGTACCTCAGTACCATATATTAGGGAATTATAAGGGTGTTCCAGTATGCCAATGTAAATTGGTAAAATTGGTCACTAGCCTGTTAGTGACAATTTGAAAGAAATGAGAGAGCATAACCACTGAGGTTCTGATTAGCAGAGCCTCAGTGAGACAGTTAGTCATAACACAGGTAACACATACATGGCACACTCATGAGCACTGGGGCCCTGGCTGGCAGGGTCCCAGTGACACATACAACTAAAACAACATATATACAGTGAAATATGGGGGTAACATGCCAGGCAAGATGGTACTTTCCTACAGAGTGGCACAGGGATCCACCTGTTAGATGCAGGTACCGAAACCTAGCTTTCAGGAGGCCGAATGTCCTCTCAATTATTCTCCTTGTTCACCCATGTGCCTCATTGTAATATTCCTCTGCGCTTGTCCTGGGATTCCTCACTGAGGTCAGTAGCCATGAGAAGTTGGGGTAACCAGAGTTACCTGCAATTATCGAGGGACACCTGTTAGATACACACTAACCCTTAGGGCCCACACCATACACCAACATCCACTGGGTGGGAACCAGGGCTCACCTATTAGCCACTGTAGGAAAGCACCATCTTGCCTGGCATGTTTCCCCCATTTTCACTGTAGGTATGTTTGTTTTTGCCCATGTGTCACTGGGATCCTGCTAGGCAGGACCCCAGTGCTCATAATGTATGCCCTGTATGTGTTCACTGTGTGGTGCTTAACTGTATCACTGAGGCTCTGCTAACCACAGCCTCCGTGTTTATGCTCTCTCTGCTTTCTAAAATTGTCACTGCAGGCTAGTGACTAATTTTACCAATTTTCATTGGCACACTGGAACACCCATATAATTCCCTTGTATATGGTACCTAGGTACCCAGGGTGCTGGGGGTTCCAGGAGATCCCTATGGGCTGCAGCATTTCTTTTGCCACCCATTGGGAGCTCAGCCAATTCTTACACAGGACTGCCACTGCAGCCTGAGTGAAATAACATCCACGTTATTTCACAGCCATTTTTCACTGCACATAAGTAACTTATGAGTCACCTATATGACTAACCCTCACTTGGTGAAGGTTAGGTGCCAAGTTACTTAGTGTGTGGCATCCTCGCACTACCATTCTGTTATTGGGGGGACAATTCCATGATCCCCGGGTCTCTAGCACTGAGCCCGGGTACTGCCAAACTGCCATTCCGGGGTTTCCACCGCAGCTTCTGCTGCTGCCAACCCCTCAGGCAGGTTTCTGCCCCCCTGGGGTCTGGGCAGCCCAGGCCCTGGAAGGCAGAACAAAGGATTTCCTCTGAGAGAGGGTGTTACCCCCTCTCCCTTTGGAAAATAGGTGTGAAGGGCTGGGGAGGAGTAGCCTCCCCCAGCCTTGGAAATGGTTTGATGGGCACAGATGGTGCCCATCTCTGCATAAGCCAGTCTACACCGTTTCAGGGATCCCCAGCCCTGCTATGGCACGAAACGGGACAAAGGAAAGGAGAGTGATCACTCCCCTGACCAGTACCTCCCAGGGGAGGTGCCCAGACCTCCTCCAGTGTGTCCCAGACCTCTGCCATCTTGGATTCAGAGGTGTTGGGGCACAATGGACTGCTCTGAGTGGCCAGTGCCAGCAGGTGACATCAGAGACCCCTCCTGATAGGTGTTTACCACTTTCAGTAGCCAAGCCTCCTTTCTTAGTAGCCAAACCTCATTTTCTGGCTATTTACGGTCTCTTCTCTGGGCTATTTCTCAGATAACGGATGCAAGAGCTCAACAGAGTTCCTCTGCACTTCCCTCTTTGACTTCTGCCAAGGATCGACCTCTGACTGCTCCAGGACACCTGCAAAACCGCAACAAAGTAGCAAGATGACTACCAGCAACATTGTAGCGCCTCATCCTGCTAGCTTTCTCGACTGTTTCCTGGTGGTGCATGCTCTGAGGGCTGTCTGCCTTCACCCTGCAGTGGAAGCCAAGAAGAAATCTCCTGTGGGTCGACTGAATCTTCCCCCTGCCAACGCAGGCACTAAACTTCTGCATCACCGGTCCTCTGGGTCCCCTCTCATCCTGATGAGCATGGTCCGTGGAACACAGGAGCTGGGTCCAAGTGTCTCCCACAGTCTAGTGGCCCTTCTGTCCAAATTTGGTGAAGGTAATTCCTTGCCTCCCCACGCCAGACAGCAAACCTGTGTACTGTGTGATTTGCAGCTGCTCCGGCTTCCATGCACTTCTCCAAGGATTCCTTTGTGCACAGCCTAGCCTGGGTCCCCGCACTCCGTGCTGCAGTGCTCAACACGCTGAGTTGGACTCCGACATCCTGGGACTCTCCTTTTATGACTCTGAGTTCACAGATGAGTTGCTGAGTGCCCCCCGTCTCCTCCTCCAAGGGGCGATATCCTGGTCCTTCCTGGTCCCCAGCAGCACCCAAAAACCTCAACTGTGACTCTTGCAGCTAGCAAGGCTTGCTTGTGGTACTTCTGCCTGGAAACACGTCTGCAACATCCAGCACGCTTTCATCCAAAGGAGAAGTTCCTAGCCCTTTTCGTTGCTGCAGAATCTCTGGCTTCTTCCACCCAGAGGCAGCCCTTTTGCACCCTCATCTGGGGTTTAGTGGGCATCTGCCCCCCCTGGACACTTTCGTGACTCTTGGACCTGGTCCCCTTCCTTTACATGTCCTAAGGCCCAGGAATCCGTATTCAGTGTTTTGCTGGTGCTTGTGGTTCTTGCAGAATCCCCTATCACGACTATTGTGTCTTTCTGGGGTAGTAGGGTAACTATACTCCTACTTTTCAGGGTCTTGGGGTGGGGTATTGTGGACACCCTTACTGTTTTCTTACAGTCCCGGCAACCCTCTACAACCTCCCATAGGTCTGGGGTCCATTTGTGATTGGCATTCCACTTTTGGAGTCTAAGGTTTGTGTTGCGCCTAGGCCTATGTCCACCTATTGCATCCTATTGTGATTCTACATTGTTTGCACTACTTTTCTTACTGTTACTTACCTGTCTTGGGTTTGTGTACATGTAATTTGTGTATATTACTTACCTCCTAAGTGAGTGTATCCTCTGAGATACTTTTGGCATATTGTCACTAAAATAAAGTACCTTCATTTTTAGTAACTCTGAGTATTGTGTTTTCTTGTGATATTGTGCTATATGATATAAGTGGTATAGTAGGAGTTTTGCATGTCTCCTAGTTCAGCCTAAGCTGCTTTGCCATAGCTACCTTCTATCAGCCTAAGCTGCTATAAACACCTCTATTCTACTAATAAGGGATAACTGGACTTGGCACAGGGTGTAAGTACCACAAGGTACCCACTATAAGCCAGGCCAGTCTCCTACAGCCACACTCGGTGCCTCTGGAGTTGAGCCATCACACATGGGAGATGTACTGGTCCGCCAGGCACACTATCTGCACATTAATCAAGTGAAAGCTCTTTTGATTTCTGAATATATGTTCATTTCTCGCGGGGGGACAAATGCAATATGTGTACCATCAATTGCCCCAATAATGTTGGGGATATGTCCCATTGCAAAGAAGTCAGCTTTCACTGTGGCCAAATCCTCCCCCTGGGGTAAAACTATGTAGTTGTGCATGTGTTTAATCAGGGCAGACAACACTCTGGTCAGCACTATTGAGAACATTGGCTGTGACATTCCTGCTGCCAAGCCCACTGTCATGTGGAAGGAGCCAGTTGCCAAGAAATGGAGCACCGATAGAACTTGCACAAGAGGGGGGATCCCGGTGGTGTAACGGATAGCAGATATCAGGTCAGGCTCCAGTTGGGCACACAGCTCTGTGATTGTAGCCCTGTCAAGTCTATAGGTGAGGATAATGTGCCTGTCATCCATTGTTGACAAGTCCACCATCAGTCTGTACACGGGGGATGTCTCCATCTCCTATTCATCTGCAGCGTTTGTAATCTAGGGGGCAAAACAGTGAGCAGCTGGTCAGTATTTCACATTTCCAAACACTACACTGCATTGAATGTTGTGACTGTAATAGTATGTCGTTGGATAGGCCCAAATAGTGCCTATGTGTACTGTGACGCACTTAGGTGCCATGGCCTGCCACCCCCAAAATGACGTCCGCCTGTCCTGTTTTGGGGGACAGGTGGAAATGAGGTAATTCCGCTGACGTTGTGCGCCGTTGCCGGAGGCATTTGAGTACCACCGTGCAACACCTCATTGGTTGTCTATGGGTCCTATGGGTTACAATGGCCAATGGTGATGTACGGCGGTGGTGACGGTATGCACCTCTGTGGACATGACTGCCATTTTCTATCTTTTCACTCACTTGCTACCTGACCTTCAACAGGAGAGGACCTACACTGCAAGTGCTGCTGTGACCTGTGTCTGGAACCGACCATGGCTCGTGTCACTGTGGCAAGGTCCCCTGCCTTCACCACTGCGAAGTTGGAGAGGCTGGTGGAAGGGGTCCTACCCCAGTAGCGAATGCTGTATGGGCCTCCAGACCAACAGGTGAGTACACTGTGAGCACGATGTATGGGGCATGATTGCATGGAGTGGTGTGTGTGAAGGCCTTGTGTAGGGGGGGATTGGTGAAAGGGTTCTAGGCAGCATGATGCATGTATGGTGGGCAATGTCTGTGCGTAACGGATGTGAGGGCCATGGTGGGCCATGAGTGTAACAGGCCAGACGGTATGACTGATACTTTTTCAATGTATCTTTTTCTTCAGGTCAGCACCCATCAGAAAAGGGGTATATGGTGTGCCATCGCCAAGGACATGCGAACATTGGGGGTCTATGACAGGCGGATCACTACTGTCGCAAACGGTGGGAGGACCTGGGACGCTGGGCAAGGAAGACGGTGGAGGCCCAGCTGGACCTCCCAACTAGGAAGCGGTGCCTGTCGAACCCTGACCCCCCTGATGGCCCGCACACTGGTGGTGGCCTATCCGGAGCTGGATGGGTGCTTGAGGGCATCACAGCAGCCACAAGGGGGTGAGTACAGTTTCCAAATATACTACTTGCGCGTGGTGGGGTGGTATCTGGGTGGGGGATGTGGGACTGTGGGTGCCCCTAGGCCAGGCCAGTCATTCCAGGGTAGGTTCCATGTTGGGCAGGGGCTAATGAACACCACCTCCAACTAAACTAGTTGACATCCACTACTGGGTAGGGGTCTGTGGATCTCAGGTATGGTGCTATTGGTGTTAGGTATTCCTGTCCATGGGCTGGTGACTAGCATTGTGCATTGCCTAGTCTGTATGGCTGTTCCCTGTGTGTGTGTGTGTGTCGTGTTCGCCAACGGTAGTGTTGTTGCTGGCATTGACCAAGTGTATTCTCTGTCTCTCTGCCCCCACTTTTTGTTTTGTCACCCTGTCCTTGTGTGCATCAGCATCATCTGGAGAAGCAGAGGCGACGGGGATGGAGGGAGATGCATCCCACAAGACCCATGAGGCTGAATCCACGACAGTGAGGGCACCAGTGGGATGGAGGGTGAGGGGAGCAGCATCACGTGGGAGACAGGAGGGGACAGTTCGGACAGTGATACGTCCTCTAATGGAAGCTTCCTGCTGGTGACAGACACCTCTGTGGCCACCCCAACCACAGGTACAGCCGCCACCCCCTGTACCAGCACCACCCTCCCAGCAGCCCCTCCGTGAGTTTCCCGTGCCCGCTCACCCAAGAGGGTGTTCATCTCCTTCACCACAGGCACCTCAGGCCCTGCCTCAGTTAGCCCTGCTTCCCTGAGTGAGGAGGCTATTGACCTCCTGTGATCCATCTCTGTTGGGCAATCAACCATAGTGAATGCCATCCAGGAGCTGGCAGCCCATTAGCAACAAACAAATGCATTCCTGGAGGGCATTCACTCTGGCATGGCTGCCCAACAGACATCAATCCAGGCTCTGGCCTCCTCCCTGACGGCAGCCATTGTCCCTGTCTCTAGCCTCCTCCCTCCAACTTCCTCTGCCCAGTCCCATTCACCTCAACCTATCCCAAGCACACATTCAGACCAGCATGCACCCAAGACAACACACAGGAGTGGCTCAGGCAAACAGAAGCACCACACATCATCCCACAGGCACTCTCACAAACACCATCCAGATGGAGATAACAACAACCACTGCCTCCACTGTGTCCCCCTCCTCCTTGTCCACCACCCACCCAGTAGCGTCCCCACTCACACCTGCATGTACTACCCCCATCACAATCACGCCTATCACTACACACCCCTCACTGGCAGTCACCCCCCCACATACATGCACACTTCCACTGTGTCCTCTCCCACTGTGGCTGTGCCCCCCTAAGGTACACGAATGCAAGCACTCAGACACCCAACAGCCATCCACCTCACAACAGCATCCAGCCCATGCACCTGCACCCAAACCCAGCAGACATACACCTCCAACAACCACTCCCTCTTCCGTCACTCCCAAACCTTCACCCCATTCCTGCCCCAGTGTCCCTAAGAAGCTTTTCCTCTCTGCTGTTCACCTCTTCCCTTCTCCCCTCCTCCCCCCTATCCTTTACGTCGGGCAGGGTGGTGAGACCCAAGGCTAGCACCTCAGCCACCCAGTCCATGGACATAGTAGTGCTGGCAGCTACTGCAGGTGGGAGAGGCTCCAGGGAACCAACCACCAGCACTGACAGTGTGCCTGCACCAGCTGCCAAGGGGAAGGGCAAGGAGGCACCATCAGCTGCCAAGGGCAAGGAGGCACCACCAGATGCCAAGGGCAAGGGCAAAGATGCACCACCAGCTGCCAAGGGCAAGGAGGCACTACCAGCTGTCAAGGGCAAGGAGGCACCACCAGCTGCCAAGGGCAAGGACAAGGAGGCACCACCAGCTGCCAAGGGCAAGGAGGCACCACCAGCTGCCAAGGACAAGGGCAAAGGGCTTGTACCTGCAGGCAGGACAGACAGGAGGCCTGGTGCTGGGGCTGATTCTGAGCCCCCAGCACCAACCATGGCAGTTCAGCCTACAGAGGCTGCAGGGGAAGGACGGGAGCCTCCCCCACCACTGGCATCCCCGACACCAGCACCACCACCAGCACCACTGCCAACAGCAGTAGCCCCAGTGGGTAGCTGTCAAAGGCTGTGGGGGAAGAGCTGGAGCCTCCCCCCACCACTGCCTGCATCGCCTCCAGCACCACTACCCGAAGCAGCAGCCCCACTGGGCAGCTGTCTGAAGCTGCAGGGGAAGGGCTGGAGCCTCACCCCACCACTGCCTGCACCGCCACCAGCACCACTGCCAGCAGCCCCAGTGGGCAGCCGGCCGAGGCTGCAGGGTAAGGACTGGATTCTCCCCCCACCACTGCCTGCACCGCCACCAGCACCTCCACTAGCACCACTGCCAGCAGCAGCAGCAGCCCCAGTGGGCAGCTGTCTGAGGCTGCAGAGGAAGGGCTGGAGCCTCCCCCACCACTGCCTGCACCAGCACCGCCACCGCCACCGCTACCAGCACTGCCACCAGCACCACTACCAGCAGCAGCAGCCCCAGTGGGCAGCCATCCAAGGCTGCAGGGGAAGGACTGGATTCTCCCCCCACCACTGCCTGCACCACCTCCAACACCACACCAGCACCGCCACCAGCACCACTGCCAGCAGCAGCAGCCCCAGTGGGCAGCCGTCTGAGGCTGCAGGGGAAGGGATGGAGCCTCCCCCCACCACTGCCTGCACCGCCACCAGCACCACCACCGGCACCACTGCCAGCAGCGGCAGCCCCTTGGGCAGCCGTCTGAGGCTGCAGGGGGTGTGCTGGTGCCTCCCCCCACCACTGCAAGCCCCGAAACCAGCACCGCCACTGCCACCACTGAGCAGCCATCACCGCCGGCAGGCGCTGTGTAGTCCTACTTCCATGGGCCATAGTGTGTCCTGGACCCTGCAAATCCTGTGGGTCTGACACCCAGGTGAGAGACTGTGACCCTGCATTCCCCAAGATCTGCATCACAGGGCACAATGTCCCCTCCAGAACCAGTGGAAGAAGCCATCCACTCACCCCCTCCTTGCCAGGATGAAGCGTGCAGGGCACAAGGCCCCCTTCAGAACCAGTGGAGAAGCCATGCACTCACACCCTCCCTGCCAGGATGAAGCACACAAGGCACAAGGCCCCCTCCAGAACCAGTGGAAGAAGCCATCCACTCACCCCCTCCTTGACAGGATGAAGCACACAGGGCACAAGGCCCCCTCCAGAACCAGTGGAAGAATCCGACCACTAGAGAGATTGTGGCCTTGCACTCCCCAGGACCAAGCAGTGGGCAAACCACCCACTTTAGAGACTGTGGCCTTGCACTCTCCAGGACCAAGCAGCGGGCAAACCACCTACTTGAGAGACTGTGGACTTGCACTCCCCAGGACCAAGCAGTGGGCAAACCAACCACTTGAGAGACTGTGGCCTTGCACTCCCCAGGACCATGCAGTAGGCAAACCACCCACTTGAGAGATGGTGGCTTTGTACTCCCCAGGACCAAGCAGTGGGCAAACCACCCACGTGAGAGACTGTGGCTTTGCACTCCCCAGGACCAAGCAGTAGGCAAACCACCCACTTGAGAGACTGTGGCTTTGTACTCCCCAGGACTAAGCAGTGGACAAACCACCCACTTGAGAGACTGTGGCCTTGCACTCCCCAGGACTGCGCAGAGGGCATGTACCCCCTCCAGGACCAGTGGTGTTGTACCATCTTTCGGCTGAGGTGCCCCCCCTTTCCCCGTCCCTCTGAGGTGCCTGTGTATTTTCGACCTGATGCCCCGGCACTGTTCTCTCCGTGTTGTTGCAGGAGTCAAGTGGGGCCTTGGCCTGTGTGATTTGGCCCTGTGGCCCACGGACATTAAGGGTTGGGCAGTGTCCCTCCCTTTGTATATATGTATATACTGTTTTGATTTTGAAGCATGATTTTCTAGTATTTTATCTTATTAAAATCACTTTAATCGATTCCGTTTGTCCTTGCATTAATCCTGAGGGGTACGGGCGTATATGTAATGTTACTGCATCTGTTTGTGTGTATGGTGTTGGGGGTGGGGGTGGGGGTGAAGGTGTTGCGTGTTGCGTGTGTGTGTGTCACTCTCTTTTTCCTCTCCCCTCCCTTGTGTGCTAGGGGGCAGTACTCACCGTGGTCGTCTTCGCCGGCGTTGATGTTTGTAGTGAATGAGGAGGTATACAATCATCGGAAATATGTGCAGCTTAGGTTCCATGGCGTCATGGTTCTTCCTTGAGTCTCCAGAGGTGAGTCCTTTGCCTTCTGTGTACTGTTTCTGCCGTGCTTTTGATGTCATTGTTACCACCCTGGAAAAGGTGACGGATAGGTGGGTCATA
Organism: Pleurodeles waltl; assembly: GCF_031143425.1. Classification (NCBI taxonomy): domain Eukaryota; kingdom Metazoa; phylum Chordata; class Amphibia; order Caudata; family Salamandridae; genus Pleurodeles; species Pleurodeles waltl. The sequence goes on from NC_090440.1 coordinate 1,294,657,999, forward strand.
TTACTGTGGGCAGTACATTGTCTTCCGCCTGGCTGTTGGCGGTTACCGCCGCGGTGCTTGTTGGAACCACGTGGTGGTCGGTGTGTTTAAGTGCCTGTCTCTCTGAGCGGTTTCCGCCACGGTCATGATTCCATTTTTTTTACTGCCAGCCTGTTGGCGGTATTACCGCCACTTTATCACCGACTGCCAGGGTTGTAATGAGGGCCTATATGTTTTTTTCAATTTGTAATACCTGAATTATGAAAATTATACACAATGTGCAATTTAAATTGATAGTGTGCCTAGAGTACAAAATATACTGTATGATAGCCTTTGTTCCAGGGTGACGCTAAATCGTGTTACCACCACTTATGTAAGACATGATTTTCTATTGCATGGTTAATGATGTCATTAGTGCAGGATGCTTCATAACACGATGCTGCACAACTTTTGTCCACAGTTAGCACAACGCAATGCAATGCAATTTTCACACATGTTTGTGTGGTGCAACTCTTAGCAAATCTGCCACAGGTTTTCATAAAATGAAAATTGAGCAAATTCAAGGTTTGAAGAGATGTTAACTCCCCTGAAGCAGGCCATAACATTTAATGAATATTAAATACGGGTGAAATTCCAAGTAACATACTGCATTTTAGGTGTTTGGGAAATTGACACATCTTCTCCTTACCCCAGGACTTGAATGAGCGACTTTGGGTGTTGAGCAGTTATCCTATGTTTTGATTATAGAGCTCTACAGCTCACAGATAACACAGACACTTGTTTGTGGAATTTTGTTTAGTAAATAGAGTCAAGAGTGAAGGGGATCCTTTAAATGTGCATGATGATGGAATGTCTACCAAAAATTTAATTATTACTTACCTTTAATCTTTGTTGCCCTGAATCATAGTATTTCTAGTCTCAAACCTTACCTGCTAAAGGGCCTCACCTCCCAGATAGTGTTTTACCACACACACAAAGTGAACGTACCTTTAAACCAAAGTGTTTGTTCAGTTTCTTCCTAAAGGGCAATACTATATAAATCCCCTCCTGCCTTCAAACATCTTGCATGTAGAAAACATACAACAATAGAAGATGCAATAGGAGAGGAGGGGACAGGACTGGGTCAAAGAGGACTATGACTCAAAGTAACTTAGATTCATCTTTAATGTTTTACAAAGGTTCTGATGTCAGCAAAGAAACTTCCCTTCAAATCTCCTGTGCAAGTAACCATCACATTTCAGCACATTAGGCTGAGACTGTACCTATAGATTGGCCATGAATATTTCAGGCTCTGCCACCCCAACATATATATTAGTTTGGGTAATTGCTTGTCATGCCCATTCACCCATTGTGAAGGTGGAGACTTTTTTTTTAACCCTTGCTGGCCTCCCCATGAAATATAAGAGAGAAATGTGAAACACTACATTTTTTCATATCTTACAAACAGACCAATAAAGCCCTCTTCATATCAAGAGAAGAAGGGACCCCAGAATCTATCAAAAACATGCAAGACAATCACTTGTAGAAGATGAAAAGGCAAGTAGATTTTAGGAGTACATTTTTGATCTCCTTTCAAAACTACCCTTTCAGAGAAGAACCTTGGATAAGGATATGAGCCTACTACTCACACCAGAGCCCCCAACTCACCCAGCCACACAGCTGATGCTCTCACAAGTATGAATGGCACCTTAGCTGATAGCCAGGCCAAATTCGCCAATTCTAATGGTTCAGAATGTTTCTCTTACATACCTGCCAAAACTAATGTAAGGTCCTAAGTAGAAATCTGTTTCAGAACCACTAGTTTCCTAAGCCTAAAACTCTTTAACAGCCTAAAGGCTAATTGAATCACTTTAGGGATAACTCCTCTTGATTTCCTGAAAGCCCTTACAGCTGCCCACTGTGATTATAGTGTAGCAGGGGTTAATCCTTTTAAGAATCCATCTTTAAAAATTCTAATATGTGAATGGAATCATACAATGTAGGTTTTGATTTTTGGACAAACAACACTTCTCAAAAGAGAACCAGTGTTTTGTACAGGATGAAAGACTTGCAGGCTTCCTTGAAGCATGTATCTTATCTCAAAGGCTACATTCCTATGAAAATCCCATCTGCTGTAACCCTATCTTCGCAATTTCCACCCCACTAGCTTTATATGTTGTAACTTGCTCTGGGAAAGAGCTGGGTATTGAAGAGTATGTAGGATCTACTGAGGGATGAAACCACCTCTTTACTGGCATTCTCTTTAACAGAGGAAATCAGAGTCGTTGTGGCCAACTTGGGTGTCAGTAAAATCACTGTTACATTACCGGCCGATTTATCTGCAACAATGTTTGGGAGAAGGGGAATCAGTGGGAAAGCCTTTAAGTCTATAATATCCCTGTGGCCATGGATTGAAAGGGCATCCACCACCAATGCATGAGGGACCATGTAATGATGCAAAAGATGGGGAGAAGGGTATTGTGCTGGGAAGCAAACAGGTCTATCAGCACATTCCTAGCCAGGAACATACCTGATTATTAGAGGAAACATCATTGAAGATAGCACATTCTTACTCAAGCTCTCTGCTTGGTAGTTCAGGTTCTCCCCCTGAATTTATACTGTCCTCTAGGTAATCAGGTGTATCTCTACCCAGCTGAAAATGTAAGCAACCACATTCAATTCCTTGCTCTTTGCGCTCCCCCCATCGATTGAGGTAATACCACCCTGTAACTTGAATATCTATTCTGTCCACTACATTCTTGTTTTCCAATCGAAGATGGAACATTTGCAATGTGTCCACACTGCCAACAGTTCTCTCTAACTGGAGCAATGTGCTTTTTCTGACTGAGACCATTGTTCCTTTTTCTCTTCTCTCTCCAGAGTTGCTCTTCTCGAAAAGTCTGCTTCTGTTACTAAGAGTTAGGTCTGAATATTGAAAGGGAACTCCTCTAAATAAATTGTCCCTCACCATCCTCACTCCAGATCTTGATCTGAGATGACACTGAAACCATCTGATCACATTCTCCTAACTCCTGAGCCCAATGACCTAAAAGATAATCCACCAGAGGTTTCTGTGGAAGCAAGACCAAGGAACAACAGCTGATTGTGCTGCTGTTGGTACCTGTACCCTTAGTCAAGTCCTGACTGATGATTAGTGTTGAGACAAGAAACTCAAAAGGTGGGATTTTAGAGATATAATTCTGTTTTAAAATGTTATGAGTAAGGTGAACATATCTTGTCTGAATGTTAAAAAAGGAACCAATGAAGATTTTTTTCTTGAGCTGGAATCAACTCTGAATTCCTCTGATTCAGGGTAAACCTTGATTCTTCCAGGCAACCACAAACACTTTTCACATTCTCTAATGCTTACAAATAGGAATAAAGCAAAAAGAACAGATGATGGACAAAATGCTGAACAATGCAAACATTCATCAATAGTCTGAACTGGGTTTAATCCATTGTTTTTTGTCCACCATGCCACCCCAGTTTGGATCCAGTCATATGCAAATCAGTATTGACCCTGTTCCCCATGGGAACAGTCCAGCCTGAACTGCCAAGCCAGGTCTTCCCTGGACCGGAAACAAGCAACCTGTGACCGGCATCAGGGATTCACCCTTCATCAGCTAGGCTAGCTTTTATCCAGTGGCTCAGTGAGCACAGGACCCACGTCTCTGCATAACCTTCCCACTTAGGACAACAAAAGCAAAAAGAACAGATGATGATGGAATGATGAACAAAGCAAGCATGTACCCCCCAGTCACAAAGATCTGAGTTTACTCCATTGTTTTTTTCGGCCCACAACACCACCCTACTTTGGAACCAGCAATATACAAATCAGTCTTGTCCAGCCTGAACTGCCAAGCCAGGACCTCCATGGACCAGAAACAAACATCCTGGGGCCGATTTTAGAGTATCACACCATATCAGCCAGACTAGCTTGAATCCAGTGGTGCAGAGAGTACAGGACCCAAGTTTGGGCATACCCTTCCCACTTAGGGCGACAAAAGCGAAAAGAACAGATCACGGACCGAATGCTGAGCAATGCAAATATTCACCCCATGTCACAAAGATCTTGGTTTAATCCATGTATTTTTGACCACCCCAACACCCCAGTTTGAACCCAGCCATATACAAATCAGTCTTGACCATTTTCCCCATGGGAGCAGTCCATCCAAAAATACCAAGCCAGGTCCTCCCTGGACCGGAAACAAGCATCCTTGGACTGCTTTCAGGGTATCACCCCTCATCTGCCAGGCTAGCTCAAATCCAGTGGCGCAGTGAGCACAGACCCCATGTCTGGGCATACCATTCCACTTAAGGCGACAAAAGCAAAAAGAGCAGATGATGGATAGAATGCTGAACAATGCAAACATTCACCCCCAGCCACAAAGATCTGGGTTTAATCCACCATTTCTTTGCCCACTACTCTACCCCAGCTTAAACCCAGCCATATGCAAGTTATTCTTGACCCTGTTCTCCGTGGGAACAGTCCAGCCCGAAGTGCCAAACCAGGTCCTCTCTGGACAGGAAACAAGGATCCTGGATCCGTTTCGGGGTATCTCCCCTCAACAGCCAGGCTAGCTTGAATCCAGTGGTCCAGTGAGCACAGGACCCACGTCTGGGCATACTCTTCCCACTTAGGGCAACAAAAGCAAAAAGAACAGATGATCGACGGAATGCTGAACAATGCAAACATTCACCCCCGTTGCAAAGATCTGGGCATTATCCATTGTTTTTTTTGCCCACCATGCCAACCCAGCTTGAACCCAGCCATATGCAAATCAGCCTTGACCCTGTTCCCCACAGGAACAGTCCTGCCTGAACTGCCGAGCCAGATCCTCCCTGGGCCCCAAAAAAGTATCCTGAGGCCAGTTTTGGAGTATCACCCCTCATCAGCCAGGCTAGCTTGAATCCAGTGACACAGTGAGCACGGGACCCACGTCTGGGGATACTCTTCCCACTTAGGGTGACAAAAGCAAAAAGAACAGATGATGGACAGAATGCTGAACAATGCAAACATACACCCCCAGTCACAAAGATCTTGGTTTAATGCATCATTTGTTTTCCAACCACTCTTCCCCAGTTTAAACCCAGCCATATTCAAGTCATTCTTGACCCTGTTTTCCATGGAAACAGTCCAGCCCGAACTGCAAAGCCAGGTCCTCCCTGGATGGGAAACAAGAATCCCTGGTCCGGTTTTGTGTTATCACCCATCATCAGCCAGGCAATTCAGGCTGGACTGTTCCCGTAGGGAACAGGGTCAAGACTGCATAAGGGCTAAGCTGGAGGCTACTAGCTCTGATTGGTGTCTGTGCTCCATCCACCAAGCAACTTAGGGATACTACAGAGAAGTCAGCCGGGGCAGGGAGGAGAGACACATGCAGCAGCAGCAACGTCCATCAGTGGCAGACTACCCTACACTGCCGAAACGCCCCACTTCAACAGATGCACACAGAAGCATTGGGTGTGCACACATGGAAGGCCCAGATTAAAGGCAACTGGTAGACATGAATGGGAAATCGCACAATCTGGCAACACTGAACACAGCCGTGGATGGATTTTGCATGTGTGTGGTATCGAGTCTTCACCAGGAGTCTGGAGACCATGTGAATTGAGCAGATATCACGTGTGACACGTTCCCACCATGTGAGTTGGCACCAGGTATGCATGTCGGAAACCACTAGAACAAATTAAGCACTGTGTGGCACCCTAGGCCTGTGCCTGTGTCTCCTTCAGTGATGTGGAGCTGGGCTGGCACCGATCGCCCTCACTAATAACTTTGCCTTCCACCATCCCTTTTAGTGGTAGGGGCTCAGTACCCACATATGTATAGAACTTGCTTTAGTGGAGGACAGCTTGGGACACGGCGTGAGTTTATCATATTGGGCAGTGTCTATCACATTGACTGATGCCCCTGTGTCTACAAATGTCTCACCAATCTCTATTGTGCACATAGGCGGTGGTCTCTTTCCGTTTCACTCTTTGCCTGCAAATGAGATTACAATGTCTTTGTCATCATCATCTCATTGTGCACATAGTGCACCGCCTTCCGAGAGGTTTCCTGCCAGCTGTTCTTCCAGTGACAGCTGCTGCAATGCAGCCATTGCTCTGCCTTGTTTTCCTAGTCTGGATCTTTGCTTGTCATTCCTGCATGCCTTGGCGAACGGATTCTCCTGCCCGCATCTTGAGTACGTGTGCCTCCCGTGCAGGGCAGACATTCGGGGTAAGATGCTCTGGGCCACATTTGTTGCACTTGTCACTTTGTAGATTTGGAATATTGGAGGCAAGCTCTCTATGGCATCGAGCTGCTCTTCCTTCTCTTTCACTCCATGTGTGCCCTCCCACCCTCAATGGTTCTCCTCTCTTGCTAGGGCCACTACCATATTGTCTGCTCAGCTGTTCAACAGCACTTGGGACCAACAGAAGACCAGGATGTCATCCAGGGATATTCCTAGCTGGTGCATAAAGGAAGTGGGTGGAGCCAGTGGAAGTGGGTGTGGCTTCCTAAAATATTTGAGTACGTGCATTTAATATTTTGCAAATTAAGCACTGGTGCCACACGAGGGGAGACCCACAGCTGGTCTTCATGCCCAACAAGTACATAAATCACATGCTGTTAACATTATGCCAGAGTTTAGCCAGATGTTCAGAGGCTTAGAGCGGCTCAAAGGAAAGCAGGTTTGTCTACACATCAACAAAGCTGACAGATCAATAGCGTAACAGCACAGGAGAGTTCCTTCTCACTTGCGGCCACTAGTGGACCTGGATTGAAATGGAGTAATCAAGAAGGTCACATCCTGGGTATCCTCAGTAGTGATTGCATCGAAGCCCAAACAGCCAGGGGCCATTAGGCTGTGCATCGACATGAGGCTCCCAAATAAGCCCATCCGCCGGGAGCAGCACATAACACCAAACGTGGATCACAATGCAGCAGACCTGGATAGTTCACAATAGGTCTCCAAACTCAACCTCAATGCTTGTTACTAGCAGTTGGAGCTTGAACCTGCCAGCGGACACATCACTAAGTTTTCTAACCACCTTGGCTTACAAAGATACTGGAGGCTTAACTTTGGCATTTTCTCAGCACTGGAAGTGTTTAAAAACACGATCTGAGAGACTCTTTCCGGCCTAGTGGGAGTACTGAATATGATGACATCTTGATTTTTTCAGAGACCCCTGAGAAACACCATGAGAGGCTCCGGGCCATGTCGAAGCAGCTGGCAGACAGCAGGCTACAGCTACCCCAACAAAGTGCTCATTCTACACAAACTCTGTTGAGTTCTTTGGATATGTATTTTCAGGGAAAGGCCTACGGGTCAACCAGAAGATGGTGGAAGCCATCCAAAATAGGTCCAGTCCCCAAAATGCCACAGAAGTGAGAAGTGTCCTTGGTATGGCAGCATACTGTGGCCGATTTATCCCAAATATGGCCGCTCTAGCACAACCTCTAAGAGCACTGACGCAAGCTGACAGCCCTTGGGCGTAGGACTCACAAGCAGATGCAGCCTTCTGGCAAGTGAAGGGACCCCTCCTCAATGATGCCACAATGGTGTACTTCAACATGCGACATCAAACTGAACTAGTGGTCAATTCTAGACCGTTTGGCCTTCAGTCCATCCTTCTGCAAGAAAGAAAAGAAAGGCCACGGGTGCCCATTGCCTACGTATGCAGGGCCCTCTCTGAGGAGGAAACACGGTATGCACAAATCGAACAAGAGGCCCTGGCCATTGGTTAGGCATGCCATCGCTTCCATCTATACCTGTGTGGGCTGATATTTTGCATAGTTACTGACCACAAACCATTTGTTCCCTTATTGAAGGAACAGCACAACTAGCACCACCAAGGATTGAGAGGTGGGCAGTGCAGCTGCAGCCCTACTTGTTCTAAGTGATTTACTGCCCAGGAGCAGACAACCCAAAGGACTACTTATCCCGACATCTGCAAGCACTGGAAGGAGGAGAACGGACTGAGGTTAATGAGGGGGCTGAGGAATTCATTTGGATGGTGGTGCAGGGGACTTGTCTCAATGCTTTGTCACTAAGGGAAATCAAAGGAACTATCTTAGAGGATGACAGTCTGTCAAAAGCAAAAGAAACACTTTCCCAGAAGCAATGGTGCAACTTTCTAGATGGATCCAAATTGTTAACACCCTCGCGAGCAGGCCACAAGCAATCAGCTCTGGAAAAATCATGATGCCAAGGAGTCTGTGGACCTATGTAGTCAACCTGACTCATCAAGGTCACCAGGATGTTGTTAAGACCAAAGGGAGACTTAGGGACAAAATGAGGTTTCCCGGATGGACAGTCACAAAAAAGGGGAAGGCACGCAGCTGTCATTCATGTGCCATCACTTGTGGCGAGTCCCTGCCCCTACCTGTTGAACCCAGCTTGAAGTCCTGGGTGAAAGTCAGCATGGACTTTAAGAGCTTCCTAGATGGCTGGCTCACCACAGTGCTGATAGACTCACACATTAAATTTCAAGTAGTTGAGCTGGATTAGGCGACTCCATTTTGAAATATGAAACCGGGCCTAGAAAAGATATTTACCTTAAATGGACTTCCTGCAGAGATCAATACAAACACTGGCCTGCCTCTTGTGAGCCAAGAATTCAAGGAATACCTCACGATCATCACCATAAACAAAGAAAAATAACTCATCAACCGTCTCCTCCAAATGGGGAGGTAGAATGGAGCAGGGCAAGCCACCACAGATTCCTCAGATCCTATTGACAGATGCCTTACAGCGTCACAATTGTGCTCTGATGGATCTTCTGTTCAAAAAGACCAAGCAGAGACAATATCCCGGTGGGTCCAGGTTGGCTACCCATGAACCCTGACATCGCGTCCATGCAAGCCAATAAAAGCGCAAACAATCATTGCACATGTGTGGAACGAAGAGCAGCGGTGCCAGATCTGAATTGGGAGATTGAGTCATCCTGTGAGACTGCCACCCTGACTGGAAGTTCCCCCCTCCGTTCAAAAAATAAATCTGCAGAGTAACCAGGGTTCAAGGAGCCATGATCACTGCCCAGTGTGGTCTCACCAACATATAGAGGAATGTGTCTTGGTTCAAGAGACTGACCGCACCAACAGGGGAGCCAGACAGCGATGTCAGAGGAGATGAAGTGACAAGCTAGTCCAGTAGATGCTACTCAACTCTGTGTGTCAGACCCCAGTCAGGGACCAGTATCAGTGGCAGTCAGTCCGTCAGCAGATGCTAACGCATGCGAGCAGTGGAAGTGGCATTCTGACAAGGGGGGGTGACAAAGGGACCTGAAACCAGAGGAATGGACTCTGCCTCAACCCCATGCCAGACCAGAGGCTCAAGGGCTATGTCTGCTCAGTAAGAAAATGCAGACTGATGTGTTTGTGCTAAAAAAGATGGATAGATGGATTGATGTAGAGCACCCCAAGGCATGTAATTAGTGCGGAGACCTGAGCCCTCACCCACCTATGGGTAGCATGCTTCATCATCGGCCTGCTCCTTGTTTACCAGCACTGTAATGCTTGACTGGCCCTGCGAGAGAGCCCTTTGCTGGAGATCTTTTGGAGTAGTGGCTTGAGGGACTACATGGGAGCTATGAATCTTAAAGTGTAATCTAGTGTTGGACTGGGTAATGTGAAGTTAAAATTGGCTATGGGTACTGGACATATCTTTGATTGGAACAGAGATTACCTATGCCAAGGTTAAAAACAGGGAGAGAAAGCTATGGGAATTAATGTTCCTACCCTCTTTATAGTTGTCTATGTATGTGAATATTACAGAATAAAGTAAACATGTTTCATGCCACAATTGTCCCTGTGGATCAAGTGGCGTTTCTTTGGGACCAAAAATGAAAAGGTAGTCTAGTCCTCACAAAACTAAGAGTAATAGTAATCTAGAGATACGAATGTGTTTCATGCATGTGTAACTCACACTAATGTATGGACTTCCTGAGACAGGTGACCTGAAGTGACAGCAATGAACACATCAAAGCTAGAAAATATCCATACTTATTAAAGTGGACCTACGGCAATTATAATTAGTGTCCACATGCACACATATTGTGAGCAATTCTACTGGTGAAATCACACCACACTCATACGTACTATGACTATGAGAGAAGGATGCTAAATACTGAAGTGAATGCAAACAGAGAGAAATAAGTAGTCTTACCCTCCTAAAGTAAGGAACAGGCCCTTTGGGAAAATGCAGGCAATTCAACTTTTGAAAACTCAAATGAACAGTATAATTATGCTGAGGTGGTCTAGCAAAAAAAGAAAATGTACGTAAGTCATGTGGGTCCCACTGAACGTAATCTCACTGATCTTCAAACACGTAGGTGTCTGTCACTGCTGACAATACATATCAAATGGTGGAAGGAACAGAGTCAAGACTGGGCGGTGGTTCGCAGAGTATCTACAACTCCTTGATAGATACTTGCAATGAAGGGGTTGGCACTCGTGTCCCCCATAACAAGTCAGTTTACAAACAATTTTAGTATATATCCAAAAGCACTCCTCATATTATATCTTTCTTGGCCCCACATGTGACAGTTCACCGCACGCAATTCAAAATGGGGAATGTTCAATCAAAAAAAAACATAATTAAGTATACACACAACACCCTGGCAAGGTGTGTAACCAGTCATATTATATGCATCAGGGGTGATTCCCATACAATCTGGGACCTCGTTAAAAGAGTGATTTTACCCTTTAGAGGTAGCATATTTAGGAGAAAGTAATATCACCGCTCATCACTGCATGCCAAACATAGGGTCAGCACGCCTCAATGCATCCGTCTTTTGCCAGTAAAATAATTCTCATGTAAGGTCAGAATCTTGCAACCAAAGGTTAAATGCCTGATATTTAACAAAAAGGGTGAAAGATGGAGGGGAAAAAACTTTCCACTTACTTGATTGCGGCAGGGATGATCGGGCGAAACGGCGTATAAACGCCAACTCACTAATTAGGGGTAAAAGACTGCTTTAATGGCATAGGTCTGGAACAATAACCTTGGCATTAAGCCTTACAAGACTAAACATTCTAACTTATACACGTAAGATCCTAAACCCCACCCCCACCCTCTAATGAACTTCCCCGTTATCAATACCCCCTCTCCATCCCCACCTTGACCTGCCCTATCCAGTACATATCTGTCCTGCTGCCCACCTTCTGTAGTTACCTTTACCTTTTCCTCCCTGCGTTCCTTCTCCAAAATCCCTGGCCTGTCATCTTTGTACATTCTTACCCTTCCCCCCAAAGCATGTCTGTAAAAAACCCACCACACAGGAAAACTCACCAGGTATTTTCCTGCCCCACCAAAAACATTTTTTCTCAATCTTGATCCCACAGATTTTCTCCCAGGAGGTCTGCAACTTGAATACTAAGATCCAACAAATAATGTTTATTACCTTAAAAAAGATAAATAAACCCCATCCTGTTGAAAAAGCTCTTTGTCCTTATAACCAATCTCCTCATGATATAATACAGAAATACCTTCCAAATAACAAAAATCTCTCATTTCCATGTTCACCTTTTTACGTTGTTTCTCAATCCCCATAAAAGATCTCACCCCCTCCAAACCCACCTAGGCACCAGCTCAGTCCACAGAATGTGTGTCCCTGCCCACTCCTGTTTAATCCTCAAAAGATCCATTTTCATCTCCTTCAAAAGACCAACATCTGACAAAGTCACTAAGTCATTTCCCCCTAGATGCACCACTAGTAAGACTGGGCAAAACCCTTTAGCTATTTTTTTGGTAAGAACATATATCAAATCCCCCATCTCTTGCCATCTCATGCCACTTTTTCTCACCCAGTAAACCTTTATTTTCATCCCATCCATTCCCAATTGCTGACCAAAAGGTCACACCGCATCATGCTTCTCGGCTCAACGCACAAAGGAGTGCCCCACTATCCACACCGAACAAGCTGTTCTGTCCGGGCCAGTCACACAACCTGAAAGGTAAGAAACACACAATTACCCAAAACAGAGGACAGCATGTAATTAACATAAACTTGAAGGACTAGGTCTCACATAACGCTTATAGCATTGAGACCTCCAACGACCTAAATCCGTTATTGCCCTGTCTGATAGACCAAGTTTCCTAGCTTCTGTAGCAGCCCCAATCCAAAATGTATGAGTGCCATAGAACTGTTGTGGCAAATCCAGTTTCTTAATTTTCATCTTTAAAACTGACATTCTGCAGCACACATAGGTTTACAAAGTGGGGCAATGCAAACACTGCACCACTTTGTAAATATGGCGTGTCAGAAATGTCTAACCAACGCCACATAAGCGTAAAAGAAAATTACACAGATGTGGTGCAAGATGGCACAAGGGGCTTGTAAATATGCCTTTAAGTATTTTCAAGTAAGGCTTCAGTGCAGTAACAGGCACACTTTTCTACTCATACTGCTTGTCTTTTTGCACATTCACCTGTTCCAGCAATAGTTTCTCTACATTTTGTTTTCTGTTCAGAAGGAACTTTGTAGCACATTTTAGTTGCACAATGCAGTCAGTTGCTCCTCCTCCATAGTTTTTAGAATCTACTTCAAACCCCCTGGTCAGCTGGTCTGTATGGTTTCATGCTTTGGAGGCATACATGGGAGCAATTGATGCATCCAGGTTCAGAGCGGAAAGGAAAAAGTGACTGCTTCTACACTCTCTAGGTTTCGAAAGGATATCTACATTTAAACACTTACCCAAAATAGCTTTGAATGAAAGTTAAGTTCTTATCGAGTACCAAGTGGCGGTCCAAAAAACTTCAGTTGAAATTCCAGAAACAACAAAGTTTTATTGTTCTGAGTCCTACGTTTTTCAAACAAAAACAAAAAATGGGCAAAGATGTGGACACCTACATTACAGTCTTCCATAGACTGATTTCTGAGTATCAATTTGAACATTTCACTGATCAATTGATTAGAGACCAGTTTGCTAGGCATTATCTTGATAAAAACAATTGTCAAAAACTGTTGTTTATGGGAAACCCTTTGTTGGATGAAGCAATTAAAATAGCAATGAGTATAGAGGCCCTACAAATGTATGTCAAAGAATTAGAGGGCAAACCTATAGAGCCAGTTAATGCAGTCAAATCTGGAAAGTCATGCAAATTCTCTGAAAATGTCACTAAAAACTGTGTGAACAGATCTTCTGGTGCTCAAAACTGAAATAGCATTGTAATAGATAGTCTAGAGTACTCCAGGGTGTAAAATAGATTAAATACTTTCAACAAGGAGTTGTGATGTTTTAACTGTCTTGTTTATTTGATCCACAAATGCTTCCCTAATCGTCTTCTTTCTTAACAGTGTTTCAAGTACAAAGGTTATACACTTCACACAGCCAACACGTATTTCGTTGTAATGGCAAAGCTCTCTGCAACTTGCTCATGGCTAGAATAGTAATAATCATGCATTCTATGTACTCAATAGACCTAGTATTAAGCAAGACTTTCAAAGCTCTACTACCATTAGCATGCAAAATGTTGGTATACAATGAAACCACATCCAAAGTAACAGATGTCATTCCTGGTTCCCACACCACATTATTTAAAATATTCAGGACATGTTTAGTGTCTTGTTACGTGAGTGAGACTCCTGACATAAAAAAAAGAATAAAAAATACATCCACATATTTTGACGGTCTCTTCGTGGGTCTCCCAATGCCTCTAACTATCGGTCTTCCAAGTGGAAACTGCAAGTTTTTTATGAACTTTAGGAAGAGTGTATATACAAGGACATCTAGGGTGATCAATCAACAAGTAATAATATTCATCGTCACTGAGAAGCCCAGACAATGCCACTTGTTGAGTTTGACATAAATGTCTTAGTCAAAGAAAGTACCAGGTTAAAGTAAAGTCTGAGGTAGCATTTTGCATCCCCCAATTGACTGTAAACTTCATTGTCGTAATCTACCTTATTCATTATGGCCGTGTTCCCTCCTTTATCTGCTTCTATAATAATCAAATACTTGTTATTTAGAAGAATTATAGGGACAGTCGCTCATATTTTGTGAGATTGTCCTTCCGAACAAAATGCCCAGGTCATACTAGGATATTCCATTTTTTTTTTTAAATTAATTACTTGGCATGGCCCACACAGGCCATGTTATGTTTTGTCTGGCACGGTGAGATTAGCACATGGCTTCTGGGTGATAGTCGGCATGATGTAACACATGCACATAACTTGTTTATTTCATTGTATGTGGGTTAACTTCTTGGCCAACTTGCCATTTTCTTTACACATGTATGTTTATCTTATTACTTTCTTCTAATTTTGTGTTATAACTTGTTACTTTGAGTTACACTTTGTCCCATTGAACCTGATTTTTGGTCTCAGCATCTACTGGTGGTGGGTGGCGACGGTACCATATGTTGGGTACCTATATTTACGCTAATATTTGGTAATTTACTGTTCTAGCCCTGAGGATGTCAGAGGTGGGATTGGAATTATGGCGAAACATGTGGTGGCTGTGTGAAGTGTATAACATTTGTACTTGAAACACTATTAAGAAAAAAGAAGTGAAGGAAGCATATGTGGATCAAATAAATAAGACAACAGAAACATCACGACTCCTTGTTGGATGTATTTAATTTATTTTACACTGTGGAGTGCTCAGGACTATCTATTACACTGACTTTAACCCTTTCTTTTGGGTTATATTTGGGTTGTTAGGCAGCCATCCCCTTTGCCTGGGTGAGCAGGCACGAGAAACATGCTGAGAGGCTGCTGGGAGGGCGGTGCTGGTAAGGGGGGAGGCGGCTGTACCTGTTGTTGTGGTGGGCACAGAGGTGCCCGCCACCGCAAGGGAGCTCCCATCAGAAGAGGAGTCGCTGTCGCTGGTGTCCCCTCCTGTCCCCGTCGTGGAGCTCCCCTTGCCCTCCGTCCCAATGGTGCCTTCAGACTCCGTAGATTCACCCTCATTGGCTATGTGGGATGCAGCTCCCTCTGTCGACGGTGCCTCTGCTCCTCCGCCAGATGATGCTAAGGCACACAAGGACAGGGTGACAAAACAAGAAGGGGGGGAAAGACAGAGGAGACACATGGTTAATGCCAGCAACACCATTACCGTTGGCGGACCCAACACACAGGGAGCAGCCCTATGCAGTAGGACATGCACCAGCAGTTAGTAGGAAAATCACCTGCCCATGGGGTACTATGCCTAACACCATTTGCTGCACACCTGAAACCCACAGGAGCCTGACTAGTTGTAGATGCCCACTAACACTATTGGTGCCTCAGAGCCTGCCTAACAAGGGACCTACCCTACCAAGTTCGCCCTGGCCTATGGGAACCCACAGACTACATCCCCCACCCAGACACTTCGTAAAGCACGCAGAGGCAGCTGAATGACACTGTACTGTGATGCCCTCAAGCACCCATCCAACTCCGGATATGCCACTGCCAGGATCCGGAACATCAGGGAGGTCATGGTGCGACGGGCACCCCTTCCACGTTGGGAGGCCAACCCCAGCTGGGCCTCCGCCGTCTTCTTGCTCCAGTGGCGCAGGTCCTCCCATCTCTTGCGGCAGTTGGTGCTCCGTCTATGATAGACCTCCAGGGTCTGCACTTCCTTGGCAATGGCACGCCAAATAACCTTCTTCTGGTGGGCGCTGACCTAGAGGAAAGGTACAGGATGAAAGGAAATTACTCACCCGTCCGGGCTGTCATCCTCATTGCCCAACAGTTCCCACCCATGCCCTGACGCACATTCACTCTCCATCCTCACATGCAGGCCTCAGCCCCCCCCCCCACATGTATCTTCCATCCACACCACTCCAAACAGGCATTGCCCACGCATCATGCTCACGGTGTACTCACCTTTTGTCTGGAGGACCATGGAGTAGCGTGTACTGGAGGAGGACCCATCCACCAGTTTGTCCAACTCCTCCGCGGTGAAGGCAGGGGCCATTTCCCCAGACACATGAGCCATTGTCGCTTCCAGACTGAGGTCACAGCAGCACTTGCAGTGTAGGTCCTCTCCTGTTGAAGGTCAGGTATCAAGTGAGTGAACAGACAGAAAATGGCGGTCACGTCCGCAGTGGTGCGTACCGTCACCACCAGCGTACATCGTCATTAGCTCCTGGAACCCATAGGGCCCAATGATAACCAATGCTAAATTGCGCGGCGGTATTCGACCACCTACCGTGACGCTGCACAACACCAGCGCAGTTACCTCATTTCCCCTTGTCCCGCCTTACAGGTCAGGCAGCTGCCATTTCCGGGGGGGGCACATGGCATGGAACCTAACTGCGCACCAGCACATTTTGGCAGAAATACAGACAAACACCACACACAGATTTACTCACATTACTGCAAAAACACTTGTGCAACCTATGTGGTACATGACCCTCTGCTCCCCATTCTCCTCCATAGGCCACATCCGCTGGGGCAGATGATGAGATGGCGTCATCCTCCGGTGTACAGACCCCTGGTGGACCTGTTGACAATGGAACACAGACACATCATTATCACCTACAGACTTGATCGTTCCACAATCCACGAACTGTGTGAACAATTGGAGCCAGACCAGATGTCAGCTATCCGCCATCCCACAGGAATTTCCACCTCTAGTGCAGGTCCTGTCAGTGCTCCATTTCCTGGCAAGTGGCTCCTTTCAAACTACAGTGGCCATGGCATCAGGGATGTCTCTGCGAATGTTTTCGAACGCATTGACCAGAGTGTTGTCAGCCCTGCTCAAACACAAGCGCAGCTACATCGTTTTCCCCCAGGTGGAGGGTTTGCCCACAGTGAAAGCTGACTTTTATGCCCTGGGACATATCCCCAACAACAATGGTGCCATTGATGGTACACATGTGGAATTTGTCCCCCCCTGCAAAAATGAACAAGTGTACAGAAATCGAAAAAGTTACCATTATATGAATGTGCAGATGGTGTGTTTGACAGACCAGTACATCTCTCATGTGAATGCCAAGTATCTTGGCTCTGTGCATGACACTTACATTTTGAGGAATAGCAGTATCCCTTATGTGATGGGTCAACTCCAGAGGCACAGGGTGTGGCTAATAGGTGAGACCAAGGTCCCCACACAGTATGAATAGGTGTCTGGGTATGGTGTAGTCACTGAGGGTTAGTGTGTGTCTAACACATACCCCTCGACATTTGCAGGTGACTCTGGTTACCCCAGCCTCTCATGGCTAATGACCCCAGTGAGGAATGCCAGGACAAGGGCAGAGGAACGCTACAATGAGGCACAAACTAGGCGGTTTATTGAGAGGACGTTCGGCCTACTGAAGGCCAGATTCCGGTGCCTCCATCTAACAGGTGGCTGCCTATACTGCTCACCGAAGAAGGCATGCCAGATAATCGTGGCATGCTGCATGTTGCACAACCTGGCATTGCAACACCAGGTGCCTTTTCTGCAGGACGATGGGCCTGATGATGGTCTTGTGGCAGCTGTGGAGCCTGTGGACAGTGATGAAGAGGAGGCAGAGGAAGAAGATATTGACAACCAACCAACATCATCATGCAGTACTTCCAGTGACACACAGGTAAGAGACTGGCACTGCTCATCTCATATCTGACTACTGTTGGACATTGTATAAGTCAACCTCTTAACCTCTGTCTATGGACACTGACAGTTCACTTTTGCTTTCCATTTCACAGATCTGGGTACCTCATTCTGCCTTCTGCTATATTTGCTGCTGCCCAACAACTGTCATTCATTGGTGTGAGCAAATGAACATTTACATTGTTATTTGTGGATGATGTTGTAATTATACATTTGTAAAAGAACAGACTGACTCCAGATTGTTTTGTGATTCAACGGTGTTTATTTATGGTCTAATTTGTATAGGGGTATGGGGAAGGGGCTGGGGTGATGGTGGAGGAAGGTCCATAGTAGAGTCCAGGCTCTTGGTAGCACAGGTGCATTGTCCAAGGGGGCATAGGAGGGGGAGCAATAGCAGTTCAAGTCGGACAGGGTAACAGAGTAGGAAAGAAGGGTGACAATCAGGAGAGTCTTATTTCCTGGCAGGGGTCTTGGCAATGTTCTCTGTCTTCTGCCTGGGTCGCAGGGACCGTTTCCGGGGTGGTTCTCCTTCTGCGGGGGTGGGGTGGTGGTGGCCTATTGGTCCTGTGGCGGGGCCTCCTGTCCTCTAGCGCCAGCGGACGTGGAAGGCTTTTCATCGGTTGGGCTGGAGTCAGGGGCCAGGTGGTATGCCAGTCTCCCTCATGGTGTTGGCCATGCCTGCCAGCACCCCTGCAATGGTGACCAGGGTGGTGTTAATGGACTTCAAGTCCTCCCTGATCCCCAGGTACTGTCCTTCCTGCATCTGCTGGGTCTCCTGAACTTGGCCAGTACCGTGCCCATGGTCTCCTGGGAATGGTGGTATGCTTCCATGATGTTGTAGATACATATACACTGGACAACAGTGGAAAAGTAAATAAGGCCATAGATGATATAAAACAGGTCAAGAAAGAAGCAAAGCAAATACATATGGGTGGCATCTGGGAAATGGTAGAGACATGTCTTAGCAACTGGGGATCCTGGCTTTTAGAAGTTGTGATAATAGGGGTTGCTTTTGTGATAACACTGTGGCGGTCATTCCGAGTCTTTCGGGCGGCGGTAGCCGCCCGCCAGGCAGGAACCGCCATTTGGCCGCTACGCGGCCAAAAGACCACTGTCGGCATTCCAACCTTCCCGCTGGGCCGGAGGGCGCTAACCATGTTAGCGCCCGCCGGCCGAGCGGGAAGGAGGCCTGCAACACAGAAGCCGGCTCCGAATGGAGCCGGCGGTGTTGCGGCCGTGCGACGGGTGCAGTTGCACCCGTCGCGCTTTTCACTCTCTGCTAGACAGACAGTGAAAAGCCGGCCGGGGCCCTGTTCAGGGGCCCCTGCACTGCCCATGCCAGTGGCATGGGCGGTGCAGGGGCCCCCAGGGGCCCCAAGACACCCGTTACCGCCAGCCTCTTCCTGGCGGTGACAACCGCCAGAACCAGGCTGGCGGTAAGGGGGTCAGAATCCCCATGGCAGCGCTGCTTGCAGCGCTGCCATGGCAGATTCGCCCAGCCGGGGCAAAAACGGCGGGAAACTGCCGGCCCCGGTTTTCTGACTGCGGCTTTACCGCCGCGGTCAGAATGGGCTATGAAGCACCGCCAGCCTGTTGGCGGTGCTTCCGTCATCCGCGACCCTGGCGGTCATAGACCGTCAGGGTCGGAATGACCCCCTGTGTGTGTTCATACAGGTATGCCCTACCTGCATTAGTATTCTCGTCACTGATTGCTATAATACAGGTAGGTCTCATAGGCAAGGGGACCAACATACATTTGGCAACAGTGACAGGTTGAAGGGCAGAGAGAAAGTAATACCATTGAAAGAGATAGTGTAGGATATCATTGAATATCAGAGGGTAGAATGTGGGCTCTCAATTCTTGTGTGGTAAGGAATCCATCTTGTTTTCTGAACAGTCCAGAGATACTCAATGAAAAGATACTGCCTTTTGTTGAAGTACATGACCTTGATGAACCCTTGTTTTTCTGATTTTATGCATGTAATGCAATTTGATGCAAGGCTTGCTCAAAAGACAGCACTCGTGATATACCACAGCATGGCAGCTCAGCACTAATGTGTTATGTTATGAAGACACCTGCCGTTGTCTTACATGTTTCTCAATTTCAAGAAAATTCACCAACTGACAGTAGGGGAAACACATGATTATTTTTATGTACTTGCTTACAATGCAATATTAATGTGATCTGATTGTATAATAGATATAAACATTATGTAATCTTACATGGCGACAGCTGGACGCGTGGTCTATATATGTGTGATTGCGGAGCAATGACTATCTGCTAAATACTCAAAGGACAATTCATGAGATCCCCTTTTGTGGTTTACAGGAATAAAATATTACGTTATACTTCTGCAATTTGTTCAGTTGGATTCAGGGTCAATTGTCCCCATGTCACATTATAACATTTTCTCTTTTACTACAGCTGGATAGTGTTTGTCTATGATTTGGGCCTGAATTTAAAGAGTGTCTTCTACAAAATGAGTTGACCCCACACTTGTCGGTCAGAGCAGATACCTCACAACAGCCTCCAACCCATGCACCTTCAACCAAACTCAGCAGACGTACACCTCCTACAACCACTACCTCTTCCTCCACTCCCAAACCCCCTCCATCTAACCTTACCCGTGTGTCAAAAAAACTTTTCCTAGCTAACTTGAACCTCTTCCCTACACCTCCCCCTGTACTTCCCCTAAGGCCAGGATGTCTAGTTCCCAGCCCAGCACCTCAGCCACCAAATCTGCATCCGTTGTGGTTCCTGCTACTCCAGTACAGTCAAAGGGGGCACCAGTCAGAGCTGCCAGTGTGCCACAGACAGAAAAATAGGACCACCCTATTCCACCACCTGCAAAGCTCAAAAAGGGACTGACTTCCAGCAGGGGACACCCACCCCACCCACCCAGCAAGGCCTCGCCCAAACACCGAGTGGACAGTGCCAAGGTCCCTGAATCGACTTTCAAGATGGGGAAGGGCCACAAGCCAAAGGGCACATCACCTCTGGGCACGTTGTCAACCGGTGAGGGGCTGGTGACCACCAAATCATCAAGGATGGCAGCCACATGCACCACAGTCACCACCGCCGCTCCAACCGCCACCTGCACTGCCACCTGCACCGCCGCTGCCACAATGTCAGTCTGCAGCATCCTTCACAATTATCAGCCATCCAAGGCTGCCGGAGACGGTATGGCATCTCCATCCACCGCAACAGTCACTTGCACCACGGCCAGCACTAGCAGCATCTCCACCGCCGCCTGCACCACCATCAGCACCGCCACTTGCACAGCTGATGCCACTCTGTCAGACGTCATCCCCGTTCCCAGTGTGCAGCCGTCAGAGTCTGCAGGTGACATCCTGGACCCTGGACACGCCACTTGAGACACTACCTCCAGCAATGAAACGAACCAGAAATCGGAGGCCTAAGTCGCTGCAGAATGGAGTGTGGGTCTGCCTCCATGGAGTATCATGCTACCTGTTCCAGGTACATCATGTGGCTGATACACTGAGGTGAGACGAAGTCAACTGCCACACCCCAGGTTCAGCATCACTGGGCACAAAGCCCCCATCAGAACCAATGGAGAAAAGCATCCACAAACCCAGTCCTTGGCAGGATGAAGCACTCTGGGCACAAAGACCCCTCCAGAACCAGTGGAGAAAAGCATCCACTAACCCAGTCCCTGGCAGGATGAAGCACTCTGGGCACAAAGCCCACTCCAGAACCAGTGGAACATGTCACCCATTTGAGAGACTGTGGCTTTCCACTCCCCAGGACCAAGCAGTGGGCAAACTACCCACTTGAGAGACTGTGGCTTTGCACTCCCCAGGACCAAGCAGTGGTCAACCCACCACCTTGAGAGACTTGAGAGACTGTGGCTTTGCACTCCCCAGGACCAAGCATTGGGCATGGAGCCCCCTCAAGGAGTAGTGGCGTTGTACCATCATCCAGCTGAGGTGCCCCCCTCCCCTTCCCCCTGATGTGCCTGTTTTTTTTTTTTCAACCTGATGCCCCTGCAGTGTTCTCTCTGTTTTGAGGCAGGTGTCATGTGTGGGCTTCGCCCATGCTTTTTGGGACCACTTGTCCATGGACATTTCATTCATGGGACAGTGTACGGACTTGTGTACTTGCTGTAAATATTTGTGCATACTTGTTATTTGCTGTTCTCTTGGGCTATCTGATTGTTCGAATATTACACTAGTTAAGCTCATTTCGTTTTGTCCTTGCGTTCTTCCAGGGGGTGACGGGGTGTATCTGTGATGTTATTGGATATGTGTGTGTTGCTGTGGGTGGGGTTGGAGGTGTTGCGTTTGCGTGTGTGTGTGTCACTCTCTTTTCCCTCCTCCATTCCCCTGTGTACTAGGTGCAGTACTCACCGTCGTCGTCGCCGCCGCCTTCTTTCCAGTTCGTGGTGCATTAATAGATATAGCAACATGGGCAGGACCTATAACTCAGGCTCCATGGCGTCCTGGTTCTTCATTGAGTTTCGATAGGTGAGTGGTTTCCCTTCTGTGTTCAGTTTCCACCATGCTTTTGATGGCATTGGTACCACCCCGGAAAAGCTGGTGGATTGGTGCCTTGTAATAGTGTGGGCGGTACATTGTGTTACACCTGGGGTGTTTGTTGCTACTGCCTTGGCGGTTGGAGTGTTAAAGTGGTTGCCTGTGTTCGCGGTTTCCGCCATGGTTGTGATTCCATTTTTTTAACAACCGGCTTGTTAACGGTATTACCGCCACTTTAACACCGACCGCCAGGGTTGTAATGAGGGCCTAAGTTCTCTCCATTTGAGTTGTTGAAAGGGAGAAAAGACAATGGGGGTCATTACAACATTGGTGGTAAAAGGCGCTTACTGCCGTGCAGAAGACCGCCAATACACCGCCGCAGCCGCGGTAGACCGCCACAGCTATTATGACACACATCTCGGAATCCGCTGAAATTCAGACAGCCACACAACAGTGCCACACCAAAGGTCAGTGATAAACTGGCGGAAACAAATCCTCCACGCCAACAGAAACACGCCCATGCTATTACGACCCACGAATCCACGCGGCGGTCTTTCAACCGCGGTATTCCATTGGCGGTACGCACTGCCGCGCTCAAAATACACACACATCTCCAAAACACCACCACATTGGACAATTACAAATACACAGACCTGATACACATATAAACAACACTCCCACACACCCAATACAATATAAAACACACACCCACATCACCCACAAACCCCTACAACCAGAAATTCTGAAAGAAGGCCAGAGAGACAGCACAGCAATTGACAACCCCATCACACAGAGGCACACAACACCATCACCCACACAACATCCACACACAAAACACAACACACCACTACACTCACCACAACCATCACCACATACACCACCCCACACCTCACCCACACCACCACATGGCACGCCAAAGACACCCCCGCTTCTCCGAGGAGGAGCTCAGGGTCATGGTGGAGGAAATCATCTGGGTAGAGCCACAGCTATTTGGCTCACGGGTACAGCACACATCAATAGCCAGGAAGATGGAGTTATGGCGCAGAATAGTGGACAGGGTCAACGCCGTGGGACAGCACCCAAGAAATAGGGAGGACATCAGGAAGAGCTACGGGGAAAGGTGCATTCCACGGTCTCCAGGCACAACATTGCGGTGCAGCGGACTGGCGGCGGACCCCCACCTCCTCCCCACAACTAACAACATGGGAGGAGCAAGTCTTGACCATCTTGCATCCTGAGGGCCTCGGAGGAGTCAGTGGAGGATGGGACACTGGTAAGTCAAATCTTAACTATCATATCCCCCACCCTACCCGCATGCTCTCACACACCCCCACCCTCACACCCTCCCCTCCCCTATCACTCCAACTCCTCACTAATGTACCCATAACACAAACTACCCATCCCAACAACAAGCCCTGCATGACACAACTAAGCATGGTCACCCCTCACTGAAGCATGCTCACTGCACATACCCAGAACACCCCCCCACCCATCATCACACAAGCCCCCACACAGGAATGCGTGCACTGGGGTACACGCACACCCACCCATTGCACACCATTACACACACACATGCAATAATCATGCTCTTATGCCCCTGCAGGAACCCGAAGGACCATTACCACACCAGAGGGTCCAGACAACACTACTCCACCCACAGAAGAGGCCCACAGTGACGAGAGCAGCTCTGCCCTACTGGATCTTGATGACCAGCCCGGACCATCGGGGGCCTCAGGACAGTCGGTTCCCCTTGCACAGGCACAGCCCAACACCGACCTTCCGCCCTCTGGTAACACCAGCACAGCACCCACCCAGCGGGCCCAAACCTCCCTACCCAGGACAGGTCAATCAGCTGTGTGTCCACCACTACAGGGCACCCAGGGTAACCCACCACCCCAACAACAACAGGGACCTGGGGGCAGTGGTAGTGGGCACACGGTCCAGGGAACGGAGGCACAGGAACATAGGGGAACTGGGAGGGCTGCTGTGCGACAGAGGGAGGACAGGCCAAGGGAACCAACTCTCCACGAGGCCCTCTCCTCCATCATGGGAGCATACCACCACTCCCAGGAGACGATGGTGACGGTCCTGGACAAGTTGCAGGAGACCCTGCAGGAGGAGCAGTATTTGGGGTTCAGGGAGGAGCTCAGGACCATCGGCTCTGCCCTGGGCACCATCGTAGGGGTGCTGAAGGACATACAGCAGACCTTGAGGGACACCGTGGCACTCCAAGGGGCCCCTGACACTAGCCACGACAATGAACTGCCCACCACCTCCGCCGGCGCTAGTGGACAGGACGCCCCGCCACAGGACCACCACACCAGCACCCCATCCCCTGCAGCCACCACGCAAGCGGTCCCTGAGATCCAGGAACAGGACAGAGCAAGATGGCAAGACACCCCGCCAGGAAATAAGACCACCCTGATTGTCCTCCCACTGTCCCACTTTGATACCCTGTCCATATTCGAACAGCCCCAGCTCCACTTCCTATGCCCAGATGGGCAGTGCAACTGTGAGACTAATAAACTGGTCTCTGCCATGGACATTCCTCCACCATCCCCAATCGCCATTTTACAACCCCCTTCATTTTTTGAGCACTTAAATAAACACCCTTGAAACACAAAACAATCTGGAGTCAGTCTATGATTTGGTACTTTGTATTATCAATGACAGTGTCATAATGGCTGTACCATTGTGAGGCTAACATACCTATGTCACACATCACAAGACCATGAAGGATGCAAACAGTTGACACGTAGGTTACCACACCTGTGAAACTGAAATGGAAGGGTACAACTCAGTTAACAAATCTTCCTCAGCTTCATCCTCATCACTGTCCACAGGCTCCACAGCTGCTACAACACGTCATGTGGATCATCCTCCTGCAGAAAAGGCACCTGGCGTCGCAAAGCCAAATTATGGAGCATGGAGTAGGCGATGATGATGTCGCACACCTTCTTCGGTGAGTAGAATAGGGATCCACCTGTCATATCGAGGCACCTGATCCTGGCCTTCAGGAGGCCGAAGGTGCATTCTATCACCCTCCTAGTCCGCCCATGGGCCTCATTGTAGCGTTTCTCTGCCCTGGTCCTGGGATTCCTCACTGGGGTCAAGAGCCAGGAAAGGTTGGGGTAACCAGAGTCCCCCAATAGCCATACACGGTGCCTCTGGAGTTGCCCCATCATATCAGGGATGCTGCTATTCCGCAGGATGTAGGTGTCATGCACAGAGCCAGGGAACATAGCATTTACCTGCGAGATGTACTGGTCTGCCAAAAAGACCATCTGGACATTCAGGAAATGATAACTCTTCCTGTTCCTGTACACCTGTTCAGTCCTGTGGGGGGGGACCAGAGCTACATGGGTCCCATCAATGGCACCTATGACGTTGGGGATATGTCCAAGGGCATAAAAGTCACCTTTCACTGTAGGCAAATCCTCCACCTCAGGGAAAATGATGTATCTCCTTACGTGTTTCAGCAGGGCAGACAACACTCTGGACAAGACGTTGGAAAACATAGGCTGGGACAGCCCTGATGCCATGGCCACAGTAGTCTGAAATGACCCACTTGCAAGGAAATGGAGCACTGACAGCACCTGCATGTCAGGGGGGATTCCAGTCGGATGGCGGATTGGTGACATCAGGTCTGGCTCCAACTGGGTACATAGTTCCTGGATAGTGGCACGGTCAAACCGTTAGTTGACGATGACATGTCTTTCTTCCATTGTCAACAGGTCCACCAGCGGTCGGTACACCGGAGGATTCCGCCATCTTCTCATATGTCCCAGCTGACGGTGCCTACGAAGGACAACAGCGAAGAACCAGTCACTATTCCTCCAGGTATGTACCAACAGTTACACACAAGACTACAACAGACACAAAACCCTTCCTGTATGTGTGTTGAGTGTAGGCCTAGCTATGTGTGACGCAGTCGTGAATGAAGCCATGTGGGCCCCTGAAATGGCGGGTGCCTGACCTCTAAACTGGGACAATGGGATTGTGGGGTAACTGCGCTGGCGTTGCACACCGTCGTGGTAGGCGGTCGTAGACCGCGGCGCAATGCTGCATTGGTTAACATTGGACCCTATGGGTCCCAGGAGACAATGAACAGGTGCGCCGGTGGTGATGATGCGCACCGCCGCGGACGTCACCGCCGCGGACGTCACCGCCATTTTCTATCTGTTCAATCACTAGATACCTGACCTTCGACAGGAGAGGACCTACACTGCTAGTGCTGCTGCGACCTTGGCCTGGAAGCGACGATGGCTGCTGCGTCTGGGAAAGGGCCCCTGCCTTCACTGCACAGGAGTTGGAGAAACTTGTGGATGGGGTCCTCCCCCAGTACACGCTACTCTACGGTCCTCCAGACCAACAGGTTAGTACACAGGGAGCACGTTGGATGGGCTAGGCCTGGGTGGAGAGGGCTGGGTGGAAGAGGGAAGGGGGCAGAGTTCATAGAACATTAATGCATGGGAATGAATGGGCCACATGGCCAGAGTAGGGAGGGGGCCACTCACAACGACGGTGCAGTTGGTAATGACTGTACCTCTTCCCTTGTGCATGTCATGTAGGTCAGCGCCCACCAGAAGAGGGACATTTGGCGTGCCATCGCCAAGGAGGTCCGGACCCTGGGGGCCCACCAGAGACGGGGCACCCACTGCCGGAAGAGATGGGAGGACATTCGCCGCTGCAGCAAGAAGACGGCGGAGTCTCAGCTGGGGATGGCCTCCCAACGTGGGAGGGGTGCCCGTCGCACCATGACCCCCCTGATGTTCCGGATCCTGGCGGTGGCCTACCCGGAGTTGGATGGGCGCTTGAGGACATCACAGCAGACACAAGGGGGTGAGTACAACCTCATTCTGCGGACTTTGCGTGCAGTGGAGGTGTCTGGGTGGGGGAGGTGGGCTGTGGGTGTCCCTAGGCCAGGGCGAGTTAGGAAGGCAAGGCCCCTCCGTAATGTAGGCCATGTGGCACTCAACCCCACCTCAGCAGAGTGCCAAGTCGAGGTATAGTTGCCCCTGTGGCATCCATGTGCGCACATGTCCACCATTGCCATGTAGACCATAACCCAGAAATTGCATGTGCAGAGTGCAGGAGCACGGTGTTATGCAGGGGGCTGCTGCGTCTGTCTTGTCCGCCAACGGTAGCGGAATGCCATGCACTAAAACTCTCTTTCTTCTGTCTCCCCCCCTTTTCCTGCTCTCCCTGTCCTTTTGTACTTCAGCATCAACAGGCGGAGGTACAGTGGCACCGGAGCACGAGGGAGCTGCATCCCACATGGCCATGGAGGGCCACACCACGGACTCTGAATGCACCAGTGGGACGGAGGGTGAGGGGAGCTTCACGTCGGCCACCGGATCACCAACCAGCGACACGGACTCGTCCGCCGATGGGAGCTCCCCTGTGGTGGCGGCACCATCTGTGCCCCCCACTTCAACAGGAACAGCCGCCACCTCCCCTACCAGCACTGCCCTCCCAGCAGCCCCTCAGCGTTCGCCCGTGCCCGCTCACCCAGGAGGTTGGGCATCACCTTCGCCCCAGGCACCTCAGGCCCTGCCCCAGTCACCCCTGCTGCCCTCAATGAGGAGGCCATTGACCTCCTCAGGTCACTCACTGTTGGGCAGTCTACCATTTTGAATGCCATCCAGGGTGTAGAACGAGAGTTGCAACACGGTAATGCATTCCTGGAGGGCATTCATTCTGGTCAGGCTGTCCTTCAGCGAACCCTGCAATCTCTGGCCTCAGCACTGATGGCAGCCATTGTCCCTGTGTCTAGCCTCCCCCCTCCAACTTCCTCCACCCAGACCCAATCCCCTGTACCCCAGCCCATCCCAAGCACACCTACAGACCAGCATGCACACAAGTCAACACACAAAAGTAGCTCAAGCAAACATAGGCACCACACATCCCACAGGCACTCACACAAGCATCACACCCATACGGACACAGCAACATCCACTGTCTCCACTGTGTCCCCCTCCTTCTCTTCTCCCTCCTCCCTCCTCCCTCCCAGTCTCGTCTACACACACACCTGCATGCACCACATCTACAGGCACCATGAGTCGCACAAGGAGACCCAGCACCCCATGCCGTTCACCTGCACTCACCACCTCCACTGCCATTTACACGTCCCCTGTGTCCTCTCCCAGTGTGTCTGTCGCGCCCCCTCCCAAAGTACACAAACGCCGGCAATCACTCACCCAACATCCATCCACCTCACGACAGCCTCCAGTACCTGCACCTGCACCCAAAACAGCTAAATTGACACCTCCTACAACCACCTCCTCTTCCTCCACTCCCAGACCCCCTCCAGCTACCCATCCCAGTGTTCGTCAGAAACTGTCCCTCTGTAAAATTGACCTTTTTGCCCCCATCTCTCCTCCAATTCATCAGTCCTGTCGTAGCGCCTCAGCCAAAAATCCTCCAATACCAGTGGTGGCTGTTCAAGGCTTGTGGAGTGCACCGGCCACTAGGGCAGGCAGTAGGACCCGGAGCCAAGGCACTGGCAGCCCACCCCATGTAAAGGCTCTAAAATTGGAGAGTGGACTACAGGACCGTGTTAAGACTCCTGGTGGGACAGCAACTGGCATGGATTCAAAGGGGATTGGTGAGTCAGCTGTGACTCCAACAAAGGTGGGAAAGGTCCAGAGGAAGTCTGCCCAGCCTCTTGTGAGTGTCACGGCGGAGAAGTGCGCCATCATTTCCGGCGGTCCAGACACAACCGCCAGCACCGTCGTCACTGGTCAGGAGACCACCGCCAGAGTCACAGCCCAGGAGGGCCCAAGTATTGTCACTGGTCAGGAGACCACCGCCGGAGTCACAGCCCAGGAGGGCCCAAGTATCGTCACTGGTCAGGAGACCACGCCGGAGTCACAGCCCAGGAGGGCCCAAGTATCGTCACTGGTCAGGAGACCACGCCGGAGTCACAGCCCAGGAGGGCCCAAGTATCGTCACTGGTCAGGAGACCACCGCCAGAGTCACAGCCCAGGAGGGCCCAAGTATCGTCACTGGTCAGGAGACCACCGCCAGAGTCACAGCCCAGGAGGGCCCAAGTATCGTCACTGGTCAGGAGACCACCGCCGGAGTCACAGCCCAGGAGGGCCCCGGCTGCCACAGCCCCGCTGGGCAATGATGGAACATCATGCCACACACCAATGCCCGGTGTAGAGAACCTCATGCCACACACCAATGCCCAGTGTAGAGAACGTCATGCCACACACCAATGCCCAGTGTAGAGATCGTCATGCCACACACCAATGTCCGTATCAGAACCGCCATGGCAAGGCACCGCTGAACAGGGCAAAGCACCGTTGAACAGGGCAAAGACCGCCATGGCAAAGCACCGCTGAACAGGGCAAAGACTGCTGAACAGGGCAAAGACCGCCACGGCAAAGCAGCGCTGAACATGGCAAAGACCGCCATGGTGAAGACCGCTGAACAGTCCTGAACCGCCATGGCAAAGCAGCGCTGAACAGGGCAAAGACCGCTGAACATGGCAAAGACCGCCATGGTGAAGATCGCTGAACAGTCCTGACCCCGCCATGGCAAAGCAGCGCTGAACAGGGCAAAGACCGCCATGGTGAAGACCACTGAACAGGGCAAAGACCGACATGGCAAAGCACCGCTGAACAGGGCAAAGACCGCTGAACATGGCAAAGATTGCCATGGTGAAGACCGCTGAACAGTCCTGAACCACCATGGCAAAGCAGCGCTGAACAGGGCAAAGACCGCCATGGTGAAGACCGCTGAACAGGGCAAAGACCGCCATGGTGAAGACCGCTGAACAGGGCAAGCACCGTGTATGAATGAAAAGGTCGCCACATCAGGCATCCTTATCCCATGTGCAGCTGGGACAGTGACAGGACATGAACTTTCACGGGTAGACTCATCCAGTCTGGGCACCAGTCCCACCCAGTACCAGTAGAGAACTGCATCTACTTGAGAGTCTGTGGCTTTGAACTCCCCAGGATGGTCCAGTGGGCAACCCACCCACTGTAGAGACTTGTAATACTGTGGCTTTGCACTCCCTAGGATGGTCCAGTGGGCAACCCACCCACTGTAGAGATTTGTGAGACTGTGGGTTTGCACTCCCCAGGATACATCAATGGGCATGGAGCCCCGTCGTGGATCTGGCTTCGCATTCATCTGGCTGAGGTGCCCCCCCTTCCCTTCCCCCTGAGGTGCCTGTAGTATTTCGATCTGATGCCCCGGCAGTGTTCTCTCCGATAGTGGTCAGGTATTGTTTGTGGGCCTCGCCCATGCATTTTTGGACTGTTGGTGCACGGACATTGTTGTGTACATATCTGCACTACTTCTCGTATTGTATATATAATTATGAGTGATTTTGAGATATATATCTGTATATTTTTGAATGACATGTATATTGGCACATTATAATGTTTGACCGAATTTCGCATTGTCTATTCATTCTTCCGGGGGGATTGTGGGTTGTTTCAGCGATATTTTGTGAATGCATTGGTGTGTATGTTGTAATATGCGAGGGTGGGGGTGTTTGGTGGGTGTCCCCCTAACTTTTGCCTCTCCCCTCCCCTGTGTCGTAGGTGCAGTACTCACCGGTGTCTTCGGCGCCTACGTAGCTGTTGGTCGTAGAGGAGCAGAAAGACAAGGGCAGGGAGTATTTGTAATTCCAGCTCCATGGTGTCCTCCTTCCTCGTGGGATGTGTTCAGGTGAGCGTTTCCCCATAGCAAAAGCTGTTTCCGCCGTCTTTTTATCCACGGTGAAACCGCCCCGGAAAAGGTGGCGGATTGGCAGGTTGTAATAGTGTGGGCGGTACATTGTCTCCCGCCTGTCTGTTGGCGGTAACCGCCGCGCTGCTTCTCTGTACTGCCGTGGCGGGCGGTGTGTTAAAGTGGCTGTCTTTGTTGGCGTTTCCGCCAGGGTCGTAATTCCCTTTTTTTGTCCGCTAGCCTGTTTGCGGTATTTCCGCAGCTTTAACACCATCCGCCAGGGTTGTAATGACCACCAATATGTTTTTTTGTCCTTCTTGGATGTCCAAGTGGCTGAAGAGTGTGTCTGATGTTGAAAATCTGGTGATTTTGGTCAAGGAGAATGTTGACCTGGCTCAGAAAAAACAAAAGAGCTGATACGATCAAAAGAAAGGCACAAAGTCTGCAGAAGTTCAATTTGGGATTTGGTGAGTATTAAATCCACTGTTCATGTGCAAAAAGAAAGAAACAATTTTGGTGACCCTGTGAGAGTGGAGAAAGTATGTGGTAGGGTGATTAAAATCTCTGGAGGTCATTGGTGGAATCTTTAACGAGTGGTGAATGTGGGGGAAGAGGTGCATGACCATGTTAGTGTAAAAATAAGTTCCTCGGGTTTCTCTGAGTGTATGCCAACTACCAATAACCCTAACATTCAGTTACTTATCCTTCTTCTTGCACAGTTCTAGTGGGCTTAGAACATGGGAGAGGGTTTGAAATGGGCCATTACTGATGTGGGAGCTGGGAGTATAGTCGGGCCTGTGTGTACCTCTTGTGCAGCTTCATCAACTTATCAAATAAAGCTGTTTTAAATCAGTTACCTGCCTGTAGATATAACTACAAAGAGCTGAAGTGGTGCTGTGTTATCACTCCTGACTGTGGTAAATTATTGTTTTTTTCTGGATGTAATGTGCTGATTTAGGAAAATAGCAGGATTTATTGAGATCTGGGACTCCTCCTGAAGGCTAACAGACTTGGGACCCACGCCCCGACCATGCCAAAACCTTGGCATCATTGTGGACGACAAACTCACAATGACCAAAAGAGTGAACAATGTCACCTCCTTCTAATTCCATGTATGCTCTGCAAAATATTCCACTA
Source organism: Pleurodeles waltl (assembly GCF_031143425.1). NCBI lineage: Eukaryota > Metazoa > Chordata > Amphibia > Caudata > Salamandridae > Pleurodeles > Pleurodeles waltl. The sequence goes on from NC_090440.1 coordinate 1,294,689,785, forward strand.
GCTCCCTACCCACACCAGAAGTACGGTCATCCAGGCCCTCACCTTTAGAAGAATAGACTATGGAAACACACTCTACACTGGCATCATAAACCAACTCTTACAACGACTTCAGCCTACCCAGTATGCCGCCACCAGACTCATCCTCAACATTCTCACATCACGTCCTACCTCAGAGAGCTGCACTGGCGACCATCCAAGAAGCAATGCCAATTCAAGCTACTCACCCATGCATACAAAACCCTTCACAACATTGGACCTGCCTACCTCAACCACCACCTCAGCCTCCACCAACCCAGTAGGAAACTGCACTCAGCCTCACTCTAGCTCATGCAAATAACCAGTATCCACCAGAGAAAGGCAAGAGGGTACTCCTTTTCCACATCACCATCAAACCATGGAGCAACCTTTCAGACCACATCAGGACCTCCCCATCCCTTATTGACTTCTGCAAGAAACTAAATCCCTGGCTATTTGACTAGGATCCTGATTGGCCTACTCATCTACTCCATCACCTGGATACCCCTTGGGTGATAAACATGCTATACAAATCCTCTTGACATGAACAAACAAATCTATAAAATGGAACTAGTAAATACAAAAATGTTCATCAATACAATAACTGAACAGCTGAACAACAGAACAAAACCTAATCATTCACTAAAGAGCACAATACATTTTTTGCCACAAAGCAACACAACACTACAACTGAACACAGCAATACAACAACATATCACAAGATAGAATGGTGATGATTGAGAGCCTTATTTATATGTGATTATTAAGTGTGTACTGAAAGATGGGGGCACACCAAAGAATATAAGTGATTGTAATATTTGCTTGTAAACCTCTGTGTCAGTTGACATAATACAACTCAATAAAATGTTTCCTAAAAAGAGCTACAAGATCACAAAACAAGAATACAACAAAAATACAACTCTAATAACAAAACAATAAGACATCACACCACAAAACACAACATAAAGAGACAATTGCATTGTTATAGTGTTCTCAAATGGTGTAGGTGCTAGGTATTATTTTGTTTTGTATTGGTATGTGGTCAGCTTTTGTTTTGCTGTTGTGATGTGTTTTGTAGGTAAGATGTAGTTGTTGTAGCTTGTGCTTTGGTGGTTGTTGTGGGTTGTTGCTTTGGAATTATGTTCTTGTGTTGTTATTGTGTTGTGTTGTGTTTGTGTGTTTTCAATTGTGGGTGTGGTGTATTATGTGTCATGCTGTGTGTTGAAGGTGCATTGTCGTGTTGCATTACTGTTCTGATATTCTGTTGTTTTATTGTGATGTGGCGTTGTATTAATGCATTGCTGTATCATTGTCAAATGCTAACTGCATTCCATTTGCTTAAATATGCACACATACATTCTTGTCACGTAATACAATCACGCCAAGCAATTTCCATGTTTCAGTAGTAAAAGGCGTGCTCACGATGCTGTGCGTTATTCATCACAAAGGGCCAGAACTTAAGCCAAACAACCAAACCAAACTAATCCAGTGTGTTGCTCAGAAGAAAACCAATTCTGGGTCTTAATGATGCCTATGGGTGACATGGTGACTGGTGGCAGGGAGTGTAGGCTAAGAATCAATTTGTCAATGAGTTGGGGGCAGGCCTGGCCGGGTGGGCTGTCCATGAGCCTGCCATCATTCGAGGGCGCTAAGGCTGTCAGCAGGGGGAGGGAGTGGGGAGAAATCCACAATGAGGCAGCAAGTGCAGGCAATGCAACACAAGAAGAAACAAAGGCAATGGCCCCACCGCATGGGCTGCACGTGAACAAGGCTGCTGCAAGGCACCAACTTATAGAGCAGGCGGCCAAGTTAGAGCCACCCATAGCTGAAAGGGAGTATTTTGATGAATTGGGTTACAGGGCCGCTGACAGACTCCTATTAATGAGGTGGGCTGCAGGGCTGGAGCCGCCTGCAAGTGAGATGAGGCATATTGACAGCCGGATGTATGGACACGTGGACAGGCCCCAATTATCAACCTGAGTGCCTGAGTTAGAGCCGCTCACAAGGCGGGAGCAGCAATTGTTCGGAACAGGTAGCAGGGTGCACAGTGGCAGCATCTGAGGACCCCTGGAGAGTGAAGCCCCCACTGGTTAGAAAGGTAAGCATGGTGCACAGGGACCAGATTTAGGAGGGGGAAGTTACAAGCCTGTGGTGGGGAAGCTTGTTGGGGGAGTGGGATTTGCTGGAAAGGCCGCCTCAGGGCATGTGCGACCTCTGGGTTGCAGGGAGGTATGTGGGTCACAGAGGGTGGGGGAGAGTGGTGAGGCAGGTGCAGGGTCCCAGGGGATAGTGGATATCATGCTGCTGGCATTGGCAGAGGACGGATCACAGCAAGCCAGGGGGCCAGCAGTTGCCCTTGGGGCACCAATGTTGGAGTAGAGTAGGAGGATCTGGAGGTAGGGGAAGGGCAGGATGAGATGGGGGTTAACTAGAGTGACAGAGCAGAAAGAGGATGAGGGGGAAGAGGGGGGAATGATTGTAGTTCACGGAGGAATGAGCACAGTGCAGCAAAGGCACGAAGATCAGCAGGTGGCTGTGCACAAGCACACCAGTCCTGTTGTCTTCTTTGCATGTTACGCGGAGCAGCAGATAGGCAGACTCAGGAGAGTGTGGTGGGACTCACGCACCTGAGGAGAAGAGATGACAGGGCCCATTGCAGTACGTTGGAAGTCGACGGGGAACCAAGCAACAGCAGACAGAAGAAGGTCCAGTGGGGCCTCATTGGTGCCTCTCGCAGGAGGATTAAGGGCAGGCTACAGCGACAAGAGACCTGGGCAGATGGCATAAGCAAAGCGGTATGAAAGGGTTATGACAGCCCTGCTGGACATCATCTGTAGACCCCTGAAACAGTGTCAGTCAATGGTAACATGTACAGGGGAGACCACAGCCCCTACCTGAGCAAGGGTAGAGGATACTGCGGATGAGACTCTAGTTGATTATGACAAGGACAGGCTTGAGGAAGACAAGGTGCGGAATGTGGTTGCTCCTGGTGAGGTAGAGGAGTTGGGGGGCTACGGAAAGGGTAGCATGTTGATGTGTTAATGCCTGGTGTGTTACAGGTGGACAGTGATGCACAGTGCAATGTAGGCCAAGAAAAACAGTCTCAACTGGCGAGGAGGAATGCTTCTGTACAGATACTAACCACCCGGTAAGAGCAGCAGGGGTGCAATAACTGGGCCGATGATGGTGTCCATGGGTATGGACACTGGGAGAGGGTGAAGGAGATCTGCTCCAAAAGGGTATGTCACAGATGTAGAGGTGGGTACAGAGGAGGTGAAAGGAAATGTACAGGAAGAGCAGACTATGCCCACAAAGGACAGTGTGGGGGCTGACAAGTGAGGGGGCAGCGCAGGGTCCACTGGTGGGAGAAAATAGTGAGAAGAAGGAGTAAGTGGAGAGTAAGGAATTTAAGATCAAAAAGTGCCCTCAGTAGGCATGACAAAGCCTTTGGGGGCACTCTTAATGATGGCTACAAAAGAAAAGACTTGGAAAGCAGAGTATGTGGAGATGTTTAAGTTGCTAAATAGGGAGCTGTGTTCAAAAGAGAGGTCGAAGGAGGAGTACAAGCTCTCCAAGAAGCCGAAGGTACCTTTGACAATAGAAAATTGGACCACAGCATGTCTTATATATTATATGCCAGTGTCTACTGTGAAAGGTTTCTGGAGCGATGTGAGTCACTGTTTAAACACATGGACGTCATATGCAAAACTCAGATCACATATAGGGGATATGCCTAGGCACAGAATGATGATGAGTTCAGTGCAAGATTAGAGGTGGGACCAGAGACAAAGTGAGGAGAGCTTGACTCAGACTTATGGCAGCACATCATGGGCCCTGCAAAATTCAGGAAGACTATTCTCACAGCCAGTGGGCTATGAATTGTCTGCCAGATCTTTCAGGGGTGCCCCACCCTGGGGATGGGATGGAAATTCATTAAAGGAACAGATTGCAATGGAGGGAGCCCATTGGGACTTGTACAAAGGGTCATGCACACAAGAGTATTGCAAGTCCCGGCATAACTGCTCAAAGTGTTTGGGGAGACAGGTGCTCATACATTGCTTCGGGGCTGCGAGGGAGGGGACAACAGTGATAGAATGCACTGCAGTAGCAACAGTACTCAGTGGGCCCTGGGCCACAGCAGCAGCCCCAAGCGTTTGGACACAGAGGTGTATGGGGGGGTGCACAGAGATCTGGTGCAAAAGGTTTGTACTCCGGTTAAATTGGACAGGTTGGAGTACTCACTGAGCTTCTATGATCAGGTGGAGGATGCGAGGATACTGCGGGAAGGATTTTGCTGGGGTTTCCAACTGGGTTACGAGGGTGTAACGGACAGGAAAGGGGCAGATAGCTTGTGGTCAGCCAAGGAGAGCAGGCAGGTAGTTCAGGAGAAGCTGAGCAAGGAGGTACAGGAGTGCATGAAGGTGTGCCCCTTTGAGGACTGGCCAATGGCGACATTGACTGTGTCACTGATTGGTGTGGTGCCTAAGAGGGAAGAAGGGCAGTTCTGGCTAATACAGCATCTGTCTTGGCCTGAAGGGGGAGGTCGGTCAATAATTTCATCTTGGAGTAACCGGTGTCCATGTCCTAAACAGTGGTGGATGTGGCAAAGGCACTGGTGGTCCAGGGAAGCAAGGGGGGACAAATGGCAAAATGCAATGTGAAGTCATTCTTTTGGCTTCTATCTGTGCATCCAGATGATTTCCAACTGTTTTGCATGCATTTCAAGGGGCAAGGGTCCTCAGACAAGGCACTATTAATGGGCTGTTCCAAATCCTGTGCACTGTTTGAATCTTTTAGTTCCTTCCTGCAATGGCTTTTTACGTGGCACGCAAGACACGAGCTGATGACACATTACTTGGATGATTTTTTCTTTGTGAAGAAATCTAGCTTTGTGGAGTGCTAGGATACTGGGAAGTTTTCAAGAGCTCAAGGGTGACCTGGGAGTCCCTTTGGCCCAGAGAAAACTGTGCTGTCATTTTTGGGCATTGAGATTGACTTGCAGGAAATGAAAGTGAAGTTGCCACAGGACAAAAAAAGAAAATGCAGGTGCTGTTGCTCATCATCCTAGGCAAGGAGAAGATCAAGGTGAAGGAGATTTGAGTGTTGTTGCAGCACCATTAAATTTGTGCGTAGAGTGATCAGGGCAGGGAGAACATTCTGCAGGAGGTTTGGCTCTGTGTTTCTCATTATTCCATCATGCGCTTATCTGCATGGGTCAAGGAATATCTCAGGATGTGGGGCTTCTTTTTAAATTCTTTTAATGGGTTTCCTTTGTGTATGGAGTGTGACACAAATTGGGATGTACAGATGTTCTCAGATGCAGCAGGTGGCCTGGGTTTCAGCCTCTATTGGCAGGGTCATTAGTGTGCCCATGAGTGGCTGCTACAGTGAAAGGTGGGGAGCAGAAACATCCCATTCTTGGAATTCTTTCCACTGGTGGTAGCCATTTCGTAGTGGAGAGAGAAGTTGCTGCATGGAAGGTGCTGTTCAGGGTAGATAACATGGCTGTGGTACAGATTGTGAACTGACAGTCCTCCAAGGATGAGCAAGTGTTGAAACTGCTGCCTGTTTTTGTGCCAGGATGCCTAAGACATAACATTTTGTTCAAAGCATGAAATGTACCAGAGTGGACAATAACATTGTGGATGCTTAGTCTCGTTCATAGTGGGAGAGATTATGGCGGTCATTCTGACCGCGGCGGTCAGCAGTCGCCGCCCGCCAAGCGGTTCCCTCCGAAAGACCTCTCTGCGGTCAAAAGACCGCGGCGGCCATTCCGGCTTTCCCGCTGGGCCAGCCGGCGACCGCCAGAAGACCGCCGGCCGGCCCAGCGGGAAAGCCCCTCCAACAATGAAGCCGGCTCCGAATGGAGCCGGCGGAGTTGCAGGGGTGCGACGGGTGCAGTGGCACCCGTCGCGATTTTCACTGTCTGCAAAGCAGACAGTGAAAATCTTTGTGGGGCCCTGTTAGGGGGCCCCTGCACTGCCCATGCCAGTGGCATGGGCAATGCAGGGGCCCCCAGGGGCCCCACGGCACCCGTTCCTGCCATCCTGGTTCTGGCGGTGGACACCGCCAAAAACAGGCTGGCGGGAAGGGGGTCGGAATCCCCATGGCGGTGCTGCAAGCAGTGCCGCCATGGCGGATTCCCTGGGCCAGGGGAAAACCGGCGGGAAACCGCTGGTTCCCCTTTTCTGACCGCGGCTTTACCGCCGCGGTCAGAATAGCCCAGGAAGGACCGCCAGCCTGTTGGCGGTGCTTCCGCCGCCCTCCGCCATGGCGGTCATGGACCGCCAGGGTCAGAATGACCCCCTATGTGTGTTGGGCAAGAAGGCGGACAGATGCAAGACGCCCATTTTGGAGCTATTGTGGACAGTAGGAAACACAGGATATTGTAACTGGTGGGAGGGCCATTGGTAGAGTGCACAAGGAGAGCATATGATCAGTAAGTTTTGGAATCTGGGACGCAGAACAGGCCGGTGCGGTGGAGTAGTACTGAAGAGGTGGATCAGTTTATCTAGAACTTGACAAAGAGAGTGTATTGTGACGATTGCTGGAAAACTGGCAGGGATTGCTTTTATGGGAAAGTTTGTTTTCAGCTTTGCACCATCGGTGGGGGAACTGGGCAGTGGATGCTTGAGGGTTGGGCAAGAGAACAGGGGTGCACAGGGTGGTTGAGGTGACTTTTAACGTGGCAGTTATTTTGCAGAAACATTCAGATGTTGCCAGCGGTGTGCCTTTGGGCAAGAAAGGTCTGTTTGTTTCCCACCCTCATGACATGGATGTTCTTTGAAGCTTTTTGCGTGCCCATATTTGCATGGAATTGTACTTGTGGGAGCTGAAGGAGGTGTTGGAAAGAACTCTGAATAGGTAGACGGGTCTAGATTAATGGAAGAGCGTGGGGCAGAAAAAGCCTGCAACAGGCTTTTTTTCTGGGTGCCAGTTGCCTGGAAAGTTTTGTATAAACTTACAGAAGTTTGATTGACGCTGTCATTGCCAAACCACGTGGAAAGGGTGGGGGTGAACAACCTATCACCTGGACTAGGCAGGAAGTTAAAGATTAAATAGGAAGTTAAGTTGGTTAGATGTTCATACATGCCGCCATAGTCTGTAGAAGAAAGTTAAGGTTACAAACTGTAGAACTGCTGGAAGTAGATAGTGCAGGGTAAGGTATGTGGGTGGGACAGTAAGGTTAGGGGGTAGGATAATGGCTAGTTCATTTGATCGATAGCGTAGCTTTAGTTTTGTAAGGCGGAATGACCAGGATATGTATTGTGATCTGCACCTGTTTCATTAAAGCAGCCTTTTTCGACACAATCCAAGTGGTCAGTGGTCTGTGCTGCGCCCCTTTCTCCCCAAGAAGTACTTGACATTTCTGTGACAAGTCTCCGATTGTGACCTTTTTAGTCGTTCTTTTAGTTTGCTCCCCTACTAGTGAGCATGTTGACGCTACCTGCACCTATTTCACTCACTCTGCACCACCTGTTTGTAAGAATGGGCCCGCAAACGCGTTATTTCAATTGACTTTCGGCTCGTGCAGAAACTGGCACATGATTTCTTGGAAATCCAGGAATCACTTTTATAGAGTGCAGTGCCGACTGCGCTGACATATGGGATAGTTTAAACAACTACAAAAAGTTTACCGTCAGCCACACTGGCTGTGTTATTTCAAATAGTTTTAATATGTGCACATCAATGGAAAGAACCTTTGACAAATAGGGTTCTAAAATGGCCAATATTCGCCGTCAACGCTTTGGTGTTACTGCAACGCGTTTGGAGCGCCGAGGTGGTAAATTATGATCATAAAAACATATAACATGTCACCAAAGTAACTGTACATAAATAATGACACATATGACACCTAAAATGTGAATAAGGCATTAACAGTCCTCCAGCACGCTAGCCGTTGCTCTGACATCGTTATTAGAGCAATCAATTCATCTAATTTGTTGGGATGTAAGCTAATGCGCATGGCAGCACTTAAAAACAGCTATAAATGCCTCTTTGTGGATCCCGCAACAAATGATAACCTCTCATCACATTTCCATAAACTCCTTACAGAGCTCCACGTATTTCAGTATTATTCATTATCACAGATACGCCCTGTGATTTTTATCACGTTGTCTTGTTGGGGTGAAAAAAAGCAATAATAAGTACAGACATATCAAGTACAATCAGGTGGAGCACAGCCTCTAATCCCAAAAGAACTACGATCTATCAACGTAAAGCTGTGCTGGGCAAGGAGCAAAAGGCAGAATCTAAATGTTTACCATGAAAATTTAATTTCTGTTAAGTGGTGGTCAGCAAACGGAAACAACCATATTTTCATAAGAGACATCTCGTAATGATGCTATCAGCAACCGGGTTATGTAAAACTCCTAATAACAGAGTGTGTTATCGGTTTCTAAGTGGTTTGAATAGCAGGTGTCATTGTTACCCAACATAATGCCTCTTAATGTATTAAAGGTTTTTTTTCATATTAAATGTTTTACATTAAACCAACATCAACATATGCAAATGTTATTAACCATGTTTATTCACGTTTAAATTGACTATAATTTATGAAGGCCTGAATTTTTAAATGGCTAATGTAGGATGCGAAAGTCTGTGTTGACCACCTAGGCACAGCTTCATGGATGACTGGCTTTTCGTGCTACAGCAGCGACCATCTGCAATGCCCAACCTGCACCTCGCGCTGACAATGACCCCCTTGAGTTCCCCATTAATGCGAATAGCAACTCCCAGCGCGATTTGAGAAGTTAACTCTTCAAAGGGATGAACCTGGTCTCTGTATCTCACCTGCGTTCCTTCACCGTAAGCCTGAACTTCAGACTTCCCCTTGGTCCAGCACAACCAGATAACTGCGAGTGGGGCTTTGTGCTTTTTGGTGCTATTTTCTCCTAAGACCTTCAACACTCTCCTCTCTGGTTCTACTAATTTATGTAATTTCATGCCATTTTATTTATTAACATTTACTCTACACTGGGTTGGAATTTTTCTGGTTTTGTGTTTTTACCTTATTACTGTTTGAGTGCTGCATAAATACTTTAAACATTGCTTCTAAGTTAAGCCTCACAGCTTTTGTCCCAAGCTACAAGAGGGTTAAGAACAGGTTTATTTAGTGACTTGTGTAATTCAGCTTGACAATGACTGTGTTTATTATTGAGTGTGGCTTCCACTACTCTCAAGCAATAACCCAATTTCTGGCACCTTGTTTCATATGGTGAAGCCTCATGTGGCTCTGCCCACTTATACCTTTAGCTGGTGGTCAATCTGCCAAGGGCCACAAACACCACTGTGCATGAAGTCTGCCCTGTTTTAGGGTGTGTCTTCTAATGCATATTTTCATGTTTAGGATGCAAACCATCGCTGGAACAAACATTAAAAATTCAGAAATGACCCTAGGCACTGGTATGAAAAACCCTAGGTGTAAGGAGCACTTCTGTTTTGTTTCACAGAAGGACCCTCCCTGCTTTGGAGGGTTGTCTTTGCAGAACTAAAACAATGCTGAACTAGCTGCTGTGGTATGATGATCTAACCAGTATTCCATATACCCACTGTGGAGATTCTTGACAGGGACAGAAGGTGTCTCTATCACAATAAGAAAGGGAGATGATCTCAAATACTACCATAGGCCCTCAATAACCATGACAATATCCTGCCCGGTGTACCCCCTAAATAAAGAGATACAGGCCCTCATTACAACCCTGGCGGTAAATGCCACCTACCGCTGTGCTGACAGCCACCAATATACAATGACCGCGGCGGTAATCCGCCACGGGCATTATGACCCACACATAGAATAATGCCACAATACAGACACCCACACAAGTCCCCCAGACCAAAGGTCAGTGATAAACTGGCGATAGCAAAACCCACACCGTTACGCCAACAGGAATACAACCACAGTATCACGACCCACAAATCACCGCGGCAGTCTTTCAACCGCGGTAAACCATTGGCGGTACACACCGCCACACTCAAAATACACACATACTTACAAAACTACACCACATTGGACAATTCAAACTACACACACCTGACACACATACACACACCACACCCACACACTCAGACCACTATAAAACACCCCCCCATATTACCCACAACCATTTACGAGAAAAAAAAGATTGCCAACAGAGAGAGACACAAGCCACGACCACCCACTGAATCTGAGGCATAGAACACCATCACCCATACACCATTCACGCACATCACAGCATACACCACAACACATCACCCCACACATCACCCCACACATCCTCACACATATCACGCACACCACGTCCATGGCACCCCAAAGACACTAAAATGTTTTCAGAGGAGGAGCTAAGGGTCATGGTGGAGGAAATCATTCAGGTAGAGCCACAGTTATTCGGATCACAGGTGCAGCAGACGTCCATTGCTAGGAAGATGGAGCTATGGCGGAGAATCGTGGACAGGGTCAACGCCTTGGGACAGCACCCATGGACCAGGGATGACATCAGGAAGAGGTGGAACGACCTACAGGGGAAGGTGCGTTCCGTGGTATCAAGACACCAGATTGCTGTACAGGGGACTGGCGGTGGAGTCCCACCTCCTCCCCCACAACTAACGACAATGGAAGAGCAAGTCTTGGCGATCATGCATCCTGAGGATCTCGCAGGAGTAGCAGGAGGACTGGACTCTGGTAAGTCAAATCATTACTACTATATGCCCCACCCTACCTGCATGCCATTACAACCTCCTACCCCTACCCTCACCCCCATCACTCCACCAACTCACATATACCTCACTACCACAACCCAGCCATCCCAATACCAAGCCCTGCATGCAACAGCAATGCATGGACACCCATCACAGACTTGCATGGGCACCCATCACCCCTGCATGCCCAACAGAGAGAATCACCCAGCCCACAAAATCACCACTCACACAAGGCCAAGCCGACAGGGGAAGTACAATCATACAGGGAAACACACCCATGCACAAGATGGCACACGCAGATACATTAACAATGCATTTGCATCCCAACAGGACCCCTACCCAACATCACTGGAGAGGAGGTGCCAGCTACATCCAGTCCCCCCACAGAAGAGGCCCACAGTGATGACAGCAGCTCTGCACCCCTGGATCACGATGACCAACCTGGCCCACCAGGGACCTCTGGACAGTCGGTTGCCCTGCCACAGTCCCAACCCACCACAGAGCCTCCCCTCTCAGGAAACACCAACACAGCACTCACCCAAAGGGCCCATGCCACTGTCCCCAGGACACATCAATCAGCAGTGTGTCCACCACTACAGGGACCCCAGGCAACGCCACAAACACAGGACGATCAGGGACCTGGGGTCAGTGGCAGTGGGCACACAGTTCAGGGTACAGAGGCACAGGACAACAGGGAAGCTGGGAGGTCTGCTGTGTGACGGGGGAGGACAGGCCCAGGGAACCGACCCTCCACGAGGCACTCTCCAACATCCTGGGAGCATACCACCATTCCCAGGAGACCATGGGCCAGGTACTGGCCAAGTTGCAGGAGAGCCAGCAGCTGCAGGAGGAACAGTACCTGGGGATCAGGGAGGACCTAATAAAAATTTACACCATCCTGGTCACCATTGCTGGTGTGCTGGCTGACATGGGCAAGACCATGAGGGAGGCAGTGGCACACCAACAGGCCCCTTACACTAGCCACACCGAGGACCAGCCTTCCACCTCTGCCGGCGCTAGTGGACAGGAGGCCCCGCCACAGGACCAACAGGCCACCAGCACCCCACCCCCTGCAGAAGGAGAACCACCCCGCAAACGGTCCCTGCGATCCAGGCAGAAGACAGAGAACATTGCCAAGACCCCTGCCAGGAAATAAGACTCTTCTGATTGTCACCCTTGTGTCCCACTCTGTCACCCTGTCCACCTTGAACTGCCATTATTCCCCTTCCTATGCCCCATTGGCCAATGCACCTGTGATACCAAGAGACTGGACTCTAACTGGACAATCCTCCACCATCACCCCAGCCCCTTGCACATACCCCCACACTTGCTGGCACAAAAATAAACACCCTTGAAACAAACACCATACTGGAGTCAGTGTAATGATTCAAAAATGTATTAGTACAACATTATCAAAGCATTGCAATGTATATGTTCAGTGAAATATACTACAGGATGACCTTTGGTGGACAGCAGTACATATAGCAGGAGCCAGAATGGGGCACACAGATCTGAAAAATAGGGAATCCAAAGGGTACAGTTAGTGTCCATAGACAGAGGGTAAGAGGCTGCCATGTACAATGTCCAAAAGTTTACTGAAAAGTAAAGTTGAGTTACAGTCTTTTACCTGTGAGCCACTGGAAGTACTGCTGGATAACGTTTGTTCTGTTGTCCACATCTTCTTCATCTGCCTCCTCTTCCTCACTGTCCACAGGCTCCACTGCTGGCTGCCACAAGACCATCTCCAGACTCATCCTCCTGCAGAAAAGGCACCTGGCGTCTCAAGGCCAGGTTGTGCAACATACAGCATGCCACAATGATCTGGCACACCTTCTTTGGTGAGTAGTACAGGGAACCACCTGTCATATGGAGGCACCGGAACCTGGCCTTCAGGAGGCCGAAGGTCCTTTCAATAATCCTCCTTTTATGCCCATGTGCCTCATTGTAACGTTCCTCTTCCCTTGTCCTGACATTCCTCACTGGGGTCAGTAGCCATGAGACGTTGGGGTAACCAGAGTCACCTGCAAATATCGAGGGATACCTGTTAACCACACACTCACCCTTAGGGACAACCCCATACCCAGACACCTACTTATACTGGGTGGGGACCTTGGTATCACCTATTAGCCACACCGGGTGCATCTGGAGTTGGCCCATCACATAAGGGATGCTGCTATTCCTCAAGCTACAGGCGTCATGCACAGAGCCAGAATATTTGGCATGTACATGGGAGATGTACTGGTCCGCCAAACACACCATCTGCACATTCATCGAGTGATAGCTTTTTCTATTCCTGTAAACCTGTTCATTTCTCCGGTGGGGAACAAATGCCACATGTGTACCATCAATGGCACCAATGATGTTAGGGATATGTCCCAGGGCATAGAAGTCAGCTTTCACTGTGGCCAAATCATCCACCTGGGGGAACACGATGTAGCTGCACATGTGCTTCAGCAGGGCAGACAACACTCTGGACAACACGTTGGAGAACATTGGCTGAGACATTCCTGATGCCATGGCCACTGTAGTTTGAAAGGAACCACTTGCCATGAAATGCAGCACTGACAGAACCTGCACTAAATGAGGTATTCCTGTGGGCTGGCGGATAGCTGAAATCAGGTCTGGCTTCAATTGGGCACACACTTCTTGAATTGTGGCACAATCAAGTCTGTATGTGATGATAATGTGCCTGCCCTCCATTGTCGACAGGTCCACCAGTGGTCTATACACTGGAGGGTGCCGCTATCTCATCACCTGCCTCAGCGGTTGTACCCTATGGAGGAGAACGGTGAGCAGAAGGTCGTATTTCCACATAGAATGCACAACTGTTGCTGAATTTAGATCACACAAGCAGTATGTGAAGTCTAGAGTCAATTGATGGGCCAATGTCTGCTGTGACGCAGTTAGGCGCCATGCCATGTGCCCCCCCCTGAAATAGCAGCTGCGTGACCTGTGAGGAGGGACAAGTGGAAATGAGATAAGTGTGCTGGCGTTGTGCGCCGTGGCGGAAAGCGGTCGATGACTGCAGCGCAGATTCGCATTGGTTATTATTGGGCCCTATGGGTTCCAGGAGCCAATGGTGATGTACGCCGGCGGTGACGGTATGGAATGCACCGCCGTGGACATCACTGCCATTTTCTAACTATTCACTCACTTGTTACCTGACCATCAACAGGAGAACACTTACACTGCAAAGTGCTGCTGTGACCTCAGTCTGGAACTGACAATGGCTAGAGTGTCTGTGGAAAGGGCCCCTGCCTTCACTGCGCAGGAGTTGGAGAGACTGGTGGATGGAGTCCTACCATAGTACACGTTACTCTACGCTCCTCCAGACAAACAGGTGAGTACACTGAGAGCTTGATGTGTGGGCAATGCATGTTTGGAATGGTGTGGATGTAAGCCACATATTGGGGGGTGCTGATGCATCCTGGCCTGAATGCTGCATGAGAGATGGTCAGTGTATGTGCGTCAGGGCATGGGTGAGAACTGGGGGGGCAATGAGTATGCTGGTCTGGACAGGTGAGTAATTTCCTTTGCTGCTGTATTTTCCCTCTAAGTCAGCGCCCACCAGAAAAAGGGTATTTGGCGTGCCATCGCCAAGGAGGTGCGGACCCTGGGGGTCTACCACAGGCGGAGCACCCACTGCTGCAAGAGATGGGAGGACCTGCACTGCTGGACCAACAAAATGGCGGAGGCCCAGCTGGGGCTGGCCTCCCAGCGTGGAAGGGGTGCTTGTCACACCATGACCCCCCTGATGTTCCGCATCCTGGCGGTGGCCTATCCGGAGTTGGATGGGCGCTTGAAGGCATCACAGCAGCAACAAGGGGGTGAGTACAGATCCTGAATAATTACTTTGCGCGCTTTGGGAGGTAGCTGGGTGGGGGATGTGAACTGCGGGTGCCCCTAGGCCAGGGCGATCATGGCAGGGTAGGTCCCTTGTGGGCAGCCTGTGAAGCACTCCAAAACCCAATGGTGTTAGTGGGCACTTACTACTGGGCTGGGTCCTGTGGGTTTCAGGTGTGCAGATGGTGGCGTTAGGCATTGTACCCCATGGGCTTTTGACTACCTTAGTGACTGGTGGGGCATGGCCTAGTGCATAGGGCAGCTCCCTGTGTGTTGTGTACGCCAACGGTAGTGTTGTTGCTGGCATTGACCAAGAGTGTCCTCTGTCTCTCCCCCCCTTTTTGTTTTGTCACCCTATCCTTGTGTGCATTAGAATCATCTGGCGGAGGAGCAGGGGAACCTGCGACGGAGGGAGCTGCATCCCACATGGCCGATGAGGCCGAATCCACTAAGGGTGAAGGCACCAGTGGGATGGAGGGTGAGGGAACACCACGACGGGAACAGGTGGGGAGACCAGTGACAGTAATTCCTCCTCCGATGGAAGCTCGCTGGCGGTGGCGTACACCTCTGTGCCCACTCCAACAACAGGTACAGCCGCCACCCCCCCTACCAGCACCGCCCTCCCAGCAGCCCCTCAGCGTGTTTCACGTGCCCGCTCACCCAGGAGGGTGGGCATCACCTTTGCCCCAGGCACCTCAGGCCCTGCCCCAGTCAGCCCTGCTGCCCTCAGTCAGGAGGCTATTGACCTCCTAAGATCCCTCACTGTTGGGCAGTCAACCATTCTGAATGCCATCCAGGGTGTCGGGAGGCATTTGCAACAACAAATACATACCTAGAGGGCATTCATTCTGGCGTGGTGGCCCAACAGAGAGCATTTCAGGTTCTGGCCTCAACATTGAAGGCAGCCATTGTCCCTGTGTCAAGCCTCCCTCCTCCGACTTCCTCTACCTAGTCCCAGTCCCCTCAACCCCAGCCTATCTCAAGCACACCTTCAGACCAGCATGCACCCAAATCAACACACAGAAGTGGCTCAGGCAAACACAAACACAAGCACCACACTTCATCCCACAGGCACTCACACAAGCACCATCCCCATGCAGACACACCAACATCCACTGCCTCCACTGTGTCCCCCTCCTCCTCATCATCCAACCCCTCCCAGTATCGTCTCCAATCACACCTGCATGCACTACATCCTCATCCACTATGTCCATCACCAGCACGCCCATCACAACACAGCCCTCACGAGCAGTCACCACCCCCACAACCATGCACACATCCTCTGTGTCCTTTCCCAGTGTGTCTGTGTCTGTGTCCCCTCCTCCCAAAGTACACAAACACAAGCACCCACCCACCCAACAGCCATCCACCTCACAACAGCATCCAGCCCATGCACCGTCAACAAAACTCAGCAGGCGTACACCTCCTACAACCTCTCCCACTACCTCCACTCCCAAACCCCCTCCATCTTCCCGTCCCAGTGTGTCAATTTATTTTTCCTGGCAAACATTGACTTCTTCCCTATGCCGCCCCCCCCGTCCTTCCCCTTGGGCCAGGGTGTCAAGATCCCAGGCCAGCACCTCAGCCAACGGCGTCCACTGTGGTTCCTTCAATTACCATAGGATCAAAGGGGGCACCCGTCAGGGCTGCCAGTGTGCCACCGACCCCTGCAAAGGACCAACCCATTACACCACCTGCCAAGGTGAAGAAGGTGCCAGCATGCAGCACGGCCAAGAAGCATGACCCACCCAGCAAGGCCTCCTCCAAAACTGCATCTGCCAGTGCCAAGGTCCCAGCAGCATCTACCAAGGTGGGGAAGGGAAAGAAAACCCAAGGCAATTCAGGCCTCAGAGCCTCCAGGGGAGGGACTGGTGCCCACCATCAGTACAGACAGCCCAGCAACCTGTACCGCGGAAAGCACTGCCGCAGGCACTGCCATCTGCACCGCCACCTGCACCACCCCCTGCACCGCCACCTGCACCACCGCTGCCACAACAACAGTCAGCAGCATCATCCCCAGCGGGCAGCTGCCTGAGGCTGCAGGAGACGGCCTGGTGTCTCCCTCCACTACTACCAGCACCTGTACCATGGCCAGCACCGGCAGCATCTCCGCCGCAGACACCGCAACAAGCACCGCCACCTGCACCGCCATCTGCACTGCCACATTCCCAGCCGGTGCCACTACATCTGTCATCAGCAGCATCCCCAGTGGTCAGCCATCCAGGTATGCAGGAGGCGGCCTGGACCCTTCACCCACCACTTGAAGCACCACCACCAGCACCGGAAATACCAGCAGTTTGCAGCCTAAGTCGCCGCAGGATGGAGTCTGCCTCTGCCTCCTTGGAGTATCATGCTACCTGTTCCCTGCACATCTTGTGCCTCAGTCACCCAGGTGAGGGAATGGGAACGGCCACACCCCAGGTGCAGCATCACTGGCCACAAAGCCCCCTCCAGAACCAGTGGAGATATGCATCCACTATCACTTTCCTTGGCAGGATGAAGCAGACTGGGCACAAGGCCCCCTCCAGAACCAGTGGATATATGCATCCACTATCACTATCCTTGGCAGGATGAAGCAGACTGGGCACAAGGCCCCCTCCTGAACCAGTGGAGATATGCATCCACTATCGCTTTCCGTGGCAGGATGAAGGAGACTGGGCACAAGGCCCCCTCTAGAACCAGTGGAAGAAGGCATCCATTTGAAAGACTGTGGCAAACCACCCACTTGAGAGACTTGAGAGAATGTGGCTTTGCACTACCCACGACCAGGCAGTGGGCAAACCACCCACGTGACAGACTGTGGCTTTGCACTCCCCAGGAGCAGGCAGTGGGCAAACCACCCACTTGATAGACTTGAGAGACTGTGGCTTTTCACTCCCCAGGACCAGACAGTGGGCAAAACACCCACTTGAGAGACTGTGGCTTTGCACCCCCAGGACCAAGCAGTGGGCATGTGGCCCCCTCCAGGAGCAGTGGCATGGACCATCTTCCGGCTGAGGTGCCCCCTCCTTCCCCTGAGGTGCCTGTGTGTTTTCGACCTGATGCCCATGCAGTGTTCTCTCCGTTTTGAGGCAGGAGTCAAGTGTGGGCTTCGCCCATGTTGTTTTGCCCACTGGGCCATGAACTTTTGCAAAGGACAGTGTACGGCCTTCTGTACATATTGCAAATATTTCTGTATAATGTTGTTTACAATCGTTAACTTTATCTGCATATCTCTAAATATCACTATTTGCACTCTATTCCTTTTGTCCTTGCGTTCTTCCAGGGGGTTACGGGGTGTAAATGTACTGTTCCTGCATGTGTTTGTGTGTATGGTGTTGTGGGTGGGGGTGTTCCGTGTTGCGTGTGTGTGTCACTCTCTTTTTCCTCCCCCCTCCCCTGTGTGCTAGGAGCAGTACTCACTGTGGTCGTCGCCACCACCTTCTTTGGTGTTCCTGGTGTATTAGCAGATACACCAGCATCGGCAGGACCTGTAGTTCGGGCTCAATGGCGTCCTGGTTCTTTGTTGAGTGTCGAAAGGTGAGTGGTTCCCCTTCTGTGTACTGTTTCTGCCGTGCTTTTGATGGCGTTCGGACCCCCCCAGAAAAGCTGGCAGATTGGTTGGTTGTGATAGGGTGGGCAGTACAATGAATTCCACATGTCTGTTGGCGGTGACCGTCGCGGTGTTTGTTGCTACCGCCATGGTGATCGGACTGTTAAAGTGTCTGTCTGTGTTGGCGGTTTCCGCTGTGGTCGTGATCCCATTTCTTTTACAGCTGGCATGTTGGTGGTATTACCGCCACTTTATCACCGACCGCCAGGGTTGTAAAGAGAGCCATAATCTGGGATTCTATCCTGGAAGTTATACTACATTATCTGGCTTCTTCACTTATCCATTACTGATTATTTGTATCTCCCTCATCTCGAGGGTGAAACTGCCTTGGTGGTAATATCCTCCCAAGGTGGGAAGGAATTGCCTTTGATGAAGCATGCCAAGATGATGTTGATAAGGACTTTCTGCCCATTACCTTCTATATTGTCTCACTAGGACATTGTCACTATTTATGTTGAAATAGTGCCATTACTCCTGCCATATTTCTGTTGTCTATTGTCATATATAGAAGGTGGCCACACTTTTCCCCTGAAGCCTGGGTACCCCCGGTGGAGATAATGAGTATAATAACCTATGAAATGTCCCCCACTAAAAAATGCATTGCTCTTAAATAGTGGGCGTTGGTGTGGACTCGAACATTATCCATAGTTTAACATGGATCATGGGTCATTGTCTTTCAGATCTAAGGTGTGGTAAATTTTTTATAATGGCGAACTGGTCTCTGAAGACAAAACAAGTGTGGCTGGCAGATGGACTAGTGAAAGTAGCTAACTGGGAGGTCAAGCCATATGTAACTCCCCTTCCCTATCTTGCTGAGCCAGGAACATAGTCTCATATCCAACATGCATTAGTGAGACACTGACAATACAAATTTCTCACAAGGAAGGTTAGTGGGATGAACAATGCTTCTAAATTGTATAAAATACAATCATACATTATGAGAAAAGGGGCACACGTCGTCCTTCTACAAGAGACATGCTGTACATGGAGGGAGATGGCATTTGATCCTCTCAATGAATTGCAAAGTGAGTGAGAGCCCAACTACTCCATACAACATTCTCGATCTACAGTAGGTGGTCTCTTAGGGTGGGGTTGACCTGGGGGTCATTTCCAGGTTACCAATTTCCTCATAGACATGGAGGTGCGATAGTTTATTGAATTACTCCTCTTAATGTTTTTAATGTTTTTACCCTTATCACTATTTCTTTGGATCTGTTTATTGTGGGTATAGACGCTCACTCTATATGGACATTTTGGGTGTGCTGCCTCTAGTGCACAGTTAGTGCTCTAGTTTTTTGGTGGATTTTCCACCTGCTCCTTGCCCATATTTTATTTAAACATGGTCGTGGCAAGGGTAATATTGGCACTTACTTGGGTCCTCTTCATGTTTTTTAAGTTTTAACTACATCGCTATTGATTTTATTTAATTGAATAGCTACTCTTAATTAATATTTTTAATGTTTTAACCATATTGCTATTTCATTGAATCTTTTTGTCGGGGGATATAGATGCTCACTCTTAGGCAGACATTTTGGTTTTGACGCTTGCAGTGCACAGTTAGTGCTCTGGTCTTCTGGGGGATCTTCCTCCTCCTCCCAGCCCATATTTTATTCAAGTGTGGCCGTGGTGCCTGTCTGTGCCTGACTGGGACCAGGGACAGGAGCCCTGGTTCTCCTGCCTGAGCCTCACTGGTGAACTCCCTACCCAGCTTTAGTCCACCAGCCCTGGGACTCGAGAAGCCTTTCTCCCGTGTTTTAATCCTGAATTCAGGCACCTCTGACTGCCATTATTGTGTATATAATCTGATAGCCAAATCTGTTGATCCTGAATCTGAGATAAATTTTTACATCCCTCACTCTGACTCCTCAAGTGACAATTGTAAGGACATATCTATGTCATCTCCTAGATTATATACATATTGTTTTTTTAATAATAACTGTCATTCCATTGTAAAGTACGAATTGGAAATATTCAACTTTCTTATAACTAAATCACTGGATGCTGTTTTTTTTTAATGGAAACCTGGCTTGATGACAGTTCTATATCTGGCATTATTGCCGCACTGCATACCAGTTATCACATAGTAAGGCAGGATTGTTCGGATAGGAAAGGGGAAGAGGTTGCCATCATTGTTAGGACACAGTTTCAATGTGCAATCGACAAACTGCCTCTTTTAGATTGTGAGGC
Organism: Pleurodeles waltl; assembly: GCF_031143425.1. Classification (NCBI taxonomy): domain Eukaryota; kingdom Metazoa; phylum Chordata; class Amphibia; order Caudata; family Salamandridae; genus Pleurodeles; species Pleurodeles waltl. The sequence goes on from NC_090440.1 coordinate 1,294,710,102, forward strand.
CATTCATTTCTCTCTTGGTCTAACTAAAAATGTCACCTTTTCTGGTGCTTTGATTTATCATCCCCGAGGTCCATCTGACAGCTGGGCCCTTTGCTGTAAGAAGCCCTTTCCTCACTCATCCTTAAATGTTCTAACTTCACAATTTGAGGTGATTTAGGCATCCATTTTGATGAAACAAACTGTACGTCCACCTCCGAGTTGGTAGATGACTTTTGGTCCCTGGATGTTCACCTACCTAATCATTCCCCACTCATGCAGTAGGTCATTTACTCAGTCCCCTATTTTTTAGAATCTGAGGAGTAGGTCTGGGTCGAGACCGCAGAGTTTTGGTCCGTGGAATTCCACAGAATTCCAAAAAAGCTCAACGATATTGCTCTTAACTCCGTGAACGTGCAGAAGAAAGCTCGGATGCCAGTTCACGCTGCTTTTCGTGCTCATAAATCATTGCGAACAACATCATGCAGTCTGCATGGGCATAGCCATTTTATTTTGTCTGCTTTTGTCCTCTTTTCTTGCAGTTTGAATCTCTATCAATCCAACCCCATAGCTCTTTCCTACCCTGAATCTCAACTTCTTTGCACTTATTTTGTTACTGTTTAATTTTCTCTGTGTTTATTTTTGTGTTTATTTTACATTTTGGTTACTTTTTGCACTTTGTCTATTTTAAATCCTTATTCCACTTTCCTGGCCTATCCTCCTCCTGTTTCTCAACATGCTCTCCCATTTCAGTCCCACTCCTTCCTCCTCCAGTCCCGATGGCAGAAGCAGGCAGCATAGGCGCCACCCACACCCCATGCGGGCAACGCAGATGGGCAGGGGTGAACCCCGACCCATCTTTATCGAGGCAGAGGTGGCCACACTAATTTTTTGGGTGCCCTAAGATAACTATAACTCACACCCTCACCATGCACAGCTAATTACCCTACATATTACATCATTTATGACATCTACTATGGCATCATTAGTATTCTTACTGCTACATTTGTAATGAAGTTATTGATGAGAAAACTGTGCATGGTGGGGGCGCAAGTTATAGTTACTTTAGGTAATGAGTTATAGTTAGTTGAAATAACTGTAACAGCTGAATTTACATGCTTTTGTGTATGCAAATTCAGAACCTAACTATAACATCCCTGGTACTGTGCTGCCACTGCCCCTCCCACCTGCACAGGGTAATCAACTTGTTGCCTTTCCACCTTCCACCCTGCCCTCAATTATTCGAGCCCAGGCTCCTGACCTCTGTCTCCCCCACAGTATTCTAATGAACAATTACATTGCTATCATTCTATACTTACTGCAAAAGTGTTGCATGCCTGATGTCATCTAGACGTAATCAAAACTGTAATACCTAAAGCATTTCCTTTAGAAAATATAAATATGAGAGGATATTATTCCCATAGAAATTGTGGTTAGTGCGCTAAAAAACTAAAATTAGGACATATTTTCTAAGTTCGCAAATAGCGATAAAACACTTTAAATTTAATTGCTATCTTTATGTTTTTTTTTTATCCAGTTGATCATTTGTTTATTTGTTACATTTATGGGAGAGGATGTGACGTTATAAAGGCCAGAGCTGCAGACTTTGCAATTGGGGAACTCGGTTCAAGTTTCAATGTGAGCTGGACATCCTGTGATTCTGGGCAAATCACTTAGGGGGTCATTCCTGACCGCCAGGGCCGGGGACCGCGGATCCACCGCCAACAGGCTGGCGGTGCATCCATGGGCATTCTGACCGCGGCGGTACAGCCGCGGTCAGAAACGGGAAACCGGCGGTGTCCCGCCGGTTTCCCGCTGCCCTGGGGAATCCTCCACAGCGGCGCTGCTTGCAGCACCGCCATGGGGATTCCGACCCCCTTACCGCCATCCTGTTCCTGGCGGTTTTCGCCGCCAGGAACAGGATGGCGGTAACGGGTGTCGTGGGGCCCCTGGGGTCCCCTGCAGTGCCCATGCCAATGGCATGGGCACTACAGGGGCCCCCTAACAGGGCCCCACTATGATTTTCAGTGTCTGCCAAGCAGACACTGAAAATCGCGACGGGTGCAACTACACCCGTCGCACCCCTTCCACTCCGCCGGCTCCATTCGGAGCCGGCATCCTCATGGAAGGGGGTTTCCCGCTGGGCTGGCTGGCGGCCTTCTGGCGGTCGCCCGCCAGCCCAGCGGGAAACTCAGAATAACCGCGGCGGTCTTTTGACCGCGCAGCGATATTCTGACGGCGGGACTTTGGCGGGCGGCCTCCGCCGCCCGCCAAAGTCAGAATGACCCCCTTAATCTCCCAATGCTTAAAACCAAAAGTAATATGTTCTTGTGTAATGTAACTAATGTTTATGTAAAGCACTCCAATACCTTTGGGTCAAGATTGCGCTATATAAAACTGCAAAAAAACAAAAAAGTACAAGACCTGTGGCACAGGGCGGTGCAGCAAGTGCCTTGCTGCACAGCCCTGTGCCACCGGACCAGGGCAGAAATGTGTTGTATGATGTAGATACAGCACATTTCTGTCCTCTCCTTCTACACTGGTGCACAAATTGCCGATTTGTGCCAAAGTAGGCACCCTTGCACTGCGTTGTGGAGACAATTGTTTTTGTGCATGAAGGGACACCTTCCTGCACAAAAACTACCACAAGTGGTGTTTTCTCTTTCTATGTGTTCTGCAAAATGCAGCACTCATAGAAAGAGGAAAAAATGGGGAGAAATAAAGATATTTCCCCCCGTTGCTTCATTCTTATGCCACCGCTGAAGTGGTGTAGGAATCTGATGCATTCCCAGACTTGTATATCTGGAAATGTGTCAGATTCCTTCAGGTTCCATGGGTGTTTTGCTGGGAATACCCCAAGCAACACCCATGGAAAGCCCCTTTCACACAGTGTTATGTGTGAAAGGGGTCCACATTTGCAAGTCCAAGAATAGCCATGCAAGGTGGGTTTGTGTGGCTTTGTAGATATGGGCTGGCACTCTGCATCACCGGAGCGCCGAAAAAAAATGTCGCTCCGGTGGCACAGTGCACCACTAGAGCATCGTAAATGAGGCACTAAGGCCAAAATTTAAGAAAAGTGGCGATGCATCCAATAAAGCACCACTTTTCTTACATTTTCTCGCACCCCATAGCACCCACTACCACCACCATGTGAGTTCTGTATTTAATATAAGATGCACCGTGAAGCAGGGTAGGGGCAGTGGCATCAACATTTTTGACTGTACTGATGTACCTTGCAGGATTTTGGTGCTAATCCTGCATAGGACATAAAGGGTCATTGGAAAATAATAAGGACCTGCTCTTAGAAGGTGTGAAAAATAGGCACTAAAAATGGCGCAGTGGACTGCACCATGTACGTGGTCCCCCTAAAGGGAGAACGCCCCCATTGCATACAATGTGCCTGGCACAGGCATAATGTGGTGCAAGGGGTTACAAAGTGATGCAATGTATGCATTGTGCCACTTTGTAAATATGGTGCGGCATATGTAGCCTCATCATAAAAATGACACTAATGTGGTGCAAGGAGGCACTAGGCCTTCTTAAATCTGTCCCTAAGTGTTTTGTACACCTCTGTTATTGGGCTACATGTGGGTGATATTTGTGCTATATTTGGGCTCTATTTTCTCTGGTGGCCATCTTGAGAGATTTAGGCCCATATTTATACTTTTTAGCACCTTATTTGCGCTGCTTTTTGACGCAAAAGCAGCACAAACTTACAAAAAACAATTGTGTTTTGCAAGTTTGCGCTGATTTTGGGACAAAAAAGACGCAACTGCAGCGCTAAAAAAGTATAAATATGGACCTTATTTGTTATGAAACTCCCTAATGTCTTAATAAGCTGCCATAACCTCAGTACAAAATGCTTTTAGTTTTCTACTTCGACTCCATTGAGATGGCTTTCAAATGTGCCACACCTTTGGCATAAAGTCAGCATTCTAGTTGCTCACAACATTTTAGTAAAGCTGCTGATCACCAAGAAGTTAACTGTCAGTCTGTTTCTGGTATTGAAAGTCCATGTTTCAGTCTGCATGTCAGAATGTTTTAATGAAGTAGAAGAGGAAGATATTTCAGAAATCACTTAAAATGTGTCCTAATTTTTTTTTACATCACTAACCATAATTCCTATGACAAAATGAACCACCCCATTCTGTTTCTTTCTAAATTAAATTTTTGAGTTTTACCAGTTGGAATCAATCAAGGTCGCTTCAGGTGTGCCACACTCCTGTCATAAGTATGACTTTTAGCGCTCTAGTTGTTCTTTAGAACAGTCTGGGAGGCTGCAGTAGAACACAATGGAATCAACTGACAGGCTGGTCCTGTTGGGCGTACACGTTTTACTGAGAATGTCAGACTTCAATCTCATATGGCTGAGAAAGAACGTGTAAATTTACAGAAAATATGGTCTCATTTTGGTTTCTGTGGCACCTTTCATAACCTCCATGGGAAAATGATGAGAAAACAGTTTTCTCTCAAACATGATTCATGAAATCACAGCAGAAGTCTTTTTCACTGGGTAAAATCACCTTAGAACACACCTTAATTCATACAATTAGTATGATATCATCAACAAATGATTTATCTTGTAAATAAAATCAGTTATCACCCTTTATATGTTCTCCTTTTTGTGACCCTCAAAACATGACATTCACTACAATGCATTTCAATGGGGTCCATGTCCCAGAGTCATGTAACGGCTGCCACTGCATGTTATATATATATATATATATATATATATATACATTACCTAGTGGCAGTCGCCACTAGGTATTTATAGTTAGGACCTAGTTTCTATATAAAAAGCATTTATTACTTGCCTATATCTTTGGCGCCCCTTGAAAATCTTCAGGAAACTTTCCACAAAAATTTGCCGGTGACGTCATCTGCTGTCTGGAAAGTTTCAGGGTGATACATCCTGGGGGCCAAGAAAAAGAGGTGGGTCCCAAAACACTTTTTCCCCACTCATTAGTCCATAGGGATTTTGAATAGCTATAGCGACAGTGCCCGGCATGAAGGCCTGGATAATTTTGGAGTCAGCAAGGAAATACGTATTTCCGGCGTGTGTACATTACACTGGAAGATAAGTAATATTGGACTTCCATAAGCACCTGGTGCTACTCCAAGGCACTACCTCGTCAGAACATGGTGAGCAGATGACTATTAAAGTTTCTTATATTGTTGATGCAGCCCAAAATACAGGGCCTGGAGTCTGCATGTTTTATCTCAGTTCACATTATGGGAAGCATGTCGAGCAGGAAATGGATTGTTTGATTAAACTCTGCTTAAAACTAAGAGACATTTAGAACAGCGGCTTAAACAGCATGATCTGTGAATAACAAGTGATTTGTGAAAGGATAATGTTTACGCTAATCTTAATTTGGAAGTGAAAGAAGTGCTTAAAAAAATACTTTATAATGTTTCAACGGATGAAGAAATGGGAATGACATTTCATTATGTGATGAAGGGAGAAGGAGTGCCGTAATTGTTGCCATCTTGAGAGACTTAGGCCCATATTTATACTTTTTTAGCACCGCATTTGCACGCTTTTTGATGCAAAAGCAGCGCAAACTTACAAAATACAATTGTATTTTGTAAGTTTGCGCTGCTTTTGCGTCACAAAATGACAAAATTGCAGCTCAAAAAAGTATAAATATGGGCCTTATTTGTTATGAAGCTCCCTAATATCTTAATAAGCTGCTGTATCCTGAGTAGAAAATGCTTTTAGTTTTCTACTTCGATTCTATTGAGATGGCTTTCAGATGTGCCACACCTTTGGAATAAAGTCAGCTTTCTAGTTGCTCACAACATTTTAGTAAAGCTGCTGATCACCAAGAAGTTAACTGTCAGTCTGTTTCTGGTATTGAAAGTCCATGTTTCAGTCTGCATGTCAGAATGTTTTAATGAAATAGAAGAGGAAGATATTTCAGAACTCACTTAAAATGTGTCCTAATTGTTTTTACATCACTGACCATAATTCCTATGACAAAATGAACCACCCCACTATGTTGAAATTAGGAGAAATCTATAGGTTTGCTATAATTTTTCATCACGGGTGTGATATTTGTGAAAAGTCATGAATGTTCATGAATTTCCGTGATTTATTTGCAAAATATTTGCGATTATGGAAAAAATTGAAAGAAAAACCACAGACTCATTCAGACACTAATTCATTCACTCATACATGCACCCAGAGGCTCTTGTGCCCGCTCACAGACCGAATCAGATACTCATGCACCCACTGAGATCCACTAATAGACTCACACACCCACTGTCAGACCCACTCATACACTCAAGCACCCACTCACACATCCACTGACAGAGATAGGCCCTGTGGCCAACCTGCGCTGCACATGGAAAAAAACCATGCTTGGCATGGGGTTGGGTAGTTATAAGGGCTTGGCTGCAAAGTCTGGCTTCATGGCCAGGCCTTGCGATCAACCCCCGCCATGCACAGCCGAAGGCTGTGAGCGGTAGGGGTTGGAATAACATATAGCAATTAAAATTACCTTATGTTAAAAAACAATTGAAATTCACTGAAAAAATGTAAAGATTACAGGGACATTATAGTTAGATTCTGAATTTACTCGTACAAAACCATAGAATTCAGTAGTTATAGTTATAGTTCTTTCAAGTAACTATAGCTCGCACCCTATGGTAACTATACCTCGCCCCTTTACCATGCACAGCTAATTACTCTACATATTATGTCATTGATGAGATCTTGTATGACATCTTTGATATCACTGCAAGGTTTGCAATAACATTATTGATAAGAAAACTGTGCATGGCAAGATCACAAGTTATAATTACCTTAGGGTGTGAGTTGTAGTTACTTGAAAGAACTCTAACTATAACTGCTGAATTTCTATGTTTTTGTATGAATAAATACAGAACCTAACAATAATGTACCTGTAACCTTTGTTTTGTTTTCCAGTGGAAAAAAACCAAATATATACACATATATATATATATATATATATATATATATATACACACACACACACACACACACATATATATGTATATACGTGTGTGTGTGTGTGTATATATATATATATATATATATATGTATCAAAAACGAAGTTGTCCTCATATATATATATATATATATATATATATATATATATATATATATATATATATATATATATTTCCTCCAAAGTTGGCCAAAGTCACTGCCGCATTCCAGTTTTCACAAATCCGAACAATTTAACAATTTATTGATTAAGACCAAAACAACAACGCATGTGACTCCTGTGAGTCTTAATCATGGTCAGTGAGTCCTTTTTTTGTTACAACAGATGTACATATGAAAGCCCAACCAGCCCTTAAAGAGGCATCATGGGACGTCTAGTTTCACAACAATATACATTGTTTTTAAAAAGCAAAAATGTTTTTGTGGGGATGCCGCAGCCTATCTAAACCGCGCTCAGGATATATGTTGGGAAATATCCTGTATATGTGGGTAAGATTGTCTATATATATATGAAGTATATTTTAAAGTGCCTACTGCTCATTCACATTGCATTTACATGTTAGGCTCCTATGTACCTGGTTTCAGGGAACTTTCATCTATCAATATGCACCGTACCAAGTAAGGCCTGTACTTGATCACAACTTATCTTGATGTCTAGTACATTTCATTTATTTGTTAAAACTTAAGGGATACCCCAATAAATAGAGGGTCTGAGTACCCCATATATACCCTAGGAGTTCTGGGATAAGTGTCCCTGTGATAATGATGTAATTGAACCCAATATAAGTAACTGAGGAGCTGAGCCTCGGTCAATTATGTTTTTATATAGCATATAAGCACCCAACAGGATATCCTTGATTGATTCCCCATCCTCATGAGCGTCCATTTCCAAGATCCCCTATCCCATTCTAAACACATATGATCTCTATATCTGTCCTCTGTCTAGATATTCAAAAACTCTGATACTATACTCTGTTTTATCTATAAGTGAGCAGCAAACAAAAAACAGACAGTTCTCACAGTTTTACAATGCTTGCCTAGATTCCTGATGCTATGCTGGGTGCTCCCTCTGCAAGTGTACATATAGTTCTTCATCTGCATTGAGTCCGTAAGAAACTTTTGTGTGTAACTTAACTATAAACCTGCTTTCTAAACGGCAAAGTTGCAGAGTTCAGTCTTTTTCTCCTGTCTCATTCTTTGGTAGCTGCTCTATTCCATAAAAACACATTGTCCGTTAGTCCTCCACATGGGTTGAGGTGCAATGCTTAGCTAGTGCATAACTCATATCTCTGTGCTGTACTGCCTCTATATACTCCAGAATATGCTTTTTAAAGGGCATGTTGTGCTCCCCACATATTTCAGTCCACAGTGACACTCTGTGACATATACAACAAAGGTGCTACTACTATTTATCCTTGATTCAATGGGATATTGAGCTCCTCCGTAATCTAAGATCTGTTTTTTTGGTCACGCCTGTCTTGCTTGCTTTGCATGCGTTGCATTTCACAAATCCGTTCTTGCACTCATTTAGCCAGGTATTCGGCTCCCCAAGCTACAAAGTGGCTATGCACCAGTATGTCTTTTGAGGATTTCACTTTCCTAAATGTGAATAAAGTTTGCTACCCTACCAACTTTGTAAAATCACCATCACTTGTCAAAATTCTCTAATGTTTTTGGAACATCTTCTTAATTTCAGTGCTTTCCTTACTGATAGTGGTGAACATCCTTCTCTCAATCCGATCTTGTCGTATTTTGGAGTTTGTGGTCATCAGAATTTGTGTCCAGGTTTTTTTTACCAGCCTTCTGTATTCCCTGTTGGATACGTGACCATGAGTATCTTCTTTGGAAAAACCTCTTTTGTACCTCTTTGATTTGAACTTGTGTGTCCTCCTCCCTGGAACAATTGAGTTTCGTGGGAATAAATTCCATATAGGGGATGCTTCTGATTAGAGCTTTGGGATGGAAACTAGTGCCATGTAATGCACTGTTGGTGGGTGTGGGTTTCCTATAGATCGTTGACTCTAATTTCTTCTCATGTACATAATCTCAAATGTCCAAGAAATCAATTGGTTCCTGGCTTAGATTGTAAGTGAAATGAAGGCCACACTCATTTTTATTCAGCTCCTCAAAGTATTGCACAAATTGTGATCTTGTGCTATTCCAGATCAAGAAAAAATCATCAATGTATGTAAGCCACATGATCATTTTGTCCAAATGTTGTTCATATTTGTCATCCCAGGCAATCTCCCTCTCCCACCAGTCCTTTGTGAGGTTCGCATAGCTGGGGGACAAATAAATTCCCATAGCTGTCATGCATACCTGTTGCTATAATTAGTCATTGAAAAGTAAGATGTTGTTTTATAGGCACATCTGAATCATCTCCAAAAGCAAGGCAGTATTTTTTTTTGTCCTCATTCACCTTAGGCTCCAGGTCTTCTCCGAGCCAACTTACTTTGCACTCTCTTGTTTTCAGAGTCTGACCTTAACCAAGGGGCCATTTTTCTCTCTCACCATGTCCCAATTGGGGAGCCGCTATACCAGCACAGCTACGAGAGCGCAGGAAGGGTGTAATCATTGGACAAGACAGTATCTTATACTCTGTCCTTCCCCAACCATTCCACCAAAGGAAGCCAACATTTCTTAGATTTGGAGATCTCTTTTGCCATATCCATTTTTGAAGTGTGACAAAGCTCATCCAGGACAATCTGAGTATGAGGTGGATACATCTCCTACCCATTTCTGACATATATCTCTCCTAGCCAACAGTATAGCGTAGAAAAGCAATTTCTGCATATCGCTCTTCAGTACTCCAATCCTATCCATGACTCCAAAGATTATTAGAGAGAGGCTCGCCTTGATGTCAACCCCCACCCACAATGTTCAACATTTTAGCTACTTCTTCCCAGAAAGAATGTATTGCTGGGCATTCCACAAATATATGAATATCTGTAGCCTTTTCTCAGCCACACTCTACATTCAGCCCCAACGCACAAGACTCGTGGGGAGGCCTTTAACCCGCCCTCCCTCCCAGCAGTAATTGCGGCAAGGGACATGCCACCCGCCACCACGAAAGCACCAGGAGGCGCTTATAATTAGTGCACTTTGCCCGCTGTGTGGGACGTGTGCCCGGGTGACGATCGGGTCAAGAGCGGGTCCGTCTGCACCCATCCGCAACCGTGTGAGGCTGGGCCATCCAGAATTTTGGTCAGTTTTTTTTTTTTGGTGTCCAAGGTATAAATTATAGTACTTTTAATCAATTTTAGTTCTTAGGTTAATCCTTAGAGAAGTTTTTGTAATTGTTTGGAGACTAACTGTTTGAGGGGTCTCCTTCTTTTATATGACATCAGTAAACATGGTTAGGCGTAAGATATCATCAGTTGCGCCCACTCCCAATTCTTGGTTACCTGCAAACAGTGGTGGGTGCTCTCAACAAGAAGATTGAATTGGCTGAATGAAGACTGTTCTTGTTGTCAACCTTATCATATAGTCTGAGTTTAGCTCAGGCTCCTGTTTTAGCCCATAGTTCATTGCAGGATTTGGACAAAGAGGAGGAAGGCGCCTGGAAATCTATGCAAGCAGCATCCCTAACTGCTGCACCTGCCCCAAACATTAATCATGGACTTCCACCAATGGTCTGTGACCCTCAGATCAAGTAGGGGGAATAAACACTTATAGTGAATTCCGAACCTACTATCACGAAAAGGAAAAGAGTGGAGAGTTTGACAAGATCTAAAAAGCAGAAAGTCGCTGCCCATAAGATCGACCTAAGCCCTAGCAGGGAGGAGGCCTCAGGGGCTCGTTAGTAGATAAATGTGGCCAATAAGGGTTTGCTGTCTCTGCAGGAGGTCCTCCTATCAAACTTTAGGGAGATGATTATTGACGCTATGCATCCAATATTGGAGTGCTTAGAACAGATTGAGAGCAAAATGAATCGACTGATGTCTGCTTCAAAAAGTATTTCTCAGCCCGATCTTCTGGGTCAGGACCCCTAAGTACTATTGTTGATAATCAGAGGGTCCAGGCTAAAGCAGACCCTTCGCTATTTGTTCATTCCACCGTTCCTGTTGTCCCAGTTAGTGCTACATTTTCTAATGGTCCTGGTGAGAGGGCAGGGTTTTGCTCTAATATGCAGTGTGAGCAAGTAAATCACTTATCTAAAGCTAAACCTTCACAATATAACTCACAGCCTCCCCCCCAGGTTAAGGGGACTTCTGTTTGTTTGTATTTACCCCCAGAGTGTACTACATATACAATGGTATACAATGGTGTTAACCGGGGTCCCGCCTCTGATGTTGATCTACCTGAGGATACTCAAAGCCAGATGAATAAAGCAGCTGACTGGTGTAAGGAAAACTAAAATGTCACCATACAATAAGTGACAAAATCATTATGACCCTTGGATAAGTTGGGTGGGCCCTACATTAAAGTCTATTGAAGTGGACTGTACTGTGTTAAATTTTAAGAATTCCAATTGGGTTCATTCCCTGTTATCTCGGTTGAGTCATATAGACAGAACAAAGTAGGATAATGGTCAGACTATTGGGTTGCTTTTACCTACCCCCATCAGACCTACCCCAGAAGGTTGAGTATAATGGGTCACGCAAGTTGTGGGAAAGTACCATCTTGCCTGGCATGTTACCCCCATATTTCACTGTATATATGATGTTTTAGTTGTATGTGTCACTGGGACCCTGCCAGCCAGGGCCCCAGTGCTCATAAGTGTGCCCTGTATGTGTTACCTGTGTTATGACTAACTGTCTCACTGAGGCTCTGCTAATCAGAACCTCAGTGGTTATGCTCTCTCATTTCTTTCCAAATTGTCACTAACAGGCTAGTGACCAATTTTACCAATTTACATTGGCATACTGGAACACCCTTATAATTCCCTAGTATATGGTACTGAGGTACCCAGGGTATATGGTACTGAGGTACCCAGGGTATAGGTCACTACCGTTGTGTAGCTTCACAATGGTAACTCCGAATATGGCCATGTAACATGTCTAAAATCATGGAATTGCCCCACCAATGCCATCCTGGTATTGGGGAGACAATCCCATGATTCCCCGGGTCTCTAGCACAGACCCGGGTACTGCCAAACTGTCTTTCCCGGGGTTTCACTGCAGCTGCTGCCAACCCCTCAGACAGGTTTCTGCCCTCCTGGGGTCCAGCCAGGCTTGGCCCAGGAAGGCAGAACAAAGGACTTCCTCAGAGAGAGGTTGTTACACCCTCTCCCTTTGGAATAAGGTGTCAGGGCTGGGGAGGAGTAGCCTCTCCCAGCCTCTGGAAATGCTTTGATGGGCACAGATGGTGCCCATTTCTGCATAAGCCAGTCTACACCGGTTCAGGGATCCCCCAGCCCTGCTCTGGCGCGAAACTGGACAAAGGAAAGGGGAGTGACCACTCCCCTGACCTGCACCTCCCCTGGGAGGTGCCCAGAGCTCCTCCAGTGTGCTCCAGACCTCTGCCATCTTGGAAACAGAGGTGCTGCTGGCACACTGGACTGCTCTGAGTGGCCAGGGCCAGCAGGTGACGTCAGAGACTCCTTCTGATAGGCTCCTTCAGGTGTTGCTAGCCTATCCTCTCTCCTAAGTAGCCAAACCTCCTTTTCTGGCTATTTAGGGTCTCTGCTTTGGGGAATTCTTTAGATAACGAATGCAAGAGCTCATCAGAGTTCCTCTGCATCTCTCTCTTCAACTTCTGCCAAGGAATTGACTGCTGACCGCGCTGGAAGCCTGCAAAACTGCAACAAAGTAGCAAAGACGACTACTGCTACATTGTAACGCTGATCCTGCCACCTTCTCGACTATTTTCCTGGTGGTGCATGCTGTGGGGGTAGTCTGCCTCCTCTCTGCAGTAGAAGATCCGAAGAAATCTCCCGTGGGTCGACGGAATCTTCCCCCTGCAACCGCAAGCACCAAAGAACTGCATCACCGGTCCTCTGGGTCTCCTCTCAGCACAACGAGCGAGGTCCCTTGAACTCAGCAACTCTGTCCAAGTGACTTCCACAGTCCAGTGACTCTTCAGTCCAAGTTTGGTGGAGGTAAGTCCCTGCCTCCCCACGCCAGACTGCATTGCTGGGAACCGCGTGTTTTGCAGCTACTCCGGCTCCTGTGCACTCACCGAGGAATTCCTTTGTGCACAGCCAAGCCTGGGTCCCCGGCACTCTAACCTGCATTGCACGACCTCCTGAGTTGTCCTCCGGTGGCGTGGACTCTCTTGTGCAACTTCGGGTGAACACCGAGTCACTCCACTTCGTAGTGCCTGTTCCGGCACTTCTGCGGGTGTTGCTTGCTTCTGAGTTGGCTCCCTCTCTTGCTGGACACCCCCTCTGTCCCCTCATGCAATTGGTGACATCCTGGTCCCTCCTGGGCCACAGCAGCATCCAAAAATGCTAACCGCGATCTTTGCAGCTAGCAAGGCTTGTTTGCGGTCTTTCTGCGGGAAAACACTTCTGCACGACTCTTCATAACGTGGGACATCTGTCCTCCAAAGGGGAAGTTTCTAGCCCTTGTCGTTCATGCAGAATCCTCAGCTTCTACCATCCAGTGGCAGCTTCTTTGCATCCACAGCTGGCATTTCCTGGGCATCTGCCCACTCCCGACTTGATCGTGACTTTTGGACTTGGTCCCCTTGTTCCACAGGTACTCTCGTCTGGAAATCCATTGTTGTTGCATTGCTGGTGTTGGTCTTTCCTGCAGAATTCCCCTATCACGACTTCTGTGCTCTTTGGGGAACTTAGGTGCAATTTGCACTCACTTTTCAGGGTCTTGGGGTGGGCTATTTTTCTAACCCTCACTCTTTTCTTACAGTCCCAGCGACCCTCTACAAGGTCACATAGGTTTGGGGTCCACTCGTGGTTCGCATTCCACTTCTAGAGTATATGGTTTGTGTTGCCCCTATCCCTATGTGCCCCCTTTGCATTCTATTGTGACTATACATTATTTGCACTGTTTTCTATTGCTATTACTGCATATTTTGGTATTGTGTACATATATCTTGTGTATACTGTATTTGCTATCCTCATACTGAGGGTACTCACTGAGATACTTTTGGCATATTGTCATAAAAATAAAGTACCTTTATTTTTAGTATATCTGTGTATTGTGTTTTCTTATGATATTGTGCATATGACACTAGTGGTACTGTAGGAGCTTCAATCGTCTCCTAGTTCAGCCTAAGCTGCTCTGCTAAGCTACCTTTTCTATCAGACTAAGCTGCTAGACACCCCTATACACTAATAAGGGATACCTGGGCCTGGTGCATGGTGTAAGTACCCCTTGGTACTCACTACAAGCCAGTCCAGCCTCCGACATTGGTTGTGCAGCGGTGGGATAAGTACTTTGCAACTACTTACCACTTTTGTCATTGTACTTTTCATAAGAGAAAAATATACAAAACAAGTTCAGTGTATGTACACCTAACCAAAAAATGTTGCTTTTCGTCTCTCACTTCTTTTCTAAAGTGCTGAAAAGTACCTCTAAAACTTTCAAAAAGTTCTTAAAAAGTTTAAAAAGTTTTTTTTCCTGTTCTTTAAAAAGTTCTAAAAACGTTTTCTTTCTTTTTCTATCCCTTAAACACTTTCTATAATGTCTGGCACAGGCCAAACTGTTGATCTGTCCAAGACTGCTTATGGTCACCTTAGCTGGAAGGCAGCAAGGAGTCTCTGTGTAGAAAGAGGTTTAGGGGTAGGGAAGAATTCCTCTAGAGAACTATTAGTTAACATGCTAGTTGAATAAGACAAGACTTTTGTTGGTACTTCTGGGGAGAAATTAGCTGATGGTTCCCACTCTGATTCTGGTGCACCCCTAGCAAAAGAGATGGGAGGGAATCTTTCCAACCTGCCCCTTAGCAAGCCACCTAGCATAGCTGGTACTGATGTGAATTCACATCACAGTAAGAGTGTTGTTTCACATCACAGTAATAGTGTTGTTTCTCATCACAGTAGAAGTATCACTTCTGTAGGCCAGAATGTTAGTGTGACACCTGTTAGGGCCAGGTCTCCTTCTGTTCATTCTCACCATTCTTCTGTTTCAAGACATGCCCTACCCACCCACCCTGATGACAGAGTGTTAAAAAGGGAGCTCAATAGATTGAGAGTGGAACAATCCAGGCTGAAGCTCAAGAAGCAACAGCTGGATTTAGATAGGCAGTCCTTGGAAATAGAAAGAGAAAGACAGAAATTGGGTTTAGAAACCCATGGTGGCAGCAGCAGTATTCCAAATAGTCATCCTGCAAAAGAGCATGATTCTAGGAATCTGTACAAGATAGTTCCCCCTTACAAGGAGGGGGATGACATTAACAAGTGGTTTGCTGCACTTGAGAGGGCCTGTGTTGTACAGGATGTCCCTCAAAAGCAGTGGGCTGCTATCCTATGGCTATCTTTCAGTGTAAAGGGTAGGGATAGGCTCCTTACTGTAAAAGAAAGTGAGGCCAATGATTTCAAAGTTCTTAAGAATGCACTCCTAGATGGTTATGGCTTAACCACTGAACAGTACAGGATGAAGTTCAGAGAAACCAAAAAGGAGTCTTCACAAGACTGGGTAGACTTTGTTGACCATTCAGTGAAGGCCTTGGAGGGGTGGTTACATGGCAGTAAAGTTGCTGACTATGAAAGCCTGTATAACTTAATCCTGAGAGAGCATATTCTTAAAAATTGTGTGTCTGATTTGTTACGCCGTACCTGGTGGACTCTGATCTGACCTCTCCCCAAGAATTGGGAAAGAAGGCAGACAAATGGGTCAGAACAAAGGTGAACAGAAAAGTTCATACAGGGGGTGACAAAGATGGCAAGAAGAAGGATGGTAAGTCTTCTGACAAGGGTGGGGACAAATCTAAAAATTAGTCTTCATCAGGCCCACAAAAACACTCTGGTGGGGGTGGTGGGCCCAAATCCTCTTCAAATCAAAACAAAGAAAAGAAACCATGGTGCTATTTATGTAAAATAAAAGGCCATTGGACAACAGATCCCAGTTGTCCCAAGAAAAGCACCAAGCCTCCTACCACTACAACCCCTGCTGCTACACCTAGTGCCCCTAGTAATAGCAGTGGTGGTGGGAGCAAACTTACTAATAGCCAATCCAAGGGAGTAGCTTGGCTCACTTTTGGTAACTTAGTTGGGGTTGGTCTTGTTAGGGAGACCACAGGGGCTGTGTTAGTCTCTGAGGGGGCTATTGATTTAGCCACCTTGGTTGCTTGTCCCCTTAACATGGATAAGTACAAGCAACTACCCCTAATAAATGGTGTTGAGGTTCAGGCCTACAGGGACACAGGTGCCAGTGTTACAATGGTAATAGAGAAACTGGTCCACCCTGAACAACACCTACTTGGTCACCAGTACCAAGTAACCGATGCTCATAACAACACACTTAGCCACCCCATGGCTGTTGTAAATCTCAACTGGGGGGGGGGGGTTACTGGTCCAAAGAAAATTGTGGTTGCCTCAGATTTACCTGTAGATTGTCTACTAGGAAATGATTTAGAGACATCAGCTTGGTCAGATGTGGAGTTGGAGGCCCATGCAGCAATGCTGGGCATTCCAGGGCATATTTTTTTTTAACCAGGGCTCAGGCCAAAAAGCAAAAAGGACAGGGTGACTTGGATCCTGGAAGAATGGACCAAGTGCTCCCTAAAGCTAGGGTTAGTAGAAGTAAATCACTACCTACTATCCCTCCCTCTACAGTGGATTCTACTTCCGAGGAAGAAGAATTTCCACCCTGTGCATAACCTACACCAGAGGAGCTGGAAGCAGACACTGCTGAGCTTTTGGGTGAAGGGGGGCCTGCCAGGGAGGAGCTGAGTGTGGCACAGCATACCTGTCCCACACTAGAGGGTCTAAGGCAGCAAGCTGTCAAACAAGCAAATGGGGATGTCAGTGACTCTCACAGAGTTTACTGGGAGGACAACCTCTTGTACACTGAAGCAAGGGATCCAAAACCTGGAGCTGCCAGGAGATTGGTGATTCCTCAGGAGCACAGAAAGTTCCTCCTAACTCTAGCCCACGACATTCCCTTAGCTGGACATTTGGGGCAAATGAAAACTTGGGACAGGCTTGTCCCCGTGTTTCATTGGCCTAGAATGTCAGAGGACACAAAGGAATTTTGTAAGTCCTGTGAAACCTGTCAAGCCAGTGGCAAGACAGGTGGCACTCCAAAGGCACCCCTTATTCCACTGCCTGTGGCTGGGGTTCCCTTTGAAAGGGTAGGGGTTGACATAGTTGGCCCCCTTGACCCTCCTACTGCTTCACACAATAGGTTTATCTTGGTGGTAGTGGACCATGCCACCAGATATCCTGAAGCAATTCCTCTAAAGACCACTACAGCTCCTGCAGTGGCAAAGGCCCTCCTGGGAATCTTTTCCAGGGTGGGCTTCCCAAAAGAGGTGGTATCAGACAGGGGAAGCAATTTCATGTCTGCTTAATTAAGGGCCATGTGGAAGGAGTGTGGTGTTAAATACAAGTTCACCACACCCTATCATCCACAAAAAAATGGACTGGTGGAGAGATTTAACAAAACTCTCAAAGGCATGATTATGGGACTGCCTGAAACACTCCGCAGGAGATGGGATATCCTGTTACCTTGCCTCCTTTTTGCTTACAGGGAGGTACCCCAAAAAGGAGTGGGCTTCAGCCCCTTTGAACTCCTATTTGGACACCCTGTGAGAGGTCCTCTAACACTTGTTAAGGAGGGTTGGGAACAACCTTTAAAAGCTCCAAAGCAAGACATAGTGGACTATGTACTTGGCCTAAGATCTAGGATGGCTAAGTACATGAAAAAGGCCAGCAAAAACCTTCAGGCCAGCCAAGAGCTCCAAAAGCAATGGCATGACCAGAAGGCTGTTTTGGTTCAGTACCATCCAGGGCAGAAAGTGTGGGTCTTGGAGCCTGTGGCACCAAGAGCATTCCAAGACAAATGGAGTGGACCCCACATAATTGTTGAAAAGAAGGGTGAAGTCACGTACTTAGTTGCCTTAGGCACTGCCAGGAGTCCCCTTAGGGTGCTCCATGTCAATCGCCTGAAACCCTACTATGACAGGGCTGATCTCACCCTGCTCATGGCAACAGATGAGGGACAGAAAGAAGAGAGTGACCTTTCCCTGATCTCTTCTCTTCCACAGAACAAGATGCTCTAGTGGAAGGTGTAGTTTTGGCTGATTGTCTTACTGCTGAGCAGAAAGACCACTGCATAAATCTCCTGGGTCAGTTTTCTGAACTCTTCTCTACTGTGCCAGGCACCACTTCTTGGTGTGAGCACACTATAGATACTGGAGACAGCTTGCCTGTCAAAAGTAAGATCTATAGGCAGCCTGACCATGTCAGAGACTGCATAAAGCAAGAAGTATAGAAAATGCTTGAACTGGGAGTGGTTGAGCACTCTGAAAGTCCATGGGCCTCTCCTGTGGTACTTGTACCAAAACCTCATTCCAAGGATGGAAAGAAGGAAATGCGGTTTTGTGTAGACTATAGAGGTCTCAACCAGGTAACCAAAACTGATGCTCACCCTATACTCAGGGCAGATGAGCTAATAGATACACTGGCATCTGCCAAGTATCTAAGCACTTTTGATTTGACTGCAGGGTATTGGCAGATCAAGTTATCAGAAGATGCTAAAGCAAAAACTGCATTTTTAACCATTGGAGGCCATTACCAATTCACAGTAATGCCTTTTGGATTGAAAAATGCACCTGCCACTTTTCAGAGGTTGGTGAATACAGTCCTGCAAGGGCTGGAAGCTTTAAGTGCAGCATATCTAGTTGATATAGCTGTATTTAGTTCCAGCTGGGATGATCACCTGGTCTACCTATGGAAAGTTTTGGAAGCCCTGCAAAAGGCAGGCCTCACTATCAAGGCTTCAAAGTGCTAGATAGGGCAGGGGAAGGTGGTTTATCTGGGACACCTGGTAGGTGGAGAACAGACTGCACCACTTCAGGGGAAAATCCAAACTATTATAGATTGGGTTCCCCCTACAACTCAGACCCAGGTGAGAGCCTTCTTAGGCCTCACTGGGTATTACAGGAGGTTCATAAAGAACTATGGCTCCATTGCAGCCCCTCTTAATGACCTCACATCCAAGAAAATGCCTAAAAAGGTATTGTGGACAGCTAGCTGTCAGAACACTTTTGAGGAGCTGAAGCAGGCCATGTGCTCTGCAACTGTCCTGAAAAGCCCCTGTTACTCCAAAAAATTCATTGTCCAAACTGATGCATCTGAATTAGGGGTAGGGGCAGTCTTATCACAACTTAATTCTGAGGGCCAGGATCAACCTGTTGCTTTTATCAGCAGGAGGTTGACCCCTAGAGAAAAGCGTTGGTCTGCCATAGAGAGGGAGGCCTTTGCTGTGGTCTGGGCACTGAAGAAGTTGAGGCCATACCTGTTTGGCACTCACTTCATTGTTCAGACAGACCACAAACCTCTACTTTGGCTAAAACAAATGAAAGGTGAAAACCCTAAATTATTGAGGTGGTCCATATCCCTACAGGGAATGGATTATACAGTGGAACATAGACCTGGGAGTACCCACTCCAATGCAGATGGACTCTCCAGATATTTCCACTTAGACAATGAAGACTCATCAGGTCATGGCTAGTCTTATTGTCCTTCGTTTGGG
Organism: Pleurodeles waltl; assembly: GCF_031143425.1. Classification (NCBI taxonomy): domain Eukaryota; kingdom Metazoa; phylum Chordata; class Amphibia; order Caudata; family Salamandridae; genus Pleurodeles; species Pleurodeles waltl. The sequence continues at coordinate 1,294,729,653 of NC_090440.1, forward strand.
GGTGGGGTTATGCAGGAAAGTACCATCTTGCCTGGCATTTACCCCCCATATTTCACTGTATATATGTTGTTTTAGTTGTATGTGTCACTGGGACCCTGCCAGCCAGGGCCCCAGTGCTCATTAGTGTGCCCTGTATGTGTTACCTGTGTTAAGACTAACTGTCTCACTGAGGCTCTGCTAATCAGAACCTCAGTGGTTATGCTCTCTCATTTCTTTCCAAATTGTCACTAACAGGCTAGTGACCAATTTTACCAATTTACATTGGCATACTGGAACACCCTTATAATGCCCTAGTATATGGTACTGAGGTACCCAGGGTATTGGGGTTCCAGGAGATCCCTATGGGCTGCAGCATTTCTTTTGCCACCCATAGGGAGCTCTGACAATTCTTACACAGGCCTGCCACTGCAGCCTGAGTGAAATAACGTCCACGTTATTTCACAGCCATTTTACACTGCACTTAAGTAACTTATAAGTCACCTATATGTCTAACCTTTACCTAGTAAAGGTTGGGTGCTAAGTTACTTAGTGTGTGGGCACCCTGGCACTAGCCAAGGTGCCCCCACATTGTTCAGGGCCAATTCCCCGGACTTTGTGAGTGCGGGACACCATTACACGCGTGCACTACATATAGGTCACGACCTATGTGTAGCTTCACAATGGTAACTCCGAATATGGCCATGTAACATGTCTAAGATCATGGAATTGCCCCACCAATGCCATCCTGGTATTGGGGAGACAATCCCATGATTCCCCGGGTCTCTAACACAGACCCGGGTACTGCCAAACTGCCTTTCCCGGGGTTTCACTGCAGCTGCTGGTGCTGCCAAACCCTCAGACAGGTTTCTGCCCTCCTGGGGTCCAGCCTGGCTTGGCCCAGGAAGGCAGAAAAAAGGACTTCCTCAGAGAGAGGGTGTTACACCGTCTCCCTTTGGAATAAGGTGTCAGGGCTGGGGAGGAGTAGTCTCCCCCAGCCTCTGGAAATGCTTTGATGGGCACAGATGGTGCCCATCTCTGCATAAGCCAGTCTACACCGGTTCAGGGATCCCCCAGCCCTGCTCTGCCGCAAAACTGGACAAAGGAAAGGGGAGTGACCACTCCCCTGACCTGCACCTCCCCTGGGAGGTGCCCAGAGCTCCTCCAGTGTGCTACAGACCTCTGCCATCTTGGAAACAGAGGTGCTGCTGGCACACTGGACTGCTCTGAGTGGCCAGGGCCAGCAGGTGACGTCAGAGACTCCTTCTGATAGGCTCCTTCAGGTGTTGCTAGCCTATCCTCTCTCCTAAGTAGCCAAACCTCCTTTTCTGGCTATTTAAGGTCTCTGCTTTGGGGAATTCTTTAGATAACGAATGCAAGAGCTCATCAGAGTTCCTCTGCATCTCTCTCTTCACCTTCTGCCAAGGAATCGACTGCTGACCGCTCTGGAAGCCTGCAAAACTGCAACAAAGTAGCAAAGACGACTACTGCGACATTGTAACTCTGATCCTGCCGCCTTCTCAACTGTTTTCCTGGGGGTGCATGCTGTGGGGGTAGTCTGCCTCCTCTCTGCACTAGAAGCTCCGAAGAAATCTCCCGTGGGTCGACGGAATCTTCCCCCTGCAACCGCAGGCACCAAAGAACTGCATCACCGGTCCTCTGGGTCTCCTCTCAGCATGACGAGCGAGGTCCCTTGAACTCAGCAACTCTGTCCAAGTGATTCCCACAGTACAGTGACTCTTCAGTCCAAGTTTGGTGGAGGTAATTACTTGCCTCCCCACGCCAGACTGCATTGCTGGGAACCGCATGTTTTGCAGCTACTCCGGCTCCTGTGCATTCACTGAGGATTTTCTTCATGCACAGCCAAGCCTGGGTCCCCTGCACTCTAACCTGCATTGCACGACCTCCTGAGTTGTCCTCCAGCGGCGTGGGACTCTCTTGTGCAACTTTGGGTGAGCACCGATTCACTCCACTTTGTAGTGCCTGTTCTGGCACTTCTGCGGGTGCTGCTTGCTTCTGAGTGGGCTCCCTCTCTTGCTGGATGCCCCCTCTGTCCCCTCACGCAATTGGTGACATCCTGGTCCCTCCTGGGCCACAGCAGCATCCAAAATCCCTAACCGCAAACTTTGCAGCTAGCAAGGCTTGTTTGCGGTCTTTCTGCGGGAAAACACTTCTGCACGACTCTTCACGACGTGGGACATCCATCCTCCAAAGGGGAAGTTTCTAGCCCTTGTCGTTCATGCAGAATCCTCAGCTTCTACCATCCAGTGGCAGCTTCTTTGCATCCACAGCTGGCATTTCCTGGGCATCTGCCCACTCCCAACTTGATCGTGACTTTTGGACTTGGTCCCCTTGTTCCACAGGTACTCTCCTCTGGAAATCCATTGTTGTTGCATTGCTGGTATTGGTCTTTCCTGCAGAATTCCCCTATCACGACTTCTGTGCTCTTTGGGGAACTTAGGTGCACTTTGCACTCACTTTTCAGGGTCTTGGGGTGGGCTATTTTTCTAACCCTCACTCTTTTCTTACAGTCCCAGCGACCCTCTACAAGGTCACATAGGTTTGGGGTCCATTCGTGGTTCTCATTCCACTTCTAGAGTATATGGTTTGTGTTGCCCCTATCCCTATGTGCCCCCTTTGCATTCTATTGTGACTATACACTATTTGCACTGTTTTCTATTGCTATTACTGCATATTTTGGTATTGTGTACATATATCTTGTGTATATTTGCTATCCTCATACTGAGGGTACTCACTGAGAAACTTTTGGCATATTGTCATAAAAATAAAGTACCTTTATTTTTAGTATATCTGTGTATTGTGTTTTCTTATGATATTGTGCATATGACACTAGTGGTACTGTAGGAGCTTCACTCGTCTCCTAGTTCAGCCTAAGCTGCTCTGCTATGCTACCTTTTCTATCAGCCTAAGCTGCTAGACACCCCTATACACTAATAAGGGATAACTGGGCCTGGTGCAAGGTGGAAGTACCCCTTGGTACTCACTACAAGCCAGTCCAGCCTCCTACACAAGTACACTAGGCCGCCTTGTCGGTTGGATTTTGTAGATCCATGTGTCAACTCTAACCATTATGAAGCCTTCTCAGACCAGATATTGACTGACAATTGATTTCCTCAATATCCAGTGACCCTAGGGTTGTGACCAAACTATTAGAGACTGACCCCAAAGTTAGCAACTCCCATCCTGGCCCTGGCAAGTCACCTTTAGGGGCGCACTTTGACATGAATAGCTCAGAAATATGTTGGGTCTGCAGTTTTTATCCTGGAAAGTGGCTGGGGTAAGAGATAGACTCGATAATGAGGATTGGCTGTAATATATTGCCAACTACGATGTTATGTGCTGTCAGGAAACAAGGCTATTAAACATGTTTTGTTGAATGGGTGTTTGTGTTATTGCTCACCCATCACCCCCTCGTTGTCGGCAAAGGAAAGGAGGGTTTAGCAATTTTTCTTTCTTGTGCCTTAGATAGCCTCAAAGTTACTATGGTGGCATCCGCTCACAATTGTCAAATTGGGTATTTGCAAATAGCTAAAACCTTAAATGTGATTTTAGTAAATTATTATTATAACCATTTCTCATCCCAAAGCACAGAGATTGTGGAGGATTTTGAAAAGAAGCTTGCAGCCTTCTGTGGTACACAACATTTTGTGGCCATTTTGATTATTTGGGCAGGTGATTTTAATATTGTGAAATGTCAATTCAGAGGGTAATGTATTTGTGGGTTTTCTAACCTACACGAGAATCTTAGTGGCCATTTTTTACATGCTGCAGATGACAAAGCTATGAATAGATTAATCTTGTCTTATAGCCCAGTCGACAATTCAAAAGTACCACGTAATCAAGAGGTCATAACTAGCTCTAGAAGGGCCTATAAACAGGCCTTTATGAAGAGGAAGTGTGAGCTGAGGATCAAGGCTTGGGAAGATCTGGATAGAGTGGCCAAACTAAAAGATGGTAAACTCTTTTGGGAGACTGTTAATCACCCATTTTTTACTAACGATTCTTCATCTGGAATGGAGTGTTACATTAGTAGTCAGGACTGGACTGACCACTTCTCCAATAATTTTAAATCTGGGGAAGTGTTTTCTACTTAAAAGGAAGTTGCTTTCTTCCCGTCTACTTCAGCTGCGGAGGAATAGTTAACTGATCCTATTAATCTAGCCTTTGCAATTAACGCAATTCAGAGTGCTGCCAGTGGCAAGGCTCTAGGCCCAGAAGGGATCCCAATTGATTTATTTAAACATAACATTGAGCTATCCTAACGTCCTAAGAACAGCCATTAAAGGCAACCTGAGGGATTCATGGAAAGAGGCCATTATTGTCCCAATTTTTTAAAAAGGAGATCAGAGTTTGCCTGCCTGTTATCATCTGTTCTCCCTATTAGACTCCATAGTAAAGATTCTTGTCCGGGTAATCCTTGATAAACTAGAAATCTGGGCAGAAGCAACCGCTTTTTTTTCTCTATTACAATGTGGCCTCAGACCCAGTCTAGGGACATTAGAGCAGGCACTAAATTTAAATCTTATTTGGGGCAAGTATGTGAAAGCCAGGAGAGGTGCCCTTCACTTGGCATTCATGGACCTCTCCTGTGCTTTTGACTTTTTGGGACCTAATGGACCAGGCTGGTATTGATCCTGCATTGGTGAATCTGGTGCAAAGATTGCATATAGACACAACTACCAACCAAGGTGCGTTATACACTTTCTAGGGAATGCACAAGCCCAATTAGGGTGTCTAAAGGGGTAAGACAAGATTGTATCCTCGCCCCATTTTTATTTTTATTGTATATCAACTCACTAGGCAGTTATTTAGATTCATATAGTTTGGACATTCCACGTCTCGCCCCACAAGCACTCCCAATCCTCCTTTACGAAGATGATGCTGTCTTTTTCACATTAACTGCTAATGGTTTACAAAAGTTGTTGAAAGGATTTTATAATTTTATGACCAAATTAAAGCTTAGGGTCAACTTCCAAAAACCATTTATATTGACCAGTGGCCCTAAATCCACAAAAACAAATACTTCTCAGATACAAGGAACCCAGTTATTAAAAGTACCTTTCTTTACCTATTTGGGTATCCTGTTTGATACCTCTGGGTCTTGGGAGAGGTTGAACAGCCAAAGACCACTGAAAATGGGGGCAGCATATGATGTTCTTTTTAAATTTGCTAACAAGCATGGTCGTAAACCCTTTAGGGAATTGATCCAGTTGTATAAAAGCAAATGTATCTCTCTTGGGACCTATGGGGCAGACGTGTGTGGTTGATCTTTTCCTGGGCGATTCCAAGTTGAAGAAAATATATTTTTATCCCGCCTGCTGGCTTTACCTCAAAGTACAGGTAATCTGATTCTCCACCTTGAATCAGGAGTAGACTATATGAGGACCTTGTGAGTTCGGCCCCTTTGTTATTATGGAATAAAATTTGGGTCACACCAAAGGCTGCATTTACCCATTTAGTTTTAGCAGACTGCTAAAAATTTAACAATTGGCAAGCCATCCCCTGGTTGCCACATGTTAAAAATAGTTTTCATGATCTTGAATTAAATACCCTTTTTGATCGCCGAGGAGAGATTTGCATTCAAACTAAAGAATGTGTTAAAAAAAGAATTCTATCTCATAGGGAGTAGGGGCGTATAGCAAGGGTCCTTAACATGGTTTCTATGATGAATTTTATGCAGCTGGACAGCATTTCAAGGGTGAACACATATTTGTTATGGTTTACCAATCCGCAGCACAGATTTTATATAACAAGGCTAAGGCTTAATATAATCCATCATTTGATAGCCTTTCCAGTGGTTCGGAACAGAACATCCAGCTGTTCTGGTTGCCAATGCGATAAGACCTCAATCCAATTTACAGTACATTTTATGCTTTTTTGCAAATTATATTCTGTATATTGGGCTTGTTTTCTTTGCCCTATTTTTCAACATTTAAAGACAGTTTGAGGTATTTGCAATCAGCTGCTTTACCAGAAACCTGTTATGCTCTTGTGAGCTTTATTAGATCGGCCATAAAATTACAGAAGGCCTACGGTAATGAGAATTGATTTTTTAGGATTGTTTCATTTCTACATGTATGTGCTATCGCTCAACTAATTGCACATTGCACTTTATGTAGATGGAACTGGAATGTATTTTACTATGAGTGGATTTTGCCAAAATCGTGTTTTTAATGTAATCAAATTTTATTTTTATTTTTACATGTATGTGCCATTGTCCAACTAAAGGCACACTGCACTTTATGTAGATGTAATTGGAATGTATTTATTGTCAGTTGATTTGGCTAAAATTTTGTTTTTTAATGATGTTCAATCATGATTATATTGGTCTTGAAGTAATATATTAGGAAGGCTTTTAGCTATTTTTCACAATTATATCAAGGCTGTTATAGCTCATATTATCTGCTATTTCGCACATTCTGCATGTAAATGCTGTTTTTATTCTAGTTTTATGGTCTAAATCCAGACCGAATAAAGATATTTTGATGATTTTGATGATGATTAGCCCCAACTCCTTTCTTCATTTTTGACAATTTGCATGGGGACAGGTAAGCTCTATGGATAGAATACAAATGATTTCTTCTGTAGGAGGCAGGTTTAACCGCGTCAAATAAAGTACGCGTTGAAGCTTGCCACATGTCCTGTAATTGCACACCTGGTAAGCAGCTCCACAGATCTTCTATCAGCTTGAACTCCCCTTCCACCAAGTCTAACATTTCCCAATACCAATTAGACACTTCTTTTGTGGATCGGTGTCTTCCCATTTTCTTGTCCTCCAGCCTATTCTTCAGACCTATGCTCGCTCGACTCCTCTGTGCCCACCCTTTCAGCTGCAAGTACCTTAGTCTTGACAATTTACTCTCCATCCATTCAAGTTGTTCGACCCATGGTAGTAGGCTACCTTCTCTAAATAAATCTCCCCAAAATTAAAAACCTACCTTCTTAATTGGAATAGCCAGTATATCTTTGAAACACTCTGGAGTGCCTGGTGAGTCCCAGATAGGAACCCAATGGCTATTGTATTCTGCCTAAATTACTCATCATTGCTGTACGAGAACTTTGTCATATCCTTCAGTACTTTTAAATTTATTTTTTTGAAATATTTGGGGACACCAAACTTAAACAAAAAATGAATTGCTGCCCATTTTTACACCCCCTACCATAGACTTAAAAGTACATCAAACATTGGACATGCCTGGAAAGGAGGAAAGCATACTTGCATTCTTAAGTTGGAAAGACCAAGCATAATATTGCAGATCTGGCAGTGCAAGTCCCCTCTTCTCCCTTCGTCTATGCAACTTCTTCCAAGATATTCTAGCCCTTTTATGTGCCCATATAAATGAGTTGATGGCTTCTTGGAATTTTCCTAGATATGCCTTATTCATATGTAATGGAATTGTATTAAAAAAAACTGACCTTGGGTAAAATCACAATTTTTACCAACCTTACCCTTCCTAATATTGTTGAGGGCAGATGTGTCCACCCTCGCATCAGATTATTACTTTCTGTCAGAACTTTTCTTAAATTAACCACTGGTATCTGCTTAATGTCTTGTACAATCTTTAGGCCCAGATATCTCTTTTTTTTTTAATTAGCGGGCTCTCCCTCTTCTGATTCCACGCCATTACCTCTGTCTTCCCCGCATTGACATGATATCCTGACACATTTCCAAAATCTGCAGCAATATCCAAAACTGACAGAAGGGCTGTTTGTAAGTCTGCTTTATATAACATCAGATCATCCGTATACAGTGAAACTTTTTTCTCCCATCTGCAGAAAAGAAAAGAGGAGATCCTTTGATCCTGTATTATACTCCTAGCCAAAGGCTCAATGTACAAATTAAACAGTATTGGAGAGAGCGGGCAACCTTGCCTCTCACCACTAGTTATTTTAAAGGAGGACGTTAACTTCCCATTAACCAAAACCCTAGCTGAAGGAGCTTGATAAAGCAGGCCCACCATCCTGCAAAACGTTACCCCAGACCCATAACACTTTAAAATTGTGGCTAAATAGCCCCATTTAACTTTGTCAAAGGCCTTCATGGCATCCAATGTAATAACCGCAAGACAGGAAACATACGTTGTTTCCAAGTCAATAGCCCCTATTAAGTTGAACGTTAATTCATGAAGGTGTCTACCTTTGGTAAACCCTTTCTGATCCTGAGTCCTGCCACCACCCCATTCAATCTATCCGCCAGCACTTTAGCAACATTTTTATAATCACTGTTCTAAAGAGATATAAGTCTGTATGACTCACAACTCGATGGGCTCTTTCCTGGCTTCAAGATGAAAGTAATTACAACAACATTCCATGATTTTGGTAGTGGCAGCCCCCTTCTCAAAAATCTCTCCAAACAGCTGTCTTAATTCGCACTATAGATTCCCCCAATGCGTTATACAATTCTACCGGGATACCCTCCGGCCCCGCAGTTTTGCCCTCCTTACATTCTTTAAGTGCTGACCTAATTTCTCCCTGCAAGATTGTTTTGTTCATATGGGTCTGCTCTTTAACCTTTAATCTTGGTACAGTATCTGTACTCAACTAATTTCTCACCTCTTCCCTAGTTATTGCCTTATCTTCCTTATAAAGCTCTGAAAAGAAATTTTGAAATGACTTCCTTATATCGTGAATGCTTGTCCATCTCTCTCCCGTTTGCACACAACAGATCTCTTTAATAGTATTTTTGACTTGCTCTGTTCTAGGTTTCCATGCTCACAGTTTTCCTGCACATTCCCCATGTTCAAAATAGGCTAATTTACTTGCGCCCCATCTTTTTCTCAATCTAACTTGCAGTACTTCCTCCAGCTGCATCTTCAATTGTCTCAGCCTTCTCTCCAACTTAACTAACGGATCAGACCCATCTTTTATTGACTGCTCACACTCAACCATTTCTGCTTTCTTGTTTCTAAAACTTGTAAAACTGATAATTTTACCTCTTATAAATGCTGTGTACGTGTCCCAAACCATATTTATAGAAATGTATCCCAAATTAGTTTTAGAGAACTCCTCTGTCCTTGTACAATGAAGTGTTACTACCCCATTCTCCAGCAGAAAAGAATGATCAAATGTCCACCTTCCTATCTCATTTTTAAAGGTAAATGTCATAGTTAATAACACCGCTGCATGATCTGACAAGTGTGCCGCTGAATAAACTATCTCTTCAACCGCCTCCACCAATGCTTGATCAATGGAAAATAATCAATCCGGGAGGCATGACCATATTTTTTTGTTTTTAAATGAAAAAACCTGCTGCTCCCCTACTCTCAATCTCCAAAGACCGCACAATCCAAATACTTTCATCATCATCTTAAAATAAGCCTGTGATTTTGGTATAGCTGTTGACCTAGCTTTCAATGACCTATCCAATTTATTGTGCAGAATCACATTAAAATCCCCCGCCATTATAACCAGATCTGAAAAATCCAGGAGGATGGAAAACAGCCTTCTCATAGAGTCGGTATCACCACAATTTGGACCATAAAAGCCCACTAATGTTAATACAATATCATATACTTGGGGTTTAGCTATAATCCACCTTCCTAATTTGTCAGAGGTTGCACCCAGCAATGCTGCTCTAATCTGATGGTTAATCACAATGGCAACCCCCTCAGTATTAAAATTGCTGTCCGTACAGTTAAAAAATGTGATCTAAATTGTTCCGTACATTCCATTCCAGTCAGATGTGTTTACTGCAGAGTTAATATATGCGCTGGGAAGTCCTTCAAATACTACACAATTCTACTTCTCCTTCCCTTAGTACGCAGCCCGTTCACCTTCCATCTCATAATTTGAATCAAACTACAGCCCCCTCCTGATTTTTATCATCTATGTCCATTTATTTCCTAACAATTATACCATCTGTCATGTATAGGGTGAATGAGGAGATTTTTTTCTCTCCCTAATGCTCCCCACCCTGATCGGCATCCATGGTTGGGAGAACATGGTGGCCAGCGTAAAGGCAGGTCATTAGAGCGCCAAGTGTCTGGGGAACACGGTCAGCGCTACGGACAGCACAGATGTGTCGGCTCACCTGCTGTGATTCGGCAAAGGGTGGAAGTAGGCCTGGGGGTCTCATGCAGTGGTTTCATTCTGCCCTGGAGCTCCAGAGAAGTCGCAGTGCCATTGTGTGCTTCCCTTTTTGAGGAAGCAGGGGCAGAATCAGCACAAGCAGCGTGGTGTCCGAGGCAGAAGGAGCGGTGTGAGGGGATTGTTGTGACCATTTGATCTGCCCTGATTTTTTGCTTTTTGACCACCTGGTTTTTGATATTTTACTGTGAGGGAATCTCCTAGTCAGTGACTCCCCCACAGTTAACTCATGGTAAAATGGACTGTGGGTGTGACCACAGGTGCCACCATGCTAAGGAAAGACTGCTGTGGTGCAGCAAGGGTAGGAGGCCTCAGGCTGGTTACATGTGATCATGTATGCCCACGTGTGTGCACCCATGTAAGGGTTGTGCGGGGAGGGTTCCTGGTGTGCACAGTCCAAGAACCGCGCTTAGGGAGCTTGGCGCAAAAGGAACTATGCAGACTGGGTGGTGACGTGGAGTAGGCCTCATGAGAGTGCAAGGCTCTGAGAAGGGTTCAGAGGTTTGGTCAGGTGAACTAAAAGTATGAGAAAGGGAAGCCCCCTTACACACATATATATCGAGCGTTGAACTGAAGAGTCAGTGTTTTAACTGTGTTGTTATGACTGGTTTATCTGCACAAGGGGACAGGATGCTGGGGGGAAGCTTTCCAAAAAATGTTCACAAAGTGTTTTAGGCAAATGTATCCTTTTGAACTCTAACACTGGACACACTGGGCCTGCATGAGGAGGGGTTCTTCTCTAAAGGTTTAGGGACAGCAAATGATACCCGCACCACAGACTGGGGGATTGGGGGTGACCTGACTTTGGGGGATAGGGAGTGGTTAGGGGGCCCCAGGAAATTTGCACGCTTGTTAAGGGTAGGAAGGTTATCCAAAGGGAGGGGGCCCCAGCTAGTCATTCTTCCAGAAAAAGTTTTGTTTTTCCACCATTGGCGCAGGCCAAATCCACTGGAAGGGTGGGGTTGGGAGATTTCGTACCCACAGGTAGTGACTCCCCCAAGGAGTTCCTGCAGTTGTGAACCCCAAAAAATGTTGCCATGGTGGTGGGAGGGTGCGAGGAAGGAAGTTGACTCCATTGATCCCCTAGATTATCTGGTGGGGAGGGTGGGTGGCCCCAAAGTTAGTGTAGTGTTAGCACCTAGGTTCCCTAGGTGGGCTAAGTGACTAACCCTGAGGAGTTCCGAGGGAGTTAGTAGTGGACCCTGAGGTGTCAGGGTATGGTAGGAGGCTACCCAAAGGAAACGAAAGGATGTCAACCTTGAGCAAAGACAGTTGGAACCCTAGGTGGTGTTTGAGGCGGTGCCCAACCGACTGACCAGTCAGGTAGGTCCTGTGGGGTCAGACTCCAGGACAAAAAGAAGGGAGCAGAGGTCCACATCTGTTAGGGGGTGCTCTGAGCTGTTGATGAGTGACGGGCTACTGGGGCCTTTACTTAGCAAAACCCCGCATTGGGCACCATTGGTGTCCCAGCTCCAGGGTGAACCCGGGGACCCCATAAGGTGGCGATGGCTAAGTGGGGTGTCCCCTCAGCAAGGTGCCAGAGGTGGGTCTGCCCACAGTGGCACAGGTAGTGATCACCTGGAGACAGGTGTGGCCTATCTTCAGTGAAGGGACCCTGTGCTCCCGTGCATGGTGGCCCTAGCTAGCCAGGGATCTGGAGGGTTCCTGGAAGGTGTCCCGACATGAGGCTGGGAGACCTAGGAGGGCCCAAGAAAGTGGGCCTTGGTGAAGCTGACCCAGGGCTTGCGGGTCCTCCAATGGTTCTCTAGGGGGTAGAGCTCACTCCCTAGAGAAGACAGGGGCTAGGCCCTGTTCTCGCAGTGTAGAATAAGGGTAGGATCTAGGTCCCCGGGGTGGGTTCCGTGTGGAGCTACCAAGATGGAGGGAGGGAGTTGTGGGTTGCCTGACGAGGCATCCACAGTGCCCTTCCTACAACACTGCCTGTATGGCAGTGAGGCTGGACTGGTATCCTTTCTGGGAGGCAGGCCAGGGAGCTTGTTTGTGAGGGAGAGGTACCCAGAGTCCAGAATGAGCTGTTTTTCTGTGTGGGAAGGCAGTTGTCCCAAAAGGGTGGTGGAGGCAAAGACCACAGTGGCATGCTGAGGTTGAGGGTCCAATGAGTCTGCATTTTTCAGGATGTAGGGATCCGGAGGAAAGAGGATAATGGACGGAATAAACTCCAGAAGTCAGACCAGCCAGTGGTCCAGGAAGTAGGTTCCACACCTACCCAATGTTGAGGCAGCAGTGCAGTGCAAAGGCACTGTACTCTTGTCCAAAGGAGGGGAGTGCAAAGTGTTGCACGACCCAAGGCAAGGTTAGGCCTAAGGTTGCTCTGACCATATAAAGTGATCTCGTGGTATGGCAAAGGAGGTGGTCCTAGTGGCTGATGACCAGCGTAAAGTATTGGGGGTCACGAATAATTGGTGAGGGAGGTGTTGGTCAGAACCCCTTGTCACTTGTTTTCACTGACCAAAAGAAGACTACCCATGTGTGGTGGCAACGCCTTCCCCGTAGGAATCAGCTGGGCACGCCGTGTGTGAGAGGATGGTTCTAACCACCTAGTCTTCCCTGATTTTCTGCTTTTTGACCACCTGGATTTTGAGCCTTTACTGTGAGGGAGCCTCCTAGTCAGGGACTCCCCCACAGTAAACTCATGGTAAAATGGACTGCACTTGTGACCACCCGTGCCACCTTGCTAAGGAAAGGCTGCTGTGGTGCAGCAAGAGTAGGAGGCCCCAGGCTGGTTACACGTGATCATGTGTGCACACATGTGTATACCCATGTAAGGGCTGGGGGGGGAGAGTTCCTGGCGTGTGCAGCCCAAGAACTGCGCTTAGGGAGCCTGGCGCAGAAATAACTATGCAGAGTGGGTGGTGACCTGCAGTAGCCCTCATGAGATGGGTGTACACAGAGGAGGGATAGTGCTTAGTGTATTTTTACTATATGGACACCCCGATACACGTCAACATCAGTGTGCTTACTGTCTTTTCACTGTAGGGACACTCCATTCAATGTCAATGGGAAAGAGTGCCCTAGGGCATAACTCAGGTCCCCTAGGGCCCACAGAGACCAAAGTCACACCAATGTACACTGTAACCTGCATGAAAAGAATGATGCAGTAGGTTACAAAAGCATAGTTGTACAACTTATGTGCCATCCAGGAATGTCATCTTTCTCTGGCTCAGCTCAGGATTAGGGTCAATCACTGCTCTATACAGCTGCCTGAGCAGGGCCTTGCATCAAACAGCTAGCTGTCAGCCCCTGCCAGGAAATGGGCGGAGAAGTCCTGAAAGGAATGTCAGGGAGGAGGGGCTGAGTTTTAGAGAACGTGGGCCAAGCTCCTGGACGACGCCATTTTGAGTCATCCCAGAAGACTGTGCAGGAAGGAGGGTACAGGAGCAAGGAAGTGATGTGGCACGTCTGGATTGGCCAGACGTGCAGGTCTGCTGGACACTTCCACCCCCACTGAAAGAGAGAGCTCTCTCTCTCTTGGCTGTGCTTCACTGCTGGAAACTGAGACTGCAGATGGGTGTCATGGACAACTGGATAGAAGAACCCCCTGACTGCGCCTTGGGGTAGGGACTCTGCCCCTGAAGGACTTCAGGCCCAGCAAGGCAGAGGCCAGGGCTAGATAAGCTGGCCCCCTTACTCCCCTTGAGGCTTAGTTGGGGGAAAGACTGGGCTGGAGCAAGAAGAGCGCGCTGCCCAGAAGGAAAGGAAGGCATCCAGAGGAAAGGCTTGTGCAGGGAATCAGTGGGACTTGCTCCCTATAATCTGGGACCCTTCTAGGCCAGGAGGCCTAAGGAGAGTGCTCCTGGTTGCAAAGGCTCTTCACCAGGAGTGAAACGACATAAGAATCATCAAAATCGGCCTTTGGGCGCCTGAGCTATTTCAAGAAGGTCTGTGATCTTTGACCTATGCTCAAGTGAGTGGCGAAGCACATGGGGCTCTGCCACTATGCAGGTTGATGCCCCCGGGGGTGGGCCAGGGCACAGGGGCTGACCCCAAAATGAAGTAAAGATGGGGCCACCGTTGTGACTCCCATGAAGAAGAGTTAGGAGGGCCCCAGAATCCATCCTGGGGCCCCACAGCAAAGGAAGGCAGGGAGAGCCTTCGCGCACCCTGAAGCAATGGCGGGAGGCCCCCCAGACACCATGCTGGGGCCCCACTGAGAAGAATAGGCTGAAGATCAAGCCAAGGAGCGCAGTCACTCTACCCCTGAAAATGGACCCAGGGCCCCAGACCCCATCCCAGGGCCCCACCAGCAAGAGAATTCAGCGGGTGCTGTCGCGCCCCCGTGCAAAGTGGCCAAAAGGGGTCCCAGACCTCAACCCAGGGCCCCGCAAAGAGGTTGAAGACGCGGAGCACCATTGCATTCCCCGGAATAAGGAGGAAGGGCCCTGGACCCCATCCCTGGGCCTGAGGTGGCAGAGGAGGTGGGGGGAGTGCCGGCGCACTCCCCCAGGCAGCCCCAACTGCAACAGCAGCAGCATGCGTCTGCCCGTAGGAGCGGGCAGACACCAAAGTAAATGCCGGCTCCCAAGGCCGTACCTGTAGGTGCCAGCCGTGTGGGGAGTCTTTGGAAGTGGCTGGGAATGGGTTCCCTGAGCTGCTCCCTCACAATACTCACCTGACGGTGGTGTCCAGCTGGGACCAGACACCCCCCAACCATGACGGCAGCCGGGGGTGGGCTCCACACACTGCCCTCCACCAAGGTGACAGCATGAAGGGGGTGTCCGGATAGGACCGGACGTCCCCCAGCCATGAGGGCAGCTGGGGGTGGGCTCCCCACATTGCACTCCACCCAGGATACACGGTAATGCGGCACATGGCTGCAAGAAAGGAAAAAGACCAAAGGAGCGAGAAGCTGCTCTGCCCGGCACAGGGAGAGAGCCTCTCACATTTTATGCATCCATCCCAAAAGGCCTTGCAAGCCCAAGTCTTCCTGAATACTGTGCTCAGCTCTTTGTGGCCCCAGGGAGATGGGGTCACCACCAACTGAGTGCCCAATGTCAGGGGGAGCTTCAGGTACAGCATAGCGTTCCCCCCAGGGCAACGTTTATGTCCTCACCCTAGTTTGGGTGGGACAAAGGAAATATAACCCCCCAAGGGTTAGAACCCAATTCAAAGCACCAGTATCTGGGAACTTTTGTTCCTGGCTTGTGTGATTGCACTCTCTAAAGATGTAGGATGGTATCACATCAGATTAATCAAGTATATGATGTTACACCAGGATAATTGAGAAGTAATCTACAAAGTGATCCAAAAGTAGTCATTCCTGTTTAAAGTATTTAAACATGTTTCTATGTGTTTCCTGTAATGCTGAATTGTGTAATGAGACTGATAACCACTCTCTTGTACAGTAGCTGTGCTTTTGTCAGATTTTGGTGTTTTCACTCTACATTTCAGGCAAATGTTGCATTGGGATACCAGGGATTTATTTGCCATGTGGGTTGTTAGATTATATTTTCCCTAGGGGGAGACATGAGAGATTACACAATGTAATCCAAGGGTAATTCCATCTATTTGTGTATATTTGTAATTTTTTGCATAGTATTGAATAGTGTGTGCGTGTAATAAATGTACTTTTACTTTATCAAAAGAAAAAGCACAGACTGGACAATCATTTATTGAGTGCCATGCTTGTGTGCTCATGAATAGGGATTACTAGGCCACACCACATCCCTTGAGTAAGCCCTGGACTGCTCTGCAATGCTACCCTATGGGAGTCAAGCGCTACAATGGGGTGTTTGATTCTCAGTGGTGGTGGTGTGCAGAACCATTACTTGTGCAGGCCACACAACTAATGACCCACCTTTCAAGCAGCTGTGCTGATGATGAGAGGAGGTTCAGCTGGCAAGTTTTTGACACAACAGCAGCAGGAGGTAGAAGCCTTGCATCACCAGCTGGAAGAGGAAAAGGGCAGCGAAAGGAGAAAGGCTCCTGGTGCAGGGATTTTGAAAACTCTGCAGTAACAGTAGGTGCTACAAAAGGTAAGAGCCGGTATTTGACGGGCCTAAGAGGGAGAGGTGGCAAAAATTCCCCAGTGTTAAGCAAGGAAGAGGGTGCTCTGCTAGGGCAGGGGAAAAAAAGACTTGATTACCACATCTTTTTGAGTCGAGCTAGCCAGCAACAACGGGAAACTAAGATGGGGAAGACAGGAAAATTGAACAAAAGGTCCCCTCCCACTGGGAAGCCAAAAGCAACCCCCTTGCTAAGATCCTACTTTAGAGCCCTCCCATTGGTAGGTTATATCAGTGAACCTTCTGGACCTCACAATTTAATGGAATAAGGAATGAATAAGGAGGTTTTGCCTCCACCCTAAATAGAGTCTGGGAATGAAATTGCTGAATATGGTGGAGGAGGGAGTAAGTGTGAGGGATGGAGACAAAAAATTGAGAATACAACTAAAGGTACTAACAAAGAATTTCTGGATTAGCAATTCAAAAGCTATGAAGCAGTGCCTTTTATAGGAAACATTATAAGGAGGGTGGAGGTACAGGAGCCACAGGAGTCGATGCAGGTCTTGTTGGAGCCGAAAGCCAGGCTTGCACATTCGAGTACCTCCATTGAGGCAATGGTCATAGCACTATCTTAGGAGATTAAAAAAAGTTTTGTGGTATCTGAGGCAAATCAAGGAAATATTAGAAATGCCTGTGAAATATTAGGAAAAAATGGTTTGCTGGCTAAGAGAACACCAGTGCTAGAAGAGATGGTGGGGGTTATGAAAGAAGAACTAAGGAAGAACAACCAGGAAATTTGGCAGTTGAAGGTAAATGAGCAAGAAATGCAGGATAAGTTGGAACAGCTAGAGAATGCTGCAAGGAGGAACAACTTGAGAATCCTTAACGTACCAGAGGGGGCGGAAGGAGATGATCTTAAAGCATAAACAGCTTCTCTTATTAAGAGTACATTGCAGATGGAGGAAAAAAAAGATGTTATTGCAACAGACATTCAGAGGATTCATAGAGACCCTTTTAAGAGAGATCACAGTAAGAAGAAGCCACGTAAAATCTTGGTAAATTTTCAGACTTACGCTTTGAAGGAGAGGATTTTGTTAAAAGCTTCAAAGTTAATATCACTAAAAGGGAAGCACTTTTCTTTAGAGATACGGTCAGATCTCTCTAGAAGTACTCTGACCAAGCAGTGGGAACTAGGGAGATGCTTAAAGGAGTTTAAAAGGTTGGGAATTTAGGCTAAACTTAAATTCCCAGGCATTTTGTGCGTGATGTATAACAGGAAAATGTATAATGTGAGAGGCCATAAATCAGCCAGCAGATGAGTTGCTAGAAACTATTAAGGGCAGGAATCCAGAGATTTGAATGTTTTGTTCACTTCCTTTTTAACCAGGGTATCTCAGAGGTTCTCTAAAATCTAGGCATATCACCTAGCCCATGTGGAAGCAGGGATGGGTTCTCCATGGGTGGGAGTTGGAGGGGTCACAAGGGGGAGTGGTGGGATGGCAGTAAGTTTTTGTGTGAGTTGGATCTTTGCTTAAGAAAGCAGTCCATTGCATTCATTCCTACATCATGCTTGATGGAGGTAAAAATTTAAATCACATAAATTGTTATTAATTGATAACTTGGTTGCCATTCTATATCTGATATTCTGTGCCAGAATCATTTATCTATGATGGAAATGTTCTTACTAAATAAAGGTGCATTCTAATATTCAAAATAGCGTGACATATTCTCAAATATTAATTTGATAGGCCTGCCAGGTGTGCAATCCAAAGTCTTGTGAATTGTTGGACAAAAAATATATAGATTGTACCATTGGAATTGTGATCTTCAAACATTCATACTCATCTTCATTAAGTAATTGTCATGCCAGTCCCTCAGTTTTTTGTTGTACTTCCTTATCATTGCATTCATGGGACTGTACTCCAACTGTTTATAATATTTGTCATCTTTAAGCTGTCTGTAAGTCTCCTTCATGTAGGTCCTCTTTATTTAATAGCACCATATTTCCTCCCTTGTCCACTGGTTTTATTATTATCAATTCATTGGATTTCAGATTTTCCAAGGCTTTCCTCTCTGCCAGTGTCAGATTCTCCTTCACTTTTCCATTTCTTTTGTTTCTGATTCTCTCAAGGTCCGTGAAGACTGCATCATAGAAAATGTCAGGCTTAAAACATGGGAGTAGGATAGGACAACATTTTGATTTTGGTTTAAAAGGACTAAATTCATGCGTATCAGAGAGAGACTGCAAATCCTCCAGGTATTGAGTATCCAAGATTCCTGCCCCATCGGACTCATGCATTAAATCTAATAACATCTTAAATTCTTCAGGGTTAGTCTCTGATCGACTCTGAATATTCCCCTCTTCTCCTGGTTCGACGCTTACAGTCTATTTGTTGCAAAATATTTACCTAATTTAATTTTTTGAACAAATTTATAGACATCAATCTTTGCTTCCACCAGGTCAGCATGACGTTCAGGGCAGAAGGAAAGACCTTTATTTAGGAGCGACAATTCCTGTGTAGTCAATTGGAGATTCTAAAGATTCACCACCAAGTTTTCCTCTTGCCCCATTGTTGAAATTACTTTCTCTGTCTGTTGCATAGAGGGTACAATATTTTTCTCACACACTCCACAAACTCCTTTACTTTTTCTGTGTCTTTTGACAGTTCTCTTTGTTGGCCTCCTCACCTGTTGCATCCTTGGCCCCTTCTTTTTGATGTCTGGTGATCCAGATATTACAACTGCATTTCTTCCAGTAAGGTAGCTCTTGTTCTGTTCTCTGAGGTTCCTCCTCCCTCAGTGAGATCTGTATCCAATTCACTGACTTCAATAGGAGGCAGGGGAATTTTCAACCTAGTATCTACAGAGTACTGTCTTTTCAATGCATCAAACCTTCTCGGAAATGTGTATATAGTATCACTTTGATAATCTTGTTCATCCCTCGAGTATTTCCTTTGCTTTCTTAATTCCATACCTGATTCATATTTTTCTAGTCTTGTCTCTATCTTTTTCATAAGTTTTTCACTTTCACCCTTCTCCGAATTTTTGCCACTTTGTTCCTCTACCTGTTCAATTGATTTTGTTAATTCCTCCACATCAATTTTAGCATATTTGTAGAATCAAAATCATGTTTTTTGAACATGCCATATTATTTTTGCTCCATTCCATCAACATCTATGGCTTTATATCAGGGTGGCTTGGCATGGCGAGTATACGTAGCCCTCTTGGCACTCTGTTCACTGCAATATACTTTTCTAGAGCAATTATCTCCCAACTCTTGGTAAGAAGTCTGATACAGTTTTTCTAATTGTGTAAACAGTTGATGTATGTCAGTAATCTGTGTCTCTATTCTTGCTGTATTTCTTTATTATGTATAGAACCAGACTGATTAGCTCAGACTAGTGTCTCTGCCCATAGGGCAGATTTGGCATCTCTTGCCTCCATTATGTAATAACCCCCAAATCAAGCTCACCATTTGTCTGCTCCAAAGTCTTAAACTGAATTATAGATTCATAAGTGAAAACTGGCCCCCTCTCACTTCTGCTGGGGCTGTATCGATACAATTCAGGTGTAAATAAAATGGGCACCTACCTGGGGAGACCCCCAGTTCTGTGGCATCTTCCAACCCTGTGCTCCCTGTGACCTGGGTCTGCAACCGACCATGGCTCGTGTCACTGGGGAATGGGCCCCTGCCTTCACCCCTGTGGAGTTGGAGAGACTGGTGGATGGGGTCCTACCCCAGTACCGAATGCTGTATGGGCCTCCAGACCAACAGCTGCATACACTGTGAGCACGATGCATGGGGCATGAATGCAATGAGTGCTGTGTGTGAGGGCCACATGTGGGGGGGTTTGGTGGAAGGGTTCTGGGCAGCGTGATGCATGTATGGTGGGCAATGTCTGTGCGTAAGGGGATGTGTGGGCTATGGTGGGCCATGAGTGTAACAGGCCGGATGGTATGACTGATACCTTTTTCTGTGTTTCTTTTTCTGCAGGTGAGTGCCCATCAGAAAAAGGGTATATGGCATGCCATCGCCAAGGATGTGCAGACCCTGGGTGTCTACGGCAGGCAGAGCACCCACTGTCACAAACAGTGGGAGGACCTCAGACGCTGGGCAAGGAAGACGGCGGAGGCCCAGCTTGGGATGGCCTCTCAACGAGGAAGGGGTGCCCCTCGAACCCTGACCCCCCTGATGGCCTGCATACTGGCGGTGGCCTATCTAGAGCTAGATGGGCACTTGAGGCCATCAGAGCAGCCACAAGAGGATGAGTACAGTTTCCCAGTATACTACTTGCGCATGGTGGAGTGGTCACCGGGTGGGGCCTGTGGGTGCCCCTAGGCCAGGCCGGACATTGCAGGGTAGGTCCTATGTTGGGCACAGTTCTGATGTAAAATACATCCAACCAAGCTAGTAGGCATCCACTACTGGGCAGGGGTCTGTGGGTCTCAGGTATGCTGCTATTGGCGTTAGGTATTTCTGTCCATGGGCTGGTGACAAGCATTGTGACTGTTGCATAGGGCTGTTTCCTGTGTGTGTGTATCGTGTCATGTACTCCAACGGTGGTGTTGTTGCTGCCACTGACCAAGTGTATCCTTTGTCTCTCCTCCCCTTTTTGTTTTTTCACCCTATCCTTATGTACATTAGCATCATCTGGCAGAGGAGGAGAGGCACCGGCGACAGAGGGAGCTGCATCCCACAGGGCCCAAGTGGCCGAATCCACTGACGGTGAGGGCACCAGTGGGACGAAGGGCTGGGGGAACACCACGGGGTAGACAGGTGGGGACAGGTTGGACAGTGATACCTCCTCCGATGGAAGCTCTCTGCTGGTGGCGGACACCTCTGTGACCACCCCAACTACAAGAACAGCCGCCACCCTCCGTACCAGCACCGCCCTCCCAGCAGCCCCTCAGCGAGTGTCTCGTGCCTGCTCACCCAGGAGGGTGGGCATCTCCTTCGCCCCAGGCACCTCAGGCCCTCTCCCAGTTAGCCCTGCTGCCCTGAGTGAGGAGGCTATTGACCTCCTGTGATCCATCTCTGTTGGGCAGTCAACCATAGTGAATGCCATGCAGGGGCTGGCAGGCTATTTGGAAATGCATTCCTGGAGGGCATTCACTCTGGCATGGTGGCCCAACAGAGATCAATACAGGCTGTGGCCTCCTCCCTGATGGCAGCCATTTTCCCTGTCTCTAGCCTCCCCCCTCCAAGTTCCTCCACCCAGTCCCATTTCCCTCAACCTCAACCTCAACCTATCCCAAGCACACATTCAGACCAGCATGCACCTAAGACAACACAAAGTAGTGGCTCTGGCAAACACAAGCACCACACATCATCCCACAGGCACTCACACAAACACCATTCAGATGCAGACATAACAACATCCACTGCCTCTACTGTGTCCCCCTCCTCCTCGTCCTCCACCACCCTCCCAGTAGCGTCTCCACTCACACCTGCATGCACTACATCATCATCCACTACCCCATCACCATGACGCCTCTCACTACACACTCCTCGCTGGCAGTTACCACCCCACATCCATGCACACGTCCCCTGTGCCCCCTCCCACTGTGTCTGTGCCCCCTCTTCCGAAAGTACACAAACGCAAGCACTCAGACACTCAACAGTCATCCACCTCACAACAGCATCCAGCCCATGCACCTGCACCCACACACAGCAGACAGACACCTCCTACAACCACTCCCTCGTCCTCCATTCCCAAACCTTCACCCTCTTCCCGCCCCAGTATCCCTAGGAAGCTTTTCCTCTCTGCCGTTGACCTCTTCCCTACCCCTCCCCGTCCTTCATGTCGGGCCAGAGTGGTCAGAACCCAGGAGAGCACCTCAGCCACCCAGTCCATGGCCACAGTATTGTCAGCAGCTACTGCAGGTGGGAGAGTCTCCAGGGAACCAGCCATCAGCACTGACAGTGTGCCTGCACCAGCTGCCCAAGGGAAGGGCAAGGAGGCACCACTAGCTGCCCAAGGGAAGGGCAAGGAGGCACCACCAGCTGCTAAGGGGAAGAGCAAGGGGCCTGCAGGCAGGAAGGCCAGGAGGCCTGGTGCTGGGACTTATTCAGAGCCCCCACCACCAACCTTGGCGGTTCAGCCACCCGAGGCTGCAGGGGAAGGGCTGGAGCCTCCCCCCACAACTAGCATCCTCGACACCAGCACCATTACTGCCACTACTGAGCAGCAGTCATCGCTGGTGGGCAGTGTGTAGTCCTGCCTCCATGGGCTGTAGTGCGTCCTGGACCCTGCAAGTCCTGGAGGTATGACACTCAGGTGAGATACTGTGACCTTGCACTCCCAAGGGCTGCATCACAGGGCACAAGGACCTGTCCAGAACCAGTGGAAGAAGCCGTCCACTCACTGCATCCTTGCCGGGATGAAGCACACTTGGCGCAAGGCCCCCTCCAGAACCAGTGGAAGAAGCCATCCACTCACCCCATCTTTCACAGGATGAAGCACACTGGGCACAAGGCCCCCTCCAGAACCAGTGGAAGAAGCCATCCACTCACCCACTCCTTGCCAGGATGAAACACACTGGGCACAAGTCCCCTTCGAGAACCAGTGGGCAAACCACCCACTTGAAAGACTGTGGCTTTGCACTCCCCAGGACCAAGCAGTGGGCAAACCACCTACTTGAGAGACTGTGGCTTTGCACTCCCCAGGACCAAGCAGTGGGCAAATCCCCCACTTGAGAGACTGTGGCTTTGCACTCCCCAGGACCAAGCAGTGGGCAAACCACCCATTTGAGAGACTGTGGCCTTGCATTCCCTAGGACATCGGACAGGGCATATTGTCCCCTCCAGGACCAGTGGTGTTGTACCATCTTCCGGCTGAGGTGCCCCCCGTTCTCCGTCCTCCTGAGGTTCCTGTGTATTTTCGACCAGATGCCCCTGCAGTGTTCTCTCAGTGTTGTTGCAGGATTCAAGTGGGGCCTTGGCCTATGTGTAGTGGCCTTGCGGCCCACAGACATTGAGGACTGGCAGTGTCCCTCCATTTGTATATATGTATATACTGTTTTGATTTTGAAGCATGAACTTCTACTATTTCATCTTATTACACTCACTTTAATCTATTCCTTTTGTCCTGGCATTATTCCTGAGGGTTATGGGATAGATATGTGATGTTATTGCATCTGTTTGTGTGTATGGTGTTGGGGGTGGGGGTTTTGAGTGTTGCGTGTGTGTGTCATTCTCTTTTCCTCCCCCCTCCCTTGTGTGCTAGGTGGCAGTGCTCACTGTGGTCATCTTTGATGGCGTTGCTGTTAGTAATGCATGAAGAGGTATACAATCATGGGGAAGGTGTGCAACTCAGGCTCCATGGCATCGTGGTTGTTCCCTGAGTCTCCAGAGGTAAGTCCCTTGCCTTCTGTGCCCTGTTTCTGCCGTGCTTTAGATGTCATTGGTCCCGCCCCGGAAAAGGTGACGGATAGGCCTATTGTAATACTGTGGGTGGTACATTGTCTTCTGCCTGGCTGCTGGCGGTTACTGCCGGGGTGCTTGTTGCTACCGCCGTGGCGGTCGGTGTGTTAAAGTGGCTGTCTGTGTGGGTGGTTTCCGCTGTGGTCATAATTAATTTCTTTTTACCGCCGGCCTGTTGGTGGTATTACTGCCGCTTTATCACTGACCGCCAGGGTTGTAATAAGGGCCATAATGTACTTTTAGAAGGAATTTGTTATATTTTGGCCGCCCCAAGCATGCCTCCTTATCTATTGTTTAGGAACATACCTGTGTCAGGGGTCCTACAAAATCTGTATAAAAACATCTCACGCAGACAAGGTTATCAGAGAGATTCCTACCAGTAGCTATCGACGGCATCTATGCTGCACGTCACCTTGATGCAGACCTAGCCTTCGTGTCACCACAGAGCCTGATCTAGAGACCTCATTCCAAGGTAACAAGGGTTGGGGGGTGCTTCTCATGGACACAGTAATGGCAGATTGGGTTTAACACACCTAGCTATCGTTAGGTTAGAGACTAGGTTCTCCATGCTAGGCTTTTAGGGATATTTTACATTTCATGGTATTGCAAGACAGTGGGGTCTTTGTATTCACGACTCTTGTCTTAAAATTCTGCTTCTTGCATCATTCATTATCCGAATAATTGCAGCTCATGCATTTTACAGTAGGTTGCAGTCTTGTTACTAAACCTATTGAAAACTTTACTGCATCGCCTGTGTGTGACTGAGAATTATTGCTCAAGTGAGAAAAGGACACGCTCCGTTTAACCACAACTTCCCTGAGATGTCACACTCTTGAGCTCATGTGTAAAAAAATCACCTTTTACTGTTTGAGTGTTTGGTGAGGTACTGCTTGTGAACCGGGAGGGTTGGATAGACTGTTGTGATTTGTTGTAGGATTGGTCTATTCACCTACAAACAAAAGTGCTGTCATCCTCAAACCAGCAGTCTTGCCTAGGAGTGAGAGTTCAACTACGACAGTGGATTAGTGGTATTTTCATGAAGTTTTGGCAGTAAATACAGTATTGGAATACGTGGGGGTTCACATATCAAAAATTAGTGTTCCTCCCACTAGAGGAGTCCCTGTTCTTTCAAATTACATCATCTCATCCAGTATTCTTTATTTGAGACCGCTACCTCTTACAAACTACTCCTCCTGCAGGACTGATCCCCCAATTGTCGAGTACCTTCTGATATAAAATCAGATTTGGACAAAACAACTCCATTTCCACCTTTGTCGGATTGTTGGATTATGATAGATTGCTCTTTTTTTTAATTCTCTAAATTAATAATCTGTTCCTCTTATAAATTTCTCTTATTGTAGCTAGTTTGTTTGTATCTAAATTTGTTTAACTCCTTGATAACACTTTTTTCAAACACATCAATTACATCGCTCTGTACTGCAGGTATCAAAGCACACTTAAGGTGGAAAGAAAATTGTTCAATAGTAATGATGGAAATTTTGATTTTTGATCAATCTATTGCAATCCAACAATGGTTTCCATAGAAAAAGCATTTTTTGAGTTGCTGTTTGACGAATCTTCATGAAATTTTCCAAAAACAGTGTAAATGCAAATCTTTATGACATGGGAAGTTTCGTGGTGATCTATCAAGTGGTCGAGGAGAAAAAGGGGGGGTAAAACAAAGTACGCTTCCCAATACAATTCCCATAGGGATTTTGAACGTGACTACAGCCAGAACTTCTGGACAGAAATACACCACATTTGGCACCCCTCCCTCCCAAAAAAATAAAATGTTTAGGCAAGGAACTGGGGTTGGGGTCCCTGGGCTGAGATCAGCCTGGGAAGGAGGGCCGTGTGACCCCCCTCCCAAAAATATAATATTATATAATAAGGCCAGGCTCTAGGGGATGGGGCCACCCATAACATTTTTTAGAAGGCTAGGCCTGGGGAGATGTGGTTCCTGGGGCAGAGATCAGCTGGAGAGAGGGGCCCTGCTGCCAACCCCCACAAAATAAAAAAAAATTAAGACTGGGCACTGGGGAATGGTGGGCCAAAATCAGCCAGGGGAGGAGGGCCACAAATTGACTCTAATTCACGGATCTGGGTGAAAAAGCAAGGCCTTGATTTGCTGACCACAACCTTACAGAAAACTAGTGCTGACCATTTTATTTGTCGCATCAGCTGGGTGGTGGGAAAGGAAGAGTACAAAAACACCTAAGAGGTTAGGATAAAGGCATCCAGACCCCAGGGACTCTTGTGGGCAACAAATTGCCCATCTTCTTTTTGTCCGATCTGTGGATCGACACGTGGATCTGCTGATCCAAAGAAAAAATGAAACAAAGCAAATGTGGCCCAAGGACAGCCACAGCTTGGGTTTGGGTACATACAGGAGGTTTGGCCGCCGGGCTTGTGTTGAATAGAGCCCCAAGGTGGACCAGGTCCTGGGGGCATTCTTTCAAAATATGAGAGAGGCCACCTAAGGGTCATTGAGCCCCGTGGACCATCATCTTCCCAGAGATCCCGTTCAAAAAATGGGGGGCAACGTGGACCCCCCTCCTGGGCTTCTAAGGAGTCCCAGGGACCACCACCTCCCTGGGGCTTTGTTTGAAATCACGGTGAGGGGCTGTCCCACAAACATGCCAGAGTGGAGAGTAACCAGACCCACCAGCATGGCTCTGTTATGTTCCATAGTCAAAAATTAATTGTGCAGCATACATATACTTATATGCCTTGCTCATTAATGGCTGGTAAGATAATCCAAATTTCTTAACACTCAAAGTGTGTGTTCTTGCTGATGGTGTGTTTAGAGACAGGCACCACCACCCACCAACACAGGAGACAGACATCTGGCTGCAGCAGAAAACATCGGGTACTGGTGGCTAAACACCACTGGTTGGTCGCCTTAGAAGTTGAGGAGTAGAAGGCAGAGACCCAACAACAGCCAGGGACCGCAGGCCACCAGCCAGGCCCACCTCCAAGAAGGCTATGTCACCACTGCCACCTACAGCTGGGATCCTATGCCACCTGTATCACCACCACCCTTCCTCCCTCAGATGGTACCACACACACCCTTTTCCACCGCCTTACTAACTGGATGTGGGAAATGGCACTGGTGCAGTAAGGGCAGCAGAAACTGGCCCAAGAACTGGATGCCTTCAAGACACTTTTATATTGATTTCTTGTTTTTGGTGGGAGGGCCTGTCGTGGGTGGGGGACATCAAGTTGGGTGAAGGGTTTATCATCTAACATTTACATTGGACTTTTGGACTTTACTTTGGACTTTTTGTGACGTTTTGACTTGGAGGGGTGCTCCTGTTGTGGGAGGAGAGAGTGGGTTGCTTTTCTTGCAGAAAATATTAAATGGGTTTTACTTTTTTTGTCATCTTTGATTATCTGTCTTTCTATTGCTAGTCGGTACAGTATAATTTATTAAAGCATTGTTGAGTGTACTGTTGTTCCCCTTAAACTTTCCCTACCTGAAGTCCCCTGCCATGTATTATTCTTCAGTGTGTAACTTACCTCTTCCTGCAGTCACGCTATGTACCCCACAACCAGAGTCGCACTGTCTGGCAGCAGAAAACAGGTTAATTTAAACTTGCTTCACTTGAGGTTTTCCAGCACTCAGCCACAAATCAATTTTAGTGTATAGTAGTAGTTATTGTAGTAACTAACTGCCCTAGACACAAAATGTAATTTATCTCCCCTTCCAAAGAACAATGTAAGTACTAAGTTAACTAGTTTTTTCTTACCTGAATTGATTAGGTAATTGTACCTCTTGAAAATCTTCTCAAACCTTGTTTCAGGGATTCCAAAAAGGGCCTTTGTATTAATGGTGGTGGTATTAGTGTTATCGTCTTTTCTTGTGCTTCCAATGAGGTGAACTCCAACTGTCAGATTCATCAGAAAGATTATCCATCACAGCAATTAGACTGAAAGAAAAGTAAACACAGAGTTAGTGGGTTATCAAAGACTGAGACCACCATGACAAAAAGTAAAACTCTTAAACTAGTGTTTATTATCATGAGACACTGAAATAGAGTCTGACATTGTTGTGACTGGACTTACATTATTCCTTTTATGCCTGGGTGGGAAAGTGGGGCTGGTGTGGGCTATGGTATTGTACAGGTAAGACGATCCCACAGTGAGTTGGTGTTGCATTTACCACATCTGCCCCACAAAGTGTGCTATCCATTTATGGTGTAAATTAAGTCACACCTCAATAAATCACTCAGCCTGGGGGAAGAGGTTTAGGGGATTAAAGAATAAATGGGAAAGGGGTTTTAGGGAAAAGTGTTACAAAGACAAACACTAAAAAACAACAGTGTTCATCAGGGTGATCAGCAGCCCACCATCATCATTCTGTTGTGGAAGGAAATGAAGGAATGAGTATGAGACAGTTCAGTCAAATGCATTGTAAACAGTCCTTCAGGCCTAGAGCTCCAATTTATTATATATCTCATTGTTCTGTATCTAGATTTGAGGAGTGAAATGAAGTGAAGTCTGAATGGGGCTGTATGGAGTGGTTAGTGGATCCTATTTAGTTTTATTGGGGGTCAGGAGTTCGATTAACCTTCTAGCTTGCAGACCTCTGCACCCGTCACCTAGAGACTTTTAACCTACTTAGCCTGCTCTGTTTTAGCATATTTATTTAATTGTTTCTTCCAAGATGGCTGCTATGTTTACAGTTAGGAAGATGTTTTGATTTCATGTTATCAGTGCCACTCATTGAAGGTGCCACTATCAGCATCAAAGACAAGTAATATACGTAGGTATTCACATCATGTACCTTTCCCACTTACATGTGACAGGTACATAAAGTACCTTTGAGGGAATTGTTTATCTAATTGCCGCCCCAAACATGCCTTATCTATTGATCGGGAACATACCTGCATCAGGGGTCCTGTAAAATCTGTATAAATAATCTTATGCAGACAAGGTTATCAGAGGAATTCCTTCCAGATGCCATCAACGATATGTATGTTACAATTCGTCTTGATGCAGACCCAGCCTTCGTGCCCCCGCAAAGTCTGATCTAGAGACACTTTTCCAAGGTAACAAGGTTTGGGGGGGTCTTCTCATGGACATGGTACTGGCAGATTGGGTTTAAGACACCTGTCTCCCTTTAGGTTAGAGATTAGGTTCTCCATGCTAAAGCATTAGGGCCTATTTTTCATTTCATGTTGTTGCAAGATGGTGGGGATCTTTATGTTCACAACTCTCGTTTTCACAATTCTGTTTCTTGCATTATTCATTATCCTAATCACTGAGGCCCAGGCAGTTTTATTAACAAAACCTATTAAAAACTTTACTGCATTTCCTTTGTTGCCTGTGAATGAATGAGTCTTATTGCTCATGTGAGAAAAGGCTAATCTCTGTTTAACTACAACTCCCAAGAGATGTTGCACTCTTGAATCCATGTGTAAAGACTGCCAGAAATCACCGTTTAATATTTGGATATTTAGGCCCTCGTTACAACCCTGGCCGTCCGTGTTAAAGCGGCGGTAATACCGCCAACAGGCCAGCAGAAAAAAAATGGAATCATGACCATGGCGGAAACTGCCAACATAGACAGCCACTTTAACACTCCGACCGCCAAGGCGGTAGAAACAAACACTGCGTCGGTAACTGCCAACAGACAGGTGGAGGACAAAGTACTGCCCACTGTATTTCAACACGCCTATCCGCCACCTTTTCTGGGGCGGAACCAACGCTATCAAAAGCACTGCAGAAACAGTACACAGAAGGTGAGCCACTCACCTCTCGACACCCAACGAGGAACCAGGACGCCATGGAGCCCGACCTACAGGTGTTACCAATGCTGCTCTTTCTCCTGCTCTATCAGGAGCAGGACAGACGCCGTCGACGACCACGGTGAGTACTGCACCTACAACACAGGGGAGGGGGGAGGGGGGAGGGAAAAGAGAGTGACAAACACATGCAACACGCAATACCCCCACCGCACCCTCACCCACAACACCATACACACACATACATGCAGCAACATTACATATACACCCCCTCACCCCCTGGAAGAACGCAAGGACAAAAGGAAATGATTGTAACGATTGTAATCATGAAAAATCTGATAGTCAAAAATCTAAATTTAGTATATACAAATATGTACACCAACTACACAAGTCCGGATGGTGTACCAATGATTGTCCATGGACCATTGGTCCCAAAATGCATGGGCGAAGACCACACAAGATACCTGACTGGAAACGGAGAGAACACTGCTGGGGCATCAGATCGAAAATATACAGGCACCTCAGGGGGAGGGGGAGGGGGGGCACCTCAGCCAGATGAACGCACGGCGCCACTGCTGCACAAGAGGGCTCCATGCCCACTGCTGTATCCCGGGGAGTGCAAAGCCACAGTCTATCAAGTCTCTCCAGTGGGTGGTTTGCCCACTGCTTCAACCTGGGGAGTGCAAAGCCACAGTCTCTCAAGTCTCTCCAGTGGGTGGTTTGCCCACTGCTTTAACCTGGGGAGTGCAAAGCCACAGTCTCTCGAGTCTCTCAAGTGGGTGGTTTGCCCACTGCTTTATCCTGGGGAGTGCAAAGCCACAGTCTCTCGAGTCTCTCCAGTGGGTGGTTTGTCCACTGCTTTATCCTGGGGAGTGCAAAGCCACAGTCTCTCAAGTCTCTCCAGTGGGTGGTTTGCCAACTGCTTTATCCTGGGGAGTGCAAAGCCACAGTCTCTCAAGTGGATAAGTAGATATCAATCTCCAGTGGTTCAGGAGCGGGCCTGGTGCAAAGCCACAGTCTCTCAAGTCTCTCCAGTGGGTGGTTTGCCCACTGATTTAACCTGGGGAGTGCAAAGCCACAGTCTCTCAAGTCTATCAAGTGGGTGGTTTGCCCACTGCTTTATCCTGGGGAGTGCAAAGCCACAGTCTCTCAAGTCTCGCCAGTGGGTGGTTTGTCCACTGCTTTATCCTGGGGAGTGCAAAGCCACAGTCTCTCAAGTGGATGTCAATCTCCACTGGTTCAGGAGGGGGCCTGGTGCCCAGAGTGCTTCATCCTGCCAAGGACTGAGGCAGTGGATGTCAACCTCCACTGGTTCTGGAGGGGTCATGGTGCCCAGAGTGCTTCATCCTGCCAAGGACTGAGGTAGTGGATGTATCTCTCCACTGGTTCTGGAGGGGTCATGGTGCCCACAGTGCTTCATCCTGCCAAGGACTGAGGTAGTGGATGTATCTCTCCACTGGTTCTGGAGGGGGCATGGAGCCCAGAATGCTTCATCCTGCCAAGGACTGAGGTAGTGGATGTATCTCTCCACTGCTTCTGGAGGGGGTATGGTGCCCAGAGTGCTCCACGTGCAGTGTGGCCGGTACAATTCGGTCACCTGGGTGTGTGTGCCACGAGATTGCCGAGGTACAGGTAGCATGATACGCCATGGAGGCAGCGACATACCCCACACTGTTGCGGCTTCGCATTCCACCTGCAGGTGCAAACAGTGATGGAAGTCATGCCTCATGGAAGCGGCCCAGGGTCCAGGAAGTCTCCTCCAGCCTTGGACGACTGACCACTGGGGATGGTAGCCATGTCAGCGGTGGTGCCACTGTCCAAGCACGTCACGGGGCTGATGGCGGTGCTTGCGGCGGTGTCTGTGGTGGCGGTGCTGACGATGGTGCATGGGTCAGCACGTGTTGAGGGACACAGCAGGACGTCTCCTGCAGCCTCGGATGGCTGCCCACTGGGGAGGAAGCTGGGGACTGTAGCTGAGGCTATAGATGTGCTGGTGGCTGTGCAGGTGGCTGTGCAGGTGGTGGTGCAGGTGGCGGTGCAGGTTGCGGTGCAGGTGGTAGGGCAGCTTGCGGTGTTCGCCGCCGTACAGGTTGGTGTGGTCGTGGACAGAAGGTGTGACACTGGTCCCTCAATCGGTGCCACCGTGCCCTCTCCTGGCTTGCTCTTGTGCTTTTGTCCCTTCCCCTCATTTGATGGTGCCGCAGTTGTCTTGACACTATCCCCTTTTGTTTTTGCTGAGCCCTTGGTGGCCGGTAGGTGCGGCTTCTCCCTCTGGGATGTGGGCATCTTTTTCACCTTGGCAGGTGGGGGAATGTCCTTGGCCTCGCTACGTGGCACACTGGCAGCCCTGATGGGTGGCACACTCGATGACCCCACAGTTGCTGGCACCACTGTGCCTGGGTATTTGGTGGCTGAGGTGGTGGGCTGGGACCTGGAAACCCTGGCCCTAGGGGAAGGATGGGGGGAGGTGTAGGGAAGAGATCAATGTTAGCCAGGAAGAGTTTTTTACACACACTGGGACGGGAAGATGGAGGGGGTTTGGGAGTGGAGGAAGAGGTAGTGGTTGTAGGAGGTGTACATTTGCTGAATTTGGGTGAAGGTGCATGGGCCGGAGGCTGTTGTGAAGTGGATGGCTGTTGGGTGGGTGTGTGCCTGCATTTGTGTACTTTGGGAGGAGGGCTCACAGACACACTGGGAGAGGACACTGGGGATGTGTGAATGGTAGTGGGGGTGGTGATTGCACGTGAGCGGTGTGTAGTGATGGTCGTGCTTGTGATCGAAGTAGTGGCTGAGGATGTAGTGCATGCAGGTTTGAGTGGAGACAAGACAGGGAGAGAGGAGGAGGACGTGGAGGAGGGGGACACAGTGGAGGCGTGGATGTTGGTGTGTCTGCATGGGGATGGTACTTGTGTGAGTGCCTGTCGGATGTGTGGTGCTTATGTTTGCCATGTCCACTCTTGTGTGTTGATGAGTGTGCATGCTGGTCTGATGATGTGCTTGGGATAGGCTGAGGTACCGGGGATTGGGTCTGGGTGGAGGAAGTTGGAGGGGGGAGGCTGGACACAGGGACAATGGCTGCCATCAGTGCTGAGGCCAGAGCCTGAAATGCTATCTGTTGGGCCACCTGCCCAGAATGAATGTCCTCCAGGTATGCATTTGTTTGTTTCAAATGCCTCTCAACACCCTGGATGGCATTCAAAATGGTAGATTGCCCAGGGATCTCAGGAGGTCACTGAGGGCAGCAGGACTGACTGGGGCACAGCCTTAGGTGCGTGGGGCGAAGGAGATTCCCACCCTCCTGGGTGAGCGGGCACAGGACATACCCTGAGGGGCTGCTGGGAGGGCGGTGCTGGTAGGGGGTTGGTGGCTGTACCTGTTGATGCAGTGGGCACAGAGGTGCCCGCCACCGCAAGGGAACTCCCATCAGAGGAGGAGTCGCTTTCACTGGTGTATGCTCCTGTCCCCGCTGTGTAGCTCCCATCTCCCTCGGTCCCAATGGTGGCTTCACCCTCCAGGGCCAAGTGTTTTGCAGCTCCCTCCTGCTCCGGTGCCACTGCTCCTCCGCCTGATGATGCTATTGCACACAAGAACAGGGAGACCTCAAAAAGTGTGGGGGGGGAGACAGAAGAAAAACATGTTCAGTGCTGGCAACACCACTACCGTTGGCGGACACAACCCACAGGGAGCAGCCCTCAGCACTACGCCATGCACTAACAGTTCCTAGAAAATTCACCTGACCATGGGGTACGAGGCCTAAGCCAAATTGCTGCACACCTGGAAGCCTGACTAGGTGTTGATGGCTCTTACCACTAGTGGGGTTGGGGTGCCACATAGCCTGCCTCACAAGGGACCTTGCCTACCAAGTTCGCCCTGGCATAGGGGAACCCACTGCCCACCTCCCCCACCCAGACACCTCGTAATGCATACAGAGTCAGCTGAATGAGAGTGACCTCACCCCCTTGTGGCTGCTGTGATGCCCTCAAGCGCCCATCCACCTCCGGATAGGCCACCGCAAGGATCTGGGACATCAGGTGGGTCAGGGTACGACGGGAACCCCTTCCACTTTGGGAGGCCATCCCCAGCTGGGCCTTCGCCGTCTTCTTGCTCCAGCGGCGCAGGCCCTCCCATCTTTTATGGCAGTGGGTGCTCCGTCTGTGGCTGACCCCGAGGGTCCGGACGTCCTTGGCGATGGCACGCCAAATACCCTTCTTCTGGTGGGCGCTGACCTAGGGGAATGCTACAGGGGGAAAGGAAATTACTCACCCGTCCGGACCATCATACTCATTGCCCACCAGTTCCCACCCATGCCCTGATGCACATACACTCACCATCCGCACATGGAGGCCTCAGCCTCCCCCATGTATCTTCCATCCACACCACTCAAAGCAGGCATTGTCCATGCAGCATGCTCACAGTTTACTCACCTGTTTGTCTGGAGGACCGTACAGTTGTGTGTACTGGGGGAGGACCCCATCCACTAGTTTCTCCAACTCCTCCGAAGTGAAGGCAGGGGCCCTTTCGCCAGACACTGTAGCCATAGTCACTTCAAGACACAGATCACAGCAGCACTTGCAGTGTAGGTCCTCTCCTGTTGAAGGCCAGGTATCAAGTGAGTGAACAAACAGAAAATGGTGGTCACGTCTGCGGCGGTGCGTACCATCACTGCCGGCGTACATCATCATTGGCTCTTGGGACCCACAGGGCCCAATGTTAACCAATGCAGAATTGCGCCGCGGTCTTCGACCGCCCACCGCAACGGTGTACAGCGCCAGCGCAGTTACCTCATATCCCCTTGTCCCATCTTAAAGGTCAGGCAGCCACCATTTCAGGGGGCCACATGGGATGGATGAACACTGCGTCACCCCTATCTAGGCCGGGAATACAGACAGATACCAGCACATTGCGGATTACTAACGTTTCTGCAATAAAACACATTATGATACC
This sequence comes from Pleurodeles waltl, assembly GCF_031143425.1. Classification (NCBI taxonomy): domain Eukaryota; kingdom Metazoa; phylum Chordata; class Amphibia; order Caudata; family Salamandridae; genus Pleurodeles; species Pleurodeles waltl. Next base: position 1,294,763,813 of record NC_090440.1, read on the forward strand.
TCAGTGTTGAATGACTCTCTGCTCAATGTTCTCCTCCATAGGGCACGTCTGCTGGGGCAGGTGATGAGATGGCGGCATACTCCGGTGTACAGACCCCTGGTGGACCTGTTGACAATGGAATAGAGACACATCATAATCACATACAGACTTGATTGTGCAACAATCCAGGAACTGTGTGCCCAGTTGAAGCCAGACCTGATGTCAGCTATCCACCATCCAACAGGGATACCCCCTCTAGTGCAGGTCTTGTCTGTACTCCATTTCCTGGCCAGTGGGTCTTTTCAAACAACAGTGGCCATGACATCAGGGATGTCCCAGCCAATGTTCTCTAACGTGTTGTCCAGAGTGTTGTCTGCCCTGCTGAAACACATCCGCAGCTACATCGTTTTCCCTCAGGTGGAGGATTTGCCCACAGTGAAAGGTGACTTCTATGCCCTGGGACATATCCCCAACATCATTGGTGCCATTGATGGTACACATGTGGCATTTGTCCCCCTCGTAGGAATGAACAGGTGTACAGAAACCAGAAAGCTACCATTCGATGAATGTGCAGATGGTGTTTTTGGCAGACCAGTACATCTCCAATGTGAATGCCAAGTATCCTGGCCCTGTGCATGACACTTACATTTTGAGGAATAGCAGCATCCCTTATGTGATGAGCCAACTCCTTAGGCACCGTGTGTGGCTAATAGGTGAGGCCTAGGTCCCAATACAGTTGACATAGGTGTCTGGGTATGGGGTTGTCCCTAAGGGTTAGTGTGTGTCTAACAGTTGTCCCTCGACATTTGTAGGTGACTCTGGTTACCCCAACCTCTCATGGCTACTGACCCCAGCGAGGAATGCCTGGACAAGAGCAGAGGAACGTTACAATGAGGCACATGGGTGATAAAGGAGGATAATAGAACACACCTTCGGTCTCCTGAAGGCTAGATTCTGGTGCCTCCATCTGACAGGTGGTTCCCTATCCTACTCACCAAAGAAGGTGTGCCAGATACTCGTGGCCTGCTGTATGCTGCACAACTTGGCTTTGCGACACCAGGTGCCTTTTCTGCAGGAGGATGGGCCAGATGGTGGTCTTGTGGCAGCTTTGGAGCCTGTGGACAGTGAAGAAGAAGAGGCAGAAGAAGAGGATATTGACAACCGAAACAACATCATCTTGCAATACTTCCAGTGAGACACAGGTAAGAAGATGTCACTGCTTCCCACATCTCATACTATTGTTGGAGCTAGCATAAGTCGGTCATTTTCACTCAGTGTATGGACACTGACTTGTCACTTTGCCTTTCCATTTCACAGATCTGGGTCCCACGTTGTTCCCCTCTGCTATGTTTTCTCCTGGCCTACAGCTGTGTTACATTGGTATGTGAACAAGTAAATTGACATTGCTATATTCCATAGATATTGCAATTACACATTTGTGAAAGCACAGACTGACTCCAGATTGTTTTGTGATTCAAGCGTGTTTATTTCTGTTCAAATAAGTGGAGGTGGTTGTAAAATGGGCTGGGGTAATAGTGGAGGAATGGCCATGGCAGAGTCCAGTCTATTTGTTTCACAGGTGCATTGTCCAATGGGGCATAGGAAGTGGAGAAATGGCAGTTTAAGGTGGACAAAGTGTCAAAGTGGGACAGAAGGGTGACATTCAGTGGGGTCTTATTTCCTGGCAGGGTCTTGGTAATGTTCTCTGTATTGTTACTGGATCTCAGGGACCGGTTGCGGGTTGGTTTCTCCATCTGCAGGGGGTGGAGTGCTGGTGGCCTGTAGTTCCTGTGGCGGTGCCTCCTGTCCACTAGCACCAGCGGAGATGGAGGGCTGTTCATCGTCTAGGCTAGTGTCAGGGGCTCGTTGGTGTGTCACTGTGTTCCTCCTGGTGTTGAGAAGGTCTGCCAGCACCCCTGCAATGGTGACCAGGGTGGTGTTGATGGACTTCAAGTCCTCCCTAATCCCCAGGTAGTGTTCCTCCTGCAGCCGCTGGGTCTCCTGAAACTTGGCCAATACTGTGCCCCTGGTCTTCTGGAAATGGTGGTAAGGTCCCATGATGTTGGAGAGTGCCTCGTGGAGAGTGGGTTCCCTGAGCCTGTCCACCCCCTGTTGCACAGCAGTCCTTCCAGCTTCCTGCTTCTCGTGTGCCTCTGTCTCCTGAACCGTATGCCCACTGCCCCCGGGTCCCTGATCGTCCTGTGTTAGTGGGGTTGCCTGGGTTCCCTATAGTGGTGGACACACTGCTGATTGACGTGTCCTGGGGACTGAGGGATGGGCCCGCTAGGAGGGTGCTGTGCTGGTGTTTCCTGAGGGGGGAGGTTCAGTAGTGGTTTGTGACTGTGTCAGGGGAACCGACTGTCCCGAGGTCCCTGGCGGGCTGGGCTGGTCATCTTGATCCAGGCGTGCAGAGCTGCTGTCATCACTGTTGGTCTTTTCGGTGGGGGGACTGGATATGTCTGGCACCTCCTGTCCGGTGACGTTGGGTAGGGATCCTGTTGGGGTGTAAATGCATAGTTATTGTATCTGTGTGTGCCATCTTGTGCAATGGGTGTGTGTCCCTCTACTCCTGTGCTTGCATTATTGGCTTGGTCCTTGTGTGATTGGTCATTTTGGGGCATGAGTGAGTCTCTGTACTGGACATGCTTTGGTGATGGGTGTCCATGCATTGGTGTTACATGCAGGGCTTGGTTTTGGGATGTGTGGGTTGTGTTAGTGGGGTATCTGTGGGTTGTTGGGGTGATGGGTGTGAGGGTAAGGGTGGCGGTATGTGATGGCATGCAGGTGGGGTGTGAGGGATAAAGTAGTAAAGATATGTCTTACCAGAGTCCAGTCCTCCTGCTACTCCTGCGAGGCCCTCAGGATGCAGTATTGCCAAGACTTGCTCCTCCCATGTTGTTAGTTGTGGGGGAGGAGGTGGGGGTCCACCGCCAGTACTCTGTACAGCAATCTGGTGTCTAGATACCACGGAACGTACCTTCCCCCCATAGGTCGTTCCACCTCTTCCTGATGTCATCCCGTGTTCTTGGATGCTGTCCCACTGCGTTAACCCTGTCAACAATTCTGCGCCATAGCTCCATCTTCCTTGCATTGGACGTCTGCTGCACCTGTGATCCGAATAGCTGTGGCTCTACCCGGACGATTTCCTCCAGCATGACCCTGAGCTCCTCCTCAGAGAACTCGGGATGTCTTTGAGGTGCCATGATGTGGTGTGGGTGATGTGTGAGGTGGTGTCTGTTGTGATGTGTGAGGGGTTGTGTTGGTGTGTGTTGTTTGAGGTGCGTGGATGTTGTGTAAGTGATTGTGTTGTGTTTCTCTGGATGCTGGTGTTGTTTTAGGTAGTCTCTCTCTCTGGCCTTCTTTCAAATTTTTGGTTGTAAGGGCTTGTGGGTTATGTGGGTATGTGCTTTATATTGGATTGGGTGTGTGGCTGTGGTGTGTGTATGTGTATCAGGTGTGTGTATTTTGAATTGTCCAATGTGGTTGTGTTTTGTAACTGTGTGTGTATTTTGAGCGCGACGGTGTGTACCACCAATGGTTTACCGCGGTTGAAAGACCGCTGCGTTGATTCGTGGGTCGTGATAGTGTGGGCGTATTCCTGTTGGCGTGACGGTGTCGGTTTTTGGATCGCCAGTTTATTACTGTCCTTTGGTGTAGCGGACTTGTGTGGGTGTCTGTATTGTGCTGGATTCCGAGCTGTGGGTCGTAATACCTGTAGCGGAATTCCGCAGCCGCTGCGGTATGTTGGCGGTCTTCTGCATGGCGGAATGCAGGATTTACCACCAGGGTTGTAATGAGGGCCTTAGTGAATTACTGCTTGTGAGCCGGGAGGTTTGGGCCAACAGTTGTGACTTGTTGTAGGATTGGCTAAGTCACCTACAAACAAAAGTGCTGTCATCCTTAAACCAGCAGTTTTGCCCAGAGCAAGAGTCCAATTATGACAAAAGCAATGTGCATCCAACCAGCCACTTGAAGCTAAACAGTGACAGAAGCACCTGGATTACTGAGAGAATGCTGGTTTCCCTTTGAAGTCAATAAACGTGATACCTTTCTTCTTCTGTCTGTTGAGGTAGCCCCTCCCTGAGTCCTTCCATCCTCCTCCTGATTCTGAGTAACAAATCAGTCCGCTGAGCGAGATAAACCTGGAGTGCACTGCTGCTGAAGAACAAGAAGAGAAACTGAATTTGAGTATTTTGTGTAGATTTGTGTTTGTTAATTAAAGTGACTGGTCTTATCTCTGAAGAACCAGAATAAAGCAGTGGACCCTGCAGGTAAATCAAAGTGTAAAAGTGCCAATTACTTTATGAAAAATAATCACACATCAGGCCTCAAACATTGCGATTCATGGAAAAAGTTTATAAGTCACTTGAACACCTTCCCTCACTGCCTGCCACCACACGAATGATCAATCATCGCTCACAATTACTTAATAATATATAAGTCATTGGTCCAATAGTTAGTTACCTTCTCCAATCCAAGCATGGTGGTAGGTAGGTATACAATTGTTTATCCTCTTTGATGCAAACAACACATTGGAATTTGGCAGTATTATAAATCAAATGATCTTTACTGGGGCAGCCCTGCTAGGAAATGAAAAAAGAAGGATAGGCACGGGAGGTAGGTAGGCATTCAATGCCCTTCAAGGGAATGGGGAGACTTCTTCACTGCACACTAGTCCAGCTACACATGTGGCTAAAAATGGTGGGACTGAATAAGTCAGACACAAAGATAATGTTTCACTAGCTATATCCTTTTTTTTGGCAAAGCAACTTGATGATAAATAATGTAAAAGTTCTAGGATGGTCTACTCAGTCAGGTAAGTAGAGTTCTTCCTCAAACTCTGGTGGTATGCCCAGAAGTTGATTGGCTAACACACTTAAGTCTAACCAATCCTCCTCATCCTCCTCCTCTTCTATTTCTGAAACAGTGCATTTGTGTGGTGTGAAGTGTTGGTTTATTTTGGTCAGTCTCTCTACATTTTGAGGTGAGACACTGGCCCTTCTCACTGTGACAACTGCATCAGCTATGCTGAATACATGCTCCACAGACACCTTGGCTACCGGACAAGCCGGATACTTTATTGCCAGCCTGCTGAGCTCTGGCCATTGATGAATCTTCCCATACCAATACGCCAATGATCCTTTGGGTTATCAAGATAATACTGGAATACCCAGTGAATGACCATTAGTGATGCCCCTTGCTCAGCCTATTTCCTTCACCTCTGCACAGCACTTAGGACCTGCCACTTGAAACCAAGCCAATGCAGAGGATGGGGATAATTCTTCTGTTTCTGGTTTTCCTGTTGTTGTGATTGTTGCTGGTTTTCTTGTTGCTGATGTTGGCTGCTGTGAGACAACAGGACTGGCCTCTCTGGAAGTTGAAGGCAGCTCCCCAGAACATCTGTTCAGCAGTGGGACTCAAATTTCCAACCATTCTTCTTCCAGGACACTGGGTTGCTCAACAATCCATATTTTGTATTGTGACACATCCCCTTCTGAAAAAGGAATTAAAGTTTCCAGTATTTTTTGTACCATGGATCAAGTAGTGTGGTATAGATGTACTCTTTGGACAACATGATGCCTCTTCACAGCTTCACACCATCAAACCTTTACCACAACAACAACGGGATAGCTTGACCCATTGTACTGTCATCCTTGCTGACTTCCCTTGTGAAAACCTCACAAGTATGTAATATCTGTGTCTGACATTTGACTAGGCCCCATTTGTCTGCATCCATGGTTGTGCTTTTCCCAATTGCATCCCCTCCTCTTTGAATAAGAAAGTACCATCTTTCTTGGCATGTTACCCCCATTTTTACCTGTATGTCAGTATGTTTTTGCCTGTCTCACTGGGATCCTGCTGGTCAGGACCCCAGTGCTCATAGTTTATGGCCTAATGTGTGTATCTGTATAGTGCTTAACTGTGCCACTGAGGCTCTACTAATCAGAACATCAGTGCTTATGCTCTCTCTGCTTTTAAGTTTGTCACTATAGGCTAGTGACTTCATTTACCAATTTCAATTGGCACACTGGACCCCCCCTTATAAGACACTAGTATATGGTACCTAGTTACCCAGGGCATAGGGGTTCCAGGGGACCCTTATGGGCTGCAGCATTTCTTTTGCCACCCATAAGGAGCTCAGACAAACCCTTTCAAGGGACTGCCACTGCAGCCTGCGTGAAATAACACACAAGTTATTTCACAGCCATTTTTACTGCAGTTAAGTAACTTATAAGTCACCTATATGTCTAACCTTCACTTGCTGAAGGTTAGGTGAAAAGTTACTAAGTGTGAGGGCACCCTTGCACTAGCAAAGGTGCCCCAACATAGTTCAAGGCAATTTCCGGGGACCTTGTGAGTGCGGGGACGCCATTACACGTGGGCAATACATATAGGTCAATCCCTACATGTAGCTTCACAATGGTAACTTCGAATATGGTCATGTAAGGTGTCTAAGACCATGGAATTGTCCCCCCATTCCAAATCTGGTTTTGGGGAGCCAATTCCATGTATCCGGGGGGCTCCAGTGTAGACCCCCAGTACTGCCGAACCAGCTCTCTGAGGCTTGCACTGCAGCTATAGCTGCTGTCACCTCACAGGGTTATGCCCTCCTGGGTTCTGGGCCGCTCAGTCCCAGGAAGGCAGAACAAAGCATTTCCTTTGGTACCAGGGTGTTACGCCCTCTCCCTTTGGAAAGAGGTGTTACAGGCTGGGGAGGGCTAGCCTCCCCCAGCCTCTGGAAATGCTTTGAAGAGCACAGATGGTGCCCTCCTTGCATAAGCCAGTTTACACTGGTTCAGGGATCCGTTGTCCCCTGCTCTGGTGAGAAACTGGACAATCACCACCCTAGGGGTGGTGCCCAGAGCTCCTCCAGTGTGTCCCAGACTTCATCCATCTTGCTTTGCAAGGTGTGGGGGCACTCTGAGGGCTCTGAGTGGCCAGTGCCAGCAGGTGACATCAGAGACCCCTCCTGATAGGTCCTTACCTGATAAGGTAGCCAATCCCCTGCTCAGGGCTACGTGGGGTCTCTTCTGTGGGTTCTCTTTAGATTCTACTTGCGAGTTTCCAGCAGGAATCCTCTGCAAATACTACTTCATCCTCTGACATCGGATCAACTGCAGCCTGCTCCACGAATGACTGTTACAGCAACAAAGTATCCATAAGGGATACTTTTCTTCTGCAACTTCAGCTCCAGCCAGCAACTGCAACAGTTTCCATTGTGTGCACGCTTTGAGGACTCCCTGTCTTCACCCTGCACCAGAAGGACCGAAGAAATCTCCTGTGGGGTGATGGAGTCACTGCCCTGCTCATGCAGACACCTTCTAAGTCGACGACCAGTTTTCCTGTACTCCTTTCACAGTGACGAGAGCGCTCTTTGGAACACAGAGGGTGGACCCCATCGACACAGACTGTCCTGAGGTCCTGATGTCGCAATTTGGAGGAGGTAAGACCTTGCCTTCCCCCAAAACGACAGAACCCCTGTGCACTGTTTCATCTTCACCTCCTGAGTCCTCTGTGGACTATTTGCAAAATTCCTTCATGCACAGCCTGGCCCAGGTCCCCAGTACTCTATCCTGCGACGTTCAAGTCGCTTAGTTGATCTCTGGTGGCGTGGGACCTTCCTTTGTAGTGCTGCACCAACCGCATTTTGCACCTCCTTTGTCCCTGTGTCCTGGGACACCCGTGGGTGATATCTGGTGCTCTGAGGGCTCTCTGAAGTGCTAAGAGCCCCCTCTTCCTCCTCACACAGAGTTGAGGCCCCCAGGTCCTTCCTGAATCCAGATAGTGCCTAGTTGATGCAAAACATGACTTTGGCGGAACCAAGGCTTGTTGGAGGAATCCAGTGCCAAAACTCACCTGCATCCAACTTCACGACGTGGGACATCCTTTGCATCATGCAGGAACCCACTGGCTTCTTCCTAGGGTGCATTTCTGCAGTCTTCGTCGAACTGGGGACTCTTCTTTTGCACCCTCTTCTGGGTTGGCAGGTGCAGTCTTCGTCCAACTGGGGACTCTTCTTTTGCACCCTCTTCTGGGTTGGCAGGTGCTCCTGTCCTTTCTGGAACTTCTTTCGACTTCTGGAAGTGGTCGCCTTCTTTTTCAGGTTTTCAGGTCCAGGAATACACTGTTTGTTGTTTGCAGACTTGATTGGTTCTTGCAATAATTCCAATCATGACGTGTAGTATCTCCTAAGGAAACTTGCAGTACTTTACTCCTGCTTTTCTGGGTTGTGGGGTGGGATACTTTACTTACCTTTACTGTATTCTTACTCTCCCAGCAATTCTGCACACACTACACTTGTCTAGGGGGGAATTCATGATTTGCATTCCACTTTCTTAGTATATGGTTTGTGTTGCCTCTAGACCTATTTTCTTCCATTGCATTCTATAGCATTTCCTATTGTTTGCATCGTCTTATGACTAATTACTTGTTATTTTTGGTGTCTAGTGTATATAGTGTGTATAATAGTTACCTCTAGAAGGAGTATTGTCTCAAAGATATTTTTGGTACTGTGTCACCCAAATAAATATCTTTATTTTTGGGAACTCTGAGTATTGTCTTTACTTGTGTATAAGTACTGTGTAACTATAAGTGGTATTGCATGAGCTTTGCATGTCTCCTAGTTCAGCCCATGCTGCTCAGCTATAGCTACCTCTATCAGCCTAAGCTGCTAGAACACTACTACATTTCACTAATAAGGGACAACTAGACCTGGCATAAGGTTTAAGTTCCCAAGGTACCAACTACAAACCAGGCCAGGTTCCTAAATTTGTGGTGCAGTGGGGGGAAAAGTACTTGCAATTGCTTTACTACTTTGTTACTAGTGCTTTTCACAAGAAAAGCTTTCTCCAATACTAGGAGCGTACGCAGTATATACCTAGAAGTAATTTTCTGACTTTCTCAAAAGTTCTTTAAACTTTGCAAACGTTTTTACAAAGTTCTGAAAATCTTTCTTCTTTTCTCTAAAATGTTAGCTCTATTATTCTACTAACTTTTTCCTCACTTTCCCAAACTTTTTCTCTTTCAATATGTCTTCTGTAGAAGCTATCCCTAGAGTTGTCAAGACTATCTATGAGAATCTAAACTTTAAAAGTTTGAGGGGTCTCTGTATTGAAAGAAGTTTAGAGATTGGGAAGACCCCCAATAAGGAGTTCCTCTTAAATCTTCTCCTCCAAGATGACCAGGGACTAAGCACTGGTCCAGATCAGACAGGGGAAGAGGTAGAGGATGATTCCAAGCAGGATGGCTCAGAGGAGCAAACTGACAACCCTGGGGAGGGTCCTTCCACAGAGTTATCTGTTAACTAGCCCCTTAGTACAACTGGGAGTGGGAAGGGTTCACAAACTAGTAGGAGTCCCTTTAACCCTAGAGGCCAGGCCACTAGGGTGGCCCCTGTTAGGGATAGATCTGCCCCTGTTCACTCCAATGTTACCTCTGTTTCAGAGGCATCCCACACATCTAACCCTGAGGACCAGTCCCAAGATAGGGAACTCAGAAAGCTGAGGTTAGAGGACTCCACACTGAGGTTAATGCAGCAACAGTTGGCCTTAGACAGGGAATCCCTGGCTGTGGAAAAGGAAAGGCAGGGTTTGGGGTTAGTTCCCCATGGTGGCGGCAGCAGTTTCAGAAATTCAAATGTTAGGGAACCTTAATTTGATTCTAGGAATCATCATAAAGTTGTCCCTCCTTACAAGGATGGTGATGACATCTATAAGTAGTTTGCTGCACTTGAGAGAGCCTATAAAGTTCAGAGGGTCCCTCATGTACAGTGGGCTGCTGTCCTGTGGCTATCCTTCTCTGGTAAGGGGAGATACAGACTCCTTATTGTCAGAGAGGATGATGCAGATAATTACCAAATTCTTAAATGTGCTCTCCTGGATGGTCTGGGCTTAACCACTGAGCAACACAGACTTAAGTTCAGAGAAACCAGAAAGGAGTCATCACAGGACTGGACAGATTTTGTAGACTGTTCTGTGAATGCCCTAGAAGGTTGGTTAAATGGAATGAAGGTGACTGACTATGAAAGCCTATATATCTTGATTCTGAGAGAACATATTTTGAAAGACTGTGGGGGTCATTCTGACCCTGGCGGCCGGTGACCGCCAGGGTCACCGACCACGGGAGCACTGCCAACAGGCTGGCGGTGCTCCCAAGGGCATTCTGACCGCGGCGGTTCAGCCGCGGCCAGAAAGGGTAAACCGGCGGTCTCCCGCCGGTTTACCACTGCCCTTGTGAATCCTCCATGGCGGCGGAGCGCGCTCCGCCGCCATGGGGATTCTGACACCCCCTACCGCCATCCTGTTCCTGGCGGGTCTCCCGCCAGGAACAGGATGGCGGTAGGGGGTGCCGCGGGGCCCCCGTAAGAGGGCCCCACAAAGTATTTCAGTGTCTGCAAAGCAGACACTGAAATACGCGACGGGTGCAACTGCCCCCGTCGCACCTTCCCACTACGCCGGCTCCATTCGGAGCCGGCGTCCTCGTGGGAAGGTCGATTTGCCCTGGGCTGGCGGGCGGCCTTTTGGCGGCCGCCCGCCAGCCCAGGGCAAATCTCAAAATACCCTCAGCGGTCTTGTGACCGCGGAGCGGTATTTTGACGGGGGAACATTGGCTGGCGGCCTCCGCCGCCTGCCAATGTTAGAATGACCCCCTGTGTGTCTGACTTGTTGCATCAGTATCTTGTGGACTCAGATGTGACCTCTCCCCAAGAATTGGGAAAGAAGGCAGACAAATGGGTCAGAACAAGGATGAACAGAAAAGTTCATACAGGGGGTGACAAGGACAGCAAGAAGAAGGATGGTAAGTCACATGACAAGGGTGGAGACAAAGATAAAAAATCATCAGAGTCTTCATCAGACCCACAAAAATCCTCTGGGGTGGTGGGTCCAAATCCTCTTCTCACAAAGATATGAAAACTTGGCGTTATTTGTGTAAAGCCAAAGGCCATTGAGCAAGTGACCCTACTTAATAAATAGAAACACCAAACCTCCCACCACCACAACCCCAACTGCATCCACTAGTACCCCTAGTAATATCAGTGGTGGTGGGAAGAGCAGAACTAATAGCCAACCAAAGAGTGTAGCTGGGCTCACCATTGGTAATGTAGTTGGGGTTGGTCTAGTTAGGGAGATAACTGAGGCTGTTTTAGTCTCTGATGGTGTCATTGACCAAGCCATTTTAGTTGCTTGTCCCCTTAATATGGATAAGTACAAACACCTACCCCTTATAAATGGTGTGCAGGTTGAAGCCTACAGGGGCACAGGCGTCAGTGTCACAACGGTGATGGAAAAACTGGTTGCCCCTGAGCAGCACCTACTTGGTCACCAGTACCAAGTGACAGATGCCCATAGCAACACTGTTAGCCACCCCATGGCTGTTGTGAATCTCCTGGTCCAAAGAAAGTTGTGGTAGCCACTGATTTACCTGTAGAATGTCTGCTAGGCAATGATTTGGAGACTTCAGCTTGGGCTGAAGTGGAGCGGGAGGCCCATGCAGCAATGCTGGGCATTCCAGGGTGACAGTCATCGATCGATCTGTACTCCTCAAAGTGATGGTGAAACATGTAATAGATCGAGTTCCAACATGCTGACACCTCTTGTATGAGGGCTTTAACTTGTACTCTACTAGCACACTGAATTCATCCTCAACTTATTCCAGGCTTTAAAAGAGTGGCTGAAATGAGTGCAGATTCTTCTGCACATGGTCAGTATGTTGCTGACTATGGCCCTCATTACAATCCTGGTGGTAAATGCTGCCTATCACCGTGCTGATGGCCGCCAACATACCATGACCGCGGCAGTAATGCACTACGGGTATTATGACGCACAAAGACAAATCCGCCAAAATATGGTCATCCACACAAGTCCGCCACCCAAAGGTCAGTGATAAACAGGCGGTACCAAAACCCACTCCGTTACGCCAACAGGAACATGCCCACAGTATCACGAATCACGAATCACCGCAGCGGTCTTTCAACCATGGTAAACCATTGGCGGTACACCCCGCCGCGCTCAAAATACACATACACTTACAAAACACCACCACATTGGACAATTCAAACCACACACACCTGGCACACATACACACACCACACCCACACACCCACACCAAAATGAAACACACACCCACATTACCCACAACCCCTCACGACCCAAAAGATTTGACTACTGAGAGAGAGACAAGGCAGGAGCACCCACGCAATCAGAAGCACAGAACACCATCACCCATACACCATCCACGCACCTCAAACCACACAACACAAAACATCACCCCACACATCCTCACACCTACCACTCACACCACATCCATGGCACCCCAAAGACACCCCAGGTTTTCTGAGGAGGAGCTAAGGGTCATGGTGGAGGAAATCATCTGGGTAGACCCACAGCTATTCGGATCAAAGGTGCAGCAGACATCCATTGCTAGAAAGATGGAGCTATGGCGGAGAATCGTGGACAGGGTCAACGCCGTGGGACGGTACCCAAGAACAAGGGATGACATCAGGAAGACGTGGAATGACCTATGGGGGAAGGTGCATTCTGTGGTTGCAAGATACCAGGTAGCAGTATAGAGGACTGGCGGTGGACCCCCAGCTCCTCCCCCACTACTAACAACATGGGAGGAGCAAGTCTTGGCAATCATGCATCCTGAGGGCCTTGCAGGAGTAGCAGGAGGACTGGGCTCTGGTATGTCAAATCTTTACTACTGTATCCCCACCCTACCTGCATGCCATCACAAACTCCTACCCCTACCCTCACCCCCATCACTCCACCACCTCACTTAAAGCCAAATGGGGAGACAAAGCTTTTACAGTAGCTGCAGCCAGAGGATGGAACTCTCTCCCACAGAATATTAGGCAAGAATCAGGTTATATGAAATTTAGGAAAATGGTGAAAACTTGGCTCTTTCCTCATTAATATTTTGGTAAATCAAGATCAGGGTCTTTGATTTAGTTTGTTTCAGTTTCTTCTATTGGATGTTTTTCTATCTTCATTATCTCTGTTATTTTTCTTATCCTCTGTCTATTTTTTACTACGTGCTTTATTCCCAGCGCTTCGATGCTCTTTGAGTAGGAACGCGCTTTATAAATCTCGAATTACATTACATTACATTACATATACCCCACCATCACAGCCCACCCATCCCAATACCAAGCCCTGCATGCAACACCAATGCATGGACCCCCATCACAGACCTGCATGGACACCCATCACCACAGCATGTCCATCACAGAGATTCACCCAGCACACAAAACCACCACGAACACAAGGCCAAGCTGACAGGGAAATCACAATCATACAGGGAAACATACCCATGCACAAGATGGCACACGCATATACATTAACACTGCATTTGCATCCCCACAGGATCCCTACTCAACGTCACCGGAGAGGAGGTGCCAGCTACAAGCAGTCCACTCCCAGAAGAGGCCCACAGTGATGACAGCAGCACTGCACGCCTGGATCAGGATGAACAGCCTGGCCCATCAGGGACCTCTGGACAGTAGGTTACCCTGCCACAGTCCCAACCCACCACAGACCGTCCCCCCTCAGAAAACACCACCACAGCACCCACCCAGCGGGCCCATGCCACTGTCTCCAGAACATGTCAATCAGCAGTGTGTCCACCACTACAGGGACCCCAGGCAACCCCACAAACCCAGGACGATAAGGGACCTGGGGTCAGTGGCTGTGGGCATAGGGTTCAGGGGACAGAGGCACAGGACAACAGGGAAGCTGGGAGGACTGCTGTGCGACAGGGGGAGGACAGGCCCAGGGAACCGACTCTCCACAAGGCTGTCTCCAACATCCTGGGACCATACCACCATTCCCAGGAGACCATGGGCCAGATACTGGCCAAGCTGCAGGAGACCCAGTGGCTGCAGGAGGGACAGTACCTACGGATCAGGGATGACCTAACAAACATCTACACCATCCTGCTCACCATTGCAGGGGTTCTGGGTGACATGGCCAAGACCATGAGGGAGGCAGTTGCACAATAACGGGTTCCTGACACTAGCCACACTGATGAACAACCCTCCACCTCCGCCGGCGCTAGTGGACAGGAGGCACCGCCACAGGATCAACAGGCCACCAGCACTCCACCCCCTGCAGAAGGAGAACTACCCTGCAAACGGTTCCTGCGATCCAGGCAGAAGACAGAGAACATTGCCAAGACCCCTGCCAGGAAATAAGACTCTCCTGGTTGTCACCCTTCTGTCCAACTATGTCACCCTGTCCACCTTGAACTGCCATTACTCCCCTTCCTATGCCCCCTTGGAAAATGCACCTGTGATACCAAGAGACTGGTCTCTAACTGGACTTTCCTCCACCACCACCCCTGCTCATTGCACATCCCCCTCTACTTATGAGCACTGAAATATACACCCTTGGATCAAATACAAGTACGGAGTCTGTCAATTGATTGCAAAATGTATTAGGTGAACAAGCTGTAAACATTTCAATCCATATGCCCAGTTATATATACATTGGTATGACCTGTAATGGGCAGCAGTACACATAGCAGGAACCAGAGTGGGGCACAGGGATCTGAAAATAGAGATGGCAAAGGGTAAAGTCAGTGGCCTGAGCCATAGGGTAAGAGGCTGTATTGTACAATGTCCAACAGTTAACTGAAATGTAATATGAAGGTACAATGTCTTACCTGTGTATCACTGGAAGTATTGCAGAATAATGTTGCTCCTGTTGTCAACATCTTCTTCCTCTGCCTCCTCTTCCTCACTGTCCACAGGCTCCTCCGCTGCCACAACACCATCTCCAGGTTCATCCTCCTACAGAAAAGGCACCTGGCGTCTCAAGGCCAGGTTGTGCAATATGCAACAGGCAACGATGATCTGGCACACCTTCTTGGGTGATAGTACAGGGATCCACCAGTCAGATGGAGGCACCATAATCTGGCCTTCAGGAGGCCGAAGGTCCATTCTATAATCCTCCTTGTACACCCATGTGCCTCATTGTAACGTTTCTCTGCCCTTGTCCTGGCATTGCTCACTGGTGTCAGTAGTCATGAGAGGTTGGGGTAAACAGATTCATCTGCAAATATCGAGGGATACCTGTTAGACACACACTAACCCTTAGGGACAACACCATACCCAGAGACCTACTCCTACTGTGTGGGGACATTGGGCTCACCTATTAGGCACACCTGGTGCCTCTGGAGTTGGCCCATCACATATAGGATGCTGCTATTCCTCAAGATAAAGGCTTCATGCACAGAGCCAGGATATTTGGCATTCACATGGGAGATGTACTGGTCCGCCAAACACTCCATCTGCACATTCATAGAGTGATAGCTTTTTCTATTCCTGAAAACTTGCTCATTTCTCGGGGGGGCAAATGCCACATGTGTACCATCAATGGCACCAATGATGTTGGGGATATGTCCCAGTGCATAAAAGTCAGCATTCACTGTGGACAAATCCTCCACCTGGGGGAACACGATGTAGCTGCGCATGTGTTTCAGCAGGGCTGACAACAGTCTGATCAACACGTTGGAGAACATTGGCTGAGACATCCCTGATGCCATGGTCACTGTTGTTTGGAAGGATCCACTTGCCAGAAAATGGAGCACTGACAGGACTTGCACTAGAAGGGGGATACCAGTGGGCTGCCGGATAGCTGACATCAGGTCTCGCTCCAATTGGGCACACAGGTTCTGGATTGTGGCACGATCAAGTCTGTAGGTAATTGCAATGTGTCTGTCCTTCATTGTTGCGAGGTCCACTAGGGGTCTGTACACCGGAGGATGCCGCCATCTCATATGCAGCCTCAGCGGTTGGAGCCTATAGAAGAGAACGGTGAGCAGAGGGTCACATTCCCACATCTATTGCACTACTGCTGTTTTTTTAACTTTACAGTAACAAAAAGTGAATACTAAAACCATTTGCAGTGCCAATGTCTGCTGTGACGCAGTTCTGTGCCATACCCTGTGCCCCCCTGTGCCCCCCTGAAATGGTAGATGCCTGACCTGTGAGGAGGGACAAGTGGAAATGAGGTAATTGTGCTGGCGCTGTGTGCCGTTACGGTAGGTGGTCAATGACCACTGCGCAACTTCGCATTGGTTATCATAGGGCTGCTCCCTGTGTGTTGTGTCCGCCAACGGTAGTGATGATGTTGCCAATGACCAAGTGTATCCTCTGTCTCTCCCCCCCTTTTTGTTTTGTCACCCAGTCCTTATGTGCATTAGCATCATCTGGCGGAGGAGCAGAGGCACCGGCGACGGAGGGAGCTGCATCCCACATGGACCTGGAAGCCGAATCCAGCGAGGGTGAGGGCACCAGTGGGACAGAGGGCGAGGGGAGCACCACGATGGGGACAGCTGCCACCCCCCCCCCCACCAGCACCACCCTCCCAACAGCCCCTCAGCGTGTTTCTTGTGCCTGCTCACCTAGGAGGGTGGGCATCTCCTCTGCCCCAGGGACCTCAGGCCCTGCCCCAGTCAGCCCTGCTGCCCTCAGTGAGGAGGCTATTGACCTCCTGAGATCCCTCACAGTTGAGCAGTCAACCATTCTGAATGCCATCCAGGGTGTCAAGAGGAATTTGCAACAAACAAATGCATACCTGGAGGGGCATTCACTCTGGAGTGGCAGCCCACCACAGAGCATTTCAGGCTCTGGCCTCAGCACTGATGGCAGCCATTGTCCCTGTGTCTAGCCTACCCCCTCAACCTCCATTACCCAGTCCCAATCCCCTCAACCCCAGCCTGTCCCAAGCACATATTCAGACCAGCATGCACACAAGACAACACACAGGAGTGGTTCAGGCAAACACAAGCACTACACATCATCCCACAGGCACTCACACAAGCACGATCCCCATGCAGACACACCAACATCCACTGCCTCCACTGTGTCCCCCTGCACCTCCTCGTCCACCTCCCTCCCAGTATCGTCTCCACTCACGCTTGCATGCACTACATCCTCATCCACTACCGCCATCACCAGCACGCCGATCACAACACACCCCCTCATGAGCAGACACCTCCCCCACAACCATACACATGTCCTGTGTCCTCTCCCACTGTGTCTGTAAACCCTCCTCCCAAAGTGCACAGACGCAAGCACACACCCACCCAATAGCCATTCACCTCACAACAGCATCCAGCATATGCACCTTCACCCAAACCCAGCAGACAGACACCTCCTACAACCACTTCCTCTTCCTCCACTCCCAAACCCTCTCCCTCGTCCTGCCCCAGTGTGTCTAAAAAAGTTTTCCTAGCTAACATTGACCTGTTCCCTACTCTTCCCCCCGTCATTTCCTTCGGGTCTGGGTGTCCAGAACCCAGCCCAGCACCTCAGCCACCAAGTCGCCGTCCAATGTGGACCCTGCAGCTCCCAGAGGCTCAAAGGTGGCACCCGTCATGGAAAACCAGTGTACCACCAACCCCTGTAAAGGAAAAAAACCATACCGCCACCTGCCAAGGTGAAGAAGGGGCCAGCATGCAGAAGGGGCCTGGATGACGAACCCACCCAGCAAGGCCTACTCCAAACCTCCAGCTGATAGAGCAAGGGCAAAACAGCATCAGCCAAGGTGTGGAAGGGGCAGAAAACCGAAGGCCAGGCACTTCAGCCGACAGAGGATGCAGGTGAATCCCTGGCGTCCACCAGCAGAACCACCAGCCCCGCCACCTGCACCACATGCAGCACCACGTGCAGCACCACCAGCAGCCCCGCCGCAAGCACCGCCACCTCACCACCACCTGCACCGCTGCTGCCACCACTACTGTTAGCAGCAGCATCCCTAGTGGGCAGCTGTCCGAAGCTGAAGGAGAAGGGCTGGAGCCTCCCTCCATCACTGGCAGCACCGGCACCTGCACCAGGGCCAGCACCGCCACCTGCACCGCTGACAGTAGCACCACCACCAGCAGCAGCTCCAGTGTGCAGACGACAGAGGCTGAAGGGGATGGGCTGGAGCCTCCCCACACCACTGCCAGCACCGACACCAGCACTGCCACTGCCACCATTGAGCAGTCGTCACCTCTGGCAGACAGTGTGTAGTCCTGCCTCCATGTGCTGTTGTGAGTTCTGGCCCCTGCAAAGCATGTGTGTGTGTGACACCCAGGTTAGAGACTGTGACCTTGCACTCCCCAAGGTCTGCATCACAGGGCACAATGCCCACTCCAGGACCAGTGGAAGAAGCCATCCACTCACCCAATCCTTGGCAGGATGAAGCACTGGGCACAAAGACCCCTCCAGAACCAGTGGAGAAAGGCATCCACTCATACAATCCTTGGCAGGATGAAGCAGACCGGGCACAAAGCCCCCTCCAGAACCAGTGGAGAAAGGCATCCACTCACCCAATCCTTGGCAGGATGAAGCACTCTGGGCACAAATCCCCCTCCAGAACCAGTTGAGAAAGGCATCCACTCACCCAATCCTTGGCAGGATGAAGCAGACTGGGCACAAAGCCCCCTCCAGCAGTAGAGAAAGGCATCCACTCACGCAATCCTTGGCAGGATGAAGCAGACTGGGCACAAAGTTCCCTCCAGAACCAGTGGAGATGCCACCCACTTGAGAGACTGTGGCCTTGCACCCCCCAGGAGCAAGCAGTGGGCATACCACCCACTAGAGAGACTGTGGCTTTGCACTCCCCAGGACCAAGCAGTGAGTAATCCACCCACTAGAGAGACTGAAGCTTTGCACTCCCCAGGACTAAGCAGTGGGCAAACCACCCACTAGAGAGACTGTGGCTTTGCACTCCCCAGGAGCAAGCAGTGGGCAAACCACCCACTTGAGAGACTTGAGAGACTGTGACTTTGCGCTCCCCAGGACATCGCTGTGGGCATGTAGCCCCCTCCAGGAGCAGTGGCGTTGTCCCATCTTCCGGCTGAGGTGCCCCCCTTCCCCATCCCCCTGAGGTGCCTGTGTGTTTATGACCTGATGCCCCTGCAGTGTTCTCTCCGTATTGAGGCAGGAGTCAAGTGTGGGCTTGGCCCATGACTTTTGGCCCAGTGGCCCACGGACATTTGTGAATGGACAATGTACGGCCTTCTGTACATATTGTATATTTGTGTTAATACTGTTTTCCAAACTCTATAGTATTTCTGCCTATTTCTAATATATCACTAATTTGACTCAATTCCTTTTGTCCTTGCATTCTTCCAGGGGGTTACGGGGTGTATAGGTAATGTTGTTGCATGTGTTTGTGTGTATGGTGTTGTGGGTGGGGGTGGGGATGGGGGTGTTGCGTGTGTGTCACTGTCTTTTTCCTCCCCCCTCTCCTGTGTACTAGGTGCAGTACTCACCGTGGTGGTCGCTGCCGTCTTTCGTATTATTGACAGATGAGGAGGTAGACCAGCATCAGCAGGACCTGTAACTCGGGCCTCATGGCGTCCTGGTTCTTCGTTGAGTGTTGAGAGGAGAGGGGTTTCCCTTTCAATTCCTGTTTCGGACGTGCTTTTGATGGCGTTGGTACCGCCCCGGAAAAGCTGGTGGATTGGTGGGTTGTGATTGGTGGGTGGTACATTGTCTTCCTCCTGTCTGTTGCCGGTGACCGCCTTGCTGTTTATTGCTACCGCCGAGGCGGTCGGAGTGTTAAGGTGGCTGTCTGTGTTGGAGGTTTCCGCCGTGGTCGTGATCCCATTTTTTTTACCGCTGGACTGTTGGCTGTGTTACTGCTGCTTTAACACCGACTGCCAGGGTTGTAATTAGGGCCTATGTCTTCTTTTTTGAGAAAGCCCTGCACAACCAAGCTGATGCAATGCACCAAATACAGGACCCTGAAATAGCCGCCATCTGCCCTGGCGTTAACTGGGTCGCAGCCATTCAAACACCTTAATATTATAGTCTTCCAAGATGTTTGTAGCTGTATGGGATTTCTCCATGGCTAACATGGTTACTGCTGCATGCCGCTGAATGCCGTTAAAAGGATTCTTCAGCGCTGAGACCTGTAGGTTGGTTTACCTAAAACTCACAAAAGAGATTCAGTGTGCAGTGACACACATCTAATCAGTTGCTTGACAACTGGTTCACATGTCTGCCATCAGGGGATACTGTGAATAACACTGTGCTGTCAGGCTTGCCCATCCATTCGCAGCACATAGTGATGGAGCGCTAGAATAGGCGATACTGAAAACCTTCCATTTTGGGCAGATGGCCACCACAAATTCTAAAAATCCAACTCCTTCCACAAAAGAAAAGGGAGGAGGTCCAGCAATTAAATTTTAGTGAGCTTCCCATTGTACAAACGTGCGATTCAGTGGTTGCATTCATTGGGCCCCTCCTGCCTCAACATGTCTGTAACAGTACCCTGTTTTTTTCTTTTCTGACGCAAATGACTTCTGAGAAGTAGGAGGTGGTTGACTCAGTGTGAATCTTGGGACAGTCACTGTATGCTGTGGTGTCTCTGACTCTTGAGCCACTTCAAGGTTGCTGAATTGGGTGATACTGGCTCACTCCTGGGGAACAGGGCTGCTTTGTGTTAAAATGCCACACTCTATTTCCTCATCACCTGCATCTCTTACCATGATAGGTGATTTCCCGCTCTCCTCACCTTAACCACCACCACCTGCAGCAATATCTTGAAGGTTCTCCTCTCACCAGTTTGCATAATGTTTTTCATATGGATCGTTTGGCCTCCAGTGCCGTAGTGTGAACTAGGGTTACCTCGAGAAATGCTCATGTGGCTAATGGAGCATATTGCAATGTTATCCTCCTTCTTGCTAATCATAAAAAAGTTCCAAACTGTGAAGTAGAGCTTTCTCAGTGTGCTAGTGGCAATGCCTGAAGAAAGACTGGAGGTAAGTGTGTGTGTCACCAATTACCTCTCAGCAGTGTGCACTTTTACTGAGTCAGGGTGGATGCAGGTCACAGCAGAGGTCTTACACAAATGGAAACTGGCAATGGGGATGGTGGTTGTACCAGTGTCACATCCCTCATACCAGGTTGCATAGGAGGGGTAATGTCTGTCTCCTCTGGGCCAGCTTCCATGAATATGACTGGCTTGTCAACCTCCTTGTCCTCTTCTATAACTCTAAGGCTTTCAGGAACTTTCCTTCTCCCTTGCCTCTCCTGGTATGTCTCAGAAGGGGGGCCTGGAGAAGATGGTGGAGTATACTTCCTTTTTCTTCCTGGTGATCTAGAATACAAGGTGTAAGGCCTCGTAGCCACTATTCTTGCGTCGGGGAATCATGCTGGTGGCCTTTGCCTACACACCTGCAATTCTCTTAGCACCTTCTTTGGCTTTCTGTGCTCTCATCCACACTTTAGGAGCTTGCACCCACGTGGCCTTGTGCGCACACTTTCAGTTCATCATCACTTTAATATTAGTTCCGCAGCCACTGCAGTCATTGGTAGGGGCTTTGTTGCCTTGTTTGGGCCTCTGGCCACAAACCTGGATGAAGGAAAGCTTGGTACCTCTCACCCTCAGCGAAAATTCTTCACATTCAAGCTGCTGAATATTCTAAAAACAGCTATGCTCGGGTTTTTTCGCTGTGCAGTTAATTTTGTTGTTTATTGTGTATATTGTGTTCTATTTTAACCTCCTTAGGAACTCTTTATTTTTGTGCAATCTTGTGTGCTATCATGTGTGGAGAAACACTAAACATCGGTGTACACTTTGTCAGCGTACTAGATCACGCATCTACTAGGTGCAAAGGTTGATACTCTGCACAAGTTATGTGTTGTGATATAAAATGTTGACTTGTGACAAGTAATGCATGTATACTTGTAATATTCTTGTTGTGTACTTTATTGTGAGGTCATAGTGTGGTGCACCCTCCTCCAGTGTGCCTGATTAGCAGGCACAGTATCTTATTTCCCACCTTTAGCTAACACTAAGTACCCTTGTAGGTAGCATCTGTCAGATTCCGTTTTGGGTGATATAACTGTCCTGCTATATGAATTCAGATTTTCATTATGATTACTCGGTCTATAGGTCCAATTGGGGCTTCTGAAGGATAGTAGATCTTCACGTTTGTTATTTTGGTAAATTGTTTTACCTTTTTTATTTTACCTTTGTTATTTTAGTTTGTTGTTTTTTCCCAAAGCCCTTTCCTTTGAGTTCACCCTGTTCCACCACGTTCTTCTTTAATCAACAGTGGTGTGGTGGATGCAGGGGAGAGACAGTGCATGCTGCTCCTACAACAGTTGGTCTTGGACTTCGTGGATGATGACCTAAAACTGCAATGTACTATGGCACAATGTTTCTAAAGGAGGAGGTTCATGCTCAGTAGGAAGCTCAACCTCCTGCAACTACTTCATGATGATCTACTATTGCTGGCTGCGGCTGTTATCCACCTGGCTCAGTTTTTTGCAACAATTGGGTACCCCTTTGTGAACAAGACAAATCCAATTAAATGACATGCTCGTCTGGGTCACCATAATTATAGTGGCTACCTCACAGATAGTCATGGTCTTGGGCTTACGTAGGGTGGTGCCATTGTACAGGAGTGTTGCTCCCAGATTGCTCCCCGGAGGCCGGCGCAACAGGCACAACTTTCCAGAAAAAGGTTGTGGTCAGCACGCAAGTGGTGAAAAGCTGCTTCTTCTCGCTGGCCACTTTCTTAGCAGCACCTTTCTATGGGGCCTTCTAGAAGCTGTCAGTGGCACTGAGCTGCACAAGCTGAGGGGATTGGAAGACTCACGTGACGTGTTGTGTAGTCTCGTCACTTTTCTGTCTGGTATTACTGTGGGTGGTGTCTCTTGTGCACCTAAAAGCAACCAAACAAGAAAAACATTTAGTGAAACTTGGCATTGTTGCAGTTTGAATTAGTACAGACAAAGACAATGGCCCTCATTAGGTCCCTGGCGCTCTTCTGTATAAACCGCCACATTATGAGATTGGGAGGTTGGCTGCAGCCAACTCGCCACTTCTCCACTCATATCGCCATGGCGGTATGAGCTGCCGAGCCGGAGATGTCTATGTCCAGCCCGGCGGCTGGCATAGTACCACCCATAGCATTATGAGCCGGCCTACTACCATGGTTTTCATGGCGTAGGCCCTATCGATGACAGGGAATTCCTTCCCTGTCACTGGTAGGTGGCTCCCCCACCCCCAACACTCACCTGACGCCCCCACCCCCCTTCCAGCCATACTCATCCAATGGATTCACAAACTAACCCCCACTCCCTTCCGATCCACTCACTCACCCCCATATACACACACCACACAACTGACCCCACCCCCCCACAGCCACACATGCACACATCACCCCTCTCCCTACCCCCACTTCAGTCACAGCGCCCCACACCCCCGCTCCCCGCATACATGCACACAGACATCCACACGCACCAGGCATACACCCATTCACTTACACCGACATACACGCATTCATTCACATACTGACATACACACATTCACTCATGCATACTTCTAGACATACTGACACACATTCTTACACACAGTCGCACTGACATGCTGGCATGCACTCACTTCACCATCCTTACACGCATTGATTCACATGCATACACCCACACAAATAACACACACACTCAGACATTCATGCACACATCAGACACACACACACAACACTCCCCACTCTCCCACCTCCCTCCCCTGTCGGAAGCCCAACTTGCCTTGGGCGAGGAGGTCTTCAGGCAGGGAATGTGACGGGGCACTGCTACCGCCAGCAGCGCCATGCCAGCAGAACACCGCTAGGCCGTATTACTGGTCATAATATGGCTGGTGGCATTCTACTGGTGTGGTGGTGCTGGTGGTAGCAGATCCAGCTTACCAACAACCACCACCATGAGCTCTGCCATATTTCCCCCTTATTGTGGCGGAAATCAGGCAATGCCCATAATATGGCTGACGGATGGTAGCTGCGGTATGTTGGCTGCCGTCACTGCGGCGGTAGGCGGTATATACTGCCGATGTTAAAATGAGGGCCAATATATTTTAGTGTGGTTGGTTACTTATGTTATTATTAGCCTAAATCATTAACAATAATAGTGTATCCATTCTAAAGTCAAACCACACCACAATAACATAAAATGTAATTTCCCATCAGGATAACTACAGACAGATGTAACTGTTTGTTTTATGTACATCTAAGAGAGACACCTGTGGCAGTCAGGGAGGTGAATGGAAACATTTAATAATCCTTAAAACATTAAGGCTGGTGTGTGCCTATGTCAGGCAAGGGGGTCCAAGGTGAAATAGAATAATCATTAGAAAATGAATGATGCTGGTGTTTGGGCACCTACTATGGCAGGCAGGGTGCAAGGGAAAATGAGCTAATACTTAAAAATGAATGCTATTGTGTGGATGTGCACCAAGGGCAGGCAGAGGGGTGAATGAATGAAGGGAAAATGTAAAACAAAAATAGAAAATAAAAAAATATAAAAAGTGTAAAATAATGTAAAAAAATAACAAAATAATAAAATAAAAATGATTAATAAGCAAAAATGTATTGCTGGTGTAATAGGGGACATTGGGAGACAAGGAGGTGTATGTGAAAAGTGTACAAAAATGCATATAATATAAAATACTGTTCATAACCGTATGATTCTCATTGATCCTCAACATAATATTATTAAAGTGATATCAGGGAAAAGGTTAAAAAAAGAACAAAAAATAGAAAGGTATAGTTCTCTCCTATAAATCTCCCTAGAAAATGGCTTTGAAAACTGGAAGAAAGGGTTGCTGCAATAAATGGCGCAGGCCACATGATTAACTGACAAAAACAAGCAAGGCGGCATGGACACAACAAAGAACAGATGAAGTCCAATGGCAAAAACACACTGGGTGCCTGTACAAAATGGCCACCAGCCACATGGTCAAACAACAGCAAGCAAAGATGCATGGAGAATAATGAACACATGCATGCCCAGGGCAAAAGTACACTGACTGCCTACACAAAATGGCTCCTGGCCACATGGTCAAACTAAAACAACAGCAAGCAAGGAAGGAGGCCTGGTTACAACAAAGAACACATTCAGGTCTGTGGCAAAAGCACACTGACTGGCTACACAAAATGACCACGAGCCACGTGGTCAACCAACAACAGTAAGCAAGGAGGTTTTGCCACCACAAAGAACACATACAAGCTTATGACAAAAGCACACATGTCTGGCTACACAAAATGGCCACCAGCCACAGGGTCAAACCACAACAGCAAGCAAGGAGGCATGGCTGCAACAAAGAACAGATTTAGGCCAATGGCAAAAGCACACAGGCTGGCTACACAAAATGGTCGCTGGCCACATGGTCAACCAACCACAGCAAGCAAGACTGCATTGCCACAACAAAGAAACTTGCGGGCCTAAGGCAAAAGTACACTGGCTGGCTACACAAAATGGCCACCTGACACATGGTCAACCAACAACAGCAAGCAAGGAGGCATCCCCACAGAAAAGAACACATGTACACCTATGGCAAAGGCATACTGGCCAGCTACACTTTATGGCCACCAGCCACATGGTCAACCAACAACAGCAAGCAGAGAGGCAGAACCACAACAAAGAACACATGCATGCCTCTGGTAAAAGCACACTGGCTGACTACACAAAATGGTCGCCAGCTACATGGTCAAACAAGCAAGGAGACATGGAAAACAAAGAACACACTCAGGCCTATAGACACTGACTACACAAAGTGGCCGCTGGCCGCATGGCATGGAGAGCAACAACAAATGGTGGCCTATGACAAACACACTCACACTCTCACTGACCAGACAAAGCTGTCATGGTAACACCAAAGAAAACTAGAACTACCATTAATTCAGTAATGCCAAAAACTAAAGTTAACTGAGCTATACAGATTTTACAATAACACACATCCTCTCAAGGCACCAAATAACACCCCACCTATACAGTTTTTTGCGAAAGAAATTTGAAATACAAAAAATTACCCACATTTTTAATTTAATACAATGCCATACCTGCCCTAAATGATGTTTTAAAACAACATTTCCTACAGAAACAGGTCTCTTTCAATGACTGATGACTAGTACTGGGCCTACTGGCTGTATGGCCCGTTGGCAGGCTAGGCCACATAGTAAAATAAATGAATATTGCTAATGTAACAAACATGGAGAAAATTTACTGAACTGTGCAATAAGTATGCCTTACTTAAACTCCAGGCCACCCACCACAATCACAATCAAATGTAAAAATTGGATAAAAGTACAAATAAATACTGGTGTGTGCCCTAATGAACCACACCATTATACAAGAGGTTTTGAACTTACTTCTGATATCAGAAAAACAAAGTCCTTAAATCCAATGGTATATATGCAGCAGACAAAGAGAATGTTATTTCTGTATTGAAATACAAGTGAAAAGTGACCAGGAGATGAACAAAGCACTGTGAGAAGTTGCTGAAGAGGAAGTATGGGGCACTTCCTTCTTGTTGTAAAAATAAAATAGGGCTTCGCTTACTAAAAATAACTTCAATGGTCCATTAGAGTAAAACATCAAGAGTAGATTTGACTGCTTCTTGAGAATTAACTTGAGGTGCAGCTGCGGTCACTTGCCAGCATTATGAAAAATGCGCTGGGAGGCACTGTCGTAGCCGGAAGCCCCACTAGCAGCAGGCAAATCTTGCACACTTGCTAGCATCTGAAAAGTATTGTGGCACTTGTCAGCGCATGCCAAAACAAGTCTTGTGCATGCCAATGAAAAAAGAAAAGCACAAGATGGTGGAATTTAGCGGGAGCTTCAGTTACATACATAGCACAGAATTACAGAACTCCACCAACTCCGCAAGTGGAGAGAATCTTTCTGCCAACCCCTACTTAGGAGTATGTCATTCAACGACCCACTCCCATTGATGTGGTCATCATGCTGTACCTTTCTCCATAAGGCACATCCATTCGGATTTTGATGATTGGGTCATGTGGTCTCTCGGTTCCGTGCTTCCTCTCAAATCCAGGACCATTTTGAGATCCCTCCCTCCTGCTCCCTGGTTTAATGACACTCTACGGGAGCTCAAGAAGAATTGAAAGGATCTAGAGAGGATTTGGTGTAAAGCTTACAGTGAGAAGGACAAGCTGAAATATAAGTAGGCATAACGTAAAGATTATAAGGAATGTCATTCAATCAAGGCCTGTTTCTACTCTGATAAAACCACATTGGTCCAGAACTGCCAGAAAACATTATTTGAAGTTGTCAGATCTTTGACGGATGCTGCTGCTGTCTCACCTTTTGTCATACTTTCACAGAAGCATTGTGATGATCTTGATGTTTTCTTTTGCTAAAAGGTTGCCAACATCCAGGCTCTGTGTCTCCGAATATCTTCTCAATTACAGGCAGATCTTGGGGCAATCCTTCCCACTACTTTATCTGGCTCACTACTTTCCTATGCCCCACTTGACCTTTCTGGATGTGTCCTTTTACTAAATTGCATTGAACCCAGTTCTCCCTGGGGATCCTCTTGCTCCTGCCTACTTGAGTAAATTGTGCCCCCAATTCGTTCACATTGTATTCAATCTTCTGAATTCTTCATTATCAAAAGAAATTGATCCCACTTTCTGGAAATATGCAATGATAGTTCCTCTGTCGAAAAAACCTTTCCTGGACCCTTTTGACTGGGCCAGCTACATCTGATCTCGCTTCTGCTTCTATTTGCTAAAATCTTGGAAAAACATGTAAATCACCAACTTTCTGCTTTTGCAGCAGCCCATGGTATCCTCCACACTCAATTTGGGTTAAGAGCTGGTCACAGCACTTAGTCTACCCTGCTTGGAGTCACTGAACATCTTAGGTTCCTACTTGATAGGGGTGGCACTGCGGCACTGATCTTGTTAGACCTTAGAAGAGCATTTGACAAGATATCACAGAAGCCACTTCTTCAGAGACTTGAGGACATGGGCATCCAAGATTTGGCTTTGGCTTGGTTAAGGTCATTTCTACAAGAGTACTCCTTCCAGATTTTCACAAAAATACACACTTGTTGTAACTCCTTCCCTCTGTCTTCTGGGGTATCACAGGGATCAGTGTTTTGTTTGACCCTGTTAAACGTTTATGTGCATCTCTTGGCTGATTTAGTGTGAAGCTGGGGTCTTACATTGTATACATACAAGGAAGACGCTCTGATTATTGTCTCTCTTTTTCCCGCTGATAGCTGTAACACTGATGCCCTTTATTCTTGGCAAGCAGGATGAACTATAGTTCTCTCAAACTTAATGGAAACAAATCTGACATTTTTGCTGGTGGGGAATCATCCTAATCTCTGGGGTCCCCTGTACTGGCTGGATGCTTTGGAAGCTGCTCCCTCTCCTCTCCCTACAGTTAAAAACGTAGGCTTCTAGCTATATGACAAACTCCTGATGAATCAGAAAATCATTTAGTTAGCCCCCACTTGCTTTGGTGCTCTTAAGTGGCTAAAAAATACTTTGGAGGCTCCCGATTTCTGCCCAAAGGACTGTACTTGGGCTCCTCTAAGTCTTGTTTCAGAAGCCTTCAAGTAGCTCAGGATGTGGCGGTCTGACTGCTATGTCATCTTTCTTGTCAGAGTCACCAGATCCTCGGGGTCTGTGCATGTTCCCAATACGTCCACCACTGAACAGCTCCAAGACTCTGATAGATAAATCACAGAGACTGAGAGAGTTCAAGAGGGTAAGAGGGGATTATGAAGGGAACAGCTGGGAAGGAGACCTGTAGCAAGAAAAAGGTTAGAACACACAATATGAAAATTATATCTCCTGAAATCAATACTAGACTATGATTCTAAGCCTAGTCACTCTGAAAACATGAACAATCTAAAAGTTAAGTTTAAAATGACTAAGTTTCAAGATGGCCGGATACCTGTAGGGGAATCAAGATGAATTAAATGAAAACGTTCTTATTCAAGTACTTTCCTTTAAATGAGAATCAGAAAAAACATTCTGACTAAATTTTAAACCAGTCATATAAATCCTGTTTTGAGAATGTATACTAGGACCATACAATATTGCATCTAGAAACTCTGGCCTTCTGTGTACTCTTAAAATGTTTCAACACAAATTGCGCATATTGCAGATATATATAGATATATATATATATATATATATAGTAAACACCATAAAAGGATTGTGCACCATGAATAGCACAATATGGATTCAGGAAACAAATCACATAACTTGTCAACTCGAATATTACATAATAAATATCTTAGGATAGTAGCATACAATAAACAACATGAATTAAACTCGAGGAGCGAATCGTGCGTCTTGCAAATTTGAGTGTTACCATGTAAAATACCAAGAAATGGTAGCGCGCAATGAACAACAAAGTTAAATGCTCATGAAACAAGTTGTGCGTCTTGCCAATTCATAAAACATCATGTAAATGTCAAGAAATAGTAGCGCGCAATGGACAACAATGTTTAACCACCATAAAACGAATTGCGCGTCTTGCCGATTCTTAAGCCACCATGTGAATGTCAAGAAATGGTAGCGCGCAATGAATAACAAAGTCAAACCTTTATGAAATAAATTGCGCATCTTGCCTATTTGTGAACTACCATATAAATGTCAAGAAATGGTAGCGCGCAAGTAATCTGTTACTCATTTAAGAATTTAAACCAAGAATATGAAAATTCTAAATAACGGTGTCGGGATAGTCCAACCACCATCTTACCGCCTGGACCAATGATCACCAATGAAGGATTAGGGCAGAAGACTGGAAGATCCAAATAGGCCGCCAGGACAGGAGCTCAGGAAGAAGCTGCTGCTCTGCACCGGGACCTCTGAATAGTGAGCACTGGGAGTTGGGCTGGCTCTCTTTTATAGAGTCTTGGCCCAGCCCAGAACCACGCCCAGGCATGTTGCAGGGAAAGTCTTTGGAAGGCCCTGGAAAGGGGCCACAACCTAACACACTCTGAAAACCTGCAGCAATACATTGCAAAGGAACAGTATTTGTAAGCATATGAAAAATAAGTTTTCCGGATTGAACTCTGCAATGCAAAAGGTTAAACCACAACATATCAGCACAATGCATAAATTACTTTGTTTTGAGAGTGCTGGGTTTTTGCATTTTTGTCGCCAATAGAGCGCGTACTGCTCTGGTGTTGACAGTACTCCCCTCTCCCAGACGCGCTCTAGGGCCTGGTTTGTTTGGATTAAGACGATGAAAGTGTCTCACAAGTACTGGAGCATGAACATCAGATGCGGAAACCCATGAGTTAATTTCTGGACCATAACCTTTACATGAGATTAAGTACCATAGATTACGCCCCCTCAGTTTAGAATCCAACACTTTCTTGACTTCGTATTCTTCTTCCCCTTGTACTAGAACAGGAGCTGGATGAGGATGGACCTTTTGGACTGCCTTTTTCAAGAGGGAAGTGTGGAACACTTGATGAATCCTTAAGGATCTGGGCAATTGTAGTTTATAGGTCACCGGATTGATTTGCTGAAGGGCAGGATAAGGACCTATGAATTTAGGGTTAAACATGTGCTTCTTCTTGAAGTCTATGGGGGTCATTACGACCTCGGGTGTCTTTTCAAAAGACCGCCGAGGCCGCGGGAGACAGAATACCGCCATTGCCGGCGGTATTCCTGGCTCCCTATTATGACATTTCCGCTGGGCCAGCGGGCGGTAACAGTGTTACCGTCCGCTGGCCCAGCGGAAATGTCACATCAACATTGCTGCCTGTTCATAATAGATCCGGCGGCAATGCTGATGTGCAGCGGGTGCAGTAGCACCCGTCGAGCATTTCACTGCCCGAATTTCGCACTACGGGGCTATGCCTGGGGGCCCCTGCATTGCCAATGCCAAGTGCATGGGCAGTGCAGGGGCCCCCAGGGGCACCCCAAGTCCCCTTACCACCAGCCTTTCAATGGCAATGTGTACCTCCACGGACAGGCTGGCGGTCGGGGACTCATAATCCCCAGGGCAGCAGTGCATGCACCGCTGCCCTAGGGATTATAACCGCCAGGCGGAATCCTGGCGGGAAAGTGGAGGGGCCGGCGGTATGGCCGTGGCTTTTCCGCCACGGTCATAATTGCTGGCGGAACACCACCAGCCTGTTGGCGGTGTTACCGCCAACTTACCGCCGGCCGCCAGGGTCATAATGTCCCTCTATATGTTTTGTGGAAAGCCACACTTTGTCACCTGGTTGATATTGCGGTCCCTTACAATGTTTCTTGTCATAATGCCTTTTATATTTTTGTTTGGCTTTTTCTAAATGCTGTTGAATCAGTTTCTGGATTTGATGTAAATGCTGAATGGTTTCTGACACAGCTGGAGTAAGAGAACTTTCTTGAGGAATTGTGATGGGCAAGGTGTCAGGATGATAGCCAAATAAATCAAAAAAGGGTGTAACGCCAATAGAAGTGTGGAATGAGTTATTGTAAGCTAACTCAGGTAACCAGAGCATAAATGTCCAAGAATTAAGTGCCTTTTCAGCGTAGGCACGTAGGTATTGTTTTAAAGTCTGATTTAGTCTCTCCGTTTGACCATCTGTTTGAGGATGGTGACTAGTAGATAGCGTAGATGTCACTTGGAGTGTTTTACACCATGTCTTCCAGAAATTGGAGGAAAATTGTGACCCCCGATCGGAGAGGATAACCTTTGGCAGTCAATGATAACGAACCACTCTGTTCAGTAAAATAGTTGCCAATTCACTAGAAGGGAGACATTTTTTACAGGCGATGAAATGTCCATATTTCGTGAGACTATCTACTACCACCAGAATTACTGAATGTTGTGGAACCACTGGCAGACCGGTAATAAAGTCTAAAGAAATGTGCTCCCATGGACGACTTGGGGTTGGAAGTGGATGTAACAACACTTTTAGTTTTGAATGACTTGTTTTAATGCAAGCACAAACTTCACAGTTATTTACCATTGCTTTTACATCTTTTGTTAGGGTAGGCCACCAAAAATAGCGTTGGATCAGTTCAAGAGTTTTAGGAGTACCTGGGTGACCTGCCGTAGGTATAACATGCAACCAATGAAACACTATCTTGCGAAGTTTGGTAGTGGGTACGAACAAACGAGCGTCATGAAAGGGTAAACCTTGCTTGATTGACCTTTTGGGATCTGCTTGGGCCCATGTTTGCCATTTTTCAACAGTGAAAGAGTTGCGAATTTCTTCAAAGAAATCTTCAGTTTTTAGGATACATAGAACCTTGTCAGGAGCAATGATAGCTCTGGAGGCTTGAAATGCAGGCAACGTGGTAGACTCTTGACGGGACAAGGCGTCAGCCTTGCAATTATCTTTACCAGGCCGGAAGGTTACTACAAAATCAAATTAGGCAAAAAAAAGCATCCAGCGTAATTGCCGAGGGGTCAAAAGTCTGGCGGAACTCATGAATTGAATATTACGATGATCAGTATATACTGTAAGAGTGTATTTGGCACCCAACAAATGATGTCTCCATTCTTTAAAGGCGTCACAAATCGCCAGAAGCTCTTTTTCAGCAATGACATAGTTCTGTTTGGCTTCATTCAACTTCCGAGACATATAAGCTACAAGATGAAGTTGACCAGTGTCTTTATTTTGTTGTGATAAGACGGCTCCTATTGCTATATCTGAAGCATCAGCTTCCACTATGAAAGGTTGATTCGCATCAGGATGAGTCAAGACTGGGGCATTGGAGAAAGTTTCCTTCAAAGTCGAGAAGGCTTGATCAGCTTCTGGGGACCATACAAACTTTTCTTTCTTTCTCAGCAGCTTACTGATTGGAGCCACTGTCTGGGAGAAATGATTTATGAACATCCGGTAAAAATTTGCAAACCCCAGGAAACATTGCACATCACGAACAGTCTTTGGGGTGGGCCAATCAGATACGGCTTTTACTTTCTTTTCTGCCATCACCATACCTTGAGGGGTAAGAATAACCCCTAAAAACTCAACTGTGGTAACATGAAACTCACACTTGGTTAGTTTGCAATATAAATGGTGTTTTTGAAGGGCTGCAAGAATTTTCTTGACATGTTGGACATGTTCATTTTCATTGTCTGAGTAGATCAAAATGTCATTGATGTAGAATATGGCAAATATGTCGAGGTACTCTCTAAGAACGTCATTCAAGAAAAATTT
Organism: Pleurodeles waltl; assembly: GCF_031143425.1. Classification (NCBI taxonomy): domain Eukaryota; kingdom Metazoa; phylum Chordata; class Amphibia; order Caudata; family Salamandridae; genus Pleurodeles; species Pleurodeles waltl. Next base: position 1,294,796,719 of record NC_090440.1, read on the forward strand.
AAATGCTGCTGGAGCATTACACAGACCAAAAGGCATGACGGTGTATTCAAAAAGGCCATATCTTGTCTTGAATGCTGTTTTCCATTCGTCACCCTCTCTCATTCTGATCAAATGATAAGCATCTCGAAGGTCAAGCTTTGTGTGGATTTTTGCTTTCTTTACTTGTTCCAATAAGACCGGAATTAGGGGCAAAGGATATTTATTCTTGATGGTGACTTTGTTCAAACCCCTATAGTCGATGCAAGTTCGAAGTTCTCCATTAGCTTTGGAACACAAAACAAAGGCGAAGATGCAGGAGACTTCGAGGGGGGAATGAAGCCATTCTCCAAAAATTGATCTAGGTATTTTTTTAAATGTTGATTTTCATGTTCTGACAGGGCACATACACGACAGTTGGGAAGTATCGCACCTGGGGCTAGATCAATTTGACAGTCATAAGATCTATGAGGAGGTAGAGTCTCTGCTCCTTTCTCATCAAATACATCTTTGTAAGATGAATACTGTTTGGGCAGCTGAATTTCTTTCTCCGCTGCAGTTGCTATGTAAGAGTTGCAAACTTTTGGTACTTGAATCTTTTGGAGACATTGTTCGTTACATAGCGCAGATGAGAACACGATTTTTCGTTCTGCCCAATTGATCTCCGGATTGTGATGAGTTAACCATGGCAAGCCGAGGATAATCCCATATTGGGGAGCATGGAACACGTCAAAGATGATTTTGTCTTTATGTTTCTTTCTTTGAATCTTATCTTTACAAATCATCGACAAGGGGGTAGTCTGAAGAGTTACTGGACCTCCAGTCAAGAGTTTTCCATCGACTGCCTGGATGATTTCTGGGGTCTTCTTTTCAATACATGGGATCCCCCATGCACGAACCAATTGGACATCAACAAAATTCCCAGTAGCCCCAGAATCAACTAGAGCTTTTTTGAAATAGATCTTTTTCTTGACCTGAACTCTTATTTCCAGTTTAAGATGTCTAGATTGTGAAGGGTCCACGGTGACACCCAAGAGCAACCCTTCTCTGCATCTCGGGTGTTTTAGTTTTCCAACTCGACTGGTGCATTGGCTGCGACCTTCTGAACTGGACCTTGCTTGTTCTTTGGTTTGATTGGACAATCTTTGGCAAAATTACCTTTTCGCCCACAATAATGACATTGTCCATTTTTTCTGCGGGGTTCCTTTTCATCTTTGGTCAAAGGTCTTCTGATGGTTCCAATTTCCATCGCTTCCGGCGTTCTTTCTTTCGGAGTTCTTGAGTCTCTGTTATCATGAACGTGCCATGAATATTTTTCAATCTTTTTGCGCATTCCTTTACGTTCTGCTAAACGATGATCAAGTCTCAAGACAAGATTTATTCATTCTTGACAGTCTGTAGGTTGTGGATCGATTTGCGCTAAGATATCTTTCAATTCCTCTTTGAGTCACTTGTAAAACAAGACCGCTTGTTTTTCTTCAGGCCAGGATGTCTCGGCAACCAGCCGGTTAAAGTTGACTAAATACGACACTAGGTCTTGATTTCCTTGACGTAAATCTAATAATTCACGATCTGCTGACTGTGTTACAGTTCTACGATCAAAAATTCTCTAAAATTCACGAACAAAATTTCTCCAGTTATACAACAAGGGACTATTTTTACGCACAAGAGGAATTGCCCAAGTAGCTGCATCCCCAGACAGATATGATAACAAGAAAGCTACTTTGGACTGGTCATCTGGAAAAGTATTTGGTCTGCAGGTGAAGTGTAGTTCTACTTGAACCAGGAAAGATTGCTCTTTCAAAGGGTCACCTGAGAAACGTTCTGGGGGAGCTAAAGGAATTGCAGCAGGAATATTTAGGGAAATCGGATTACTTCCAGAAGCCTGAGAAGAAATACCTGGCCAAGACACACCTCTGGGACTTTGTTCCTTCTTCTCCACCTTATCTTGCAACTGACTCACTCTCTCTGCTAAGCTAGTTGTCAATTCTTTGGATGATACCACCTCTGCTTGGAGCTGGGTGATAGCCTTGACTAAGTCTTCTAGCGTGGCCATGCTGAGAACATACACAAGCCAGGAGGATAATAATTTGTGGGCTCACTATTCTGTCAGAGTCACCAGATCCTCGGGTCTGTACACGTTCCCAACGCGTTCACCACTGAATAGCTCCAAGACTCTGATAGATAAATCACAGAGAGTGAGAGCGTTCAAGAGAGGAAGAGGGGATTAGGAAGGGAACAGCTGGGAAGGAGACCTGTAGTCAGAAAAAGGTTAGAACACACAATATGAAAATTATATCCCCTGAAATCAATACTTGACTATGATTCTAAGCCTAGTCACTCTGAAAACATGAACAATCTAAGAGTTAAGTTTAAAATGACTAAGTTTCAAGATGTCCGGATACCTGTAGGGGAATCAAGATGAATTAAATAAAAACTTTCTTATTCAAGTACTTTCCTTTACATGAGAATCAGAAAAAACATTCTGACTAAATTTTAAACCAGTCATATAAATCCTATTTTGAGAATGTATACTAGGACCATACAATATTGCATCTAGAAACTGTGGCCTTCTGTGTACTCTTAAAATGTTTCAACAAAAATTGCGCATATTGCAGATATATATAGATATATATATATATATATAGTAAACACCATAAAAGGATTGTGCATCATAAATAATACAATATGGATTCAGGAAACAAATCACATAACTTGTCAACTCGAATATTACATAATAAATATCTTAGAATAGTAGCATACAATAAACAACATGAATTAAACTCGAGGAGAGAATCGTGCGTCTTGCAAATTCGAGTGTTACCATGTAAAATACCAAGAAATGGTAGCATGCAATGAATATCAAAGTCAAATCATCATTAATCGAATCAAGCATCTTGCCGATTCGTAAAACACGATGTAAATGTCAAGGAATAACAGCTCACAATAAATAACAAGATCAAAGTACAATGAAACGAATCGCGCTTCTTTTGCCGATTCTTAAGCCACCATGTAAAATGTCAAGAAATTGTAGCGCGCAATGAACAACAAAGTTAAATGCTCATGAAACGAGTTGTGCGTCTTGCCAATTCGTAAAAAATTATGTAAATGTCAAGAAATAGTAGCGCGCAATGGACAACAATGTTTGAACACCATAAAACGAATCGCGCGTCTTGCCGATTCTTAAGCCACCATGTGAATGTCAAGAAATGGAAGCGCGCAATGAATAACAAAGTCAAATCTTTATGAAATAAATTGCGCGTCTTGCCTATTTGTAAACTACCGTATAAATGTCAAGAAATGGTAGTGCGCAAGTAATCTGTTACTCATTTAAGAAATTAAACCAAGAATATGAAAATTCTAAATAACGGTGTCGGGACAGTCCAACCACCATCTTACCGCCTCTAACAATGATCACCAATGAAGGATTAGGGCAGAAGACTGGAAGATCCAAATAGGCCGCCGGGACAGGAGCTCAGGAAGAAGCTGCTGCTCTGCACCGGGACCACTGAATAGTGAGCACTGGGAGTTGGGCTGGCTCTCTTTTATAGAGTCTTGGCCCAGCCCAGAACCACGCCCAGGCATGTTGCAGGGAAAGTCTCTGGAAGGCCCTGGAAAGGGGACACACCCTAACACACTCTGAAAACCTGCAGCAATTCATTGCAAAGGAACAGTATTTGTAAGCATATTAAAAATAAGTTTTCAGGATTGAACTCTGCAATGCAAAAGGTTAAACCACAACATATCAGCACAATGCATTAATTACTTTGTTTTGAGAGTGCTGGGTTTTTGCATTTTTGTCACCAATAGAGCACGTACTGCTCTGGTGTTGACATTTCTAAACACTCTCCAGTCTCTAATCTTCTGCGCAACCTCCATTGGCTCCTCACTGAGAAGCGAGTCCAATTCAAAGCCCTGAGCTTTATGCACAAAGCTATGTCGAATGAGGGCCCACTCTATATCAGATCTTTAGTATCCTCCCTACTGCCCCCGATGACCCCGTCATTCAAGCCATCTAAATCTAAATTTTTCTACGATTCCCAGATTTAGGAGGGACAGACTAGGAAGGAAGTCCTTCTCCTAACTGGGTCCTCAATTATGGAATTCTCTAATGAAATCGTTGGAGGCGTGCAAATCTATCTGGGGTTTTTGCAAAGTTTTTAAAACCTTGCTCTTTTAAATCTGGTTCTGGCCCTGATATTTGCCTAGTGCTGAGAGACCCCATTTGGGGTGGCTGTGCACTCCATAAAACTAACAATAATAATATGCAATGGGATACTCAGTTGTAGGCTAGACAGAAGAGATCTGGTACTGGCCAATGTATATTCCACCTCCGATCATGCAACACTTTTTAGGGAACCGTTGAGGAGATTGGCAGGAGTGGCACTTTATCCTATAGTGGTATAATTTTCTTAAATAACATGATGGGCCTGTACTTGAGTAGATCCCTTACCTCACATCCCTACATAATAGTACTGTATAGAGAAAATCCTGGGTGCTGAAAGAATGCATGACACACTCAGAGATCATAGACACCTGGACGGCACTTAACCCCAACACTGGAGCATACTAATACTATTCCCCAAAGCATGCTTCACAGGTTTGATTGGACAACATGGTATCCAGTGCCCATGTGCTCTCTTCAGTAAGTCAAGCAGTGTCTATGCAGAACACTCTTGGATGACAATTGATGCCTTCAGACCAAACAAACGGGTAGTCTGTGGGTGGTCATTCGTACTTGACATCTGCAGGTCTCATTCGTGAAGGACCTGATATTTAGGGACTTGTTGCAGAAAATGACGCAGCAGTATCCAGGGTTCTGGTTGAGAGGGAAAGCTTTAAGTGGTCGAGCATGGGTATTGTAATTAGAAAGCATCATGGTTGACACAAAACCTAGCTAGAGAAGAGGATACAGGACATGAGCTGGGTAGTCTTGAAAAGAGTGGACCTAAGAATCCCTTGATACAGGAACAGCTGTTAGGAGATCGGAAATAGCATTGCTCATTCAGTGGATCAAGGCCAGATGTAGCAATCCTTTTGCGCCTCGCAAACTGCCAAAAACGCAGTTTGCGAGGCGCAAAAGGCTGAACGCGATGCAGAATCACATTTTAAATGTGATTCCGACTCGCAAATAGGAAGGGGTGTTCCCTTCCTATTTGCGACCGCATCGCGATGTAGAGTTGCTTTGTGACCGCGAAAGCGGTCGCAAACCAACTCGCAGTTACCATCCACTTGAAGTGGATGGTAACTCATTCGCAAAAGGGAAGGGGTCCCCATGGGACCCCTTCCCCCTTGTGAATGCCCACAAAAATATTTTTTCAGAGCAGGCAGTGGTCCTAGGGACCACTTCCTACTCTGAAAAAAATGAAACCAAATGGTTTCGGAATTTTTTTCTTTTTGCAGCTCGTTTTCCTTTAAGGAAAACGGGCTGCAAAGAGAAAAAAAAAACTGCTTTATTAAAAAAGCAGTCACGGACATGGTGGTCTGCTGTCTCCAGCAGGCCACCATCCCTGTGAATGCCTAGACTCGCTATGGGGTCGCAAACTGCGACCCACCTCATGAATATTCATGAGGTGGGTCTTTGCGACCCCATAGCGAGTCGCAGAAGGTGTCTGAGACACCTTTCTGCATAACATTTTGCGAGTTGCAATTTGCGAGTCGCTATGACTCGCTATTTGCAAGTCGTAAAATGTTTTGTTGCTACATCTGGCCCCAAATGTCTTAACTACTGGGAATTCCCTTTAAACCATGATCTCGATAAAACAGGAATTCTGCTGGTTTGGCTGTTAAAACCACAGTCTAACAGATCGTCAATCACAGGATGAAGGCAATGAATGGAGAATTTGTGCAATCACAGAGAAAGATAAATCATTCATTCACCAATTACTACTCTGCTCTTTACAAATTATGTGACATGGCAATAAATCAAACGTTAAGTAAATATATATTGGGAGAACTAAATTAGAGCAATCACTGTAAGAAGCACCAAAAGGCCTGGGAATGGACATAACTGTAGACAAGTTACAGATAGCAGTATCAGAGACAAAGATAGGGGTCAAAGGGATGGCATATGGCAAAACATTGGGCTCTGATCACTTACCTGTTGAATTTTAACTGACATATAGGCCCTCATTACAACCCTGACGGTCGGTGTTAAAGCGGCGGCAATACGCCAACAGACAGGTGGCAAAAAAATGGAATCATGACCACTGCGGAAACCACCAACACATACAGCCACTTTAACACTCTGACCGGCAAGGCGGTAGCAACAAACACAGCGGCGGTAACCGCCAGCAGACAGGAGGAAGACAATGTACCGCCCACCCCATTACAACCCACCCATCCGCCAGCTTTTTCCGGTGCGGTATCAACACCATCAAAAGGACAGCAGAAACAGTGTTCTGAAGGGAAACGACTCACCTCTTCACACTCAAGGAAGAACCAGGATGCCATGGAGCCCGAGCTACAGATTTTCCCCGTGCTAGTGTATCTTCTCATATACCAGGAGCACCAACGCAGGCGACGACTACCACGGTGAGTACTGCACCTAGCACACAAGGGAGAGGGGGGTAGAGAGTGACACACACATGCAACACGCAACAACCGAACCCCCACCCTAACACCATACACACATACACATGCAACAACATCACATATACACCCCGTACCCCTCAGGAATAACGCAAGGACAAAAGGAATAGAGTCAAATCATTGTAATAGTCTAATTACTTAGAAATACGTTCAGAAATGAATAAACAATATGTACAATATATACAACATAGACAAAATGAGGGACAATGTCCACACAAAAATAGTCTGTGACCCACTGGGCCATAATTCAGAGGCCAAGCCCACACTTGACTCCAACCTCAAAACAGAGAGAACACTGCAGGGGCATCAGGTTGAAAACACACAGGAACCTCAGGGGGGCAGGGAATGGAGGGCACCTCAGCCGGAAGATGGTACAAAGCCACTGCTCCAGGAGGGGGCTCCATGCCCACTGCTTGGTCCTGGGGAGTGCAAAGTCAAAGACTCTCAAGTGGGTGGTTTGCCCACTGCTTGGTCCTGGGGAGTGCTAAGTCACAATCCCTGAAGTGGGTGGTTTGCCCACTGCTTGGTCCCGGGGAGTGCAAAGCCACAGTCTCTCAAGAGGGTGGTTTGCCCACTGCTTGGTCCTGGGGAGTGCAAAGCCACAGTCTCTCAAGTGGATGCCTTCTTCCACTTGTTCTGGAGGGGGCTATGTGCCCAGTGTGCTTCATACTGTCAAGGATAGGGTGAGTGGATGCCTTCTTCCACTGGTTCTGGAGGGAGTTGTGTGCCCAGTGTGCTTCCTCCTGCCAAGGATAGGGTGAGTAGAAGCCTTCTTCCACTGGTTCTGGAGGGGGCTGTGTGCCAAGTGTGCTTCATCCTGCCAAGGATAGGGTGAGTGGATGTCTTCTTCCACTGGTTCTGGAGGGGGCTGTGTGCCAAGTGTGCTTCATCCTGCCAAGGACAGGATGAGTGGATGCCTTCTTCCACTGGTTCTGGAGGGGGCTGTGTGCCAAATGATGCAGCACTTGGGGAGTGCCAGGTCACAGTCCCTCACCTGGGTGTCAGACCCATGAGATTTGCAGTGGGCAGGATGCATGACACTCCATGGAGACAGGACTACAGTCCATCCGCCGGTGGCTATGGCTGCTCAGTTGTGGTAGTGTAAGTGCAGGTGCCGGTCCTGCCAGTGGTGGGGGTAGGCTCTAGCCCTTTCCCAGCAGCCTCGGACAGCTGCCCACTGGGGCTGCTGCTTCTGCCAGTAGTGGTGCTTGCGGCGGTGCACGTGGTGGTGCTTGTGGCTGTGCTTGCGGCGGTGCTGGCTGTGGTGCAGGGTCTGGTGCTACCAGTGGTGGGGCTAGGCTCCAGCCGTTCCCCGCAGCCTCGGGTGGCCGCTGCCAGTAGTGGTACTTGTGGCGGTGCAGGTGGCGGTGCTTGTGGCAGAGCTTGTGGCAGTGCTGGCTGCGGGGCAGGTGGCGGTGCTGGCGGTTGTGCTGGTAGCCACCATCCCTTCACCTGCAGGCTTGGACGGCTGAAGTGCCTTGGCTGGTGTTCTGTCAATGTTGGCTAGGAAAAGCTTCCTAGGGACATTGGGGCGGGAAAGATGGAGAGGGTCTGGGAGTGGAGGAAGAGGGAGTGGTTGTAAGAGGTGTACGTCTGCTGAGTTTGGTTGAAGGTGCATGGGCTGGATGCTGTTGTGAGGTGGATGGCTGTTGGGTGGGTGGGTGCTTGCGTTTGTGTACTTTGGGAGGAGGGGTCACAGACACACTGGGAGAGTAAACAGGGGATGTGTGCATGGTTGTGGGGGTGGTGACTGCTCGTGAGGGCTGTGTTGTTATGGGCGTGCTGGTGATGGAGGTAGTGGATGAAGATGTAGTGCATGCAGGTGTGAGTGTAGACGCAACTGGGAGGGAGGTGGACGAGGAGGAGGAGGGAGACACAGTGGAGGCAGTGGATGTAGGTGTGTTTGCATGGGCATGGTTCTTGTGAAAGTGCCTGTGAGATGAAGTGTGGTGCTTATGTTTGCCTGTGCCACTTTCGTGTGGTGATTTGGGTGCATGCTGGTCTGAAGGTGTGCTTGGGATAGGCTGAGGTAGAGGGGATTGGATCTTGGTAGTGGAAGTTGGAGGGGGAGGCTGGACACAGGGACAATGGCTGCCATCAGTGCTGAGGCCAGAGCCTGATATGGTCTCTGTTGGGCTGTCACGCCAGAGTGAATGCCCTCCAGGTATGCATTTGTTTGCTGCAAATGCTTCTCGCCACCCTGGATGGCATTCAGAATGGTTGACTGCCCAACAGTGAGGGATCCCATGAGGTCAATAGCCTCCTTACTGATGGCAGCAGGGCTGACTGGGGCAGGCCCTGATCGCCTGGGGCGGAGGAGATGCCCACCCTCCTGGGTGAGTTGGCACGGGAAACACGCTGAGGGGCTGCTGGGAGGGCGGTGCTGGTAGGGGGGTGGCAGCTGTACCTGTTGTTGGGGTGGTCATAGAGGTGTCCACCACCGCCAGGGAGCTGCCATCGGAGGAGTCGTCTCTCTCTGTGGTGTCCCCTCCCGTCCCCGTCGTGGTGCTCCCCTCGCCCTCTGTCCCACTGGTGCCTTTGCCCTCGGTGGATTCTGCCTCCAGGCCCATGAGGGATGCAGCTCCCTCCGTCGCCGGGTCCTCTGCTCCTCCCCCAGATGATGCTACTGCACACAAGTGCAGGGTGAGAAAAAAAAAGGTGGGAGGTAAGAGTCAGAGGATACACTTGGTCAATGCCAGCAACACCACTACCGTTGGCGCCCACAACACACAGGGAGTTGCCCTATGCAGTAGGCCATGCCCAACCATTTACTGAGACAGTCCCCAGCCTATGGGGTACAATGCCTAGCGCCAGCATCTGCACACCTGAAACCCACAGGACCCTGCACAGTAGTAGATGGTCACTTACACCATTGGGGTAGGAGTGCACCAGAGCCTGCCCAACAAGGGACCTACCCTGCCATGATCGCCCTGGCCTAGAGGCACCCACAGCTCACATCCCCCACCCAGCTACCTCCTAAAGCGCACAAAGTCAGCTTTCAGAATCTGTACTGACCCCCTTGTGGCTGCTGTGATGCCCTCAAGCGCCAATCCAACTCCGGATAGGCCACGGCCACGATGCGGAACATCAGGGGGGTCATAGTGTGACAGGCACCCCTTCCTCGTTGGGAGGCCAGCCCCAGGTGGGCCTCTGTCGTTTTCTTGGTCCAGTAGTGCAGGTCCTCCCATCTACCAGCAGTGGGTGCTCTGCCTGTGATAGACCCCTAGGGTCCGCACCTCCTTGGCGATGGCACGCCAAATACCCTTTTTCTGGTGGGTGCTGACCTTGAGGGAAAAGACAGCAGAAAAGGAATTTACTCACCCGTTCGGACCGGCACACTCATTGCCAACCAGTTCCCACCCATGCCCTGACACACATACACTGACCACCTCTCATGCAGCACTCAGACCAAGACGCCTCAGCACCCCCAACATGTGGCTTACATCCACCCCAGTCAAAACATGCATTGCCCACACATTGTACTCACCTGTTTGTCTGGAGGACCATAGAGTAATGTGTACTGGGGTAGGACCCCATTGACCAGTTTCTCCAACTCCTCCGCAGTGAAGGCAGGGGCCCTTTCCCCAGACACATGAGCCATTGTCACTTCCAGCCACAGGTCACAGCAGCACTTGCAGTGTATGTCCTCTCCTGTTGAAGGTTAGGTAGTAAGTGAGTGAATAGTTAGAAAATGGTGGTGACGTGCGCGGCGGTGCGTACCGTCACCGCCGGCGTACATCGCCATTGGCTCCTGGAACCCATAGGGCCCAATGATAGCCTATGTGAAGTTGCGCTGCGGTTATCGACCGCCTACCGCGATGGCGCACAACGCCAGCTCACTTCCCTCATTTCCACTTGTCCCTCCTCACAGGTCAGGCAGCCGCCATTTCAGGGGGGCACAGGGCATGGCAACTAACTGTATCAAAGCAGACATTGGCATATCAACTTACTCTCAAGTTCACATACTGTTTCTGTTAAGTAAACAAATCCACATTAGTGCAATATATGTGGAAATATGACCCTCTGCTCACCGTTCTCTTCCATAGGCTTCAACCGCTGAGGCAGCATATGAGATGGCGGCATCCTCCGGTGTACAGACCCCTGGTGGACCTGTCGACATGGAGGACAGACACATTATCATCACATACAGACTTGATCGTGCCACAATCCAAGAAGTGTGTGCCCAAATGGAGCCAGACCTGATGTCAGCTATCCGCCAGCCCACAGGTGTCTCCTCTCTAGTTCAGGTCCTGTCAGTGCTCCATTTCCTGGCAAGTGGTTCCTTTCAAACTACATCAGGGTATCAGGTATCAGGGATGTCTCAGCCAATGTTCTCCAACGTGCTGACCAGTGTGTTGTCAGCCCTGCTGAAACACATTTGCAGCTACATCGTGTTCCCCCAGGTGGGTGAATTGGCCACAGTGAAGGCTGACTTTTATGCCCTGGGACATATCCCCAAAATCATTGGTGCCATTGATGGTACACATGTGGCATTTCTTCCCCCCGGAGAAATGAACAGGTTTACAGCAATAGAAAAAGCTATCACTCGATGAATGCGCAGATGGTGTGTTTGGCGGACCAGTACTTCTCCCATGTGAATGCCAAATATCCTGGCTCTGTTCATGACGCCTTTATCTTGAGGAATAGCAGCATCCCATATGTGATGGGCCAACTCCAGAGGCACCGGGTGTGTCTAATAGCTGAGCCAAAGGTCCCCACCGAGTATCAGTTGGTATCTGGGTTGGGTATGGGATTGCCCCTAAGGGTTAGTGTGTATCTAACAGTTGTCACCCTATATTTGCAGGTGACTCTGCTTACCCCAACCTCTCATGGCTACTGACTCCAGTGAGGAATGCCAAGGCAAGGGCAGAGGAACGTTACAATGAGGCACAAATGGGTGTACAAGGAGGATAATTGAAGGAACCTTCGGCCTCCTAAAAGCCAGGTTCCGGTGCCTCCATCGGAGAGGTGGATCCCTGTACTCCTCACCAAAGAAGGTGTGCCAGAACATTGTTGCATGGTGCATGTTGCACAACCTGGCCTTGAGGCACTGGGTTCCTTTTCTTCAAGAGGATGTGCCGGGAGATGGAGCCTGTGGAAAGTGATGAAGAGGAGGCAGAGGAAGACGATGTTGACAAAAGGACAAATATCATACAGCAGTACTTCCAGTGACATACAGGTAACACACTGTAACTTAACTTAACATTTCAGTAACTGTTGGACATTGTACATGGCAGCCTCTTACCCTATGTCTATGGCCACTGACTGTTCCCTTTGGATTCTCTATTTTCAGATCTGTGTGCCCAATTCTGGCTCCTGCTATATGTACTGTTGCCCATCAAAGGTCATCCTGTAGTAGATTTCACTGTACATATACGTTGCAATGCTTTGGAAATGTTGTACTAATACATTTGAGATTCATTATACTGACTCCAGTATGGTATTTGTTTCAAGGGTGTTTATTTATGTGCCAATATGTATAGGGGTATGTGCAAGGGGCTGAGGTGATGGTGGAGGAATGTCCAGTTAGAGTCCAGTCTCTTGGCATCAAAGGTGCATTGTCCAAGGCGGCATAGGAAGGGGAGCAATGGCAGTTCAAGGTGGACAGGGTAACAGAGTGGGACAGAAGGGTGACTATCAGGAGAGTCCTATTTCCTGGTGGGGGTCTTGGCAATGTTCTCTGTCTTCTGCCTGGATCGCAGGGACCGTTTGCGGGGTGGTTCTCCTTCTGCAGGGGGTGGGGTGCTGGTGGCCTGTTGTTCCAGTGGGGGGGCCTCCTGTCCACTAGCGCCGGCGGAGGTGGAGGGCTGTTCATCGCTTTGGCTAGTGTCAGGGGCCATTGTTGTGCCACTGCTTCCCTCATGGTCTTGCCCATTTGAGCCAGCACCCCTGCAATGGTGACCAGGATGGTGTATATTTTTGTTAGGTCCTCCCTGATCCCCAGGTACTGTCCCTCCTGCAGCCGCTGGGTCTCCTGCAACTTGGCCAGTACCTGCCCCATGGTCTCCTTGGTATGGTGGTATGCTCCCAGGATGTTTGAGAGTGCCTCGTGGAAAGTGGGTTCCTTGGGCCTATACTCCCCCTGTTGCACAGCAGTCCTCCCAGCTTCCCTGTTGTCCTGTGCCTCTGTCCCCTGAACTGTGTGCCCACTGCCACTGACCCCAAGTCCCTGATCATCCTGTGTTTGTGGGGTTGCCTGGGGTCCCTATAGTGGTGGACACACTGCTGACTGACGTGTCCTGGGGACAGTGGCATGGGTCCGCTCGGTGGGAGCTGTGTTGGTGTTTCCTGAGGGGGGCGGCTCTGTGATGGGTTGGGACTGTAGCAGGGGAACCGACTGTCCAGAGGCCCATGATGGGCCAGGTTGGTCATCCTGATCCAGCCGAGCAGATCTCCTGTCGTCACTGTGGGCCTCTTCAGGGGGGGGGACTGGATGTAGCTGCCACCTCCTTTCCGGTGATGTTGAGTAGGGGTCCTGTTGGGATGCAAATGCATTGTCAATGTATCTGTGAGTGCCATCTTGTACATGGGTGTGTTTCCCTGTATGATTGTGCTTTCCCTGTTAGCTTGGCCTTGTGTAGGTGGTGAATTTGTGGGCTGGCTGAGTCTCCCTACTGGGCATGCTTTGGTGATGGTGTCCATGCAGGTCAGTTGTTGCATGCAGGGCTTGGTATTGGGATGGGTGGATTGTGATGGTGAGTATATGTGAGGTGATGAAGTGATGGGGGTGAGGGTAGGGGTAGGAGTTTGTGATGGCATGCAAGGTGGGGGGATGTGTAGTTAAGATTTGACTTACCAGAATCCAGTCCTCCTGCTACTCCTGCGAGGCCCTCAGGATGCATGATCGCCAAGACTTGCTCCTCCCATGTTGTTAGTTGTGGGGGAGGAGGTGGGGGTCCACCGCCAGTCTGCTGTACAGCAATCTGGTGTCTTGCAACGACGGAACTCACCTTCCCCCATAGGTCATTCCACCTCTTCCTGATGTCATCCCTAGTTCTGGGGTGCTGTCCCACAGCGTTGACCCTGCCCTCGATTCTCCGCCATAGTTCCATCTTCCTTGCAATGGACGTCTGCTGCACCTGTGATCCGAATAGCTGTGGCTCTACCCAGATGATTTCCTCCACCATGACCCTTAGCTCCTCCTCAGAAAACCTGGGGTGTCTTTGGGGTGCCATGGATGTGGTATGAGTTGTATGTGTGAGGATTTGTGGGGTGATGTGTGGGGTGATATGTTGTGGTGTATGCTGTGATGTGTGTGAATGGTTTATGGGTTAGGGTGTTCTGTGCCTCTGATTGAGTGGGTGCTCCTTGCTTGTCTCTCTGTGTTTGGTCTCTTTTTTTTGTGGTAAGGGGTTGTGGGTTATGTGGGTGTGTGTTTTAAATTGGATTGGGTGTGTGGGTGTGGTGTGTGTATGTGTGACAGGTGTGTGTATTTTGAATTGTCCAATGTGGTGTAGTTTTGTAAGTGTGTGTTTATTTTGAGCGCAGCGGTAAGTACCGCCAATGGTGATTCATCGATCCTGATACTGTGAGCGTATTCCTGTTGGAGTAAGGGTGTGGATTTTGCTATCACCAGTTTATCACTGACCTTTGGTCTGGCTGACTTGTGAGGGTGTCTGTATTGTGGCGGATTTCTATGTGTGGGTCATAATACCCGTGGCAGATTACCGCTGTGCTCGCGGTATGTTGGCAGCCATCAGCACGCGGTAGGCGGCATTTACCGCCAGGGTTGTAATGAGGGCCATAGAAATGTGTTTTATATGTCCTGACAGTGAAATATTGCTAACTTCGTTTTTCACTGTTGCAAGGACTGTCCCTCTCATAGGTTAACATGGGGGCTACCTTTAAACATGATTAAAAGTAGATTTCCTTTGGGAGCGGATAGACATGTGGACTTTGGGGTCCCTTAGCTCACAATTTAAAGATACATCTTTTAGTAAAGTTGATTTTGAGATTATGGGGGTCATTCTGACCCCGGCGGTCAAGGACCGCCGGGGCCAGGGTCGGCGGGAGCACCGCCAACAGGCTGGCGGTGCCCCGCAGGGCATTCTGACCGCGGCGGTTTGGCCACGGTCAGAAATGGAAAACCGGTGGTCTCCCGCCGGTTTTCCGCTGCCCAAAGGAATCCTCCATGGCGGCGCAGCTTGCTGCGCCGCCATGGGGATTCTGACACCCCATACTGCCATCCTGTTCCTGGCGGTTCTCCCGCCAGGAACAGGATGGCGGTATGGGGTGTCGTGGGGCCCCTGGGGGCCCCTGCAGTGCCCATGCCAATGGCATGGGCACTGCAGGGGCCCCCGTAAGAGGGCCCCACAAAGAATTTCAGTGTCTGCTGAGCAGACACTGAAATTTGCGACGGGTGCAACTGCACCCTTCGCACATCCTCCACTCCGCCGGCTCCATTCGGAGCCGGCATCCTCATGGAGGGTTGTTTCCCACTGGGCTGGCGGGCGGCCTTTTGGCGGTCGCCCGCCAGCCCAGTGGGAAACCCAGAATCACCGCGGCGGTCTCCTGACCGCGGAGCGGTGTTCTGGAGGGGGGAACTCTGGCGGGCGGCCTCCGCCGCCCGCCAGAGTTAGAATCACCCCCTATGTGTTTAGAAAGTTAGAAAGCGAACATTTTCTTGCTTATACCATTTCTGTGATCCTGCCTGTTTGTGTATTCCGTTTGTGGGTCAGTTTGACAGATGGGCTGGTTACACCTCACACTAGACAGTGACACAAAGGGAGCTGGGGTTTAGTCTGCATTTCCTGATGAGCCATCTGTGCTAGGAGGGAGGGAAGGAGTGGTCACTCACACCAGAAAGGTCTGTGCCTGCCCTCAAACAATGCAGTCTCCAACCCCCTGATGAGTGTCTGGGGCCTGGCCTGGGCAAGGTAGGATTTCACAATCAAGATAGACTTTGCTTTGAAGTAGGCCTACTTCAAAGGAGAAAATGGGTATGAGAAGGGCACCCAAAACCACAGACTTTAGAACACTTCTGGAAACCAGGAGGAGACTCTGCCTGGAAAAGAGCTGAGGAAGAAGAGCTGCCCTGCCTGTGACTGTGCTTTGTGGAACTAACCTGCAGTTGCTGCTTCTGCCAGAGTAAGAGGGCAAAGAGTGGACTTTGTGTGCCTTCCATCTTGTGAAGATCTCCAAGGGCTTGAATTAGATTGTGCCTCCTGTTGTTTTGAAGTCTCAGCGATAGCAAAGACTTCTCTCTGCCAGTACCTGGAATCGCTGGAGAGACTCCTACTCTGCCCTGTGGTGCCCATCCAGTTCCTGGGACCCTGAAAGGAGAAGCTGGCAGCCTAAGAGGAAGAAATCCACACACAGAATGCCATAAGGGGAAAAGATCAACACGACTCCTGCGGCTGATATATTGACGTGCCGCTGGCTTCGCGGCTGAAAATTGACGCTCCCCTGCAATGCGACCGAAGAATCGATGCACAGAGCTGGAGAAATGAAGCGCAGCATCGCTGATGGAGGCTGGTGAGATTGTGTTTTTCGGATCATTGTGCGGCTGGATTTCCGACACAAGCATCGCTGGGCGTGTAAAAACAACGCAAGGCCTGCCCGGACCCAAGAGTGCTGACCGGATCGACGCATCGCTCTCCTTCAGAGAGAAGAAACAACGTGCCCGACCCAACGAAAGGAGAAACTACGCAAGGTCTCACTCGGGAGTGAAATCAACGTATCGCAAGCCCTTCTTGACTCACACATTTGCCCGTGTGGGGTTATTTTTGATGCACCCAAGATACATTTTCACGTTAACAGTATTAGTGTGTGTTTAAAACTACATGAAGACTCTTTTTGCTTTTTAATTGATAACTTGACTTGTGTATTGTGGATTTTTCTCGTTTTGGTCTTGTTTTGGTTAGATAAATATTTTGGTTTTTTTCTAAACCTGTGTTGTGTCATTTTGTAGTGTTTTCATTAAGTTACTGTGTGTGTTGGTACAAATACTTTACACCTAGCACTCTGATGGTAAGCCTACTGCTCGTGCCAAGCTACCAAGGGGGTGAGCAGGGGTTAGCTGAGGGTAATTCTCTTTTACCCTGACTAGAGTGAGGGTCCATGCTTGGACAGGGGGGATCCTGCCTGCCAACCAAAGACCCCATTTCTAACACAGACCATGTCAAATCATATATTCCTCCTACGTAGTTGAGAAAGAGATGTGGCAGGACTGTTCCTTATTATCACTTATCTTCGCCTTGGCAATAGGACCCTTTGTGACAATTCTCATACAGGAGGAGTACAGGGGTGAATCTCAAGGGCCAGATGGACATTGTCTCTCTTTATTAGGGCAACATGTTGTAATTGTAATATGACATGCATGATGAAATTGGCCGACTAGAAAGGAGCAGGAAGACTTTTGTGATGTCAGGTCTCTGAGAGAAGAAATAAATATAGCATTGCTGATGCAGCATGATGGGAGCAGAACGTAACTCTCAATAGCATGCCAGAAACTGAAGGGGAAACCCACCACCTTTCGGGACAGGTGTACGAAGCATTTTTCCGGTCGCAAATAGCCTGACTGGAAAAGTGCTTTTGTCTATGTACCAAACCAAAATGTGCCTCAGGAACTTGTTTACTGAATCACATTTTGCTTTTGTGATTCAGTATTAGGAAGGGGCATGTTTAGGGTGTCCCTTCCTAATACCCTATTGACTGGCATGTAGGAATGTTTTGCGACTGTGAATGCGGTCTCAAAACATTTGCAGTTACCACAAACTTCAAGTTGATGGTAACCCATTCAGAAAGGGGAAGGGGTCCCCAGGGCCCCCTTCCCCTTGTGAATGGAAGCGAGTTGCACATTGCGACTCGCAAAACATATCGTCATACATCTGGCCCTAAGTGCCATCCCCAAGGTATCTAGCAACCCTTGTTTCAAATGGAAATCTGCAAACGGCCAAAGGTCTAGGTGCTTAGGGAGTGTAGGCAGGGTAAGTGGTGGGCCAAGGAGGACTGTGGAGTGCAGCTGCCATGAACACCACTGGTGAGGAGACCACCAGGCCTGGACAGGAGGGCACTACAACCAATCTGCTGCATTTTGCTGTTTTTGAAAAGTCCCCAGAAGGGCGAAGGCATCATAGAGTGTTGGTTTGTATTTTATATACCACTGGGAATCAAGGTGACCCTCTACAAGTTCCTTACAAGCAGGGATAAAAATAGAACTCTATGTTTCTTCAGAAAAATTACTGCCCCGTAACATAAGCGATGCTGTCTATTGTTGCTCTTGTACTTTGTCACATTTTGGAAGAAACTCTGACTCACCACCTGATGATTATCCAGGAACGTCTAATATATCATTATATCATTATGAATTATGAATCCAGATCACTTGTTGATAAGATGCATGTTGTTGAATGAATTGATAGTGGACGTGTACCTTCAGTGATTCTATGTACGAGGAGCATCTAATGACCTGACAATGTATGTTGTATTATTATAATAGCAGTTATTAGTGTGAAATTCATAGGCTCTTTGATGAGACTCAGGTAAGATGGGTGTTACCCGCATGTTTGTTAACAATACTTTTACTCTCTCAGAGGGTCTTTGACGCCAAGAGCTATAGGGGCTATAAGGCAAACCAAAAGGAGTCTTGGCCACGCTCTGTTTCACTCTTTCTCTCTTTCCATAATTTCATTCTCTGTCTTCTTCTCTTCTTTCATTCACCATTCTTTCCTTTTACTCTCTAGCCCATATATTTTTCTCTTTCCCTCCTCTCACTGTCTCTTTTTTTTTCTTTCTGACGTGACAGCAGATGTGCCTCTTGCAATAAAGAACTGGAAATGGTGGCCATTGTCCTTCAAAAAAACAGCCTCCGAGGGGCATGGCCAACCGCCATTGCCATTTGGATGTAATCCATAACAGCTCCGCACTTCACTGCCCATAACAGAGACAACAGCTCCTTTTTTAAAACATATTTAGGACCCTGGTGATTGGAGATGGTGAGTGGAGGAGAGGGGGTGGCCCGGACTGGCCAAAGAGAGACAAGCAAAGTCCCTGTAAGACAGAATCCCTGAGGCAATAGGACCCCGCAGCAGTAACATGGCTGGTGTCATGCCGCGCAAAACTCTATGGGTTGAAGGGCACGTGAAATTTGACTGCCAACGGAGGGATGAGTAGTCTCGGGCCTGGGGCTGTGTGGGCCGCTTTCACCCAAGCCACAGAGTCAGGCGGGGGACGAGAGAAACAATGTGCTGCAGCTCTGCCTGACTCCAACATGGCACCCACCCTGATATGCCTGAAGTAACAAACACAATTCCAAAGACCCATTTGGGGGCCCGTGGAGCTGGAATAAGAGGTGAGCTGGGAGCATAGACACCTCCAAGTGTGGCCTCTTAGGCAAACAGCCCCACTACATGGAGGGTGGGGGAAGCAGCCCGACCAGAGATGGGAGTGGGAGAGGTGCTTGATTCTCTGCCCAGGTACAGTGAAGTCAAGTCAGTTTCATTAATGCGTAGTTAATTAAAACCATAGCACAATAGATATACAAGATAAAAGAAGGTGAAAGAAAACAATAAACATTTCACCATACCACACCGTATTGTCACTGAAGCATATAGTTAAGGAGTTTAACTGATTGAGTTGATAGGAGATAGGAATATACTTTAATAACAAGACATTTGTAACAGAATTTTCAACAGAAAAACCCAATGGATTAGTGACCAAAGCCTAAAGAAGTGAGGGAGCATATCACTTAAAGTGCCAAGGGAACCAGAAGATGATTTTGATTTTTCAGGACCAGGTCAGAAGACCTTCCTATGTCCCAACCAGTTTGGAGAGTGATTTTTTCACATACAAGAGGAAATTAGTAGCTCTTGGCTAAAGCTGAATGTTTAGCCCATCCAAGAGCACCATCACCACTGAACGACAAGTTTTAATTCAAAGTTCTTTCAGTGGGGGACATAGCAGTTTCTTTCTCACTAACAGGACTGCCGGACAAATGCACAAGAAGTGTAAAATACTTTCAGTCGACAAGCTGCACATGTGGCAAGAAAGGTCTGGCCATGATTGCTTCACGGTAGGGTCATGTCCTTGGATGGGAAAATACCAATATGGATTTGGAGAAAAGAGTGTTCAATGGAGCCAGCTAGATTGGTCATGAGGTAAAGCTGGGGGTGCCAGGCTGAATAAGTATGCAGGATAGTCCAGCTGTGATGTAGGGTCGCCACATCAGCTTTGTCAGTTGTCCAAGAATGAAGTTTGGAAGCCTTGTTGATGTTTTGTTTTGGAATAGCAAGGGTGGGGTTGGAGTCCCAGGTGGCCTGTATGTTTAAATTTGTCAAGTCTTGCTGAGTATGGACAACCAAATTGAGCTATCATTAGGTTGGAGAACCATTTCCTTCCAGCATAGGGCAGCCAGTGAGACAGCAGGAGCAGCACTTAGTTTCCAGCACATTTTTATTACTGCCCCTCAACGGATTGGAGCTTGATGGAACAGTCCAAATTCCAACCTCACCTGAGCTTTGGGTGAGTGCTTTGGTAAATGAAAAAGGAGTTTGAACAAGACTGACTGTAGATGGTTGAGAAGAGGGGCGTCATTGCCCGTTTTTCAAAAGATAAGCTTTTTTGTTAGTAAGGAGCTCCAGCTCCTACTTTTCATACAGTTACTAAGTTATATATGGTTCACCAATGAATTTCTAGAACTGCTGGCTGGGACAGGTGGGGGAACGGGTGGGGTAGGGGAGGAGGGAGCATGAGATTTATGCGCAGCTGAACCATTACTCCAGTTTGTAGAGGTACAGCGTCACTTAGACAAAGAAACTTTCTCTATCCTTTGATGGTTACTAAAGGTACGTGGAATTTCAACAGACTCAATCTCAATGTCAGGATTTAAGGTTAACCTCACCAAATCCTTCTTATTCAATCTGACGGTCTCATCAAGGGATATGGAGAGACTAAGGGCCAGATGTATGAAGCATTTTTCTAATCACAAAGGGGCTGATTCGCAGATTCGGCCCATTTGCGACTAGAGAAATGCTTTTTGGGATGTACAAAGCCCATACTGTGATTCAGTAACTAGTTACCGAATCGCAGTTTGGGGTTTGCGATTCGGTATTAGGAAGGGGTGTGACAAGGGCGTTCCTTCCTAATACCGAATCTAAATCGTATGTATGATTGTTTTGTGACCGTGAATGCGGTCGCAAAACAATCACAGTTAGCATCAATTTCAAATTGGTGCTAACCCCTTCGCAAAAGGGAAGGGGTCCCTTCCCCTTTGTGAATACACGCGAAAACATTTTTTCAGAGCGGACCACTGCCTGCTCTGAAAAAATGAAAAGAAAACTTTTCATTTTTGTTTTCGGAATGCATTCCATTTTCCTTTAGGGAACATGGGCTGCATTTTAAAAAAAATACTGCTTCATTTAAAAGCAGTCACAGACATGGTGGTCTGCTGACACCAGCAGGCCACCATCCCTGTGAGTGCTACCATTTCAAATGGGGTCACAAATTGTGACCTATCTCATGAATACTCATGAGGTAGGTTATTTGCGACCCCATTGCGAATCGCAGACAGCGTCATTGACACTGTTGTACATCCGGTTTTCCAACTCGCAAATTGCGAGTCGCTAAGACTTGCAGTTTGCGAGTCCCAAAACCGGATCGATCTTCGTACATGTGGCCCTAACTCTCAGTACGCCATTCTGCATAGTGGAAATAGAGATTACATACCTATGCGTTAATTACCCCCCACTCTTATATAGACTAAGACCTAAAGAAATGGACCCACTATAAATAACCTGGTTAGGGCGAATAAATGCTATCAAAATGCCAGTCCTGTTGCGTCTTTTATATCTCTTTCAGGAACTTTCAGTGGAAGTCGACATGGAGTTTTTTATATCACTGTGATCAATGCTTACGGCCTTCATATGAAAAAAGGGTAGAGCCCGATTTCCCAACAAATTCCGGTCCTTTCCCAAAACGGAAGGCGGATTATCACTACTGAACTTCCCCCTTTACTACAAGGGGGCACAAATTCAAGTGATTACAGAATGGTCTTTAAGAGAGTCAGATAAATACTGGTTCCATATGGACAGGGCAATTGTGGAAAAACGGTATGGGATTTGCTTTAGAAGTTTAAGACCACTTAGCCATCTAACGCCTACCTGAGCACCCCATCTGAAACCACACTGAAGGCATGGGAAGAGGTTGCTAGCAAACATAACCTGATGACCTTTCCTTCTCCACATACCCCAATGCACTTTATTAAATATTTTACACATTCTTAGCCCCAGAGCCCTTGAATGGTGGAGGGAAGGGGGGTGTTTAACCCTCTCTGACTTGTCCCATGCAGGAACTTCAACTTACCAGCCATTGAGCTCTTTCACTATAATCAATATAAACATTGGGTATCTTGTCCCATGACTAGACAAGCAGCTACAAGGGAGATGCTTCCACTGGAGAAAATTGTACGGAAATAGGAAGGATCCAAGGGGACTATTTCCTTTTTATACTCTTAGCTTCCTCGAGCACAACATTTACTCTGAAACACAGAAAGCTCTGTGACCAAATCCTGGGGACACCTATTACCACAGAGCAATGGCAAAACCGGTGGAGAGACATGCCAAAATTCAACAGATCACTGGGTCTATGAGAAGCTCACTATAAAGTACTTTATGACTGGTACTTGCATCCAGCCAGGCGTCACAAGATTTATCTTGACACGTCTGACAGATGCTGGAGAGGATGTGGATTATTGGGCAATTTCTGCCATATATGTCCCACGATCAGACGGTATTGGTCTGAAATACTTGCCCAGATGAAAGACATCCTGGGGTATCCCCTACCACAAACGCCTGAAATTACACTACTGGGCCTATAGGATCAAGCCTTTAAACACTAAACAGTTGGGGACAGATCTATCATGTGGCTATGTTTAGGAGCAGCCAAGGTGGCTTTGGCTGGAGCCTGGAAAAGAACAACCGCCTCTTCATTATTGCAATGGTATGCCCACCTTTGGCATTATTGCAATGGTATGCCCACCTTTGGCAGGGTATCACCACGGAAAGCTTGACAGACAAAATCACGGACACCTGTACAGACTTTGGATTTATATTGAGAGCACATGGATCAAAGAAATTTATGAACAAATTTGGCAGGTAATGGAAGGAAAACCCTTTGTCCATGAACATATGGTGAAAAATACAAAGACTGATTATAATTTTCTTCTCAGGATAACGACAAGCATGAAATGAAGCTTGGTGTGATGTGAATTGGCCCCTCGCAATTGAGGGTCAAGTCAAGATAAAAATTCCTTGCTGCCAGTCTATAACGACAGCCTGGTCTGTTTATCTTTTTAGCAATAAATCCTCTAAAAACAATGTCCCCTTGTTGTTCCTGTGCTTGGGCCTCATTGTGAGATATCTCACCCTGAACTGATAAGTTCAGGAATTGCTATTATACTGATGGCCCTGGAGATGATAGTCCACCATGAAATAGGTGAAATAGTGTCCCATGGTGGAGCCAGCTGAATATCTGATGCCAGAAACCCAGCTGTTCCCTGACTCTAAAAGGGGCACTGAAGTAACCAGTGTGACAGATGCCCTGGCATGCCACATTCTAAATGAGCTGATAATGTGCCTCTGGCACTACTGTGGACTAAGTACAGCACTCTCTCTTGGTGCACTCTGCCTATCTTATTCATAGACAGTGTTGTTCTTAATGTCCCTGTAGTGTGGTGAACTGCAATAGCTTTTCAGCCGTAACTGAAGAGTGAGGATTTGTTCTCATAAACTTGAGTTCAGATGTATCTTTTGAGAGTGTGGATGTCACAACAAAAGTAGGTAGACTAAATGGGTTATTGTTTAGAAAACTCGTCATAAATGGGGCCATTAATTATGGGGTGATTACCCCTGCCTACTCAATGAACAGACTTTGGGTAGGTCAAACCACAGTTTGGTAGCTACTGCACAAGCAGCAGATAATCCCCTGAGAAATGAATGGTATTTTCAAGCAGTGCCAACATTTTTAAACTATTGAACACAAAACAATACATTTCTCAACCCATTTTAGAAAACTAGATAAATATTTAATGAACAAAGATATCAAAACCATTAAAATAAGTTAAGCCAAACCAGAGTTATGAATGTTTGAAATTTTAAGGTTAAATCACTTAAAAAACATAAAGAGCCACTTAACAAAAAGTTTGTGCCGGGGCCTACATGCAACTTCAGGCTGACCATCACGGAGCACTGGTTAGATATACCCAGAGCAATGTCTTGGTTAGAGATTTCATCTTCACACTTAGGGCCAGATTTATAAACTGGAAGATGGCCCATGTCTCTGCCTGGGCAATGGATTAAATTACTCCACTGACGTGGCCGAGGTACCGTCTGCCAGATTTAGAAATGACCACCAAGCACGTCTTAATTTCTTAATGCATTGTCAGGAACTGCTGTCACGCTTTTTCCTGTTGATGTTTTATGCAATTTGGTGCATGGCTCCATCATAATGACCGAACCATGCACCAAACTGTTTTCTTTGTTATTTTCAAACAGAAAATCCAGAGGCAGAATTTCCTTTTCGAAAATAAAAAAGAAAATGCTCCCCTTACCATGAGAGTCCTTTCCCATGGTGGGGAGGGCATTTAGCAGTGTTCACTGTCTCTTACTGCCAGGGCTTTCCTGGAAGTGCTGTGTAGCAAAATCTGGCCACTAATTCTGCCCATCTAAATTAGGTGGACAGATTAAGAAGTCTACCTCCAATGGCCCTTAATCCACAGAACCATCAAAAGAGTTTAATCATGTTGGAAACAGAATAGTCTCCACTGTGATTAAACCAAAGGTGTGCCTGCATCTAAATTCAGGCAGCAGACCATTATGTTGACAGTAAGCATACTCCATCGCTGTTATGACAGAGTATGCTTACCTCCAACATAGAAATTGGACAAAAGTCTCCAGCAGGTGAGAAAGTTCCTTCTGGTCAATAATTTAGGTCTAGAATCTCAGGGGAGGCTTCTGTGTACCAGGTCACTCTCCAGGTGGGTCTTCTGTAACGTCCTGCTCTTTGTGGTCAGCTGGGCCCTCTTGAAGAAAGGAGCTGTTGTGTTCTTGACACATGTAAACAGAAATCCAGCCAGATGACCATGGGAGGGCATACAAGTCCCTTGGTATCAAAAGGATTCAGGGGTCAACTTCTTTTAGCATGAATCATGAATCTCCTTTCAGCATGCCATTCTTCTTAAGGTGGAGTCTTCCCTGCTTTAGGAAACTTCTGAGGTGGTGGTTGCTGAGGTATTATATGTATCCTGTGCACTAGACAGTGACTGGATAAATTGCACTGTTCAATCTGAACAATTGTCCCACGTTTTCTCCATCTCCTTTTACAGTACATCCTTTTTGCTTCATTGTAAAATTACACAGGAACCCCTGTTTCAAAATGGCATAACCCAGCTACAACAAGGCAGATATATTTCTGCTCCTTAACCTCTCCCCTATGTAGGGGAGTTCCCCTGCCACTTGACAGGGCCAAAACTGGTTTTCTCCCCTGTTGTGATTGGAGCTTGACTGACTGGGAAGTTCCTGGGATTGAATAGGAGAAGCCCTTTTGCCATTTCCAAGTCAAAAGAAGCAGTGCTAAAGCTGCTGTTTGTTCTGCTACCTGTTCCAGCCCTCTCAGAGAAAGCTAATCGCTGCTACGCAGTCAGCAGGTAACACCAGCTTGCTCTTGCTGGACTCAGAAGAAGGATACTGTCTTCTAAGCACAACTAAGTAACTCTCTCATGCAATAATGAGTTTTTCAGCTCTGGAGGTATGATGAGTGGCAGAGCTGGATTTAAGTCACTTCCACTCAGGCAACCTAAGTATATTTTTACGAAAAAAAATTCTATTCAAGTTATCACAAATCTGTTTTAAACATTAAATACGTTTTTGAAATAAAGTACAAACTAGGCTTCAGCCATTTTTCTAACATTTCCTCAATCAGAGATCAGAAAGAAGGAATGTAATTTCAGCTGTACCTGTTCAGGTCTAGCAAGGCCTGCAAAGTGAAAAAACTTTGGATTTTTTGCACAGAGATAGCACACTAACCCCAGTAGTAGTGGGCTCTGTTTTGATAAGTTAGCACCCTGCACTGTGAACTTTCAAGGCATTTTTTGAGGATGACATATGAATAGGCAAACATATGCAGTTTTCCTTGTCATGTGTCACTACACTACATTTAAACTGCAACCAAGGCAGAGTGGGGCTCTAGGCAGACATATATTTTTCTCATATATATGTGCTTAATAATCTATACACTATGCAACTAACACAACATTTAGGCCCTCATTACAACCCTGTCGGTCGGTGATAAAGCAGCGGTAATACTAGCAACAGGCCAGCGGCAGAAAAAAAGGAAATATAACCACGGCGGAAACCACTCAGACAGCCAGCCACTTTAACACTCTGACTGCCACAGCGGTAGCAACAAGCACCACAGCGGTAACCGCCAACAGGCAGGCGGAAGACAATGTACCACCCACTGTATTAAGATAGGCCTATCAGTCACCTTTTCCAGGCTGGTACCAACGACATCAAAAGCACGGTGGAAACAGAACACAGAAGTCAAAGGACTCACCTCTGGACACTCATGGAACAACCACGACACCATGGAGCCCGAGTTGCACATTTTCCCAATGCTTGTCTACCTTTTCCTGCATTATGAACATCAGTGCCAGAGAAGACGACCACTGTGAGTACTGCCGCCTAGCACACAAGGGAGGGGGGAGGAAAAAGAGAGTTACACACACATGCAACACGCAACACCCCCACCCCAACACCATACACACAACCAGATGCAGCAATATTACATATTCACCCCTACCCCTCAGGAATAATGCAAGGACAAAAAGATTGGAAGAAAGTGAGTGTAATATGATAAAATAACATGAATAAGTGCATCAAAATACAAACGTATATACATATTTACAAATGGAGGGACACTGCCCAGTCCTCAATGTCCGTGGGCCACAGGGCCACAACACATAGGCCAAGGCCCCACCTCACTCCTGCAACAACACAGAGAGAACACTTCAGGGGCATCAGGTAAAAAATACACAGGCACCTAAGGGGGATGGGGAATGGGAGGGCACCTCAGCTGGAAGATGGTACAACGCCACTGGTCCTTGAGGGGGCTACATGCCCTGTGCACTGTCCTGGGGAGTGCAAGGCCATAGTCTCTCGAGCGGGTGATTTGCCCACTTCTTGGACCTTGGGAGTACAAGACCACAGTCTCTCAACTGGGTGGATTGCCCACTGCTTGGTCATTGGGAGGGCAAGGCCACAGTCTCTCAAGTGGGTGTTTTGCCCACTGCTTGGCCCTGGGGAGTGCAAGGCCACAGTCTCTCCAGTGGGTGCTTTGCTCACTGCTTGGTCCTGGGGAGTGCAAGGCCACAGTCTCTCAAGTGGGTGGATTGCCCACTGCTTGGTCCTGGGGAGTGCAAGGCCAGTCTCTCTAGTGGATGGCTTCTCCACTGGTTCTGGAGGGGCATTGTGCCCAGTGTGCATCATCCTGGGAAGGATGGGGTGAGTGGCTGGCTTCTTCCACTGGTTCTGGAGGGGGCCTTGTGCCCAGTGTGCTTCATCCAGGGAAGGATGGGGTGAGTGGATGGCTTCTTCCACTGTTTCTGGAGGGGATATTGTGCCCAGTGTGCTTTATTCTGGGAAGGATGGGGTGAGTGGATGGCTTCTTCCACTGGTTCTGGAGGGGGCATTGTGCCCAGTGTGCTTCTTCCTGGGAAGGATGGGGTGAGTGGATGGCTTCCTCCACTGGTTCTGGAGGGGGCATTGTGCCCTGTGATGCAGATCTTGGGGAGTGCAAGGTCACAGTCTCTCTCTCACCTGGGGCTGGCAGTGGTGCTGGTGGCGATGCTGGAAGTGGTGGGGGGAGGCTCCAGCCCATCCCCTGCAGCCTTGGAAGGCTGCCCCCTAGGGCTGCTGCTGCTGGCAGTGGTGCAGGTGGCGGTGCTGGTGGCAGTGCTGATGGAGGTGCTGGTGGTGGTGCTGGTGGCGGGGCTGGCAGTGGGGGGGGGGGCTCCAGCCCTTCCCCTGCAGCCTTGGACAGCTGAACCACCATGGTTGGTGGTGGGGGTTCCAAATGAGTCCCAGCACCAGGCCTCCTGTCCTTCCTGCCTGCAGGTGCTGGCCCCTTGCCCTTCACTTTTGCAGCTGGTGGTGCCTCCTTGCCCTTCCCTTTCGCAGCTGGCCCAGGACCCTTCCACCAACCCCCACCCCTTACACGAGGCCCTCACACACAGCACCCCATGCATTCATGCCCCATGCATCGTGCTCACAGTGTACTCACCTGCTGGTCTGGAGGCCCATACAGCATTCGGTACTGGGGTAGGACCCCATCCACCAGTATCCAACTCTGCTGCGGTGAAGGCAGGGGCCCTTTCCCTAGTCACACGAGCCATGATCGGTTCCAGACACGGGTCACAGCAACACTTGCAGTGTAGGCCACAGTGAAAGCTGATTTCTATGCAATGGGACATATACCCAACATTAATTGATGGCACACATATTGCATTTACTCCCCCCGGAGAAAAGAACAGGTTTTCAGAAATCGAAAGAGCTTTCACTCCATGAATGTGCAGATAGTGTGCCTGGCAGACCAGTATGTCTCCCATGTCAATGCAAAGTATCCTGGGTCTGTACATGATGCCTTTATCATGAGGAATAGCAGCATCCCATATGTGAAGGCTCAACTTCAGAGGCACCGGGTGTGGCTAATAGGTGAGCCCTGGTTCCCACCCAGTGGATGTTGGTGTATGGGTATGGTGTGGGGCCTAAGGGTTAGTGTGTGTCTAACACCTGACCCTCGATATTTGCAAGTGACTCTGGTTACTCCAACCTCTCATGGCTACTGACCCCTGTGAGGAATCCCAGGACAAGGGCAGAGGAACGTTACAAGGAGGCACATTGGTGAACAAGAATAATAATAGAAAGGACATTCGGCCTCCTGAAGGCCAGGTTTCCTTGCCTCCATCTAACAGGTGGATCCCTGTACTACTCACCCAAGAAGGTGTGCCAGATCATCGTGGCATGCTGTATGTTGCACAACCTTGCCTTACGTCGCCAGGCAACCTTTTCTGCAGGAGGATGAGGCTGGAGATGGGCGTGTGGCAGCAGTGGACCCTGTGGACAGTGAAGATGAGGAGGCAGAGGATGAGGATGAGGATGAGGACAACAGAAGTGCAATTATAAGACAGTACTTCCAATGACACATAGGTAAGACACTGTAATTACACTTTACATTGACAGTTTTGTATTTGACATTGTCACTGGCAGGTTGATTTTCCAAATTCTATGCCCACTTATAGTCCCCTTTGGCATCTCTGTTTTCAGATATTTGTGTCCTACTATCGCTCCTGTTATGTTGACTGCAGTCAACCACAGGTCATTCCTATGTATACAATACTGTACAGTTATATTGCAGTGTTTAAAGCTTGTTAAACGAATACATGGTTAAATTAGTTGACAGACTCCATATATGTATATTTTCAAATGGTGTTTATTTAAGTGCTAATGATTAGAGGGGGATGTGCAGTGGGCTGGGGTGATGATGGAGGAAAGTCCAGGTTGTAGTCCAGTCTATTTGTAACACAGGTGCATTGTCCAAGGGGGCATAGGAAGGGTAGGAAAAGCATTTCAAGGTGGACAGGGTGACAGAGTGGGACACAAGGGTGACATTCAGGAGACTCTTATTTCCTGGCGAGTGTCTTGGCAATGTTCTCTGGCTTCTGCCTGGATCACAGGTACTGTTTGCAGGGTGGTTCTCCTTCTGCCGGGGGTGGGGTGCTGGTGGCCTGTTGGTACTGTGGCGGGGCCTCCTGTCCAGTAGCAGCAGCGGAGGAGGAAGGCTGTTCATCGGTATGGCTAGTGTCAGGGGCCCGGTGGTGAGCCACTGCCTCCCACATGGTGTTGGCCATGTCAGACAGCACCCCTGCAATGGTGAACAGGGTGGTGTTTATGGACATCAAGTCTTCCCTGATCCCCAGGTACTGTCCCTCCTGCAGCCACTGGGTCTCCTGAAACTTGTCCAGTATCTGGCCCATCATTTCCTGGGAATGGTGGTATGCTCCCAGGATGTTGGTAAGTGCCTCCTGGAGAGTCAGTTCCCTGGGCCTGTCCTCCGCCTGTCGCACAGCAATCCTCCCAGCTTTACTGTTGTACTGTGCCTCTGTCCCCTGACCCGTGCGCCCACTGCCACTGACCCCAGGTCCCTGATCATCCTGTGTTTGTGGGGTGGCCTGTGGCCCCTGTAGAGTTGGACACACTGCTGATTGACGTGTCCTGGGGACAGAGGTATGGGCCCACTGGGTGGGTACTGTGCTGGTGTTTCCTGAGGGGGGGGGCTCTGTGGTGGTATGGGACTGTACCTGGGTAACCGACTGTCCTGAGATCCCTAATGGGCCAGGTTGATCATCCAGATCCAGGCGTCCTGAGCTGCTGTCATCACTGTGGGCCTCTCCTGGCGGTGGACTGGAAATTGCTGGCACCTCCTCTCAGGTGATGTTGGGTGGGGGACCTGTGGGGATGTAAATGCAGTGGTATTGTTTCTGTGTGTGTCATCTTGTGCATGGGTGTGTTGCCCTGTATGATTGTTATTGCCCTGGCATCTTTGCCTTGTGTGAGTAGTGATTCTGTGGGCTAGTTGATTGTCTCTAGTGAGCATGCTTTAGGGATGGGTGTTCCTGCAGGTCTGTGAGGGGTGTCCATGCATTGGTGTTGCATGCAGGGATTGGTATTGGGATGAGGGTGTTGTGATGGTGGGGTATGTGGGAGGTGGTGAAGTGATGGGAGTGAGGGTGGGAGTGGGGGTTTGTGATGTCATGCAAGTAGGAGGGTGATAGTAATAGAGATTTGACTTACCAGAGTCCAGTCCTCCTCCTACTCCTGCCAGGCCCTCAGGATGCCTGATCACCAAGGCTTGCTCCTCCCATGTTGTTAGTTGTGGGGGGGGTCCACTGCCACTCCTCTGTGCAGCTATTTGGTGTCTTGCTGCTGTGGAACGTACCTTCCCCCATAGGTCGTTCCTCCTGTTCCTGATGTCATCCCTTTGTCTTGAGTGCTGTTCCACGGTGTTGACCCTGTCCACGATTCTCCACCATAGCTCCATCTTCCTTGCAATGGACGTCTGCTGCACCTGTGATCCAAATAGCTGTGGCTCTACCTGGATGATTTCCTCCACCATGACCCTTAGCTCCTCCTCAGAGAACCTGGGGTGTCGTTGCGGTGCCATGGGTGTAGTGTGAGTGGTATGGGTGAGGGTGTGTGGGGTGTTGTGTTGGGGTGTGTGATGTGGGGTGCGTGGATAGTGCATAGGTGATGGTGGTGTGTGTTGTGTGTCTGTGGTCTTGTCTGTGGTCTTGCTATCTCTCTTGTGGCACTTGTTTGTAATGGTAAAGGGTTGTGGGTAATGTGTGTGTGTGTTTTGTAGTGATGTGGATGTGTGGGTGTGGTGTGTGTATGTGTGTCAGGTGTGTTTTATTCAAATTGTCCAATGTGGTGTATTTTTGTTTGAGTGTGTGTATTTTGAGCTCAGCGGTATGTACCACCAATTGTTTAGAGCCATTGAATGTCTGCTGCGGTGATTCATGGGTCATAATGCTGTGGGAGTAGTTCTGTTGGTGTAATGGTGTGGGTTTTGGTACCCCCAGTTTATCACTGGCCTTTGGGCTGGTGGACTTGTGTGTGTGGCTGTATAGTGACGGATTGGGTCATAATATGGGTGGCTGTATTCTGCTGCGGCAACGATATGTTGGTGGCAGTCAGCATGGTGGTAAGTGGGATTTACCGCCAAGTTGATAATGAGAGCCTTAATCTTCTGTGACAAAGGTGCATTTTATGACCCATTTACAATGGACTTTTAGAGAAGTAAGACTCAACAGGGTCTTTCTGTGTTGAACATGTTTTCTGTGGGAAACAGATGCTTTACTACTGTTTAGCAGTAATAAAGCACACAGACTCCTAAAGACAGCAAAAACAGGGTGCAGAAACACATGAAAGATCTGAGTCTGAGGTGGCCATGCAGAACAGGCAACTATGCTACACCTATTATTTATAATCAGATTTGGTTCATATAAACCACAAATTCTAGTGGATATTCATTTGCTCTAGAAGAGAATTTCCACTACTGGCACTCAATCATAGGTTGCACAGCCAGTAAAAAAGCAGCACAAAAAATCCTTGGCACATGAAACCTTAAAGCTTCGGTATTTAAACTTTTAAAGAAAAGGTCCCTTTCAGTAAAAAAGGTCAACGCACCCAAATAAGAAAACAAATTATTGTTTGTCAATCAATGATTAAAATGGCAAACATCCTGCTTCTTCAAAGAGCCTCATTCGCCTCTTTTCCCTCTCCCCTGTTACCAATCTATCATACGCCTTTGCCCTGGAAGTCCCCCCCCAAAAAGGGACGGCAAGAACTACAGTTTAAACACTGCTTC
Source organism: Pleurodeles waltl (assembly GCF_031143425.1). NCBI lineage: Eukaryota > Metazoa > Chordata > Amphibia > Caudata > Salamandridae > Pleurodeles > Pleurodeles waltl. The sequence continues at coordinate 1,294,828,705 of NC_090440.1, forward strand.
CATGTAGGCTAAAGTCCTGGCACATAAAGGGGGGAAGACACCCCTGTCTTGCTTTATCTTTCTAAAATACAGGGCAGGTTCAAGGACTTTGGCCATTCTAGATGAAAATTGCATTTTTCTTTCTTTCCTCTCCACTATGGACACAGCATTTGCAGCCTGAACAGCAATCTGGATGCCCTACATATGGAACGTTAGATAACCCCCTGTCTTTCCCGTCTTAATCCTGATACTGGTTGCAACATTTGCACAGTTCCATGTCTTCTCCAGGCCTGAAAATCCCAAGCAGTAGTAGGACTTATTCTTTGAGGCATGTCGGCTTTGAGGACTAAATGTATAAATCTAGTATTAAAAGTTGTTAGTTATCTAAGAGGCTGCCAGTTTCAGTGCAGATTAGTTAATATCAATGCAGATTATCTCTACATCCCTCGTCCTCATCCTAGTCATTACTTTTGAGGTGACCCACCTCCTGGACATGGAAAATGGAGGAACATTCTGAAAATGAAGTCACACCTCCTTCCTGGGTGCTATGAGAGGGCTAGCATTCCCTGCATCCTCTTGTTGTTCCTGTTCTTATGATGGATGAGGATAAAGGACATATGCCCTCATTATGACTTTGGCGGACTTTTTGTAAGACCACCGAAGCCGCGGGTGCCAAAAGGCCGCCAGTGCTGGTGGTGTTAAGACCACCCTATTAGGACTGGTTTAAGAATTCTGCCCAAAATTTCTGACACCAGTCGTGCTGGCGGTTGGTAGTGAAGAATCAGTTCCACTTCCGCCACTGCCATGCCAAAAGGACAGCGCACACCATATTATGACCCGTAACACGGCGTGGTGGTGTCCTGATGGCGGAGCGCTGCCAGCGGTGGAAGCGTCGGGACCCATCCCCTCCCAGGTGACCACCTCTATGAACAAGGTAAGTGGATCGTTCAAAAGGTGAGGGGTGTGTGTGTGTGTGAATGCATGTGTGAATATCGTGAACGTGGGGGAAATTGTGGTGTTTGTGGGTTTGTGTCTGCAGGTGTGAGTGAATATTTGTTGATGGAGAGGGGGAAGTGTGTGTATGCGGGTGCGAGCGATTGAGTGCATGAGTACGATTGAGTGGATGGAAGGGGTGAGTGCGTGTTTGTGTGTGCATGTGTATGTAAATTGATGGGGTGGGGGTGAGTGTTTGTGTGAGTGGATAGGAGTGAGTATTTGTGTGAGTGAACCGGGATAGTGGGTGTGTGTGTGTCAGTGGACGGGGAGAGTAGGTGAGTGCATGTAAGCGGTGCAGGGGAGAGAAGTGGGTGAATGTATGTATGCACTGGAGGGGGAGGGGTGAGTGAATGTAAGTATGCACTGGAGGGGGTGTAAATGTATGTATGCGCTGGAAGTGGGTGAGGATGTATGTCTGCACTGAGGGGGGAGGGAGGAGTGAATGCGTGTGTGAGTGCAGTGTTTGTGTATGTATGTTAGTGTGAGTGGGGGTGTATGACAGGAGTGCGTGGATGAGTGGGGGTGTGTTTGTGTGTGAGAGTAAGTGGGTGTATGTGTCTGGGTATGTGGACATGTGTGCGAGTGTATCCTGGTGAAAGCAATGCTTATTCCTGTCACTAGGATGCAAGACCGCCAGATTTTTCTGGAGCTGTAACTGCCAGAAATATGCTGATGATCTCCTGAGTCGAAATACCGATAGCGGTATTTCAGCTTTCACCATGCTGGGGGTTCTCACCTCCAGCTCGGTGGACCATAGAAAAGAGGCAGGATGGGAAGAGTATCAGTGGTTTGGCTTCGGCCAAACTGTCAAACTCGTAATTTGGCGGTCTTCACCACCGACCTGTCCGCGGTGAGAGTGCCACCGTGGCCCTGGCTGTCTAGGGTCATAATGAGGGCCATAGTCAAAAGATTGGGAGGATTGTCTTAGAGACTCATGGGGTTTTCCAAAAGAATAATTCCAGGCCTGACTTAAATAAAACGTTTGTAGAAAAATTTTGTGTGCTTCAGTTATTTCTTCGGACTCAGAAGATTCTCTCCTTACTCCTGAACAAAAGGGACATTGTTTTACTGGAGATCCTTGTCCCTTTCAAGGAAAACATGGGTTCTCAGCTAGTGGAAAGGCCTTCAACGTCTCAAGATTCTGTCCTCCAATAGTTTCAGAAAACATTTAACACTTGTCTCCCTATCCATCAATTTGTGTTGGACATGATTCAATGGACTGGAAAGATACTGAGAAGATTGCCCTTCCATGATTCAAGTCCAAACTTCACTCTTTGTAAAAGATGGAGTTGGTTCTTCCCGATAACATTCATGTGCATTCAGTGGTGGCTACTTTGGTCAGGAGATTGTCAATGTCCAAAGAAAATATTCTTAAGGGTCCAGCTGATAAAAAAAGGACTCTTCCCCACAAAAAAGCCATATGTGGTTCTTGGTTTATGGGTAGAGTATATGACGAGTACACGGCACCATCTTTCATTTTAAATCCCTCTTTAGACTGGGTGAGGAAGACTCGAATTGTTCTGACTTTCTAGTGACAATGGAAGGGCATGTGAAATTATTAATGGATATTTCTTTTGTTGTCATAAGATCCATAGCTTTGGCAAGAGGGGCATCAATTGCTGCAAGTTGAAACATATATTTAAAAGATTTGAGCCTACAAGCAGTGCAGAAGTCTGCTGCCTTGAAGGAGCCCTTTGAAAGTTAGAGGTTATTCAATCCTGACTTAGAAAATAAGCTGCATTGTTAATTTAAAGAACTGATGCAAACCTCGTCTTTTAAAAGAGATTCTTGGAAATCCTTGAAGACATCAAAATGGAAGTCTTTCAGACAACCTTCAGGGATACAATCATATGACCAGATTTCTAAAACACAGATAAAGGCGGTCATTATGTACACGGCGGGAAAGACCGCCGACCGCTGTGTCGGCGGTGAACAGAATCCCGCCGTTGGTGGTGAATGGAAACCTGCCATATAATGAATGAAAAATCCAACCCTGCCAAAAATTCCCAGACCACCACTCCCTGCCATGACTCTTGTCGGCGGGAATACCGGCCCACCCCGCCACCGCCAAGCACACCCAAATCCTGCCCTCCAAGTAATGATGCACAAATCACCTCGGCGGACAGTGGAGGCCAGACGACCATTGGCGGCTGCGACCGCCACGGGCGGCAAGTGGACTCAACAGCAACAAGTGCACACATTGGATAGGCGTATCACCCACACACCTGACACACATCCAGAACCCCATAAAACACCCCCAGACACACCCCACGATCCCTTGCAACTAAACCAGGACAAGAAGACGGAGAGCGCCAGACAGTGAACACTAGCATAAAAGAGATGCACATCCACCCACAGAGAAGCACCCTTACCCCGTCCCCAGTCCCAAAGACATCCACCACACTCACCATGTCCCCCCCAAAAATCCACGGTTCACCGAAAGGGCGCTAAAGACCATGGTGGACGAGATCCTGAAGGTGGAGGCACAAATATTCGGTGTCGAGGTGTAGCACACACCCACCGCGCGGAAATTGGAGCTGTGGCAGACCATTGTCAACAGGGTGAATGCAGTGGGACACCATCCACGCACCAGGGATGACATCCGGAAGAGATGGAACGACCTGCGGGGGAAGTTCAGGGCCATGGCATCTAGGCACCACATTGCAGTGCAGAAGACTGGGGAGGGCCGCCACCAACACCACCCGACTACACCGACTGAGAGGAAAAGGTCCTCGCCATCCTGCCCCAGAGGGACTCACTGGACTCACTGGAGTAATGGACTTGGGTAAGTCATGTACAATAACACCACATACAACACATCTGCAATGCATGCACCACCCCACCCCTCCCACACCCACGTGAACCTACACCCCACCCAGCCATTACCCACCACGTCCACCACCCTGCATTACCTACAACCCACTAACAGGCCCACATCACTCCCGCTGTGCACAGCCACCCACCCCTCCACGTACCCACAATGGAACAATACCCCCCACCAAAATGCAACCCCACCACTGGTGCTAAATGCTATGTCAACCTCACAAAGGCACCCTGGAAGGCCACTGAAATTAACACCAGCACAAAATAGCACAGTCCTGTACACCTCAAACCTAAATGCACATGTAACAGACATATGTATTTCCCCCACAGGCACCACCACCCATGCAACCCTAACAGACGGGACAAGGAGTGCCATTGCCTTCCAGGGAGACAGAGCCACCTCACAAGACCTTGGCATAGGATCCCTGGACACTGATGAGCAGGCAGGCCCCTCATCCAGTCCTGGATTCTCACCGTGCAGCAGCCCCACCCAGGAAACCACTGTCACCCCTAACACCCAGCCAAGACCAGCAGGCCATGGGAGGCGTATCCACACCAGTGTACCTTGGGCACAGACTGGTGGAACACAGCTACAGAGGCCACAGTCTCCCACTCCCAACATGCAGGAAGGCGAGGGCCCCAGCACAAGTGGCACGTCCAGACCTGTGCAGGGGACACAGGCACAGGGGGCTAGGGCAAGTTCAAGTGTCCCAGTGGGCCAGGGGGGAGGCCACAGGATGGATGCAGCAGCCCAGGACGTTATTGCAGAGGTATTGGGGGCCTACCAACATACCCAAGACAGGTTGGCACAGATTGTGTCCACCCTGGAGCAACGTTAGAGGATGCAGCAGCAACAACACCATCAGGCCATGGAGCAGTGGAAAGAGCATAATGCCACAATGGCCACCATTGCTGGAGCACTGCTGCAGTTGGTAAAAAAACAGTCTGACACCCTCACGGACAAGAGGCCCCCACAACAGCCCGGGACAACCAGCATCTGATGACCCAAGCAGCAGAAACAACCCAGGAAATACCCTCCCAGGAAACACACGGGCCAACCATGCCCCCCCAAGAAGCTCCACAGCAGGCGCCCAAACGTACACTGAGGCCAAGATATGGCACTGGAAACCCAGTTAAGAACAAGCCCCCCTCCAACAATTGACTCTGCTACTAATGCAAAGCAACCATCCCACCCATTCACCAACAACACTTAGCTGAGGGCAATATGAAGTACTGTTCGACACAATAGACCCATCTAAACCATCTAACAAGGCTGCCACCAAGTTGGTTTTGAGGACACCCAACCCTTATGACTCCCATCACTGTATATAGCACAATTCATTCAATTCTACCAATAAAACACATTTCACATCTGTAACACTGTTCCCAGTCTTAAATTGTGAACAAAGTGGAGTATGAATGCAACTGGGAGAGAACAAATTTATTGGCAATTTGTGCTTGATGGTGGTACTGTGAGCCCAAATGGTGGCAAGGAGGGAATGCATATATTTTCTGTCAGTACCATGCAGAAGTGGTACATGTATCACCTATCATGACCAATCACCCCTATATGACAGAGCACACTGACAGTACTAGTCACTAACCCCAATGACAGGCTTATGTCCCACACAGTTATTGGAAGTAGAGTTGTATCAGTTGGTTCCTGGAATGGACATCTTCCCCTTCCTCATCCTCACCATCACTCTCCTCACCTCTCTGAGGTAGCTGGTCAGGACCTATATCACCCTCCATCTCCAAGAGAGGGATAGGATGTCTCACTGCCACGTTGTGTGGCATGCAGCAGGCCACCACTATTCTACACACCTTATCAGGCCCATAGGCCAGGGAACCCCCAGATATATGTAGACACCGGAATCTAGTCTTCAGGAGACCTATAGTACGCTCTATTACCCTCCTAGTACGTCCATGGGCCTCATTGTATTTCCTCTCTGTATCTGTCAAAGCCCAGCTCACCTGAGTCCTTGTTCGGTTCTGATGGAGGTTGAAGACAATCCGACCCCACCCTGAAACTGCTTGTTCCAGCACACTAGTTTTTAAAACAGTGCACTAAGAACAGAAGCTCAAGGGAAGGGGGGAAGTGGATAAAATAAAATAAAGAGACAACACCGTTCTTGCGTATCCACTGTTGAAGTGCTGCACAAATCTGCGGCCCTCTCTGACTTCTGTAGAAACTGGTGCCTAATGAAACATAAACAAAGAACAGATAAGTACAACCTATTCCTAACTGGGTTCCTGACTATCCCTTTATTTATTAGAAATTTTCTTCTAAAAGTACCTCTTGGATCCTGGTCTCTAGTTTCCAGGTTTGGAATGTGTTACTGCTCTGGGATGTGCTTCCTCTTACTCTAAAGCTTCTAAAACATTAAACAAATACCGTTATCAGAATTACCAATATCAAACATTCATCTTAATATAACTAAAGCCTAAATTCCCAATAGCAGACTCACTTTTCCCATATTTCCATAATCTTTTATAAAACAAATACTGTACTTTTACGTCAAAATACAGCATGTAATTTGTGCAAGTCCTTGATTTACTGTTTGCCTTGCTGTTAATGGTTTCCAAGGTTCGATTGTTAAAAGTTCCATAAAAAAAAAAAATGTTTGCTTCACAAAGTTCCGCAAAGTATTCTTGTAACAAAGAGTTTGAATCACAATGTTCGTGGAAGGTATCTTGTTTCAAATTGTCTATACACGAATCCAGAAATTGTTGTCACATTTCTTTCAGGTAATAAAAGTTTTGCACTTACTTGTTGCTGGCACGAGAGACTGATCAGTCTAACCTTGTCTTCTTTCTCTTTTGCAGGTTGCTTGTAGGAGAGAGGCTGAGGCAAGGAGGAACCGGAAACCGGAAGAAGGAAGAGCCAGCAGCTGCGCCCATTGAAGCCAATGAAAGTCTGTAGAGAGCAGGAGTGCCAGCGCCGAGGGATCTGTCCTCAGGTAAGCGGGAGGTAGACGAGCACAAGCACTGGGTGAGGCTCGGGCGCTGCCTTTTATAGACAGGGCTGGGTGTGGTCCTCACATGATGCACATGTTCTTGAAAGGTGTGCAGAGCTGGGTGTGGTCCTCACATGCTGCACATGTTCTTGAAAGGTGTGCAGAGTTTCAGTTATTATGCAAATGAGTTAAATTAACACATTGCCTAGAGAGGAGTGTTTTAAAGAAGCCTTGGTAAAAGCAAGGCGCAATGTGTAAACAAAACAGCACATTAAACAACATACACAGAAGCCTAGGGGGGTGGGGGGGGGAAGGTGAGATAACAAGAAAGGCTTTCAATAGTAAGTTTAAAAGGGAGCAATTACAGAACCCACTAGTGCAGTGAGAGGGGACATGCTCTTTGCTGTGCACAAACCCTAACAGTTGCCCCCCTCAAAGGCCCTCCTACAGGAGGGGGTTTTCCTGGATTTTTTAAATAAAACCGTCTAATCAGCTGTGGGGCATGTACATATGATGCTGGTTCCCATGAATTCTCAGATTCATCATATCCTTTCCATTCTACTAAATAAAACAGACGTCCACTAATTCTTTTTGAGTCTTTTATGCTTTTCACTTCATATTCTAGATTTCCCTTAATTGGTATGGGTGGAGGTGGTGGTTCAGGTCGGGTTTTTGGATTGTACGGCTTAAGCAAGGACACATGGAATGTAGTATGTACTGGATATTCTTTTGGTAAATCTAATTTTACTGTTACCGGGTTTACTATGGCAGTTATACTAAAGGGTCCAATGAAACGTGGTTGCAGCTTTCGGGATCCCTCTATGTTTAGGTTCTTTGTGGAGAGCCATACCTTGTCACGGATTTTATACATTGGGGCCTCAGATCTGTGTTTGTCTGCTTGTCTTTTCATGCTTTCCTTGTACTTTAATAAATGTTTCCTGGCTGTTGTCTTGTATGTCACCTAACCTCGTTAGTCTATCTGTTACTGTAGGTAACAGAGAATCTTCTAACAAAATGGGTATAGCTCTTGGATGATACCCCTGCAAGAAATAGAATGGTGAGCAAAGTAGAGCTGAATGCTCAGTATTATTATAAACAAACTCCGCTACAGGGAGAGCTTCCAACCATTCACTAGAATAATCAGCCAATAAACAACGTAGCGTTTGAAGTAAGGTTTGGTTCAGTCGTTCAGTCGTTCAGTCTGTCCATCTGTCTCTGGGTGGAAAGCAGTGGATAATGCCACATCTATTTTCAGTTTTTTACATAATTTTTTCCAAAATTTAGAGTTGAACTGGCTCCCTCGGTCTGACACCACTTTGCTTGGCAAACCATGTAAACGCACAATTTCCCTTATAAAAATATCGGCAAATTCTGCCGCCGTGGGTAATTTCCGTAATGGTACAAAATGTGCCATTTTAGATAAAAAATCCACTATAACCAACACTGTTGTGAAAGATTTTACAGGTGGTAAACCTACAATAAAGTCTACGCTCACAGTGTGCCAAGGTTGTTTGGGTGTTGGCATTGGTATTAACAAGCCGTCAGGGGCCTTATGAGAAGATTTATGTCTTGCACAAATTGGACAGGTAGTGACAAATTGCTTAATGTCCTTTCTTATAGTGTCCCACCAAAAGTGTTTTTGCACATTTTCCAGGGTTTTTACCCAACTAGGATGACCTGCCAACGGTGAGGCGTGATGCCAAATTATCACCTGTGTTTGTAATTCAGAGGTGGGCACTAACAGCATGTTGTCGTGATACAATAAACCTCGTTGTATTGTGTTATGGGAATCCTTTAACCAATCCTGAGGTGCTACTTGCATGTGTGCATTATATAGATCTGTGATGAAATCCTTCTGTTGTACTGGTGCCAAAAACTTTTGGGGAGGAATAATGGGTTCTCCTATTTTATCTAGTTTCATGTCTGAGGTATGTCCGTATCTAGATAACACATCAGATTGAATTTGTTGTGCACCTGGTCTATAGGTTATTACAAAGTCAAATGTGCTAAAAAAATGTAACCAGCGCATCTGACGTGGTGTTAGTGCTTTAATTGATCCAAAAAACTGTAGGTTCCTATGGTCAGAAAAGATCGTAACTGGGTACTTGGCTCCCATTAAATGGTGCCTCCATTCTGAAAAGGCTACTTTGATAGCTAGTAGTTCCCTTTCAGCCACAGTGTAATTTTGTTCAGCTGGTAATACCTTTTTGGAATAGAAGGCTATACGATGTAACTGGCCATCTACTGCATCTCGTTGAGAGAGAACTCCTCCTAAAGCTACTTGTGAAGCATCCGCTTCAACAAAAAAAGGCAAGTCAGGATCAGGATGTTTCAGAATTGGGGCTGAAGTGAACTTTTGTTTTAGGAGTTGAAAGGCGTGTGCCGCCTCATCAGTCCAAAGAAATCGTTGCCCTTTCCGCAACAAGGTAGTTATTGGGGCCGCAATGTCTGCAAAATGTGCAATAAACCTCCTATAAAAATTGGCGAAACCCAGAAATTTCTGAATATCTTTTACAGAGGATGGTTCTGGCCAATCAGCAATAGCACTGATTTTCTTTACATCCATAGTTATTCCTTGAGGTGACAGGCAGTATCCTAAAAAGTCCACCTTGCTGACATTAAAAGTACACTTTTCTAACTTAGCAAAAAGATGATTTTCTTTTAACTTTGATAATACTGCACCAACATGTTGGGTATGTTCTTCTGAGTTCTTAGAGTAAATGAGGATGTCGTCTATGTATACTATGACACAAACATCCAGGAATTCGTGTAGGACCTCATTTATAAAGAACTGAAAGGCCGCAGGGGCATTACATAACCCAAAGGGCATTACTGTGTACTCAAATAAACCAAACTTTGTCTTGAAAGCTGTCTTCCACTCATCCCCCACTTTTACTCGGACCAGGTGGTAAGCTCCCCGCAGATCTAGTTTAGTGTATACAGTAGAATGTCTTAATTGATCCAACAACACAGGTATTAGAGGAAGAGGATATTTATTCTTTATTGTAGCCTTATTTAGTCCTCTATAATCGATACACGCGCGCAGGGATTTATCCGGCTTCGGGATAAAAAAGAGTGGAGATGACACCGGAGATGTGGAATGACGGATGAACCCAGACTGTAGTAGGTCATCTAGGTAGGTTCTTAAGTATTTGGTTTCTTCGTCAGTCAAAGCATATACTCTGTTATTAGGTAAAGGGTCCCCTGGGATAAGATCTATACGACAGTCATAAGACCTATGTGGGGGCAGCACACTAGCCTTTACTGGATCAAAGACGTCTTTAAAGTCAGAATATTCAGGAGGGAGACTTGGTTCATCTTGTGTAACACTAGCACAGTGTAATACTGTGCTCTGTTCTGTACCTGCTTCTTGATAGCAATCGGTTCTACAGAAAGAGGAATCCAAAGTAACAGTTCTATTCACCCAATCAATTTTTGGGTTATGAGTTGTTAACCAGGGTACCCCGAGAATCAAACCAAAATTAGGAGTATCTATCAGATCAAAGCTAATCACCTCTGTGTGCCCGTTCTGACAGACCATAACAAGTGGACTTGTTTGTTTTGTGATTAATCCAGAGGTCAATTCTGACCCATCCACTGCACATACTGCTTCTGGACAAGGCTTTAGGCACATAGGAAGTCCTAAGTTTTCAGCTAACTTATTATCCACAAAATTTCCTGTCGCGCCTGAGTCCAGTAGGACAGGGAGAGAATGCCTTACTTGGGTAGTAACAATGAAAACGACCTGAATTATGAAATGTCTAGGTATGTGCGGTACCATGAAGGCTGCAGCATTAGAGGTTTGATTAAGATGTTTTCTCGAACAAGTAACCTCTCCCCTTGTCGAGCTTAATCGTTTCCCGATTCAGTTGAGGAGGTGGAGGAAACAGCACCCTTTTCGTGGATTTTTAGGCTTTACTGGACATTCTCTGGCAAAGTGACCTGCCCTTCCACAATATAAACATAATTGAAGTTTTCTCCTTCTTTCTTTTTCCTCTGATGTGAGTGGACCTCTGAGTGTCCCTATTTGCATAGGCTCAGGTTCAGGGAGTTTATTATCTGGGTCTTTCTTCTCGTGTCTAATAAAAGTTAACCGTGATTCCAGTTTGTATTTATCTCCCTTTCTTTCTCCTAATCTATGTTCTAATTTCACAACTAAATCTACAAAGTCCGAATAGTCTTCTGGCAAATCAACGATATGAGCCAGCGCGTCTTTTAACTCGTCTCTCAAACCTTTATAGAAAAGGGAGACACGCTTTTCTTCTGGCCACTGTGTCTCGGTGAGTAAACGATTAAAACTAGTGAGATAGGTCAATAAATCCCTGTTACCTTGTTTAAGATTTAAAAGCTCATTATCACTTGCCTGCATGAAAGTGTGTTTTGCAAAAAGGCTGGTCATGGTACGTTTAAATTGATTCCAATTATGGAGGATGGGATCATCTCTCTCCACGAAAGGAATTGACCAATTGGCTGCTGTGCCACCCAAATAAGACAAGACGAATGCCACTTTCGTAGCATCAGTAGGGAACTGTTGTGGCTTACAAACGAAGTGTAATTGACATTGATTGATAAAAACATGGAATTTGTTACTATCTCCATGAAAACGTTCAGGTGCTGCTAAGGGCACAGCATTAGGAACATTAACAGTGACCTCAACTGGGGGAGGCAAAGTTGTATGTTTTGATGGCGTCCCTGTCTCTGAGGAGGTTTTAAACAAAGGCGTAAAAGCTGTGTTCCACTGAGATACCCTAAATTTATACCTGCTTAAATCCTGTTTTAAAGAGGTATTCTCCATCTTTAATCTCTCTATTTCCTCTTGCATATGTTGCAAGATGCCAGACACTGATTCATTATGAGCCAAGTCCTCATTTAGGGCCTGCGCCATATCCGTGACGTCAATGCCCTCTATTTCTTCCCCGATATTCATCGTCCACCAGAACTGATTTTTTTTTTTTTTTCTTTTTTTTTTTTTTAAGGCTTGTGCTTCTGTCAAAGCCCAGCTCACCTGAGTCCTTGTTCAGTTCTGATGGAGGTTGAAGATAATCCGACCCCACCCTGAAAGTGCTTGTTCCAGCACACTAGTTTTTAAAACAGTGCACTAAGAACAGAAGCTCAAGGGAAGGGGGGAAGTGGATAAAATAAAATAAAGAGACAACACCGTTCTTGCGTTTCCACTGTTGAAGTGCTGCACAAATCTGCGGCCCTCTCTGACTTCTGTAGAAACTGGTGCCTAATGAAACATAAACAAAGAACAGATAAGTACAACCTATTCCTAACTGGGTTCCTGACTATCCCTTTATTTATTAGAAATGTTCTTCTAAAAGTACCTCTTGGATCCTGGTCTCTAGTTTCCAGGTTTGGAATGTGTTACTGCTCTGGGATGTGCTTTCTATTACTCTAAAGCTTCTAAAACATTAAACAAATACCGTTATCAGAATTACCAATATCAAACATTCATCTTAATATAACTAAAGCCTAAATTCCCAATAGCAGACTCACTTTTCCCATATTTCCAGAATCTTTTATAAAACAAATACTGTACTTTTACGTCAAAATACAGCATGTAATTTGTGCAAGTCCTTGATTTACTGTTTGACTTGCTGTTAATGGTTTCCACGGTTCGATTCTTAAAAGTTCCATAAAAAAAAAAAATGTTTGCTTCACAAAGTTCCGCAAAGTATTCTTGTAACAAAGAGTTTGAATCACAATGTTCGTGGAAGGTATCTTGTTTCAAATTGTCTATACACGAATCCAGAAATTGTTGTCAAAGTTCTTTCAGGTAATAAAAGGTTTGCACTTACTTGTTGCTGGCAAGAGATACTGATCAGTCTAACCTTGTCTTCTTTCTCTTTTGCAGGTTGCTTGTAGGAGAGAGGCTGAGGCAAGGAGGAACCGGAAACCGGAAGAAGGAAGAGCCAGCAGCTGCGCCCATTGAAGCCAATGAAAGTCTGTAGAGAGCAGGAGTGCCAGCGCCGAGGGATCTGTCCTCAGGTAAGCGGGAGGTAGACAAGCACAAGCACTGGGTGAGGCTCGGGGGCTGCCTTTTATAGACAGGGCTGGGTGTGGTCCTCACATGCTGCACATGTTCTTGAAAGGTGTGCAGAGCTGGGTGTGGTTTGAAGAGCTGGGTGTGGTCCTCACATGCTGCACATGTTCTTGAAAGGTGTGCACAGTTTCAGTTATTATGCAAATGAGTTAAATTAACACATGGCCTAGAGAGGAGTGTTTTAAAGAAGCCTTGGTAAAAGCAAGGCCCAATGTGTTAACAAAACAGCACATTAAACAACATACACAGAAGCCTAGGGGGGGGGGAGGTGAGATAACAAGAAAGGCTTTCAATAGTAAGTTTAAAAGGGAGCTATTACAGAACCCACTAGTGCAGTGAGAGGGGACATGCTCTTTGCTGTGCACAAACCCTAACAGTATCTGTCCTGGTATTCCTCACTAGTGTCAGGAGCCAACTCAAGTTTGGATAGCCAGAATCACCTAGAAAATGGTTCAATACAGACTTGTCATTGTTTTGTCCCTTAGTCAGACAGGCTGGTTTTCAGCAATGTGTCAGTTATTGACAGGCAAACTTACCTATGATCCACCCTCTGTCCTCTTGTGTTTGTTCCTCAAAACAAATGAATCATGGACTGAACCTGAAAACATGGCATTCACATGTGAAATGTACTGGTCTACAGTACACACCAATTGGATGTTCATGGAGTGAAAGTTCTTCCTGTTTCTGTACGTCTGTTCACTCACTCTTGTCTGATCACTCACTCTTGGTGGGATGATGGGTATGTGTGTGCCATTGATGGCACCTATGACATGGGGAATGTTTGCAAAGGCTTAGAAGTCAGACTTGATGGCAGGGAGGTCAATACTTTGGTGAAACCGCACAAAGGATTGCAGATGTTGTACAAATGCATTCAGAAATCTTGTCAGTACCTGGCTGAACATTGGCTGTGAGAAACCAGCACCCATGCCCACTGTCACTTGAAATGAGTCTGTGGCCAGGAAATGGAGTGCGGAGAGCACTTGCACTTCAGTTGGAATGGCATGCTGATTATGATTTCCCGGAGTTAGTGCAGGATCCAGTAATGCACAAAGGTCCTGAATAGTTGCACGTGTGAGTCTGTAAGTGATTATGATCTGACGCTCCACCATGGTCCCCATATCCATAAGTGGTCTGTACACCGATGGTGCCCTTCCTCGCCACAAGGGTCGGTACCTACAAGGGTTTACAAAAAGGAGTGATGAAGACACATGCATAGGCACACTTCTCAACATTTCTCCACTGCATTGTTCATTGTGGTGTTTCTACAATAACTGCTACCACACAGATATACATGTACATCACTAGGAGGGAACAGAGTAATTTATGTGTGCTACTATACGGAATGGATAGAGGCCTAGGTTCTTCATGTGGCTAGTAGGCCCTGCATTGTGAGTAGTAGGAAATTCAAGATGCGTAGGTGATGGCAAAATGTCTGCCCACTGTTGATCTGCCCCTTCATTGTGGAAGTGACCTCATACGTCTAGCGGTTGACGTCACAGTGTAAGGCGGTGTTGACCGCTGTTCGTATCCTCATTGGCTAACATGAATGCCAATGGGGAATCCTGGCGTATCATGATCGCCGCCAGCGGTGACGGTGCATACCGCCGCGGAACATACGCGCGTTCGCCATCGTTTGATCACTTGACTACCTGATCTCGTGCGGACAGGTACTCCACTCTGTGTACTGCTGTGGCTTGCCTCTGGCTATGGATGTGCCACGTGGTGCAGGTGAAAGGGCCCCGGCCTTCACCCAAAAAGAACTGGAGAAGCTAGTGGACGGGGTCCTGCCCCTGTACGGCAAACTCTACGGACAGACAGATGTACAGGTGAGTCTGGGTTCTGGGGGCACTATGGGGGTCATTCTGACTCCCGCCGGCCGTGGTAACCGCAGAGCCGGCGGGAGCCGCCGAATGACCGCACTGCGGTCAAATCACCACGGCGGCCATTCTGGCTTTCCCGCTGGGCTGGCGGGCGACCGCCAGAAGGCCGCCCGCCAGCCCAGCGGGAAAGCGCCTTCAACGAGGAAGCCGGCTCCGAATGGAGCCGGCGGAGTTGAAGGCGTGCGACGGGTGCAGTGGCACCCGTCGCGATTTTCAGTGTCTGCTTGGCAGACACTGAAAATCTTAGTGGGGCCCTGTTAGGGGGCCCCTGCAGTGCCCATGCCATTGGCATGGGCACTGCAGGGGCCCCCAGGAGCCCCACGACACCCGTTACCGCCATCCTGTTCCTGGCGGCGAAAACCGCCAGGAACAGGATGGCGGTAAGGGGGTCGGAATCCCCATGGCGGCACTGCAAGCAGCGCCGCCGTGGAGGATTCCCCAGGGCAGCGGGAAACCGGCGGGACACCGCCGGTTTCCCGTTTCTGACCGCGGCTGTACCGCCGCGGTCAGAATGCCCATGGATGCACCGCCAGCCTGTTGGCAGTGCATCCGCGGTCCCTGGCCCTGGCGGTCCATGACGTCCAGGGTCGGAATGACCCCCTATGTGTGTAATGGATGGTGTAGATTGGACATATTTGTGCTCCTCTGAGCCTGCATGGGACATGGTGCATGGAATGCTGCGTGCGACTGTCCTGTATGTCTGAGAGTAATGTCCGTCCCATGTTGGACAATTTGCCAGCTGTTCCTATCGTGCAAGTGCCTGAACTCTGTGTTCCATTTCTGTGTCGCCCTTCTAGGCCAGCGCCCACCAGAAGAGGGCACATTGGCATGCCATCGCCAAGGAGGTGCGGGCCCTAAGGGTCTACAACTGGTGGAGCACCCACTGTTGAAAGAGGTGGGAGGACTTGCGGCGCTTGGCGTGAAAGATCAGTGAGGTCCAGCTGGGGAAGTCCTACCAACGTGGAAGGGGTGCCCGTCGGGCACTGAACCCCCTCATGCGACGGATCCTGGCGGTGGAGTACCCAGATCTGGATGGGCGCTTGAAGGCTGCACAGAAATCACAAGGGGTGAGTACTCATTGACCATACTGCAGTCTGGAAGGAGGACTGGGTGTGCAAAAAGGCTCATGCTGCTTAGAGCAGGGAATTTGACTGGTGTCCATCTACAGTATGTTCCCCAAAGGGTGTAGGGGTGTCCCTGTCAGTTTTCACGTACCTCAGCTCCATAATTATTTCAGGGATGGGTGTAGAGCAGTATTCTGGTCAGTAGTCAGGGGCATGGCCATGGGCACAGTGTATGGTGCTGCCTGTTGGGTGTGTTTGCTGGGTGGGTCTATGTCTGTCCATTCTGTATCTGCATTCAGCTATTTACAAGTGTCTCTCCTGTTTTATCTCCCCATCCCTGTTCTCTTGTGTTCGTTTGGTACAGCATCAACATCAGGCAAGGGAGCTGAGGCACCAGCAAGTGAGGAGGCAGCGGCCCACGGATCCTCCAAGGCACAGACAACAGACGCCCAGGGGACCAGTGGGTGGGAGGGTGAGGAGACTTCCACGGGGGAGGCTACTACCACAGGAGGTAGTGACTCTGAGACCTCCACCCATAGGGGTCCCCCGGTGGTGGAAGACCCTAGTGCACACACCACTACTGTGAGATCTTCTGCCACCCCCCATATCATCACGCCCTCCCTTCTGCTCCCCATCGAGGTGGGCGTCTCCCTCACCCCAGACACCTCCTCCACTGCCCCATTCATCCCTGCTGCCCTCACAGAGGAGGCTATTGACCTCCTGAGAACCATCTCTGTAGGGCAGACAACCATCGTCAATGCCATCCAGGGGTTAGCATCAGGGGTGCAGCAGACCAATGCCTATCTGGATGGCATTCACGGTACTGTGTTTGCCCTACAGAGATCTTTTCAGGCTCTGGCCTCATCTCGGATGGCAGCCAGTTTCCATGGCCATTCCGTTCCCCCTCCAACCTCCTCTACCCCTTCCAGCACCCCACTCCCTTCACCCGTCCAAAGCACACAATCAGACCTGCTGACAGACACATCAACACAGAAGAAGCACACTTCAAAACACAAGCACCACACCTCCCACCACAAGCATTCACACAGCCAACTGATACCTGCACACACAACAACGTCCACTTCCCCCAGTGTGCCCACCTCTTCTGACTCCCTGTCTGTTTCCTCTGCATCCACACCCTCATGCACTGCACCTTCACTCACTGTTACTGCTCCTCTTCCTGCATTCACCACAATAGCAGACAGCCATACATGCACCCCATTCACTACACCTGCACTCACCACCTCTACTGTAGTTGACACGTGCAGCACACTCACCAGACTTGCAGACACCCACCCAACATACATCGACACTAGCTGTCTGTCTTCTCCCACTGTGTCCACCCCCCACCTCCCAAGACACACAAACGTATCAAGACACCCATCCATCAAACATCCACCACACAACAGCATACTGAGCAGTCACCTGCACCCACTACACGCACCCCTACACCCCATACATCCACTCCCTCTGCCTCCACTCCCACACCCTCATCCACGCCCACCCCAATTGCTCCCAAGAAACTTTTCCTCTCCCGTGCTCACTCCTTCCAACCCACTGGCACACCCTGTTTTGTCCCCAAACGTGCCCACCTCCTTGCCCTTTCCGCTCCTTCCACATCACAGCCCACCCCGATCCACCCTTCACATTACCGTGCCCCTTCCCCAGAGAAGAAGAAGGGCCGGTCAGAGCCTAGGCCATCCAGCTCCACCCGAGCCAAACTCCCCCACCCACTTCAAAGGAAAAGCCCCCCCCCCTCCACCCTCCACAAGAAAGTCAAAGGCCCACCCCCTTCGAAAATCAACACCCCCACCACCCCCTGCCCCCCTTCCGTGAGGTGCCTGGATCCCCATATGGTACCCCATGAGGTGGAGTACCTACCGCTTGTGGGAGTCAGGTGGGGCCCGTTGTGGCCCATGACAATTGGGATTTTAGAGACTGGCCATTGGCCCTGTTTGCACAGTTTGGCTCAGTGAGCTTCTTATTAAAGTTTTTGTGTGGCCTGTGTTTGGGCTACACGCAGTTACACCCTGGTGTTTGTTTTGACTTTTAATGGGTGAGGGGCTTTTGTATATACTATGGTCAAGTTGCATTAGCCTTCGGTCAGGTACGTACCTCTTGGTGTGGGGTGTATGACTTGTGCTGCTGGGAAGGGTTGAGGGGGTGTTGCCTGATGGGTGGAGTGGGTTGTTATGTAACTGTGCCCTTTCCTCCCTTGTGTCGTAGGTTGCGGTACTTACCATCGTCGTCTTCGTCTGCGGTCTCGGTCATGTAGGTATATGGCAAAGAGCAGGGCCGGCATGATCTGCAGCTATCTATCCATGGCTGCCGCTGCACGTTCTGTGGGACTTCGGTACGTGGTTCCTTATATTTGGTTAATTTCCGCCTGGCTTTGTGTGGCGGTGGTTCCCGCCCCGGAACTGGCGGCGGAATGGTGGTTTATAATTTGATGGGTGCGTTGGGCCTTTCTGACAGCCTGTGGGCGGGCTCTGCCATCGTCGGCCGGACTCCTCTCCTGGCAGTGGGTGGTTCGCAGGATGCGTGGGTTTTGTTTGGATTATTATTTGGCGGTCCAGACCGCTCCTCTGTTGGCGGTTTCTACCGCCACCGCTGACGTAGCGGAACGGACCGCCATGTTCGTACTGAGGGCGAAAGTCTTCTTTCTATTATCTTCCTAGGAAACAGAAGCAAGACTCAGGGTCTAAGAAACAGCAATACTTACTATGCAGGGTCAGGAGACAAAGGGTAAAAATCAAGGTTTGAAGGTTGGATATGGTGATTTTTCTCTAAATGGAAAAAAGATCACAATGGACAGGAGGGCTTTGAAAACTGTGAGCAAGGGTTACCAGATTGAGTTGCAGCCTCTTCTAGAGAATTCAGGGAGCATTCTTTCATCTGTATCCAAGACCCCTCTAAAAAGAAAGCTCTTTACAAAAGAATTGCTTTTCTGGTATAGAAAGGAGTTATTTGTACAGCTAAACAGAAAAATACGGGGTGTGGATGTTTACACCATAGTATTCTCTGTGAAAAGGTGTGCTGGGCTTTCGTCTATCCATAGGCATTAAGAAACTGAACTGGTTCATTTAAGATAACAAGTTCAACAAGGAAACACTGCAGATGATAATTTCTTTCATCCCGTCAAATCATTTAATGATTTCACTAGACCTAATTGATGCATATGTCCATATTCAGATTGCCAAATACTGTTGTAAGCACCTGAGGTTTGCTGTGTGCAGACAGCAATATTAGATTATGGCCTTACCCTTTGGTCTAAAGTTAGTGATAAAAGTCTTCATAAAGATGATGATACGCGTAGTTGTGTCGCGTAGGCTCTCATTATCCTAATGAGACTACTGGATTTTGAGCGGCAGAATCGCCCGCGGTGTGGGAGACTGAGTCCTACCTACTGTGGGTGACACCTGTCACTACAATCCGGGTTTTGCTCCGGCCCACTGGCAGTGCCTCATCTCTACCCAAAGATAGTGATGACTGGGCAGCCGAGCGCCTGACATACTTGGTTTCTCAGGGAAGTCGTGGTCACTCAGGTCTCATCCGTTTCTCTCATTTACAATCCAGTCTCATATATAAATGACAAACTGAAGCAGTATATGTTTCAATAATGAGTTTAATAAAACGACTGCACCTTAGATAGCAAAGCGTGAGCTGCAATAACCAGGATGACACAACATGACAGTATTAAAATTGTGACGAGAAGAGTGAAGCATAAAAACAACGCTATCATATTGTCACTATAATCAATGGACAAATTCCTACCTAGGTTATGATCAAGCACAGCATGTTAAGCTCTAATTCTGCCCTTCAGGTTTCACTGGGAAGACATCAACCCCCACACCTGAGCAAAAGCCTGCGGTCTGCATTAATATCTGTAGCGAAGCATTCAGCCATCAGCATACAGTGGTGGTTCACTGGCCGGAATCTCCCTATAATGTGTAAGGGACAAGGAAGTGTTTTTATAACAACACAGCTGATGTTCTGAGAAAATGTCCCTACGTAAGGATGTGTATTTTCTACCAATGTTGGAGACTAAACTTATATCACGTTTACCGGCAATGTACCGTGCAGAAGCACAGAGTGATCAAGAATGTCTTGTTTGAGAACAGAGTGCTGGCCTAGGCAAAAACAGTTAGATAAATGGAAAATAAAACAAGACCATAAAAATGGTTATTGTAACAATAATAAAACGAAATTGAATAAAATATATCTAGGTTAAAGTGCACAGTGGCCCAGTATATTAAAATAATGTGCATGGAGCTATAACTAAAATGGCTACACAACAGTTGCTTTCCTCCATCTAAGGGAATTCTAGTTTACCTTACCTGGTTGACTGACAGCTCCATGCTCCCTTCAAGAAACAGACTTTTCGGATCCTGGACAACACAGAAAAAGATTATCTGAATGTTGGGTCTTCCTCTGACCATCCACAAATGCCAGCTTCTTTCCTTAAGAGATATCAAATTCATCGGGAAAGATTTTGGACGTGCTGGGAAAAGGCATTTTCCTGGGACAAGCATCATTCCCCTTCAGAATTTGATCAGACTTGTCTTGAGCAAAAGGGAGGTTTCAGACAGACTCTGTATGAAAATACAGAGCCAAATGGCAGCATGTCATATCTTTATCTTGGTGTAATGTTATGACACCAGGTCAAGTTCTACTCTTCCAAACCTCAGTCTCTGAAAAACCTTAATTCCTCTTTTAACAGAAATCAACAAGCAGCTGGTGTGGTGGATAATTTCTCCTTGGGAGTGGAGATGTATCCTCAGCACCCCAAGCTTTTGATGATGGATGCCAGAAAAATAAGCTCAGGAGCAACCATCAATCTCCCGTGTTGCCAATTCAAGAGGTCTATTTGGGAGCAGAAGAGGTCATTGAATGGGAGAAACTTGGCTGCAATTTACAAAGCCCTCTTGCATTTCCAGACTTTAGTTTATCAAATAAATGTATTGATAAAAATGGGCAATAACGTCTCAGTGACTTACATCAATTACTAGGGAAGTGCTTGATCTGAATCCGTCAACCATAATGGCAGCGCTCTGAGTGCATGGTCAGAGATCAATCTGTTAAGTATATCGACGGCTAACCTAATAGCCAAGAGAACAAGAAAGCAGATCTCTTGAGCAGACACTTTCCATTAACCAGGAATCTGTACCTTTCACTGAGAACCTTCAGGAAGATGTCCAAGAGGTTAATAGCTCCATAGCTAGATCTCTTTGCCTCACGGGACAATACACTAATACACAAACTTTTCTTGAGATTCCGAGCCTGGGTGACAGATGCTTTATTGATAAAGTAGCCCAAAAAGTTACTTTATGCATTCCCGCCTTTCCCTTTCATTTCCAGGGTCTTGGCCAAAATTCAGCAGGGGAAGTCAAAAGTAATACTTGTGGCATCTTTTTGGCTACAGTGGTCATGGTTTCCAATGTTGAAGGCCCTATTTGTGCTCCCTCCTCAGCTTCTGCTGCTGTCTTCAACCCCGTTAAAAGCATCATCCCTTTCTTGTCCTCCAGATCTAAATCTGTCGGTTTGGAGGTTGAGAGTTTAAACTTGTTGAAGAAGGATCTGCCTGATAATTTGGTTTCTACTGTTCAAAATTCCTGGGGACCTTCTACTTTGAAAGATTATGACAAGCAGTGGGTATCTTTTGATAAATAGTGTTTTTGCATGACAGCACCATCTTATACAGTTGCTGCAGTTTTTCATTTTCTGGTGGATGGTTTTATCTTAACCTATCTCCTTTTAAGCTGAAATCACAATGGTTTGCCCTTAAAGCATTGAGGGATTTCAGGTACCTTAGATTGAAATTGATTTTTTGGATTCTAGAACCTTTAAGGGTTTTTCTCTCTCTAGATAGACGTCTTTCTCGGGACGTTCTTTCAGTTTTGAAATCTTTGTAAGTACTCTATTTGAACCTTTGGAATTAGTGGATTTAAAGTTTCTTTCATATAATGCCCACTTTTGGTGGCTATTACGTACGATTGGGGAACGTTTGGCTTTACTTTGTCATCCTCATCTTAAGATTTTTTGAGGATGAAGTTACGTTAAAATCTCATCATTCTTTCATTCCGTTGATCAAATGTTCCACTCACTTGTTACAGGAGGCAATTCTTCCTTATTCCTTCTTTCTTTCCTTCATCCTTGTCGGAGGACAATACATACCCTGAATTTTAAAAGATCATTTTCTATTTACCTTCACAGGTCACATGACTTCAGGAAAATCATCTCTTAGTGGCTTTTGGTCAAGCAGTTTGTGGGAGGAGAGTGATAAAAAATTACTCTGAACAGGTGAATTAAGGATACAATCATTCAGGATAATCAGGTGGTGGCTGATCAAGAGCTGTATAGGGCAGATCCACCAGAAGCATGTGACTTCATGGGCAGAGCAGCAGGGTGTTTCCTTGAGAAAACTTGCAGAGCAGCGACCTTGTCTTCGAAAAACAAGTTTGTGAAGCATTATAGACAAATACTGTTCTTGACAACTATTCCCATTCTCGTGTTTTGGTTTTCAAATCTGCATGTATTAGGAGACGAAATATTCTCATTCTGAATATTCTTTCATTATCCGGTATTTCACTAAAATGACATGTATGTGCATATTAATGTTTAAGCCATGTATTTTATATGTCAAAGGCATTTATCTCTGGAAGACCTCAAAAGTAATGACTGGTGCGAGGACGAGGGATGTAGAAGTAATGCCCTAGTTACTTACCTATAGTCTTCAATACTCTCCGTTCTACTCGTCCCATGCATTACAGTACCACACACCCTCCCTTTCCAGCCTTTTAAAGAGCTTGGCTATAACAGAAGGATTCTGGGAATGCTAGCCCACTTATAGAACCCAGGAGGGTGAGTGGGGCTTTAATTTCAGACTACTCCTGTGGTTTTCTTGTCTTGGAGGTGGCATTATCTCAAAAGAAATGACTGTGACGAGTAGGACTAAA
The DNA here is from genome assembly GCF_031143425.1 of Pleurodeles waltl. Classification (NCBI taxonomy): domain Eukaryota; kingdom Metazoa; phylum Chordata; class Amphibia; order Caudata; family Salamandridae; genus Pleurodeles; species Pleurodeles waltl. The sequence goes on from NC_090440.1 coordinate 1,294,851,406, forward strand.
AATAATAAAGATTACAGGTAAGCAATAGAAACACTAATCTGCACCTTTTTTCTTTGATGCAATCTTACTTGTCTTTGGTTTGCCCTGGGTGCAAAGAAGTCGAACTAACAAAGGTAGGTAAGTGGAACAGAAGGAAGTGATCATTTTGCTCATGGTCTAATGTGGCGAGGATGCCTGTCATCCTGAGGTGAGGCACCTGTGCAGTCTAAGTGGCTTCCATCAGCTATTCCACAATTGTGTGACCTCTTCATTTCCTTCCCTGGCGCTTCAAACAAACCAGTATTCCCATCATGACCGAATTGTGCTTCTCCCACTGGTAACTGCCTCTTTCTGCCAGCTGCCTTGATTTATAGAAAACAGGCAGTGATTAATAGCTCAGCCCTCACCGAATGAAGCCATTTTCTTTTACTTGCGTGGCCCTTCACCTCCCTCGGCAGCTCCAGGCAGGGTTGGCGAAGTGTATTAATCACGCACTTAAAACATATTTAAAAGGGAGATTGCCTCCGAGCTCAGGCCTTTAATTGACTAGTTTTCCCTGGAAGCCATATGCTAATTGTTGGCTAAAAAATACGAGCTGTTGGATATGTAAATGAGCCAACAGAGGTAGTCCATGATTAGTTCTCTCTGCTGCCTAAATGCAAATTTATACTCAAGACACACTGTGAATATTTGTATTTTAACCAATTAAATTGCGCAGCAGTCAGTTAGGTACAATACGTCTTAAAAAATGGTCCATGAGACCTTAACTCCGAGCTCTATTTAAACCGTCCGTGGGTGCAGGTGTTTCTCACTTAGCAAGGAAACATGTCGACTGTAAGATAACATTAGATAATTCTTCATAAACAAGTTAAAATGATCATATTTAATTGTATATATGCTCTTCGTAAAATACTTTAGGGCAGGGCTTCAGAAGCACCAAGATAGTTCTGGTTTGGAGTAAAGGAAATTCAGTGGACTATCATAGGTTACTTGGTGAGCTTGTTTAAATATTTAAGTTGCTGATCTCATCCCAGCATGGACGTCAATTCACCAAAATAACAGGGGCAGAGAAAGTGACATCACTCGCCCTTTGAACTTCACTTTGACTCCCACACACACATGCTTATACATTCTTATAGACACACACACACACTCACATATTATTCACTAATACTGTAATGAAAAATTATAGAAAACGAGAGTGGAGCCCCAAACGAAATACATTAGAACGAGCTGCCACTGTGTTCCTGGCACTGATTTGGGTACTTCTGAGGCCAGGGATTGCAAAGGTGCTGAACAATGCAAACACTCACCCCCAGTCACAGATCTGGGTTTAATCCATCGTTCTTTTGCGCACCATGCCACTCCAGCTTGGACCCAGCCATATGCAAATCAGTCTTGACCCTGTTCCTTATGGGAACAGTCCCACCCCAACTGCCAAACCAGGTCCTTCCCGGACCTGAAACAAACATCCTGGGTCCAAGTTCAGGCTGGACTGCTCCCATTGGGAGCAGGGTCAAGACTGATTTGCATGTAGCTGGGTACAAACTGGGGTGACGTGGCAAGCAAAATAATGATGGATTAAACCCAGATCTGTGGCTTGGGGTGAGTGTTTGAAAAGTTTCAACACTCCGTCTATCATTATATTTTTTGATTTTGCCTGGTGCGCCCTAAGTGGCTAGGGTATGCCCAGACGTGGGTCCCTTGCTTGTTGCGCCCCTGGATTCAAGCTAGCCTGGCTGATGAAGGCTGATGCCCTGAAACCGGTCTCAGGATGCTTGAATCTTGTCCTGGGAGGACCTGTCTTGGCAGTTCGGGCTGGACTGCTCCCATTGGGAGCAAGGTCAAGACTGATTTGCATATAGCTGGGTCCAAACTGGGGTGACGTGACAAACAAAACGACGGACTAAACCCAGATCTGTGACTGGGGTTGAGTGTTTGAAAAGTTTCAACACTCTGTCCATCATTTTATTTTGTGATTTTGCCTTGTTTGCCCTAAGTGGTTAGGGTATGCCCAGACGTGGGTCCCTTGCTTGCTGCGCCACACGAAGGACTTGGCTTGGCAGTTCGACGTGGCAAGCAAAATAACGATAAATTAAACCCAGATCTGTGACTGGGGGTGAGTGTTTGAAAAGTTTCAACACTCCCTTCATCATTTTATTTTATATTTTCTTGATGGCCTGATTTAGATCTTGACAGTATTACCACCTTGGCAGCGTATCCAATTACTCCGTCAAGCAGGCCACCCCTGTATTAACATCTATGGTAGGTCAGTCACTGTCAGCATCGATGAGCGTAACCCATCGCCCTAGCTGTATAACCAACTTGGCAGACGCCAATACTGGTGATGAGCCCACGTTACCATCCTGATGGGCGGATCCCACTGACTGTTTTTGGATGACTCAGTCATCCTTGTAGTGTATCAGCGGTGGTCTCATGACAGAGAGAGTCAGTCATGGAACCTGTTCAGCAAAGTACCGTGGTAGTGACTATTGGTCGGATGCTGGCAGCCCACACCTGATATATATTGGACAATTGTGAACACCTGCAAAACATTCTATAAAACACACCCCATTGGAGACCATGATCCTTTGCCATTCCACTGCATCAGAGCATTTTGATGTAGAAATGGGTAGTCAGGTGCCAGTTTTTTACTCTGTGTTTATCTCCTTCTGTGCATTTAGTTACTGTTAATTTTTTGATTTTTCATTAACTTTGAAGCACTGGATTTGTTTTACTTATTTACTATGCCAGGGAGGAGGAATCCACGTTTCACAGAGTGGGAATTGTCTATCATGGTGGCTGAAATTATTAAAGCAGAGCCACAATAGTTTGGAGCACGACTAAATACAACAATATCTCAGTAAAGAAGAATTTGTACTAGAATAGTCAACAGAGTGAATGCTGTAGCTAACAATCTGTGCACACAGAAGGAAATTAGGAAGAGGTGGAATGCCTGCGGGAGAAAGTCTGTCCCCCGGTCTCTAAGAGTCACCTGGAGGCCCAGAATACTGGCAGTGGTTATCCCAGCCCCCCTTACAACTTTTTCCCTGCAAGGAGAAGGTCTTCCAGATACTGCATCCTGAAGGCTTGACTGGAACCCCTGGTGGGGTGGAGGCTGGTAAATTGCACTTAGCAATGCCTCAGCAACCACAAATGTAGTTCTTGCCCTCATGTTATCTGTTTAGAATGTTTCAATACCCTAACAAAACATATATACCTGAACTTGTGTCCACAAAATATCTTGGTTCATCCCAATTATTAGCATCATGGTTGTATTACTCTTATTAAAAATGAGCAATATGTTTTGTCAGATTGCGTGTTGTTCCACCGTGGATCACCCCTTGAATTTGCCTAGTCCTTGCTTTCTCTCAATGTATGTTGTTGTACTCCAAAAAACAGGTTAGAAACTCCATCGATTTGCACACGAAGGTACAGTGCTTTTAAGTGGTATTTTCACCTATTCACATTATACCCATATGTGTGTAAATGTTATAAATATGTGTTAATCTCCACTAAGGTTATTGAAATAGGTATGTGTAACTTACGTTTTTAGCAAGTATTGTCAGTGGTGTTAACAGATCTCTAAAGCTACCATGATGCCCTGTTTTTGTATCTGCAACACAATAGTACAGTGTGTTGTTGCTCTACCTCTCTTTACTTCCATAAATGCATACATGTAAAAAGTGGTGCATTTGTCAATCACCATGTCTCACTATGTATAAAAATGTCAGTTGTATTGTTCAATCATGTTGACACCTTCTTTTTACTACACTGAAGTGATGGAGTTGCTTACATAATTCATAGTCTGTGTAACACAATATTTGCTACCATGCCATGTGGGATGCTGAATAGAAGTATTATTGACACACAATCTACTTTGCAGTGGTCATATGATGACCAGTGCCATTATTGCCATTAAGTTGTACTACAGTGTGTCTAATGTTTAAGCCTGCTAGGTCTTGCAGTGGTTTAGTACTCAAATCATCTCACTACTGTGTTAGGTTGAATGTCTAGTACATGTAATGACCACTTCATAAATAACATTTTGCATTGCAGGACATTTCTTCAACAATATTACTGGAGTTTTCATCAGTGAAGACTCCATTCATGCAAGTCCAGATGATAGGGAACTCCCTTGCTCATCTACTCTGGCTGGGGAGACAGCTCCAGTGAGTGCTTACAAATACACCTGCCACCCCAGCTGCAGCCATACCTTAGCCCCAGGATACCTCCAATTCTGTGTACAGAGGAACTTTACACCACTCTTGTGCCCCTCAGTCCTGGCTACTGTTGATACAACATCAACATTGCCTCCAGTTGTGCCAGGACACTGTGGGATGGGACACACTGCCTCCAGGACACAGGGTAATGGGGTTAGGGGTCGGGGCAAGGAATCTTTGGGCCACCAAAGTCAGGCCACTGGCATCATTGTCACCTAGACCACCATTGACCGAATCTTGGGAGCCCTACAACAGTACCAAGACATGATGGGCCTGGTCGTAACAGAGCTCCAGGAGATTAAGCAGGTGCAGAGGCCAGTCATATTAGTAAACAGGTGCAGATGGAACTCATATTAGAAATATGTAATCACAACTACAGATTTAGCTCCCTATCTGGTATGCTTTTTGTCAGATACCATCATATGTACATTGTTTTTCCAGTAACATCAACCCCTGTCTGTGGTCCTTCTACATCTGGACAAAATACACCTATGTCAGCCACAGACAGGGAGGTCCTGCCACAACAGAAGACTGATCCACCAACCCCAGTCCAGGCACCAGCACCCTCCTCCTACTTGGGAACAGTCCTTTTGACCACCAGGAGGGTATAGCAAGACCTCCACCTCCACCTCCAAAAGACACAGATCCTCATTTCCTCCAGTGTGTGTTTACCATTCATTCTATGGACTATTTCATGGACACATTTACCTTTCTGGAGGACAGTTGTATTTTGTACCTTGGACTTCAAACAACTTTGCCTCTACTACTTTACTTTCATCCACCATGGTAGACTCTTATTTCTTTTTCATTGGTTCGATTTTGAAACACTTTTTAGTTCATTTGTGCCATGAATATAAATGCTAATGGAACATAGTGAAAGACTGTTGTTATTTTTATTGTGGTATATCCTTTGCCCTAACAGCCTTCCACCATCACTTAGTTAAATCTATTGAACAATTAGTTACAAAGAAGAATTTGATATGACAAATAGGTAATGTTTTACCCATTTAATTAAATCTTAACAAATCAAAATCACAATGTATCAGTGTAATACATTTGTAGTTAGCAAGTCTGTGCCAAAATAAAAAATGCTTTTCACAAATCATGCAGAAGCCAAACAATCTCAGCCATTTAGAAGGTGACACTCAAGAACCTTGACATCATGGAAGAGAGGGAATATTTCATAAAACCAAATTAAATAGGCAACCTATGATTGATTCATGACCTCAGCTGAACCCAGACATCCTTCCCTCACATCGGGAATCCTATATCAGTAACACCAATAGTCTACATCATGGCAGTAACAAAAATAGAGAACACATGAACCTTTCAGGACACTGTGTCAGTACCTGGTGTCAAGTCACAACCACCATTCAGTGGTGTGCTAAACAAAAGTTATTTCAGCTATAAGGAGACACATCAACAGATTCCTACACTGAACCCAAATTGAAGATTTAGTCAATGTGAGGGGAGACCAGTATGTTTTGGCATGGCATATACATGTGGTTAGAGCAAATTAAGCCACCCTTATTGCCTTGGTGGCAAAATCCAACAGAAAACAAGTCTGATACAATCTCAAGAACTTACATTCAATCATAGTGCAAGTCATCTCTCTTCAAGATCTTTCCATCCAAAGTGTGTGTCTGTCCCAGAATCAACCCATGTTCCCTTTGTACTTTCCAACAGCAACATATCACTGCAAAGGTCACAACATTGAAATATCTAAATGAAGATGAAGGACCCTAAAACTGAATAACCAGGTAAAAGTAATGTTTTCACATAAGTAGTTTGACTCAAATAATAAGTTAGGAGGACAAATATACTTAGCACACGCAAAGTTAATCTACATCAATACACACAGTTGTCAATGTAGGGAAATGTTAATCCACAAACATCTTTGCCTTGGACTCTCCTGAACTGACCATTCCTACCTAATTGCCATTACAGACTGATAAGGTGTTCTGACATTGGATGTCACAGTATATAAGGGTACACTTACACTCACGTGAAGAAGTGGTCAATGACATCTTCACATAGGTCAGTTCCTCCCTCTTCATCACTGTTATCTTCACTGGGCATTTCTACATCCTCAACTGGTGACTCATCACAATCTCCATCCTCTGTTATGATTAATTGGATGTTCCGTCGCAGGGTGATATAGTACAGCATGCAACAAGCAACCGTGATTTGGCATACTTTATCGGTTGAGTAAAAGATGGTTCTACAGGTCAAGTCCAAACACCTAAATCTGGCCTTCAGGAACTCAAAAGCCTGCTCCACTGGCCTCTGTGTTCTTCCATGGGCCTCACTGAAACAGACTTCCTATAGCGTTGCTGGATTCGTCAGCAGTGCCAGCAACCATGGTTGGTTAGGATACAGTGAGTGTCCCACATGGAAGCAATAAAGTGATAGATTAAAATCACATCAAGCCACTGTACGTTCAGGATAAAAGCAAATGATCATCAAGTCCTATTGTACTTAACAAGAAGCCAGGCCCCCACCGGTCCAAGTTGTGATATTTGCAGGGATATGGTACTGTTCCCTAGTACAAAGAAATCATTTGTTAACCCTGAAAACGGGAACACACGCTTGAGATGTATAAATTGGTTAAGCAATCAACTTTCACATTGATGGAATGGAAGTTCTGATTGCAGTATGCCTGTTCCCTGGTGTGTGGTGGCACCAAGGCAACATGTGAACCATCAATTGCTTCGACCACGTGTGTTCGGCCATTTAAATAATAAAATCCTCTCTTCACATTGGCCAAATCCTGAGCTCTCGGAAACTGGAAGCTGTTGATGTGTCTTATTAATAAAGCAAGGACTTCTTGCATCATACAACTGAAAGCTTGCTGTGACATGCCTCCAGATACTGCCACAGTATATTGAAAAGAGCCAGTGGCCACAAAATTAAGTACTGCAATGAGTTTCACTATTGCTGTTATTGCTGTGGGTTTCCTTTTGTGGGGCAGGAGATCAAGCTCCAGCTGCTGACACAAATCCAGTATAGTTTGCCTACTTAATAATAACTTTTTTATTCTGTTCCTTCTTCCATGGTGGCAAGGTCTGGACACAGTATGAAGACTTGAGGACACCTTCTTCTGCCCATCTCTGGGTTCATATGTCTACATGTAAGGAAAACAAATTATCAATTAAAATTGTCACCCAAGACTTTCACAAATCAACACATATCTTATGCCTTGGTTAGGTTTGTGATCCTATTGTGCCATATATGTTCCCATCATTTTGAAAATATTTTGCTACTTCATATATACATTTTTTAAATGTCCGACATTTTGTATAAATAATGTGTGAATAATACATTTGAAATATATTATTTGCGATTTTTTTTTTAATTACAATTACTGTCAATGGAAGTATAACATGCACTGCAGCACTATTGATGTAAAACACAGTAACAGTTCACTGTTTTATTTGTCATGTTTTGGCAAAAACTGTGACATACGTGTCTGAGATTTGTATACAAAGTAGCCACCATTTTGAGTGCTGGTGATGCACAAACAGTTTAAAAATCCACAGCTTCCCCTCCTAGAATGGCAGGTGCTTGACCTTGCCGGCAGGACATTGGCTTTCCGATGGTCATCAGCAGAAGTTGACTGCCTAGTAGGTAGAACACTTCTGGCGGACACAGCCATAGGCTAATGTGTGTGACAGCTACGCACGGAATCCAATTGCTATGTCCGTCTTCGCCGCAGAGTGTGCACTCCATGTACATTTAGGCAGCGATTGGAAAAAAACTTACTTGCCCCCTAACACTGCAGCCAACAACACCTCCTTGACATTTGGTGGTTTTACCGACCTGTGGGAGGTTGCCAGACCAAGCAGATTACAGGGTTCCTGCCTTCCCCCTGAGGAGTTGGAGCTCCTCACTAGGGAGGTCCTGTCCCTGTGAAGCTAGCTGTATGGTAACCCAGATGAACAGGTACATGTTTGAGTAGGAAATGTTTGTCAAAGTAACTTGCTACTCCTTTGTACACAGGCTAATGGTCCCCTTTTATTCATGAGTGAAGTGTTGTTATTGGAGTGTTGTGAACTGAATGATTTAACTGGGTACAGAATGTTGTTTGACAACGTTTGAAATGTCTGTACATTGAAATGAAAAGTCACCTGAAGGAATAAGTTACATTTTCAGTTCATGTTACTCACAATTCCAGATTTCATTAGACCAACTGCAGGCCCCATATTTCCAGTGTCCAGTAGAAGCTATGCCACTAGTATAAGTAAACACATACAACCCATGTCGAAAAGAGTGAGATGTAAAATGCAAGAAGAATCTTCAAAGTTGTTGAGTTGTCTGAGGCTATTCTGTCAAGTGAACTTACATCCCATATTTAGAAATAAGAGTATCTGTATGTTTCAAACATGTCATGGTGCCACAGATGGGTAAAGGTATATACTGTGCTTCAAGTCTAAAAAACATAGGCTCTCAATCATCCATATAAGTATGTCCCATTACTACACACACTTGCTCTTACATCATCCAAAACTGTGCTCTCACTGACACATGCCACTACTTCCATACTGCCTCTAGTCCCTGTATCTGGTGTAAACCATGGTATCTGGGTCTTTGAAGGTTAGGCATGAAGCCAATGTAGCTGTGCATGGAGTTATGTGCAAATAATGTACAGATTGTTTGGCCGTTAGTATCCCATAATGATTTGGACTAAGCAGGATTGGCTCTCATTACAGGAAAGGTTTACTAGCCCTCGCTTAGATTATGTTTGCAGCCCGGGGGCAACACAAGGAGATAGAAAGTGTTGTGGGTACTCAACAGATCTCTGACAATTAGTATTTCCTAGGAAATGTAAACATTTTGAAAAAAATCTGTACTGACTGTTTTGATAATTCATGTGACAGATGCAACAAAGTAGGGTCACACCACAACAGACAAACAAAATCACTCACATCCTCTTTTGTTGTTTATTTTTCTCATCCATACAGGTGAACACCCATCAAAAGCGGGACATATGGAAGGCCATCACAAACAAGGTGTGGACTCTGAGGGTCCGTAAGCGCACAGCCTGCATTGCAGCAAGAGATGGAAGGACCTATGACGCTGGACCAGAAAGCCAACCCAAGTCAAGTTCGGCGAGGCCTCCAATGAAGAAGCACATGTGCCGCACCCTGACCCTCCTAATGGCCTGCATCCTTGCGGTGGGCCACGCAGAGCTTGATGGGCAGTTGAGGACCCAACAGCAGCATCAAGAGGGTGATTTATTGTACAGTATGTAGCTATTCTTTTTGTTTAACCTTTTTAATTTAGAACAATGTTTGGTATCAACATGATGGTTGACACACATCCAGCACAGACAAGGATTTCTGAAGGTGTGAGTATTTCAGACAGTGTCTGATGCTGTGTTTGGTGTATTATTATGTGCTAAATGTTTTCACTAGCTTCCTCATATCAGGCCACATACTCTTTTGAGCAGACACATGTCTGCGTGCAAAAAAGGGGTACCTGCTTTTTCTCCAGGTTATGAGGGACATTTTTTCCAAACATGCCCCATTTGAGGATTTGGTCAGGAGTGATGCTCCATCACAAATGTCAGTAGGCAATGTAGGCCCTATTAATGCTGACATTGCATAGTATGCACTTATGATACAGTTGATGGTTCAGACGTTACAGTCATAAGTTGGTTCAATGACAATATGATCATGAGCATCTGTTCCAAAAGAACTGGAAACATGTGTACAATGGAATCAATCCTTATCTGAAATATGTTAGAAATATATTTCAACAGCAAGATTCTAGTCAGTTCATGTAGACACTAGCGGATTGTCATGTAGCCTTACCCCTTCACAAATCTGCATGTAAGCCAGTTTACGTCAACCAACGTCAGCTCTTATGCAAAACTGCATTTATTGAAACAGACAGGTGTTGTCCACATTGGTGACAGAGTCCAAGAACTCACAATGGCATTTAGGTATCCTTAGTTATGTCCTGATGCGAAATCAATGATAGTAAGAAAAATTATATTTAAAAGGACATTTGCAGATAGAAGGTTACATCTAATAGATGTTGGTGTATCAGACCCGAAACATGACTCTTTTGGAAATGTGGAAATGTTTTTGCTCTGTACTGAAGTGGGTTAGGAATGTATCCAGACCCTTAATCATGCCGTCAAAGCCATTTGACATCCAGAGAAATAAAAGTGGGCGAGAGACAAAAGGCATACATGATTTGGGTGCTAGCATGGGGAATATCTAGACTGTGAGCAAATGGTTTGTGGAATTCGTCCCTACATGCATGAGATACTGATGATAAAGAAGCCAAGTTTGAGGCCCTTGAAGCTGGTTTAATATGTAGACTTGGCAAATGTTTAGTTAGCAAAGTTCATGTTCCACTTTGTTTACACAAATACACTCAAAATGTTGTATCTGTTCTTTTAGCATCATCTGTGCAAGGCGATGGGAAAGCAGCCACGTTAGCAGGTAAGAAGCTGGGCACTGTTGTACCGGTTCAGACATAACCGGCACTGAGGAACTCAGTGCCATGGAGGGTGAGGGAACTGACGTGGAAGCCACCATCGATGCAACATCATCTTTGGAGGCCTCCACAGAAGACCATTCCCCACTGGTGGTGGACTCTAGTGCACCAATTCCACCTGCATCATTGTCCACTACCCATGTTTCCATCTCCACCCTCCCTCTTGCTCCCCCCAAGTTGGCCGTAGCTGTCCCCTAAAAGGGGTGGCATCACCATTGCTGCAGGCACCTCCCCCTGTTTTTCATGCTTTGCTCAACGAGGAGGCTATTGACCTGTTTCAGACTATCTCTATAGGCCAGACTGTGCTACTGAATGCCATCCAGAGGCTTAGTGGTCAGATGACGCAGATGCTAGCTTACCTGGATTGCATTCACTGTGCCATGTCTGGCCTAAAGAGGTCTTTCCAGGTCTGGCCTCCTCATTGACCAAAGCCTCCCACCCATCACAACATCCTGCCCCAACTACTACCACTTCCTCATCCGAAATCCCTCTTTCTAGCCCTTCCCAAAGAACAAACATAAACATTTGCACGCACCCACTCAAACACACATAAGCAGCACATCCATGCACAAACACAGACAAAGGAAGAATTACACACGACAAACATATCCACAGACATGGCACCCATCACAACACAAACATGCACACCCACCACCACGCCTGCAGACATAACATCCATCACGACACAAACATCAGACACTACCACTCCCTCTACCTCCAAACCCGAACTCCCTGCCTACCACCCTACCTTTTTTTCCACAATACAACCATCCACAACTACTATCACATACCTGCACTAGCACATCCACAGGTAACACTATCACACACAGCAACTCCACAGCGTACCCATCCACACACACACACATGCATTGTACATCACACAGTGTACACAAAAACCCACACTCACCCATGTAACAGATACCCAGTAAGAGACACAAACCAACACAAACAGCACATCAACCAGACCCACAGGCACTGGCACCATCAACAGACACAAGCACATCAGACACTACCACTCCCTCTACCTCCAAACCCGAACTCCCTGTCTCCTACCCTACCCATGTTCCTAAGGAACACCTTCTTTTTGCCCTAACGCTGACCTGTTCCACATCCCTACCACACCAAATGCCTTCCCATCTCTTCCACGCCCTAACTCACCCTTTCCACATCCCAAAACCACCCCTGGCAAATGTACATCCAACCCTCCCAAACGTCTTTTCACCTTTTCCACATCCCAACCCACCCTTCCCAAACCTAAGGACCTCCCAAGAAAGATCATTGAGGTGCCTGCTCTCTGCCCAATAGATGCCCCTTCCTGAGAAGGTTGTACCTGGTAGTAAAATTAGGAGGCAAGTTCAGCCCCTGAAGCCCACATGTCCAATTGTGGACAATGTGGACATTGGTTGTTGCTAATGAAAATACGATACTATAATAGAAGTATCCCATGACAATATTAAAATTCATTTAATTTTGAATATCTTCGTCCTGACCGTATTTTCTGATTGTTACTAATTGTTTGCTGATGATATTATTTCTGCTAATGTGTGTGCTATGTACTTACTCTCATTTGTAACAGTGACAAGCACAGGTTTTAAGTATTAGATATCTTTGCAATGCATACATTAGTGTTGTACAACTGTGATGGACATGTTCATTCTGGTGCAAGCATTCTTCATGTTACTGGACACTTGCACCAAAATTACATGTGTTTCTATTTTTATAACTGGAAAATACATGTGTGTTTATTTTAACATGATGAGTCTCTAGTATACACCTATGCATCAAACAGGCAACCTGATACTTTAAAGTTAAATGATATCTAACGTTTGTCATAAATTGCACAAACCAAGAGGGCATGTGACCTTCATACATCTCTGACATGTTTGCAGTTTAGAGTTAATTTATACATTTTGTGTCCAACCACTTGTAACATTCTGTAGAGCATTTGCTCCATTATCATGGATTTATGTAGTTTCTATTAGGAATACTGTTTCTGTATATAATATGATAGTTTAAGGAAAATTATTACACACACCTGTATGGACATATTTAGAGTTGGGATTCATATGGGTTTTTGAGTAGGTGTCCATTGCCATGTAGGCAGTTCAGTCGAGATGTTTTTTCAAACATTTTTCCCACTACGACATTACAAACATATGCACTGCACATCATTGTACTCTTGCTTGCAAGTATCTGTTATACATGCATGAGTCCTGTGCTAATGTACCCCAACAATTCAGAGGATGAGGTAATACAGTGACTTATCTTCTGCTCCGGTGATCATAGAGTTGATTGTCATCTTGGTCCAGGAGCAGCAACAATAGCAGGACGTGTATGCCTGGGATCATGGTGGTAGGAACTGAGAAAACTCTGAAAAGTGGAATTCATTATTTTATCCCTCCTAATCCGCCCACTTAGGGGTGGAGGTTTAGCCGCCATAGTTGTAATGGGAGGTAGGCACATCATGATAAGCTTGGTGATAAAAGTGTCTGGGGTCCCGCTGCCAGCCGCTTTTGCCTATGGCGCCGTCGACACGGGTGGTGATTAATGGCGGTGCAGCGATTCATTGGCGGTCTTTTGTCTATGGACCCACCAACATCTAAATAGAGTGGGTGGACAGCCAAGTAGGCACAGGGGAAATCTGATGGAAAATCGATGATGGAACCGCCAAACCAACCAAAATCTGAATCCAGCCCTTAATATCCCAATTTTTTAAAAAAATTTAATCAGAAGGTTGGTGCTTGCCCAAATTCAGTTGAGCCACTCATCGTCCATACTACACTCTGTTTGATACACTTGCATTGCTGCCACAAATCAGTAGGAGCATACTAACTAAGGGCCTGATTATGAGTTTGGCAGTCAGACCGCCAGACTACCATGTTGGTGGTGTCAAAAAGACTGCATCACGGGCAGTCTGCATGCCACTGTATTATGATGCAAACAGCCCAAAGCCGCCTCTTGGCAAGAAAACATGGCAGACTGCCAGCAGTGTGGCAGCCTTGTATCCATCGCCGTCAGCACCACAGCCAAACACTGAGCCTATTACAAACAAATGGTTGCCGCGGTGGTCTCCTCGCAGTGGTTAGCCAATGGTGGTCGACCTCCACTGTATGCATCCAGCAAAGTAACAGACAAGTGCACAGTGGATGAATAAAAAAACAACAAAGCTGACACACATTGGTGCAGCGTACACACCTGCAAATCACACTATAAAACACACCCCTTCACAGACCACAATCCTTTGTATTTCCACAGAAAGCCAAAGAGCCCTAAGCATCTTTTTTGTATACTATATGAATTAGGCACCCCTTTTTTCACCATCTCATAGAACACCCTGCACCCTCTTTTGTCCATGCACTTCCCATGTTAAGTAAGTCCCTGTCATCCTCTTTAATTGTCCACCATGTCACGTCCTAAAAACCCCTGTTTTTCAGAAGATGAGTTGAGAGTCATGGTGTATGAAATCATAAGAGTAGAGCCACAATTATTTGGAGCCTCACATCCTGCACACTCCTCTCAATAGGAAAATGGAACTGTGGCAAAGGATTGTCGACAGAGTGAATGCTGTAGGATCCACCCTTCGCACAAAGGAGGACATAAGGAGGAGGTGGAACGACTTTCGGGCAAAGGTCCGTTCCCTAGTTTCCAGGCAGCTGGATGCCAACAAGACTGGTGGTGGTCTTCCTAGTGCCCCATTAAGACTCTTTCCCTGGGAGGAGAAGGTCTTGGCCATACTGCATCGTGAGGATGTGACAGGAATACCTGGGGGAGCGGAGCCCAGTAAGTTACAACAGAAAAGTTGTCTCAAAATTGCAATACCCTGCTCAAAGCTCAGCTTTTGCCACTGTCTTGTTCATGGACTTAACCAACATTCAGTACCCAGCTTATCTGAGTTTTTACACTGTCAGTGTGTATCATTGGACCCAGCATCCCAACCACCAACGCCCATCACATGCCATATATCCAAATGGTACCTGTAAATCTTACAATATCAGAAACAATTCAAGGACTAATGGCATGTGCTAACCTGTACATATATTCTCAAACCTAAATGCAGTCTGCCTAGTCTGCCTACAGATATGTAATACCCAACATTTGTCAAGAGTTGGGGAATAGAGAGAGTGACCTGACTGCAACTTTCAGGATGCCCTGTTTCTGTAACTCCAAGCACCAGCCTAGTGTTCACATGCCCAAATACACCTGTTTGTAATCTCTGCAGTGCTCTTCACTCACCGTGGAGTATTCCATATGTCACATGGTAGGAAGTAAAGGGAGTAACCTGATTACAACTCCCAGGAAGCACTGTTTCTGGAACTCCAACCACCAGCCCAGTGTTCACATACCTGGGAGGATACCATTTGTATAGTGTGACCTGACTGTAACTCCCAGGAGGACTTGTGTCTGTAGCTTTAAACACCATGTGCCCAGAGTTTTCTTGTCCAAATACCTCTGCTTGGTAACTCGCAAATTAAGTGTTCTCACCTGGGAGGATACCATTTGTATTTTATGTGTCGTAGAGAGAGTGACCTGTCTGTAATTCCCAGGAGGCCTTGTGTCTGTAACTCAAAACACGAGCCCACTGTTTACTTGTCCACATACCCCTGTTCGGTAACTCTCAATTGAAGTGTACTCATCAGCAGGATACCATTTGTATAGTGTGTGTAGTCGAGACATTGACCTGACTGCAACTCCCAGGAGGCGTTGTGTCTGTAACTCTAACCAGTAGCCCAATGTTCACTTGCCCATATACCCCTGTTTGCTAACTCTCAATTGAAGTTTACTCACCTGGGAGTGAGCAATATACAGATCATGCTCAACTCAGAGATGTGTCTATCTTCCTAGCTCAATCTTGACCTGCTTATACAAGATAAAAGTACAGA
Source organism: Pleurodeles waltl (assembly GCF_031143425.1). Lineage (NCBI taxonomy): Eukaryota > Metazoa > Chordata > Amphibia > Caudata > Salamandridae > Pleurodeles > Pleurodeles waltl. Next base: position 1,294,866,995 of record NC_090440.1, read on the forward strand.
GGATAGGAATGACACCTTACCAAGTGTGTATAACAAGTATTCCCAAAGCCTCAAGCTGCTTCACCAGATTGGTATCAGCAGCAGACACATTGACACAGCACTGGTTCATGATAACTCCATTCATACATATTCCAAAGTCCTGTGTTTGCCTGCACCCCACTCAACTTGGTCTCCAAATGGTTAAAGGCATATGTTGACTATCCACTGTGTTGGCTTCAGTGGTGGTAAGGTGTCATTTTCAGTCCATCTTCCAAAGTGCGACTGATCTGAACATCTCATGAGCTGCTTGAGTCAAGTAGCTTCGGCATGCTTCACACATCATGCCACATAACCCAATGCCATGGTAACTTGGCACAATAGGTTAACCTAAAACATAAGAATGTCTAATGTCTCTGCTTACTGTAACACAAAACCTTTGGAGGTAGATGTCAGCAAGTAACAATGTACATTCTTCATCAACAGGTCGAGCTGCTACTGGGCACACCAAGGGCACAGAACAGACTACTACTAGCCCCCCTGGATAAAGCCCTCAGTGATGACAACTCTCCTGGACTTGTGGACGTCGAGGATGTTCCTGGCCCATCTGGGAAACCTGGTTAGATGGCAACCGTGAGTCTCACTGTGCCCACAACAGCACCTACCAGCCCTGTTGTTTCAACATTCCAGGCAACCATGGACTCCCCAACCTCTGTACTCAGCACAGTTTCCACCATCTTGTGCCTGCACCCCAGGATCCTGAGGTGCAATTTACACTCCGGACACTGAGGGTCCAGTACCCAGTTGGAGAAGGCACCCTGTGCCAAGTGCACAACCCTGTGGGGATATGGTGCGTGGAAGGGATGTGGTGGGCAAGCAGAGTGAATCGACTAGGGCAGCTGTCGGTCAGGACACCATCAGCCACATCTTGGGGGGTCTATTAAGAGTCCCAAGGTGTGATGGGCCAGGTGCTTACTGAACTCTGAGACATTAAGCAGCTGCAGAGGGTCATGGCAGACAAAATGGATGCCCACAATAATGAAATGGACACCCTAAAATGTGTTTTATGAGAAATTAACACCACACTGATCAAGACTTTACTCCCAACATCTACCTCTTCCTGTGTGGCAAGTACATAATTCCAAACTACATCTGTGGCAGACACAGGAAGGGAGGCCCTGAAAGAGGTACAAACAGCCGTAGACACATCTGCCTCTGCAGCAACTGATCCACCCCCTCTCACAAGCGACGACATCCATGCAAAAATCCAGGAGGTGCAGATGGCAAGACCCTCACTGCTGCCAGCAAGAATCCTCTTCCTTAATGTCCTCCTTTGTGTGTCACACTCTCACTCTGTGGTCTGATCCCAAACCACTTTCTATTTCCAATGGGAGGAGTACTCTGGACTTTGGACTTCTAATGGTGTGGCATCTACTCCAATGATTTCATTCACCATGACTGACCCCTTCACATTTTAATATTTGTTGTGTCATGTCACATATATTTACAATTAATTATAGCTTCCCAATAAATTCACCTGTCACTAACGTATTGTCTGCTGCCTTTAATATCACATTTTGCCATGTAGATATATCAGATCATGTCAACGGTACAATGACGATCCAAGGTACTTGTTCAAGATGGGATATGTTGCATGTACACATTGTCCAGCTCATGATTACAACCATTCCACACAAACACATACATTCAAGTGTCTTGTCAAAGAAGAAATGTTATTACACTGTTCAGCACATAGGCTGTCAATATGTCTGAAACATAGCAAATCATACATGATTTAATCAAACTGGGTAAATGAACATATTTACAGGTGCAGACCTCTAGACCATGGAAGGGAGGGATTTGTCAGATACTGACCTGTAGAATAGGTTAACATTAAAGTGGTTGATATCAGCTAGAACTATATAATCTACCACGCCAAAGTAATCCAACATCATATAGCACAAGAGTCAGAAAGATGGCAGTACAACAATTTCTGATAATAGAGTCATTACAATCCAGTGCTCATGTATCTGGTGGTATGACACAAACATATGTCAGGTTTTTGGCATAGGCACTTTGGCCTACAATGTTGGAACACATAAACAGTTACATACAGGTCATCCAAAAAGAGTGTTTAACCACTGTGTAGGGTGACTGACATGATTGTGGCCTACAACTGCATATTTTTTGATCACATGATGACACCTATGATGCATCAGAGCCAATACAGGTCAAGAAACAAGTCCAATGGAACCTTGTAAACTCCCATCCTGTCACTGTGCAAGCTGTCTGGGCACAGGTCTGTTACACCCACACTCTGTGACCTACATTCCCTGGAACAATCCATTGCCACTTCGTATGTCACAACAGCATCACATACGTGCCAATGTCACAACTCTGACATGCCCACATGAAGATGCCATGGTAAAGTTACCTGAACAAAGAACAAAACAAGGAGTATAGGCATTAAACCATACATATGACGTGTCACATAGCAAGCATCTGGAAAACAAAAATACATTGCAATAAATCTGACACAAACAAAGCAAAATTATCAAGGTGGGGATGTGTCAAAAGCTATCTTATCAAACAACTGTTAGCTGATTTTGGCTGAGTATCAGCTTCCTAGCTATTACAAAGAATCAACTGCACACATTCTCATAACTACAGTACACTGTACAGTCAAAGTCATGACATCACATGACATACTTTCACTCATGAGAAGAAGCTGTCAATGAGATCTTGTCACAAGTCAGCTCCTTCCTCTTCACCACTGTCATCTTCATTTGGCATTTTAGGATTTTCACCAGGTGGCACTGCAGGCTCCCCCTCCTCTGGGAAGTAAGGGATATTCCTCCACAGGGTGATGTTGTGTAGCATGCCACAGTGATCTGGCACACTTTATCTGGTAAGTAGAGGAAGACTGACCACCAGATATGGCCACTGTATGTTGGAAGGACCCTGTGGCCAGGAAGCGCAATACTGCCATGAGTTGAACAATGAGAGGTATGCATGTTGGATTTGTGTTTTCAGGCATCAAATCTGGCTCCAACTGGCAGCATATATCCACTATTGTTTGCCTATTCAGACGGTACAGCTGTATTATGTGGCACTCCTCCATGCTTTGAAGTTCTGGCAATGGACGATATACTAAAGCTTGTTGCATCCTGCCTCTCCCATGGTACCTATGTGTGAAAATAAAGGTGAGTGGGAGCATTAGTCACTGTGTCTAGACCAATATACATGATGTTTACCAATAAAACCTGTATGACAAAGCATTTCATACTGCAAATATATTATACCCAGTACACATCACAGCTGCCAACTACACAAGAGTCAAATGTGACCCCCATGGTTGACAAGGCATGTGCCCACAACATTTATTTGGGAAACGGCAACTATCTGCTACTCAATTGCCCCTCAAATTTTAACAGTCTTTTTCTGACCACCCAAAATTCTGTCAGCAGAGGTGGACAGTGCACCACTGTCAATTGCCCTCTGTGCCCAGCAACACACTACAATTGTGATTGTGTAGTAGGACCTACACAACAAGACTGATTTAGGATGTTTGTGATGATCTGACACATGTATTGTTGTTACACATTTAACAGGGCCATATACTGGATTTCCAACCACGAAATTGGCAGATGCCTGACCTACTCCACAGGACAATAGGCACCGCCCGCAGCTGTTCACGGAAGTCGCTGTGGGCGGTTCCAACTGTGTCAGACACAGCCATAGGATAATGTTGTTACCTGTGACGGCCATGAGCTTATGGCTGTGGCTATCAGGGGTGATGACCGCCTACGTGGCTGTCAGCGGGCACGGTTGATTCCACTGGATACACTGGTAGAGTCACTTAAGAGCAAACACTCCACACACATCACTGTAACAAAGTTTCCTTTATTGTTCTCTTTTATTTTGGCATATATCAATGAGGGTGGTACGTCACAACCCTTTTTCCTGCTTCTAACCAGTCATTTCTCTCTTTGTTCTTATTTTCTAGGTTGCCACTCATCGTCGTCGGGGTCAATCTCAATGGGCAGTGGTCATGGGAAAGCCATGTTCCTCCTGGAACATGGCAGGAAGGTGCATCCTCCTGCTCTCATCATCGCTTAATGTCTTTACTTGAGGTGGTCTCAGGAGGTCTCGTCACGTCTTTGGTCCAGTCAGCATCCATCACTCTCCTCTCCGCTCCTTCGGCTCAGACCCACCCCGGTGTTCCTGGCATCCTATTGGATACATCCATGACTTGGAAGTTGTTGCTCCATCCACTAACCGCTGGCAGCTCTTCCGGTGTCCCCCCAGGGCACTTTGTAGTTTCCACTGGGACCCTCATTGCTGCTGCAGAATCGGGGTTAGCAGATGTGTTTTGACCTCACAATCACTTCCCTAGTCTGTTCAGGCCATGAGGACAGTGGTGCTCGTACAAGGAAATCGTCCATGGTCTGGCACCGACCCAGGAGATGGTAGGCCTTGAAAACAAAAAGGCTGCAGCAACGCAGGTTAGTGTCTTTATGCCCTGACCACCAAGTCAAAGGAGCGCGGTCAGTTTGCAGAATAAAGGTCTGTCCCAGGAGATAATATTGAAATGACTCAATAGCCCAATTGATGCACAAATAGTCCTTCTCTATGGTGGGTTAGTGGGTTTGCCTGAGTAACAGCTTGCAGCTGATCTTGAAAACCGGGTGAAGGTAGTTTGTTGTGTCTGGTTGAGAAAGAACACCACCCAAATCTTGATTTGAAGCATCCGTCTGAAGGACAAAGGGTGTGGAAAAGTTAGGACATTTAAACACAGGATCCGTACATAAAGCAGACTTGAGCCAGTCAAAGCTATTGTGTTGCTGCGAGGTTAGCTCAACTGATTTTTTGGGACGCTGGTTCTTTAGAAGTTCAGTTAATGGGGTCGCTCATTCTGAAAAGTTCGGTATAAATCACATGTAATAGCTGACTAAACCCAGAAATGAACTTATGTCCTTTTTGGATGAAGGGTATGGTAGCTCTTGGATGGCTTTCACCTTGTAACCTTGGGGTTTGATGAATGCTTCCCCTGTGGTATGCCTTAGGTATTTTATGGATCTCCGAGCGCCGTTGCATTTCACTGGGTTTGCAGTAAGGCGTGCCTTTCTGAGAGTACTAATTCTAGAGGCTCTAAATGCTGTTCCCAGGTAGGAAAGAACACAACTATATTATCCAGGTAGGCCGATGTGTGTGTTTTATGGGATTTAAGAAGAGTATCCATTAGACATTGGAAAGTGGCCTGGGCTCCTTGCAACCCAAAGGGCATCATTTAAAGTGGTAGAGGCCCAATGGGTTAGCAAAATCGGTCTTCTCCCTAGCCTGTGCAGTGAGAGGTATTTGCCAGTACCCTTTCGTTAGATCCAAGGGGTTGAGGTAATGGGCAGTTCCCAACATTGTTCATCCACCCGGAGTATGGGGTAGGTATCAACTGGGATATGTTGCTCAACTGGCGAAAATCAATACAAAACTGTCAGTGACCAGAGCAAGTTTGTTTTGTTTGATCACAGATAAAGGAGTGAGGTATGTTTCATGGCATGATGTCTACACATTGTTTTTTGTTTCACAAGTTTTGGGCAGTGAGCACGTATTCAATTGTGACAGGGGGGGTGTTTTTTGAGTCACGATGAGAATATGGATGGGAATAAGTGCATGGCGCTAATTGTTCCATTTTAATTTGGCATGAGGATTCTGCTTTTATCACGTAGTTTACATTCAGCATACATTTTCAGTTAATGATGCTGACAGCATGCTTTGGTGAAGGTTTTTTGTTACAGTTTGTATGCATGCGGCAACAGTATACAGTTTGAATTTATGCTTTACTTGGAAAACTATTAATGGGGAGTCGGTCTCTGAAGCGGTTTTTCTCATGTGTCAATTACCCCTGATGAAGGCCGCAAGCCCTACATGTATGGGTCAATACCATCATGTTTATTGCGATGTACAGTGGTTTTCAACATCTTGAAGAAACAAGCCTAGATTGGTATTTCTCAATCATTTGAATATTGGAACTGCTTTGTGCCTGAATTAGTTTGAGGCAAAACAGTGGAGAAAATGTTAATGACAATTGATTACATTGGAAACATTGAATAAACTGGGATTGGATTATGAGCTACATGGGCCTTTGCGTGTCATTGGGCCTACATTTATGTTATGCATCCTGGGACTGGTGGACTTGTGACACCAGCTATTCTTTCAAATGTATGAGTATGTGTTGGATGGAGAACGCACCAGGGTAGCACACAGAAATGTTGCCTTTGATAATTTTTCTAATGCATTATTTTCATTAGGTTGAATTAGATGTGCATTTTACCACTTATAACAAAATGTATTGTTACATCTCTGTAGGTTTGTCACATATGGTCAAAGGTGTGTTCTGTGTTACACGTATATACCACAGATACACAACCTGATGTGACTTGAGTCTGTTATGGTGGGCCACGTGTCCACACATCCACAGGGAAGAGACTTTTCCTGCCCATCATCCTAGCCCTTTTATTGTCACTCAAGTGTAAGGGTGAAGTCTGTACTATGGTATTTGCCTGTAGGGACTGTATGCAGTGAGTCAATGTTGCAGAGTGCAAATGTGTTGGTCCAGTCAGGCCCAAGTAATTTGCACTTCAGAGGCCACAATGGTGTGTTGTGTTTAATTGTGGCTTGCATCCAGAGACTGTGCTACCTGATGTTGGTAGGCTTTCTTAGTCAGTTTAGACAATGAGCGGGGTAGTGGGTTAGTGTGTAGATAACTCTACAAGTGTGTAGCCATGTCCCTGTACTTATCAACGTGTGTGTTTTACACTTGTGGAATATTGACAAGTTGTGCTTGGTGTTTCTGATATGTGTGACAAAACCATTTGGGCAAAAACTTGTGCTTGTAACCTTCTGATTTGTCTCTTGCATCCATCAGGTCATGGCTCATAAGAAGAATGATATTTGGAGAGCCATCACCCAGAAGGTGCAGACCCTGGAGGTTCATAGCTGATGGAGCACCCACTGTCGGAAGAGGTGGGAGGACCTGAGGAGCTGGGCCCGGAAGATCGCTGAGGTCCTGCAGGAGTTGTCTTCCCAACATGGGCAGGGTGCACGTTGGAGCCTGACCCCCCTAATGGCCTGCATTTGGACCGTGGCCGACCTAGCCTTTATTGGCGTTTGGGTGTCGCACAGCAGCCAGAATGGGGTGAGTCCAGGGCATTTTCCTTCCTGTCACATTGCCAAGTTGATGTGTTTGGTTTGGCCGTCTCCCCCTAAAGATTGGGGATGGGCCATGTGTGACACACATGATGAGTAGCTGTTTGTGTATGTATGGACGCTGGTGCATGCTGATGTGCCGTACCTATTAGCCCAGGGACCTAGGACACAACTGAGTACAGTCCACAAACAATTTACTCTCCAGGGCTAACACATGGATGTGTACAGTGATCAATCAGGTAATATTGTTTGTTGTTGTGGTTGTAATATGTATACAATAGGCCACTAGTCTTCAGTGTGACAGCCCAAACAAAATGACATAATGGATCACTGTCCACAGCCAAGTGTCTGCTCAAGTGAGTTTATTGGCATCTGTCCCCCAGAGGCTACTTGTCTTCACAAGTGATGATGCCTCTCTATTGCCTTTCATGTGAAGGTGGCCATCATACATGTGACAGAGCATACATTGCACTTTGGGCACAGTTGCAGAGTAATACTTTCCCTTGGTAAGTGGGGAAGGTGCATTGACATGATTTGTGTGACGTAACTGTTGCCATCATTCCTTGTGCCTACCTGTTAGCATGTGCTCCTTTCCCCTTTGACAAATCATTTTCACTGCTGTTTCATGCGTGGTCTACCTGTCTTCATGAGATGATTCCTGTATTCTCTCACATATGTGAGCATGCCAACATATTTTTTTAATTGGACATCTGTCATGTAGTGCCACAGACAGGAGTGTGTCACCGTTGACTGGTGTCTCACACATACCGTTTAGCATGTACAACTGTAGTAGCACTAAGGGACATGACAGGTAGGACTACAGTTTTTTTTACCAGAATGTGCATTTCCATGCCATTGATGTGACATCATGTAGCAAAGTGCCTAGTACATGTGAAAGGGGGAAGGTTTGTTACCTAACTCTTAGCATGCATCGTGAAGTGACTTGCAGTTATGTGGGAATCATAAGTGGATGTGTACAGCCATTCATCCATGGAAATATGTGTTTGCAGGACAAAAATGGAGAAAGTGATATTTCTTCCCATTGGGCAACATGCTGAGGGCCTTCTACTGGTACTTGAGAATCCGTGGCCCTCTCCAAGATTCAAAGGACTATTGGCTTCTAGTGATGCAATCAGAGTATGTTATTGTCAGGGGTACTAATCTAGAAAGATGATTCCCTTGGGGCTAGCTGATTCATTGTGTTGTGTATTTTGGAAACATACCTCCCTGACATTTTGCACAATTTGTCTCCAGTGTACATTTCTGTGCTAGATGTATTATCTATCTGAGCATCATTGTTACAAACTTCATGACTCCATTAGGACAATTTATACATGCTGAGGTGAGCAGTGTTGATTTGTTTCCAGTGTGACAAGGGTATTTCCATGTAATCTTCTTAAGGCTATTGTACTTCTGTCAGCAACATGCCAAGATTTTGGACCATCGTTTTTTCACAATATAGTATTGGATATGTGACAATTAGCTGTATGCATGAACTTTTGTGTGACCTGTGTAAATATGTGTTGTCCTACTATTGTAAGACAACAGGTAACTGAGGAATGCTACATGAGGCAAACCATTGAAGGTGATAAGGTCTCCTACTTGTTTAATGGGTACCGTGATTGCACAAATTCACCCATGCAATTGGAGTTGTCTGTGATTCTGAATTTCCTGTGGGCAACTGTTGTCAGTTCATGTGGCATGCATGTGTATGGTGTGGCAAATGTAGGAGACACTTTGGTGGAGTTTGCTGCTGGGGCCTACTTTACATCATGCTAATGTTTGCTAATCACAGCTGTTGTTGAAGTGTGATCAGGAACATGTAGGGACCCTATTTCTCTTTGCATTTTCAGCAACGTGCCAGGCAAGCAAAGGAGACAGGGCCGAACCAGAAGCATCTGGCCACAGTACCTCAGTCATGACACAACCAACACTGAGCGACCCAGTGGCTTGGAGGCTGAGGGGAGTGCCATGGAGGACCCAGGATCGAAGTAGTTATCATCTGATTCTACTGCCAAAGGCCACTCCCTAGTGGTGGTAGACCCATCATGACCTTCTCCTGTACCATCCTTGTCTGCCACCCTTCCTGCTGCTCCCTGCCTAGTTGACAGTGCGGGCTCTCCCAAGAGGGTGGGTGTCTCCTTCACCACAGGCACCTCACCCATATCCTCTGTTCCCCTGCTTCCCTGATTGAGGAGGCTATTGACCTCCTGAGGAGTATCTCTGTGAGGCACACTGCCATTCTGAATGCCAGGGTTTGACCAGCCGCCTCCAGCAGACAAATGCATGCCTGGAAGAAATTCATAGTGACATGTTTGGCCTACAGAGATCTTTTCAAGCTTTGGCCTCCTCACTGACGTCAGCCTTACGCCCCTCGCAATTCTCCCCCACCACCTCCCTTTTCCCAATCCAAATTTCCTGTTCCTCTACCCGTCCCAGACACACAAATACATCTGCATGCACCCACCTCAACACACACAAGCAGCACATATAAACAGAAGTACCACAAGACACACAAGCACTTAACAAACACAACAGCTACCATTCCCATAGACAACACCACTACCCTCACCGACCCACACACCTCAGACACCATAACCCCAGGCACCACCTCAACACCCACAGACACATCCACCACATCCACCATATCCCCAGACATCACCCCAACACCCACACACTCATCCACCACTCCCACATCAACCAGAACCTCCACTTCACAGCCCCCATAACATTCAAACAGCCACACTCACACACACAACAAACACTACACAAACCAAAGCACACACCAAAAGCAACAACACCCACAAGCAAAACCACCACTCCCTCAACCTCCAAACCCCAATCCCTTCTGAAGACCCAACTGTTTCCCCAAGGAAAGTTTCCTTTTTGACCTTTCCTTTTCCCCTGTGATCCACTCCCCCTCCCGAACCCAAGAGGCCTTCACCAACATCTGAACCCATTGCCTCCACATCTAAGTCTTCCCCTGTCACACCTTCCCCCTGCAAGCACCCATACCCCTCCTCCAAAGAAGAAGCCCTCCCCTTCAAAGAAACAGCCCATACCTCCCAAACCTGAACCCACCCATACCAAATCCAACCTTATCCCATCCAAGCATGATCCCTGAGTTGCGTGGATGCTCACTTGATGCCCCTTCCTGTGGAGGTTCCCTGGCAGTGATTGGAGTCAAGCTTGAGCACAATCATGTGCATTGAATACAATTTGGGCTGGCCAATAGCCTTTGCTGTTCAGCATTCCAAGTTGTTTTTTGGGTACACATCTGTCCTATCATTATTTTGCAACCTTTTTGTTGTTCCTGAGTATTTTGTGTTGTACGCCTACAGTTCTATGTGTTTCACCCTGATTGCAGACCATATGCCGTTGTTGGCAAAATCTGACTTTGTGGGCAGCATTGGTGTCCCCCAGGACAAGGGTAGATGTTCATTGTATGGATATATGATTGATAATCCAATTGGGGTGTCATTGCATTATGTTTTGTTTGATACAGTAAGTATTTCATCTTTAGTTGGACAATGTCAGTATGTATTGTGTTAGATTTGTCCCCCTGATATAGATTGAAGATTTGTCTGATGTGTGGGAGCAATAGTTTTGTTTGTCCACACATGGAGGGTGTTCAATTGTGCCTCCTAACTCTACAATTGAGTGCCCAGGTGTCCATTTTGATGTGTGTACCTTCCAGCTGCTTCATCTACATGTATGGCCCATGCTGTTGCTGTTGTATTTGCTTTCTTGACTTGCCCATTTGGCAGATAGGCATGTCACTTGACTCTACAATTTTTTGTCCCTGATACACACGAAGAGCCAGTTCCTGTGCAAATGGTGTTTTGGGCCATGTGCAAACTGAAATGTATCCCAGGGCAGCATCCTTCCAGGAGTTCTCCTGATGCCCCCATCCCTATTGGGCAGGTTTTGTTTCCATTGTGAGCTTACGATATTTGTCTCACAAAATATTGTGCATTCCATTGACCTTCCATTGTGTTGCAATGTGGGTGATATGTGTGGGTCCAATACAGGGTTGTTTCTTGGGAGGGGTATTTGTGTTAAATGACACATCGTATATATGTGTCTTCAATCTCATGACAGTCCATGGCATGTGATCAATGTGAGGGTGTCAGTTGAATTATGTGTGATGTTGATGTGGCTGTTGTGCGACACCATGTTCTGTACACTTCACTGTCCCTGAAACTGTGAGGAACATACATGTGTTTTTGTGGAGTGTGGCTGTGCAGTGTCAGTTACCTGCCCAAAGGGGGTGTCATGTGGCTCTGTATCGGTCATTTGCTGTGTGTCACTCCGACGCAGGACACAATGAAAAGTGTACTTAGTCCACATAGAGTAACCTACATACCAGGGGGACGGTGGCGCCTCGATCTGTTGGTAAGTTTTGGAACACGGGTAGGTGTTTTGTCTTCCCGTCGGTTGCGTCCACAGCGGCATGGATTTTGTGCACCATATATGAGCAGGCGCAGCCGGACGTGTGTGATCTGTTTCATGGAGGCACAGGACGTGTGACACTGCCTGCAACTGAGTTCCTTCTTTTAATGTCTCCATTTCCACCAGCTGGGACTTGGTGGTTTGACCGCACGGTCATGTCCGTGGAAGGCAACATCATAATGGGGTCTCTTTCGCCACTGTGGAGGTCTGTGCTGCCTGCCAGTGCCGGCTAGACCGCAGTGGTCTTTGGTCTATGGAACCACGGGTATTGTAATAAAGTGGTCCAACCGCCAAGCCAGCGCAGTCAGTCTGCAGGCCTCCGCCAGGGTGGTCTACAGACCATCAAACTTGTAATCATGCCCTTAGTTTTAAGCTGCCAAATTCAACATACACTTTATAAATCTGCAACCGTTATTTAATTTTCAAAGCAGTCACGGCTACTTAAGTAGGCTTTGTGCACCCCTAGGGGCCCCCAGACTACAGGCTAGGAACCACAGCTCTATGCCTAAAAAAGAAAATCTGATCTTTTGTGATATCCAGTTTTAGGTACATAAAACTGTAACAGAAAGTTTATACAACAAAGTGCTACTTTTGTTCTACTCTGAGCCACAGTATGACATCTATAATCAAAAGGAAAACAAAGTCCATGATACGACCTGAAAACAGGCACTTCAGGGACCCCAGTCGGCAGGATTACATATTAATCCCGTTGTTAAAGCTTTTAGGTGAATTGCAGGGTACCGTGATTCCTGACTGCCAGAGCGTGCTTGTTATTCATTGGGGCTGATGCATCATCCATGGTAAGCAAGAGATATTTATTTAAACCCAATATCAATGTTTCAGAGTGTCAGGGCTGGGCTGGTCTTTTATCTTCTGGGCATTCGCCCAGTGGGTTGGCCCCTTAAAGGCCAGTATTTGAGGCAGGCACAGCTGGGGGCTTAAGCAGAGAGCGCAGAGAAAAAGGAGGGAAAGAGAAAGGGTGAGAAGAAACGAAATAGAGAGATAAAGAGAGAGAGCGAGAGAGAGAGAAGATATATGGGAAGAGAGAACGTGGGGGAGAACTGAAAGGGCATTTATGGGAAACTTTAGTAAAGAATTGCTTTCGGTTGCCAGTCTAGACAGGCAAAGAGAATATATGATCAGAGGGATACCTGGAAGTGATGCAATCATCTTACAATAAACAATAGTGCTGTCCAGAGCCAAGCGACTGCATCAATGTCGCTTCCAGCAAAATATTAACCATTAAACCTTTTAAGCAGAGCCAACAGCTTATATTACATAGTCAGGCCTCGTAAACTAATACTTTTAACTGAGAAAGCAAAATTCAGAAAAAAATAAGGTGCTTAGGAGTTTAGCTGCAGGATAGTTGCTATGATTAAGCTTAGCTATGCATAGGGATACAAGGCTCTATTTCCTAAGGTATGTGGGACACAGCAGGAGGGTCTCCAGAAACAGTACATTTTAAGAGACAAGAGATTAATATGCATAATTAAGCATACTGTTCAAAGCAATTCCTACAAGATTCTATTCTGATACCGCCATTTGCAATTCCTTTCACATCACATGTGGCCACTTTCTTCCTGTCCTTGCTGAAACATTTAAAAATAAAATTGGTTGCAGTTGGCACCAAGTCTCAAATACACAACCATCACTGCTCAAAGTGTGCAACTGCCATGACTGCCTACACCTGCTAGCACCCTTAAAACAGTTATGCCTCTAATTTTACAATCTTAAATCCCAATGCTGGTCTCTACCCCACCACTTACACCTCCGATACAGTAACCTCCAGATTTCCCTTCAATATTATCATCAAAGGTAGGTGATTCACAAGGCTGGCCCCGGACGTACCAGATACGTAGCACGTTTGCTACTAAAACTGTGGCATTGATATAGACTTTGTGGACCTACGTTGCAAGTCCCCACTCTAAAACACTGTGGGCCGCATTTATAGGCTCCTAGTGCCACAGGAGCGTCTCTATTTGTGGTGCTCCTGTGGTGCTAAGACCCCTTCCCACGCACAGTGCTGCGCGGAAGGGGCGTGCAATGGGTGTTGCTTTGGGCATGCCACAGCAACACCCATTGCATTTTGACGCTGCCTCACATTTATGAAATTTCATAAAGCTGAGGCAGTGACAAAATCTAACGTCACTCCCAGGGGTGGCGTTCGCAAGACGCAACGAGGAGGAATACTTTTATTCCTCCTAATGTTTTGCTTTTTCTGTACGTGCTGCATTCTGCCCCCATGCATAGAAAAAGCTAAATGCCAGAAATGATTGTTTATGTGTGGGAAGGTGTCCCTTTATGCACATAAACAATTATTTGAAAATGACACTTTGGTACTTCTGTGTGTGCTGCATTGTGCAGCACACACAGAAGTGCCAAAGTGCCATTAGTGATTGTTCTTGAGAAGGAAGGGACACCCTTGCCGCACATAAACAATCACACCCCTCAACACAGACATCCTTGCCTGATGGTGCAAGGATGCCTGCGTTGGCACTGGCAGCTAACTTTAGCGCCAGCGCAGGGGGAAACGCAGGGGTGAGCCGTATTATCTTAAATATGGCGCATCCCTGTATTTCTAAAGAGGCGCAGCTCTTCCAATATTGGCGCAGCACCGAGCTGCGCCACATTTCTTTAAAACTGGCCCCTATGAGGCATAGTTACAAGGCCCTTGCACCACCTTAGCACCACAATAGCGTCATTTGTTTTACACTAAAGCAGCACTAAGGTGACTTTTCTGCTGCACCATATTTAGAAAGTGTTGCAATGCTTGCATTGCTCCACTTTGTAAAGCTTTGCACCACATTATGCCTGTGTCAGGCATAATGTATGCAATGGGGGAGTTCTGGCGCAGGGAGGCCTGAAAAAATGGTGCAGTGAAATTTACATTTCACTGCATAATTTTTTCCGTCATTTTTAACACCAGCTCAGAACAGGCGTTAAAATGACTCACACATTATATTCAATGGGCCTCCCTGTGCTCTGCGGCATTCGTGTCAACATTTGTGATGCTAGTGTAGCAAAGCACCACAATAGCGTAAACATTTTTTACGCTATTGTGCTAATGACCGCCATGGTGCGCCATATTGTAAATCCAGCTCAATCATGGTGTTGTTAGGTGCTAGTGGGGGGGACACAAGAAAGGTGGTGTTAACGCTGAATTTATTAATGAATGTTCACGTATTCTGAGTATTGATTTTGCGTAGAAAATGTTTTAACCTAGAGAAAAAGAATGCACAAATTTGAAGGTGCTCCCACCAAATGGCCATCAATGTTCACAAAGTGTACTTATTAATAGCTTATTAATAAAATGAAACATTGAGCTTATGTTTGATTAATGTAGTAATATGTCATATTAAGGGTTATGCATTATGTATTAGCTGTATTAATCGTAGGCCTTAACTTAGCAAGGTATTGGGCCTAGTTGCACGACCTCATGTCAAGCTGCATTTCTTAATCGACTTATAAAATGGATGCTTAGAGAATTAAATTGTGATTTTCCACTGTGCTGACCCAGTGCTCATAGCTGAAATTCTTTCTCATGTGCACTGCTTGCTAGAAGATGATGTACTAGCTAGGATACAATGTTGAATGTAGTATGTGTAGAACTGACCTTCCCAGGAGAAGACAATGGATGCATTGACTGGAGTATAAGCTGCAACAATATTGATACCTGCCAAGCCAAACGATGGGAACAGGAGGAGAGGAGCCAATCATTGACATGTGAACCATATGCTAGTAGAAGTGTAGATTTGGGGTTTTGTTTTCGTTGGACTAAATGCAAACATGCTATTCTTTAACCAATAGGGACATGGGAAGTAGTTTTAGGAAATCTAACTTAGCCGGACTGCACCTAGAAGAGACCATCATTTTGTCCATTGTTCCTAAGAAGAGACATGCTTAACTTTATTGCTTAAAGAGACTTTGCTTTTTCTGAACTTTGACGCTGAGTCCTGATGCCTTGCTGACTGAACTGGTGTCTTATTGACGAAGATATCACAGCTTGCTGAACCATCCTGTCACAAGGTATAAAGACGATGTAGCTGATTGTTATGTCTATTTGCTTTTCTTTCTAGGTTCCAACCGCTAATTTTGATAGAGCCATACCTGGATCTTTATCAAATTTGTGTTGACTAAATTGTTTGCATGAAGTCCAAACATGTTATTCTAATCTGATGTTAGTTAGGGTTCTCACTGATGATACTTACCATATGTAATAACAGTTGATGTCTTTTCTTTGCTGAATCTAAATGTATGTTATTTCATTTGCACAGTTATTCTTGCTATTAATTTGTACTGTAACCTTAGAATGTGTAGTAGCTCAAGCCTTCATCAGATTGCAATTCTTTCCCCGTTTTGGTCAGCCAGTGTTGTTTCTGTATGTTTATCAATTGATTTTGAGATTAAGTTATATGACATTAGCTTTGTTAATATAGAGAAAAAAAATTCTAACTTTTACATAATGGTATAATTATTAATGGATGTGAGGTCATGGTGTGTGTAAATTACTGACTCCTAATGTTTGTTGATGTCATTGATTGTTATTGCTATTGATTTGTATTGGTACAGGGTTACGTGGTAGAAACCACTCGAAGCACAGTCAAAAGGTCCATCAGACTATTTGTGTCTCCTTGTAAGTTTACTTATTAAGGTCTGATGCGCTAACAGAGGCGCATCATCTATAATACGCCACTTTCTTGTAAATATGTCCCTATTAGGCATTTTAACAAGCCCCTAGTGCCACTGGAGCATCACTTTTTGTGATGCTATGGTGGCGCTGTGCACTGCACTGCATTTACAAATTGGGTAAGACACTTTTTGTGGCTTAACAACACCTTGTATGTATGTATGTATGTGTGTATGTGAAATTTATAAAGCGCATTCTGGCTCAAAAAAGCATCGAAGCGCTGACCAAAGGTGAGAGACTCAAAGACCGGAAGACAAAAAGGGAGAAAGGAAAGGAAAGCGAAGCCCCAAAAAACATAGCGCAGTAAGAGCCATGTTTTAATCAATTTCCTGAAACTTAAATAACTAGGTTTGTTTCCTAATATTCAAGGGAAGCGAGTTCCAACATTTTGCCGCGGCCACGGTAAAGGCTTTATCACCTGTAATGTTCCATAGAAGTACAGTGGTGTTGTCATTTTCCCCGTGTGTTGTGTCTTTTTATTTCTTCCCTCAGCCTTCCCTCATGTGTCTGTGCGCCTGGCTGACGCTGCGCGCGGGGGTTTTTTGGAATGTTGGGGGTAGGGAGAGGGAGAGAACGACGGTTGGGGCATTCTTGTCAGGAAATCAATAAAGAAGGAGATGTTTACCTCACTTTCCGTCTCCTCATCATTACACAAGGAAATTTTGGCGACGAGGGACGGGATCAAATAGCAAAATCTATTCAACGAGGTGTGTCAGCTCTTATCCACTCAGGCATCTGAATTCTTGCCAGCAAGTTATGACCTGTTGACCCTGATATTCTGGCTTCTGAGAGGACTTCGTGAGCTGAACTGTGAGTGATTAACCCTTTACATGCCCTGAATTAACTAATGTGCTTTACCTGAAACTGCCACAGGGAGGAGCCAGATCCTAAAAAGTGATATTTATAGTTAAACGAAGGCATTGTACAATCTAAACTTGAGGAGTTAAACAATTTGATAGATCATTACCTATAAATTATAAATGAAACCCCAGAAAATTTATATTATAATGGCTGGCATAATGTATGCAGTGGCAATGCCAAGTTCCTTTTTAGATGTTCCAGGACCCCGGCAGAAAGCTGGACACAATGGATCAAATGTTTTGAAAAACATTTGGAGGCTATCGATGGAACCAAGTATGATCCAGCCAGAAAACAATCCATAATGTATAACTGTCTGGGGGTATAAGGAAGAAGGTTGTTTGATCACATAGCTCCTGTTGAGAAAGAGAAGGAGGAAGGTCAAGAATGGGATGTGTTTACTGAAGCCAAGGCAAGAATGAAAAACTACTTTGATACAACTATGAGCGTTATTAGGGAAAGATATAATTTCTATTACCGTTACCAAGCTCCAGGAGAGTCAATTGAGTCATATGTCGCAACCTTGAGGATGTTAGCTACAACATGCTCATTCAGAGACATGGATGAGATGATTCGCGATCAGGTTATTATGCGCACCACTTGTATTAAAGCGCAAGAAAAACTGTTGTGCCATCGCAACCCCAGCCTGGAGAAGGTGGTATCAACCATTAAAAGTATGGAAAGATCTGCAAAGGGAATACAATTGTTGTGCAAACCTGATAACCATTCAGCAGATGTCAATCTGATCCGTAAGGAAAGGGACTCATCTACAAGTCAAGTAAGGAAAAGCAATAAGAAAAGCAGTTCAAATTCAAGCAGCAACAAGATGACATGTTATCGCTGCGGATCCAGTACCCATTTAGCATCCAGCAGAGGATGTCCTGCCATCGGCAAAACTTGCAAAGGATGTGGAAAGGTAGGACACTTCCTTAAAGTTTGCAAGTCTTCTCATGTGAAGAAAGTCTTCAAGGTGGAAGAATATAAAACAGACGAGGACTCAGATGACAATGAAATGATGGAGAATTTAGTGTTGCTTGTCGCCATCATCAGTAAGGAAGACTTACATAATCAACCCAAATTCAACATTCATGTAAATGGGGAGAGTGTGGAAATGCTAGTTGATACTGGATCCAGAATTACTATCTTGTCAAAGAACACTTATGAGACCTTAGGATGTAAAGCACCGCTACAGGTTAGCAAGGTTATTCCAGGAGCCTATGTAGGTCACAAAATAAAGCTAGAAGGAGTATTTAATGCTGATCTGAAGTTCAAGGACAAAAGTACATCCTCAAAGGTGTTCGTGGTTGACTACAATGTCAACATTCTTGGTTGGTTGGAGGAACAGAGCCTGAGGATGTTGATCAACCCATGTCAACCGCCCTACGTATTCAGTATTCAAAAAGACAGTTTGGAAAAAATTCTTGAGTAATACAAAGAAGTATTCAGTGAAAAACTGGGATGCCTAAGAATTTCAAACATAAAATCATTTTGAAGGAAGACGTGCAACCCGTGAAACAACGTGTAAGAAACATACCTTTGTCTGCCCGCTCTGAGGTCAAGGCTATTCTAAAGAATTGGTGTGATGAGGGAATAATAGAACCCATCAATGCGTCCGAGTGGTTGTCGCCCGTGGTCCTGGCTAAGAAAAGGAATGGCTCAATCCGTTTATGCATTGACCTTCACCAACTCAACAATCACGTGGTAGCTGATTGTCAACCATTGACTCTGATAAATGAGATGGTGATGACTTTGGATCAAGCAAAGTTCTTCACTACTCTGGACTTCAGTGCAGCTTATCATCAAGTTCAGTTGGAGGAAGGTTCAAAGAGTTATACAGCGTTCATCACTCCTGAAGGAGCTTACCAATTCTGTAGATTACCTTTCGGGCTGTGTTCGGCATCTGCGGTCTTCCAGCGAGTAATGAATCAACTTTTTTCAGTTATGGAAGGTGTAAGGTCATTTCAGGATGACATACTAGTCTACAGTAAAACAGAGGAAGAACACCTGTCAATTTAAAAAAAAGTTTTACAGAGAATTCAAGACAGTGGTCTAACGCTACAAAAAGACAAATGTAAATTTTTCAAAGGAACAGTAGGGTACCTTGGGCACCTAATTGATGAACAAGGTATTCAACCAAAGCCATCCCTAATATCTGCAATTTCAAACTCACCAACCCCAAGTAACAAGGAAGAACTTGCATCATTTTTAGGAATGTGTGAATTTCACTCTAAATTCATAAAGAATTATGCTACAAAAGTGGAACCACTTCGGAAGCTAACAAAGAAGGATGCAGAATTCATATAGGATGAGACATGTGAAGAAAGCATGAAAAACATAAAAAAATAACTTCAGCTAGCACCTTCCTTGCAGTCTTTCAGTGAAAAACTACAGAGCATAGTAACCGCTGATGCTAGTCAGGTTGGACTGGGGGCGGTGCTAAGCCAGAGAGTGGCTAAAGAGGAAAAAAGTATTGCTTTTGCTTCACGAAAAATGAGAGGAGCTGAGTCTAAATATTCAGTAGTTGAACGTGAGCTTTTAGCTTGTGACTGGGCTGTTACAAAGTTTAAAAGTTTTCTTTGGGGAAAAAAGTTTATTTTGCGTACTGATCACAAACCATTAGTTAGCATACTAGATGGAAAAGGTTTGAGTAAACCTACTCCAAGAATAGCAAAGCTTGTGTGTAAATTACAAGAGTACCAATTCAGAACAGAGCATATTAGTGTCAAAGCGAATGTTACTTCTGACTACTTGTCACGTGTACCATGTATAAGTGAAACTGATTGTGAAGAAAACGAGTATGATGATGATGTTCTGGTTGCATGTTTGTTTAATAGTGAAGAGCCCCAAAGTGCTATTACAAAACAAGAATGGGAGGAGGCCACTAGAAATGACAATGTATTTACAGAAATGAAAAAGTACATAGTGGAAGGCTGGCCGCGTGAAAAGCGATTGAATGAAACATTGCAACCATATTGGAAAATTAAAAATGACATTACCATTGTTGATGAGGTCTTCCTCAGAGGTGAAACCCTTATTGCACCAATGTCATTGAGAGAGAGGTTGGTGGCCCTAGCACATGAAGGTCATGTAGGAATGACAGGAACTAAACAAAAACTTAGGGAAAGATATTGGTGGCCAGCCATGGATCGTGACGTTGACATATCTGTCAGCCAATTCTCCGCATGTGTGAAAGCGGACAAAACCATGTCTGCTCACCACTGTCCAATGTTATCTATTGAGTTACCCGAAGGCCCGTGGATAAAAATCGGAATCGATTTTATCGGGCCAATGAATGTTCTTCCCCTAAACATGCGTTATGCCATTGTTATTATTGACTACTTTAGTAAATGGATTGAAGTAAAGTTTGTGTCACAACTCACCACGTCTGAGGTGACGACATTCCTGAAGGAGGTGTTTTGTAAGGAGGGCTTTCCACATCAGCTGGTTTCAGACAATGGAGTGCAATTCCTGTCACAAGAAATGACCAAGTTCCTGAAAGTAAATAATATAGAACATATACGGTCATCCTTATACCACCCCCAAAGTAATGGGCAGGTTGAGCGGGCCAATCGTTTAGTCAAAGAAACTATTCAAATGGCATTAAGGTCTCACATTCCTATTGAAGCAGCTCTTAGAACTAGACTATGGTCGTATCGCACCACTCCACACAACACCACAGGCAGAACACTCTTTGATTTGCTCAGGGGTAGAGTGGCCATCACACAATTGCAGCCGTACTGGTCAGTGGCATGGAAGAAATGGGAGTCAAAGAGCTTAAAGGAAAAGGAGATTGAGATGAGGAAGCTAGTTGACCAACGTCAAAAATGCATGCGTAGCAACTATAATTCTAGAAATGCAGTCAAGGAAATGAATGTGAGTGCTGGTGATTTGGTGAGAGTGAGATATCGGAAAAAAGGAGTTAATATGAGCAAATACAGTGAGGCAAGGGGTGTGGTTAAAACTAAGGGCACAGCTGTGCTGTTGGATAATGGTCAATGGTGGAATGGATCGAATGTAGGCAGCGTTAAGTTACCAGAACCAGGCAGAAACCATGAAGTTGTTCATAATAGTTTGCCTGAATACAGCCAACCTGCAAACCACGGTGAACAGTGTAGAACAAGCCATGAAAATGCCGCAAAAAGCAACCCTTCCAACATGTCTTCAACTACAGCTGTAACCAGTCCAAAGGGCACTGTAACGACCAAAAGAGCTATTGTACCACCTGTCAGATTCAAATATTACGTACTGAATTAAGCGTTGATAAAAGGGAAAAGATGTAATGTTCCATAGAAGTACAGTGGTGTTGTCATTTTCCCCGTGTGTCGTGTCTTTTTATTTCTTCCCTCAGCCTTCCCTCATGTGTCTGTGCGTGCGGCTGACGCTGCACGCGGGGTTTTTTGGAATGTTGGGGGGAGGGAGAGGGAGAGAACGACAGTTGGGGCATTCTTGTGAGGAAATCAATAAAGAAGGAGATGTTTACCTCACTTTCCGTCTCCTCATCATTACACACCCCATTTGACTTTGTTGGTGCGAGGAACCTGAATTCTTTTGGCCTCGGATGAGCTAAGATGTCTCTTGGGTCTATACCAACAGAGCTTAGTGATCAGGTATTGAGGAGCAATGCCATGAACAGCTTTGTGAGTCAAGCAGAGCGTTTTAAAAGTGATGCGTTGAGCCACCGGGAGCCAGTGTAGTTGTTTAAGGCTGTCTCTGACTGAGGCCAAGCGGGGAAGATTGAGGACAGCTCTAGCAGCCAGATTCTGGATCAGTTGTAGCTTATTCAGCGAGGCTTTGTCCAGATTAAGTAAAAGGGCATTACAATAGTCCATTTTGGACATAATCAAAGCCAAGGTCGCTGAGATTTTCCATTCTTGTTGAAGACAGAGAAAGACTTTCCTTAACATTTTTATAAACCATAGGCACATTTTTACAGTGAGATTCACCTGTCTTTTGAAAGATAGGTGATCATCAAAGATGATTCCTAAAATCTTACTAACGGTAGTAGGGATTGGGAGAGTACCACAGAATTATTCTGCAGAATCTTAAAAGCCATAGCTTCACATGTCTCAGAAGGGATGCTAGTCCATGTGCATGTCAAAACGCCTCTTCAGATAATGGCCAGTCCTCCTCCCCTGCTCGTTGACCTATCTAATCTATAATAGGTATATCCTGGGGGAGTAGCCTCAATAAAATCAGGGTTGGATTCCAATTTGCCCTAAATTTCTGTCATGAATAAACAGTCAATGTTAAAAATATCAATAATCTCCCTAATTTATGTTTGGGAAGCGAGCGAGCGAGCATTGATCAAGGCATAGCAAAGCGGCATACTATAAGCCACCTTGTCACTGAGTGACAAATCTCCTGGCTTCGGTGACCCTTCGTACAGGGTTCTAGCCTCCTTCAGAGCTAGGGGGGCTTGAAGTTCCCAGTTGCAATTCCCTCAGTTCCAGATTGTAGTGCAGTCAGAGGGCACCTTATGGTTGCAAGATTTATCAGCAAGCGTGCGAAGGTATGCCGGGGAGAGGGTACCTATGTTAAAAAATTGGGCAGAATCCTTGGCCCCTGGCCCCGTTCGGCCGCGGACGGGCTTGCCTTAGGCGCGCCCGCTGCGCGCGTCTGCTGCGCGGCCGCACAAGTGCTGACATTTATGGCGCCGGGTCGGAAAAGAAAAAGACCGATCCCTTTGCGACTAGACCGCAACTATGAAGACAGAGTACCCCCAATAAACAAAAGTGCCGTGCCAAGTAATTCAATTTGAGAAGTTAAAATTCCATAAAACAGATTCACACACAGAACATCAGAATAACAAGTAATTATAAAATCACAAAAGATAAAAAACAGCGCTATAGCGATCACGTGCTCACTTCTGGCTGCGCGGCCGCACAAGTGATGGCATTTATGGCGCCGGGTCGGAAAAGAAAAAGACTGATCCCTCGGCCACTAGACGGCAACTATGTGGATGTTGTTGCAATAAACCGGGAGTAGGGAACTAACAGACCCTTGCTTCCGAAATAACGACAGAACAAAAAAGAACATAAGCCTCCCAAGCCGCCCCCGTAGCAAAGACAGAGGACCCCCAATAAACAAAAGTGCTGTGCCAAATAATTAAAATTGAGATGTTAAAATTCCATAAAACGGATTCACACACAGAACATCAGAATAACAAGTAATTATAAAATCACAAAAGATAAAAAACAGCGCTATAGAGATCACGCGCTCACCTCCCCTTTGGAAATATGGCCCCTTCACACACAGCACTTTGCGTGGAAGGTGCATGCAATGGGTGTTGCTGTGATCGTTCCACAGCAATATCCATTACATTTTTACACTGCCCCAGATTTGCAAGATTTCGTAAACCTGAGGCAGTGCCAAAATCTAATGCCACCCTAGGGGGGACATTAGCGTGGGCCAATGAGGAGAAATGCTTTAATTTCTCCTTGTTTTTTGCTCTTTCTTTGTGTGCTGCATTCTGCAGCACACATAGAAAGAGCAAACCAACAATGAAGATTGTTTTTGTGCAGGAAGGTATTCCTTCCTGCACAAAACCAATCTCCCCCGAAACGCAGCCATCCTTGCACCATGACACAAGGGTGACTGCGTTGGCGCTCAGCTGCTAATTTAGCACAAGCGCAGGGGAAAAAACAGGGATGTGCCATATTCTAGTAAATACAGTACATCCCTTGATTTTAGAAGTGTCGCTGCATGGCGCTGGCAATTGTGGTGCAGCAGCTGTGCTGCACCACTTCTGGTAAATATGCCCCTATATTGATTTTTTCCAAGTGATTCTTTATCAGACCTCTTTATAAGTACTTTATAGGCAGACTTAAATTTCTTACAGAGGGATTTATAAGTAATATCTATGAACTGTTATATGGATTGGTACATTCAGTCTGACGGTGTGCTGCTCCCTCTACTTACCACATAGTGGATGAGGGTCACTTGACCTAACTTTATTGTTACCAATCAAGAAACCCCCAATTTCTGAACCAAAAAAATGGATTAACCTTGTGGTAATGCCTTAGCATTTACTTTGCACACCGCTAGCATGTTTCAAGTTAGTGGTAGCATCCTTCCCTATGAACCCTAATCCGCAACTGGCTGACCTAGTGTGTGGTTGCTATCTCTACAGTCTTTGTTGGCAGTGCTGCTTTCACTCAGCATGCATGAGTATTCTTGCACGTGGAGGGAGATGAAGGAACCCCACCCAAAAGTATTCATAGTCGTCTGTTATCCATTTTGGCAGTCAGTTTATCCAGATGTGTCCCATATGTCGCCTTGGTTGTCCCTAAGTCCACTTGCCCACAGGTTTAGCCACACCACCAACTCAGAGGTGGCCAACCTGTGGTGATCCCACAAAAAGATTTTCAGTGGGAAAGCTATAGGTGATTTCCAGGTCATCGCTATTCATCGTTTGGTCAGAATATGGGCCGGGTCTATAAATCTCATGACGTTTTTATTTTTTTAGAATGTAGAAGCAACCCCAGCAGACATGAGATCGGATCAGTTGTCAATGCTTTATCCTTTATTTACAAAGTCAACTATGTCATATGAGTCCAAAGCTGTGCAAGGACCAGGCATGCCAGACCATGTGATAAAAGTTCTGCTTCTGAACATGCACACCTAGGATAATTAGGGTGTGATCCTGGGTACATTTTGTTTATGCGCTTTGGGGTTAGATAGGTTTGATGTAAATAATTATATTGGGCATATTAACATAGTAGTGTGGTTTCCCATTGGCTATTTGACAAAACTTGGCCAACATTTGTTGATCACTTCTCTCTGAGTGATAGGGAAGTGGTAGTGCATGTCTCTAGTAATGCCTCATATAGTAGTGTAACTATTCTTCTGCTAATGCCATGTGTGAGAAGTAGGTGTGAGGTCATGATGGTCATTGGTTCTTTGCATTCCAGTCCCAAAATAGATACTATCACTTCTAACAGGGCAATATATGTTAGATGTTGTCCAACCATAAGTTATATTTGTCCTCTAGTTCTTGAAAGGTCCTGAGCATATTGTGTTCATATAAAACCCCTAAGACCATACGTCCCATCTCATCCACAGTTTTGTGTTGTGGTGTCTTATGTCTTGGAATGCAGGATGTACTCACAAGTGTAATTTTGGTGAGTAATGTGCAAGATCCCCTTTGAGTTGTTAATATCTTTGCTAGCAGTACTTAGCTTCCTTGGACAATTTGCCCTCTATATTCATGCCTGGTTTAGGAGGACATAAATCGATTCCAGCAGTGGTGTCCCTGCCAGGTTCCATCTCACATCCGTTCCCCTTCTGGACTGAGTCGTCAACAACTACCTCAGGGGCCATTGCAATTGGACAGTCGCATAATACAATTCATAGTGCGGTGCCCTAGGCCACCCCTGTCCAAGAGGCTTTACAGTTTTCACAGAGCCACGAGTTTTCTGACTGTCCCCCATATTAAATCTGAAAGTTGTCTTTCCAGAGTACGAAATAAGTTCTTGGGCAGGATCAAAGGCAATGCTGAGAAATTATATAATAATTGAGATAAAATAAACAATTTGGTGATGGCCACCCTATTCTCCGGAGAGAAGGGCAGGGCTTTCCAGAAGGGCATCACTTGGTATATCCTCCTGAGGGCCACCCCTAGATTGCCTAGTATGCTATCTTCGTCATATACATGAGCACCTAAGTAGTGAAACATTGTAGGATGCAACTCAATCCCCACATTGTGTAGTACCACATTCTCTGCTTCTAATAACCTCCATAGTGGGAAGAGGCATGCTTTCTACCAATTTAACTCTAGGCCCCAACATTTGCCATACTATTTGAGTAGGTCCATCACTGAACAAATGTCTCTCTGTAAATTCTGCATACATAGACACTATGGCCCTCATTATGACATTGGCAGTAAATCCCACTTACCGCCACGCTGACTGCTGCCAACATACCGCGGTGGCAGCGGATATCCGTTCACCATATTATGACACACACCAATCCAACAGAATTCAGCCACATACACAAATCCACCACACCAAAGGTCAGTGATAAGCTGGCGGTATCAAAACTCACACCATTACGCAAACAAAACAACGCCCATCACATTATGACCTACAAATCACCACAGAGGACATTCAATGGCAGTAAACCATTGGCTGTACATACTGTCGCGCTCAAAATACACACACACATACAAAACAACACCACATTGGAAAATTCAAACAACACACACCTGACACCCAAACACACACCACACCCACACACCCATACCACTATAAAACACACACCCACATTACCCACAACCACTTACGACTACAAACGATTGGCACAAGACAGACACCTCAACCACAGTCAAAACCAGAGCCACACACCACCTACACCTATACACCGCCCCACATCACACACCCCAACACATCACCCTACACACCCTCACCTACACAACTCACACAACACCCATGGCACCACAAAGACACCCAGATTCTCAGAGGAGGAGCTAAGGGCCCTGGAGGAGGAGATCATCAGGGTAGAGCCTCAGCTATTTGGGGCACAGGTGCAGCAGATATCCATTGCTAGGAAGATGGATCTATGGCGGAGGATCGTGGACAGGGTCAACGCCGTAGGACAGCACCCCAGAACAAGGGACAACATCAGGAAGATGTGGAATGACCTACAGGGGAAGGTGCGTTCCATAGCTGCAAGACACCACCTTGTGCCAAAGGGTACAGTGAGTAGGCATAGAAGTGGGAAATAACAGCATGCCAGTGCTAAAGATAATCTACATAATGTCAATGAAATGTGAAGTAACACTGGCTTACCTGTGTGTCACTGGAAATATTGTTGTATCACTGCTGTTCTGTTCGCCTCATCCTCTTCCTCCTCATCTTCACTGTCCACAGGGTCCACTGCTGCCACATAGGCATCTCCAGCCTCCTCCTCCTACAGAAAAGGCACATGGCATCTCAAGGCAAGGTTGTGCAACATGCAGCATGTCATGTTTATCTGGCAGACCTTCTTGGGTGAGTAGCACAGGGATCCACCTGTTAGATGGAGGCACCTGAAGCTGGCCTTCAGGAGGCCAAAGGTTCTTTTGATTATTCTTATTATTCACCCATGTGCCTCATTGTAACATTCTTCTGCCCTTGTCCTGGCATTCCTCACAGGGGTCAGCAGCCACAATAGGTTGGGGTAACCAGAGTCACCTGCAATATTGAGGGACAACATTTAGCCACACACTATCCCATATGGCCAACACCATACCCATACACCAACACCTACTGGGTGAGAACCAGGGCTCACCTATTAGCCATACACTGTGCCTCTGTAGTTGGGCCGTCACATTTGGGATGCTGCTATTACTCAGGATAAAGGAATCATGCACCAACCCAGGATACTTATTATTGACATGGGAGATGTACTGGTCCGCCAAGCACATCATCTATACATTCGTGGAGTGAAAACTCATATGATTTTGGTACACCTGTTCATTGTGATGGGGGACACAAATGCAACATGAGTTCCATCAATCGCCCCAATTATGTTGGGGATATGTCCCATTGCACAGAAGTCATCTTTTACTGTGGCCAAATCCTCCACCTGAGGAAATACATTGTAGCTGTACATGTGTTTTATCAGGGCACTCCGGTCAGCACTATTGAGAACATTGAATGTGACATTCATGCTGCAAAGCCCACTGTCACTTGGAAAGAACCAGTGGCCAGGAAATGAAGCACTGACAGAACTTGCACACGAGGGGGGATCCCAGTGGGGTGATGGACAGCAGATATCAGGTCAAGCTCTAATTGGGCACACAGCTCTATGATTGTGGCCCTGTCAAGACTATAGGTGAGGATGATGTGCCTGTCCTCCATTGTTGCCAGGTCCACCAGGGGTCTGTACATGGGGATATGTCTCCATCTCCTAGTCATCCATAGCGGTAGCAATCTAAGGGACAAAGGAGTGAGGAGCCGGTCACAAACTGAACATCGGAGCCACAACAGTACAATGCATGATGTCAATTTGTATTGGGTAAGTGGGATATGTTGTGTATGTCCAAATTTTAACTGTGACGCATTTCTTATCAAGGGCCTGCCTCCCTCCCTGAAATGGCATCTGCCTGTCCTGTATGGAGGGACAGATGGAAGTGAGATAATTCCGCTGACGTTGTGCGCTGTTACGGGAGGCAGTCGGGAACCGCCGTGCAACTCCTCATTGGTTAACATTGGGCCCTATGGGGTACAGTGGCCAATAGTGATGTACCCCGGTGGTGACCATAAGCCCCGCCATGGACGTGACCCCCAGTTTAAATCTGATTCCTCACTTGCTACCTGACCTTCAACAGGAGAGGACCTACACTGCATGTGCTGTTGTGACCTGTGTCTGGAACCTACCATGGCCTGTGTGACTGGGGAAAGGGCCCCCACCTTCACTTCTGAGGAGTTGGAGAGACTGGTGGATGGGGTCCTACCCCAGTACGGACTGCTGTATGGGCCTCTAGACAAATAGGTGAATACACTGTGAGCACGATGTTTGTGGCATGAATGCATGGGGTGGTGTGTGCGAAGACCTCGTGTCAGGCAGGTTGGTGGATGTCCTCCAGGGGACGTATTGGTTGTGTGCTGGGCCATGTGTGTGGAAATGGGGATGTGAAGGGGTATTGTGGGCCATAAGTATAACAGGCAGGACTGTCTGACTGTAACTATTTTGCTGTGTGTTTTCCCTCTGCACGTTTGCGCCCATCAGAAGAAGGGTATATGGTGTGCCATTGCCAAGGACGTGCGGACCATGGGGGTCTATGGCAGGCAGAGCACCCACTGTTGGAGACGGTGGGAGGACTTGAGATGCTGGGCACAGAAGACGGTGGATGCCCAGCTGGGGATGGCCTCCCAACGAGGCAGGGGTTCCTGTCGTACCCTGACGCCCCTGATGGCCAGCATACAGGCAGTGGCCTATCCTGAGCTGGATGGGCACTTGAGGGCATCACAGCAGCCACAAGGAGATGAGTACAGTGCCCATCATTACAACGTACGCATGATAGGGTGGTATCCGGGTGGGGGATGTGTGTCAGTGGTTGCCCCTACACCAGGCCTGACTTTGCAGAGCAGGTCCCCTGTTGGTAAGGATCCTGAAGGAATAATCCTGCTACCGGGCTCGTAGGCATCCACTACTGGTCATGGCTGCGTGGGTCCCAGGTGTGCTGCATTTGGTGGGGTGTGTCCCTAACCATACGTTGCTGGCTAGCAAAATAACTGGTAGTGCAATGCGTAGGGCTGTTCCGCATGTGTGAGAGTGGTGTGTACACCAACTGTGGTGTTGGTGCAGCCATTGACCAGGTGTATCCTTTGTCTCCCCCCCTTTTTGTTTTGTCACCCTGTCCTTGTGTGCATTAGTATCATCTGGCAGAGGCACCGGCGATGGAGGGAGCTGCATCTCACAGGACCCAGGAGGCAGAGCCCACCGACGCTGAGGGCAACAGTGGGACGGAAGGCACCACAGCAGAGACTGGAGGGCACAGTTCTGACACAGATACCTCCTCCGATGGATGCTCCCTGGTGGTGGCAGTCACCTCTGTGACCACCCCAGCTAGAGGTAGAGACTCCTCCGCCGTACCATCACCGCCCTCCCAGCAGCCCCTCAGCAAGTTGTCCGTGCCCGCTCACTCAGGAGGGGGGGCATCTCCTTCGCCCCACGCACCTCAGGCCCTACCCCAGTTAGCCCTGCTACCCTGAGTGAGGAGGCTATTGACCTCCTGTGATCCATCTCTGTAGGGCAATCAACCATTGTGAATGCTATCCAGGGGCTGGCAGCCCAAATGCAACAAACTAATGCATTTCTGGAGGGCATTCGCACTGGCTTGGTGGCCCAACAGAGATCGATCCAGGCTTTGGCCTCCTCACTGATGGCAACCAGGGTCCCTGTTTCCACCCTCCCACTCCAACTTCCTCTTCTCAATCCCATTCTCCTCAACCCCAACTTATCCCAAGCACACAGGCAGACGAGCACACAATACAACACACAAGAGTGGCACAGGCAAACACAAGCACCACACATCATCCCACAGGCATTCACATAAACCCCATCCAGGTGCAGACATACCAACATCCACAATTTCCACTGTCTCCCCCTCCTCCTCCTCCTCCTCCACCTTCCTCCCAGTTCTGTCTACACTCACACCTGCATGCTCTACATCCTCATCCACTCTCAGCATAACCACCACACCTAGCAGAATACACACCTCACTGGTAGACACCTCCACAACAGCCATGCACACATTCCTCTGTCCTCTCCCACTGTGCCTGTCCCCTCCTCCAAAAGTACACAAATGCAAGCACTCAGACACCCAACAGCCATCCACCTCACAACAGCATCCAGCCCATGCACCTGCACCTGAACTCAGCAGACACCTCCTACAACCACTCCCTCTTCCTCCACTCCCAATTCTTCTCCCTCTTCCCGCCCCAATGTCCCTAAAAAGCTTTTCCTCGCCCAACTTGACCTCTTCCCTACCCCTACCCCCGTCCTTCACATCTGGCCAGGGGTGGCAAAAACCCAGGCAAGCACCTCAGCCACCCAGTCCACGGGCCTAGTAATCTCCACACTTACTTGTGGTGGGAAAGGATCCGGGGCACCTGTGCAGAGGGTGAAGGAGCCTGCACCAAGCAGCATCAACTAAAGGTTGCCTGCCCCAGCTGTGGCCCGGAAGACCAAGGAGCAAGCCCCAGCTGCTGCCAGGAACGGCAAGGAGCGAGCCCCGGCTGCGGCCAGGAGGGGCAAGGAGCCAGGGGCAGGGACTCAGATGGAGACCCCACCACCAACCATGGTTGCGCAGTCGTCTGAGGCTGCAGGGGATGGGCTGGAGCCTCCCCCCACCAGCGGCAGCAGCAGAACCACCACCACCAGTGGGTAGCCATCCAAGGTTGCAGGGGATGGGCTGGAGCTTTCCCCTAGCAGCAGCACCACAACTACCACCACTGAGCAGCCATCACCGCAGGCAGACGGTATGTAATCCTGCCTCTATGGGCTTCTGTGCGGCCTGCCCCCTGCAAATCCAGTGGGTATGACACCCACTTTAGAGACTGTGGCCTTGCATTCCCCAGGATCAAGCATAGGGCATGTTGCCCCCTCCGGAGCATGTGAGAGACTGTGGCCTTGCATGCCCCAGGATCAAGCACAGGGCATGTGTCCCCCACCAGAGCATGTGAGAGACTGTGGCCTTGCATGCCCAAGGATCAAGAGCACTGGTCACAATGTCCCCTCCAGAACCAGTGGGTAAAACACCCACCAACCCTAGCCTCCCCAGGATCAAGAGTACAGGGCACGATGCCCCCTCCAGAACCAGTGGTTAAGAGACCCACCAACCCCAGCCTCCCCAGGACCAAGAGCACAAGGCACGATGCCCCCTCCAGAACCAGTGGAGAAGTCACCTTCCTGTGAGACTGTGGCCTTGCACTCCCCAGGACAGAGCAATGGGCATATTGCCCCCTCCAGAATCAGTGGGCAAGTCACCCACCTGAGAGACTGTGGCCTTGCACTCCCCAGGATCAAGTACAGGGCATGTTGCCCCCTCCAGAACATGTGGGCAAGTCACCCACTTGAGAGACTGTGGCTGTGCACTCCCCAGTATCAAGCACAGGGCATGTTGCCACCTCCAGAACCTGTAGTATTCTTTCATCTGCCTGCTGATGTGCCCCCCCGTCCCCTGTCCCCCTGAGGTGCCTGTCTATTTTCCAACTGATGCCCCTGCAGTGTTCTCTCTGTGTTGCTGCAGGTGACAGGTGGGGCCTTGGACTTTGGCCTGTGGCCCTGTGGCCCACGCACTATGAGGACGGGGAAGTGTCCCTTGAATTATACATATGTATATGACAGTTACCTTGCATTTTCGTATTTCTACTGTGTTGATATTATTACACTCACATTAGCACATTCCTGTTGTCCTTGCAATATTCATCAAGGGTATGGGGTAAATATGTTTTATGACTGCAGCTGATTGTGTGTATGGTGTTCGGGGTGGGTGTGTGTGTGTTGCGTGTGTGTGTGTCACTCTCTTTTTCCTCCCCCCTGCCCTTTGTGCTAGGCAGCTGTACTCACCGTGGTCGTCTTCACCGTCGTTAGTGTTCGTGGTGGAGCAGGACGTAGAAAATCATTGGGAATATTTGCAGCTCGGGCTCCATGGCGGCGTGGTTCTTCCCTGTGTCTCCAAAGGTGAGTCCTTTCCCTTCTGTGCAGTGTTTCTGCCAGGCTTTTGATGTCGCTGGTACCGCCCCTGAAAAGGTTGCGGTTTCCGGTGTCTTAATACAGTGGGTGGAACATTGGCTTCTGCCTGGCTGTGGGTGGCTACCGCCGTGGAGGCTGTTGTTTCCACCCTGGCGGTCGGTGTGGTAAAGTGGCTGTCTATCTGAGTTCTCACCGCCATGGTCATAATTTGGTGGTAGTTACCGCTAGCCTGTTGGTGGTATTACCGCCACTTTATCACCAACCGCCAGGGTTGTAATGAGGGCCAATGTCCCATGAGTCACCACTCAGCAGTTCCCAGTCAGGGCCCTGGCTTCCGAACAGGCTTGCCAATGATTGCAGAGCAATGGCAAGTAATACTGCGGATAGTGGGCAGCCCTGTTTAGTTGCTCTGGTAATGTCAAAGGCATCTGAGATTTCATGGCCAGTGCAGACTATGGCTACCAGCTTAGAGCAAATGAGATTGATCCACTGCATGATTTCTCGCCCCAGTCCGATTTTGTCAAGTACAGTCTATGATCATCCCACTGTGTCAAAAGACTTATTGATATCTAAGGCCAGGTCCACCAAGGGGAAGCCCTCCTGAGATGATTCAGACATCAGGTGAAATAACGGGCGCAAATTTAGAAACATGTTGTGACCTAGTATAAAACCATTCTTGTCCAGATGAACCAGCATGGATAGACATGGCATCAGTCTATTGGCTATCACTTCTGAAAGATTTTGCAGCCCTTGTTCAATAAGGATAGAGGGCTGTATGAACTCACCTCCAGGGGGTTGTGGCCTGGTTTTGGAAGCATTACTATCTAGGCTTCTCTCATGGTTCTGGGTAGTAGTTCCCTCTGACTAGCATCACCATACAATTGAAGGAGCCTTGTTGCTAGTTTAATTAAAACACATCGGCCCAGAATTATTAAGGTTTGCATTGACCCTGTGCCATGCAAGGGGATGCAGAGCGACACAAAACCTAGAATGAAAGTTACAAAGCTGCGCAAAGCCACCTTCAATCAATCAATCAATCATTTGTAGAACACTGCAAATCACCCGTAAGGGTCTTGAAACACTGGAGCTGTATGCTGATGTGCGGAGGAACGTTCATTCGAACATCCAGGTCTGTAGTTCTCTTCCTAATCGCTAGAGTGACGGTGCTGTCTTGAGGTGCAAGGGGAGGGTGGTCCAGGCTTTGGCTGCCAGATGAGAGGAGGAGCGTCTTCCGCTGTTAGCTCAATTCATCAGTGGGGTGTCTATGAGGGAGAGGGAAGCTGATCATAGTTATCTGGTCAGTTGGTGGAAGGTCAGGCATTTGTTGATATATGCTGGTCACCTGTTGTGCAGGGCCTTGTAGGCGTAGGTCAGTGTCTTGCACTGACATCTCTTCTGAATAAGGAACTAGTGTAGTTTTTTATATGAGTTGTAATGTGGGCTCTTCTGGGGAGTTTGAGTGTCAGTCTTGCATCTGAGTTCTGTATTGTCTGGTGTCTTCTCAGGAGGCGTGCAGTTATTCCTACATAGAGCGTGTTTCCATAGTCCACTCTGCTGGTGATGAGGGCCTGCATGACGGTCTTTTTCGTTTCTGTTGGGAGCCACTTAAGATGTTGCGGAGCATGTGAAGGTTGTGGACTCAGGCGGATAAGTCTGTATCAACTTGTTTCTTCATGGATAGCTTGCAATCCCGGATGATACCAAGGTTGTGGGCATGGTCTGTCGGGGTGGGGGTGCCGAGCTCTGCAGGCCACCATGTGTCAGCCCATGGCGAAGTGTTTTTCCCAAAGATGAGGACTTCAGTTTTTTTGGTGCTGAGTTTCAGACAGTTGTCCTTCTTTCAATCTGCAACATTCATCATGTATCTGTGGAAGTTAGCTTTTGTAGTGGAGGGATCTTTGACAATGAGAGGATGAGCTGTGTGTCATCGGTATAGGGGATGATGTTGAGTCTTTGCCATCTGACAGTGATGGCTGGGAGGGTCATGTGGGTGTTGAGGAGGGTTGGGCTGAGGGACAATCCTTGGGGGACTCCACAGATGATCTTCTTGGACTCTGAAGTGAACGGTGGGAGACTGATCCTTTCGGTTCTACCGGTGAGGTACGAGGTGATCCATTTGTGGGCATTTCCTTGAATCCCAATGTGGTGGAGTCTATTGATCAGGATGTGGTGGGAGACAGTGTCAAATGCAGTGGGCAGGTCCAGCAGGATGAGGACTTCTGTTTCCTCACCATCCAGGAGGGCTCTGATATCATCTGTGGCTTCAATAAGGGCTGTCTCTGTGCTGTGGTTAGCTCAAAATCCAGATTGGGAGGGGTCCAGAAGGTAGTGGTCCACTAGGGGTTGAGTGAGTTGCTGGTCACTTCTCAAGGACTTTTGTTGGATGTGGGACCAGAGAGATGGACTGCTAGTTCTTCGATTGTGCTGGTTTGGCAGATGCCTTTTTCAGGAGGGGCCTCCTTTCCTTCGGGAAGGAGGCCATGATGATGTAGGTATTCAGGACCTTCCTGAGCTTGTCGCCCATTGTATTGCTTCTGAGGTTGAAGATAAGGTGGGGGCAAGGGTCCATGGGTTCTCTCGAGTGTAAAGAGTTCATGATGGAGATAGTGTCTTGCGTGGTAAGGAGTTCCCAGTGTGTGAGAAGATGTTCGGGGTTTGTGTATGTGCATGTGAGCTGGTTGATGCTGTCCTCAGCAGAGGGATAGCATTCAAAGTTTTCGTAGATGGCTGAGATCCTGTTGTGAAAGAATACCCGAGGTTGTCGCTCAGTTCCTGGGAGGGAGAGATGTCATTTTCAGTGGCTGCGGGATTGGTGAACTCCTTCACGATCGCAAAAGCTCCTTTTTGTTGTTTTTGCTGGCTTTGATGCGGTCTGCAACTGCGTTCTTCTTGGTTTCTTTCAGGAGGCAGTGATACTGGTTGAGGGCTGCCTTGAAGGTGGTGTAGTCTTCTGTTTTTTTTCTGATGTGGCACTTCCTTTCAAAATGTTGGTAGTTGCATTTTGAGGAGTGCAGTGCCTCAGTGAACCAGCTTGCTCTTTTGCTTTGTTCTTTGACCTTGTCTGTCTTGGCGGGGGCGATGGCGTCGGCGCATTCTGTGATGCACTGGAAGAAGCTGTTTGCTGCGTGTTTAGGATTGTTTGTAGAGGCTTGGAGGTGGAAGCTGAGAGTGTTGTTCCACTGGTCTTCTGATAACTTTTTCCAGTTTCTTTTCATGGCTCTGGGGACACCCTGCCGATGTACGTGGGTTCGGATATGGTGAAGTGTACCCTGTGGTGGTCGAATCAGATGAGTGGTGTGGGGTGGATGTATCTGACTCTGTTACTAGAGATGGAGATGGGGTTGAGTGATGTGGGTAGCGTAGGCGACGAGCTGCATGAGGCAGATGTTGCTCAAGCTTTCCAGGAGGTCAGTGGAATAGGAGTTGCTGGGATCATCAAGGGTGAAGTTGAAGTCCTCTAGGAATACGTAGTGCTTGGAGATGATTGCTTGCAGGGTGATGAGTTCCAGTATGGCATTGCAGAAGCTGCGGCAGCATGGGCCTGGTGACCTGTAGGCAAAGGTGCCTCTGATGGTGCTTTGTCTGTCTGTGTGGAGTTGGAAATTGAGGTATTCTATTACCGGTGTCTGGTCATCTGGGGATGTCGTGCAGCGGATGGTGAGTCTGCCTCTGTGCTTGTTGGTTCAGTCCCTGTGTGTTACCTTGTTGTAACCTTTGGGGACGGTGGTGGTGATGTCTGGTGCAGAGGCGTGATTAAGCCTGGTTTCTGTGAGAAAGATGACATCCGGGATGAGGGAGGAGATTGTGTCCCAAATCTCAGTGGCGTGTTTAACTAGTCTACGTGTGTTGGTTGCTTAGGTACTGAAAGTGAAACAGAATGACCCTGTGTGGCTTGGTAAATCTGGAGTAAGGCAAGACAGGGAATGTCGCTGTCTTGTGTTATTCTGCATACTGGGGCTTTAGATGGGTGGAGCGAGAGTGTTCACATGAATCCACCCAAGTATTCTGAAGTATTCGCAGATTTACCAACACTGGTAGACCTGGAAATGTGTCAGAATTGTACACCTTCTCACCAGAGGTGCAACTAGGAGAAATATCTTTATTTCTCCTTGTTGTTTCCTCTTTCGAGGTGTGCTGCTTTCTGTCGCACACTTAGAAATAGACAAATGCCTTTAAGGATTGTTTTTGTGCAGAAAAGTGTCCCTTTCTGCACAAAAACAATCCTGCCTGTAAGGTAGACACCCTTGCTCCCCGCATTGGAACTAGCCTACAGATTGTTCACCAACACTGGCAGAGGACAGGGATGCAGTATTTCTCGATAACATGGTACCTTCCTGACCCCTCTCTTTCATGAAGTGCTGCGTTGCATTGCGTGGAAAAAATGTTAACTATGGCTCAATATACGGTATTTATCATTTTATAGTCTCCATCAGCTCAAGAACAATATCACCAAGTCTTCAAAAAGAATGTGATGTACCTTACTTTTAAAAAGAATGCCTGAATCTTGCATCTCATTCGACCTAGAATGTAATCTTTAACCTCTTAACTGCTTGTAACGTTATTCGCATGCCCACATTCTAATGTACATCAGCCCTAAACAGCCCTCAAACCCTATAATCTAACCTTAATCTCATGTAGAAAAATAATTTAGTTAAATCCCTAACAACCTCCCTGTCATTCAGTCTAAAAGGCTTCATTCCAAGTGTCCATCTGCTGTACCCTTAAACTCTGTCCCCTCCAAACTTATACACATATAGGGGATAGCAAGAGCTCCGAGGTGGGATTCACTAAGTATTACATCCGAGACGCTGAGGGGCCCCTGATCAATGTGGAATTGTGAGGGGAATTGGGAATTGTGGTTCTGATTTCTCTGGTTTTTCCTCATTTCTCTAGGTATTTACCTGGAGGCTCCACCTACTTTTAAGGTAATTAACCTTGACAGAATTAAATGGCCATAAATGTCCTCTTTCTATTACGCCTTTCAACAAGTCCCAACTTTGTTTCCTTTTTCTGTGACTACAATATGAATTCAGTAAAAATCCACTTGCTCTGTAATAAACGCAACATGCTGTGGAAAAGAGGTCTACCATAAGCCCTGTAAGGGCACAAATCGTGTGATTAAAGATATACAAGGGCCACTGTGTTTTTTAAAACAGTTTGAAAATAAATAGATGTGTATTTAAATTCCGCTCTTCGACATTAAATATATTTGTACAAATAAATACGACTGCATCACATTGGCACCAAATTGGAGTATCGTTTTAAACCATGATCAACTCCATGATATATTCCTCAATTATGGTTTAGGTACATTCTCCATTTGTGATCGCAATGAATGAGATTACAACATGCGATTTCAATATTGATTGGCACAATTCCGGGTAAAACATGCAGCAAATCGAGGGAAGCAAATGGCACATGTGCTGTTTGCACACCATTAAATTGGAAACAATATGGCCTATTAGCACCGTCATGCCCAGGCCAAAGTGCGAAACTCGTGATCGGGCAGCATCCTGCACTATCACAAATCAACAGATAACCAATTTGTGCCCGTTTTTTGCAGCTCACAAATCATCAAACCTTAAATCACTTATTTCCTGGACGTTGAGCCCAAAGAGAACCAGACCCAAAGATGCTTCTGACATACATGCTGGCAGCCTTGGTGCCTGAACATGTAGCCTCTTTATAGACTGCAGACATTTAGTCATTCAAGCAAACAATTGCTGTTTTGTACACTGTTTTGGAGACAAAGTGGCTGATTTAAGAGCCCCTAGCTCCTTGCACCACTTTTTCTTTCTCGCTATTGTGGCCCACCGAGGCCACAATTGCTATGCCAGATTTACAAAGTGGCGCAATTTGTAACCCTTTGTGCTACATTATGCCTGTGCCAGGCATAATGTATGCAAAGGGGGTGTTCCCCTTTAGGGGCGGCTGAAAATATGGAGCAAAGAAATCTAAGAGGAGGCGTTAGTTAGAAGGAGGCACACCATTGGTTTCAAACGGCCTCAATGGGCTTTGCAGGATTAGCGTCAAAATATTTGACGCCAGTCCTGCAAAGCTCTGAATTAGTGTCGAAAATGTTGATGCCAGTTTCCCTAACTACTGCCATTGTGTGCTGTATCTTAGATATGGCGCACACATGGTGGCATTGGGGGTGGTGCTAAGCGGCATAAATTGTTTCTTTACTGTTTTGTAGATCTTGTTGGACTTCGATTAAGCCATTGAGCTCGAAAGTTCTGTCATTTAATTAGCAAGTCTAATGGGATTGTGGTCAATAATGTTGAAGTCCATTTACCTTGAAAGCCTTTCTTTTTACATTTTGGACCATTTTACATTGAGAGTTAGTTTGATAACTTTCACGGGGAAAGGTTGTAGGTTTGCTTTAGCAGAAAAGACCATTAAAAACTGGTTTCTAGGTAACAGAATGTCCAATCGGAGCAGCGGGAAAAGTGCACCTTAGTTTGCTGGGGTGAATTAAAAGAATTTGAAGATGACCCTGCTAGCACAGGGTGCTAATAGAACTTTAATTAATAAAACTTTTTAACGCGTGTTCATGTATTCTGAATAAGTGATTTGTTTAGAAAATATAATAATGTAGAAAATAATGCAGGCATTTGAAAATGTGATAATGAAGAGTGGTCGCCAATGTTCACAAAGTGTACTTACTAGTGAATTCATATTGTGAAATGTTGCATATATGTTTGCCTAATGTAGTAGTTCTTCTTTTTAATCACACCAAACAGAACCTTCCATTAAATAACTCACATGGGTATCTGTTTAGGTGTTTTTATTTCTTAGTCTAGCTGGATCCCTTTTCCAGAACCAGAAATTATTTACGCACTCCCTCCTGTTCTTTTAACAATGAGGTTGAGGCCGCCCAGGTGGCACTGTCCTGGGTGGGGTTAGGTGGTCATATGATGAAGCATGACACCATAGAGTGTGTGAGACCACCTAGTCCGTAAAGAAAATTCCCCTCCCAGACCATACACCACAGTCCACCCATGTCTCGCCTCTAGTTGAGGATTACGAGGGGCCTAGTGTTATAATTGATATACTAGTGATTCGCCCCCGTTACAAGAACCCCGTACTCCCAGTTGTGTTTGTGTATTATAGGAGCTGAGTACGGTTGTGTTCCCTGTTTGCCCCCCCACTTCCATATTTTCTCTCTCAGTGTGGTTTGACTATAGAGCAGCCCTCTGGCTGCGAGAGCCCCCCCTTCTCGTTAATTTTCCCCTCAGCGAGCACTTTGCACTCGCCCTGTCCCTTCAGTTCTAAGGTTCTCCCCTTCCTTTCAAACAACCCCCCCCCCACACTTTTCACCATGGCAGAAGGCCTCTCTTTTAATGACGAGGAAGTATCAGCTATCCTCGCAGC
The DNA here is from genome assembly GCF_031143425.1 of Pleurodeles waltl. Lineage (NCBI taxonomy): Eukaryota > Metazoa > Chordata > Amphibia > Caudata > Salamandridae > Pleurodeles > Pleurodeles waltl. The sequence goes on from NC_090440.1 coordinate 1,294,906,728, forward strand.
CCCCTCTCTCCTTGGGGAAACAGCTTTATCCAAGAGTTTATCCCAACTTGGGGGCTGGGATACTGTAGTGGAATTAAAACGCTCCCAAATTAAGACCATCCTACACGGAGCTGTCCTTACGGAATACCTCCGCAGTAACTCAGCACCCAACGGGTTGCTTGTCACCAATGAACCACGTATTTTCTTAGAGGATCTTGAGTTTCGAAAAGATTGGGCCCTTATAGCATGGAAATGTACACGTGACTGGCTGATACTAATCATAAAAAATGCCACTAGATTATCCGAAACCCTACTAATTCAGATAAAAACCAGCGAGAATAATCTGAAGTCAGGTGTGAGTATTCTCTCCTTCAAAAAGAAATTGGAGGAGGTGAACAGGAATATGAATGAATATAAAGAATACCTGACCCAGCAGAAAATAGCGAAATTTCAAAAAGACCTAAACCGGTTTTCCTAGAAAGGATATACCCCTATACTAAACCTGATTATGTAGCAAAAACCACCAGTAATACGTCTGAGACTTCCTCAGGCAGTAACATCAGCTCAGACAGTGACAGCAACTCGTCAGGGAATTCACGGCAACGCCGCGGACGAGGTGGACAACGTCGTGGCAGATGGAACTATCCACCTATGCCACCCCCATGCCCTCCTTATTTCAACCAACAATGGGGCTGGCCTAACCAGTTTGGTCCCCCCACGCAATACCAAGCACCCTATCTACAGCACCCTGCCCAATGGTCCTACTCCGACCCCCCACCTCCTTTTTTAGACAGAGGTCACAGGAGGGGCAAAGGGAGGAAAAAAGAAGTGCAGTGGCGCCCAAAAGAGGATACCATGGAACACCTAACACACAGGGACGAGCAAGATGCAGCAAACTAGATATAGACAAAAAAATCAATATTATTAACCTAAGCAACCGATCATTAAGCCAAGACGAAACCCGAGCTTTAAGCAAGGGTCTGAACTTTGTGCCTACCCCACAAGTCGATCTGTTTAAAACCAGAACAGAATTAGCGGGCTTGTTTCGCAAGATTCGCCTAAAAACCTTTTTCCTTGGTAAGGAATATGAGACTCCTGAACAGAACACAGGACTGCGGCCAAAATCAACTTTCTGTCCCATGGCAGGGCAAATGCCTCCAGAGGTGCTGGCATTCGAGAAGTCAGTATCCCTTAAGATCAACGGGCTCACTGAGACATCTAACAAAGTATTTCACAACATGAGCAAGGATGAGCTAGAGGCACTTAAGAGCCTGACAGCCGACCCAAGCATTATTATGAAACCAGCGGAAAAAGGTGGGGCCACGGTGATTCTTCCTCAAAAAATGTACAAAGATGAATGTGAGCGACTTTTGGGCAATTCCAAACATTATAAGCGCCTGGCCCGTGACCCAACACCGGATATCCAAGAAGAAATCACCTTCCTAGTGACCAAAGGGATGGAGAACAACTGTCTCACAGAACACGAGGCAGCCTTCCTAATACAAACTAACCCAAAAATCCCATACTTCTATATCTTGCCAAAAGTACATAAAGAGAAGATTCCACCTCCCGGGAGACGTATAGTATCTGGAATAGGCTCAGCGCTAGAGCCCTTGTCTAAGTTTGTGGATTTCTTCCTACAACCGTTAGTTAAAAGAATCCCGACTTACCTCAAGGACACCACCCATGTCCTACTGTTACTGGAATCTATATCCTTTGACAAGACAAAGGAACTCCTGATCACTCTCGCCGTGGAATCGTTATATACAAACATCCCCCAAGAGGCCACTCTTGAAGTGATAAGCAACCTTCTAGAAGAAAATATGGATGAATCTAAAACCCCCCCTGGGTTCATACTGGACCTAGCGCACCTTGCTCTAACAAGAAACGACTTCAAATTTGAAGAGAGTTTCTTCTTACAGACACAAGGGACATCTATGGGCAGCACCTCTGCCCCCAGTCTGGCGTGTCTATACGTCGATAATTTTGAGAGACTTGTGATCCTGAACAATGATAACCCCTACTGTGACAAGATAAAACTCTGGAAGCGATACATTGATGACATATTGCTGATATGGACTGGTAATAAGGAAGCGGCCATCGCGTTTGCTGTGTGGCTCAACGGGGCTAATCCCTTCCTCACCTTCACTATGAACATAGGTGATAACAAACTACCGTTCCTTGACCTACTCATCTATTAACACAATGGTGGTTTGGCCACAGAAGTGTACTATAAACCGACTGACTGTAACAACTTGCTACAGTACCAGAGCTTCCATCCACGAGCTCTGAGGGATAACCTCCCAGTGGATCAGTTCCTCCGGCTGAGACGAAACTGCTCGTCCGTGAGTGATTATAGTAAACACGCTGATAAATTGACCACCAAGTTACACACTAAGGACTATCCCCCACACCTGGTCAGTACAGCTCGCAAGAGAGCGCGCAACAATAACAGGGACCAGTTATTGCAACCCGAGCATTGAAACCAGACCTCGAGAAGATTGTGTGTGTCACCACGTTTAACCCCCTATCCAACACAATTCAGAAAATCATAAAAGATAATTGGAAGATTCTTACATCAGGTGGCTTACCCTTTGAACTGCCATTGCATGCGTACAAAAGAGCAACTAATATACGCGACATGGTGGTCTACACAAGACCTAAAGATAAGCCCCGTATCAAACAAACTACGCTCTGGCAGACCACACCCCCCACAGGCCACTATCCGTGTGGCAACTGTAGCGTATGCTGCCTCACACGTAGATCCACCACCATCAACCTTGACCTTAAAACCCCATGGGTCCAGAAATCGCTGACGAATTGTAACAGTAAGAACGTAGTCTATTTAATCACCTGCTCGTGCCCACTCAAAAATGTGGGTATGACCACTAGAAAGGTCAGCACTAGAATTTGTGAGCATAGAAGCACGATTCGGTGTAAACGTGACGCTACAAAACTTACCAGCCACTTCCTGTTAAAAAATCACTCTCCAGATGACATGTCATGGACGGTTCTCGAACAATTTTCTCCTACAACCCCCAACATGTCAAACAGACTATTTCGGGCTGAACAACGCTGGATCTGGAGACTACACACTGACACAGCTGGTTTAAACGATGAGATACCCTCGTTCTCTCTCCATTATTAGACTCCTATATATGACCCACATACTCCTTGAGTCCTTTGCCCTTCCCCGCCCCTCTCCCTAGTCTATGTTTTCTCACCTCTCCTCTTCTCCTTCTAATTTTTTCCCCCTTCTCCTTCCTCCTTTCTCAAGCACCGTCACTTGTATCCCCTTCTTTTGATCCCGCACCTCTTGTGCCCCACTCCCCTTCCCCATCCCCTCCTTCCCATCCTTGCCTCCCCCTTCTTCACTATTCCCCTTGCTCCACCTCCCCTCGTTTCTTTCTTCTTCTTTCTTCTTCTTCTCTTTTCTCTCCTCCACTCTCTCTCTCTGTTCCCGCTCTCCCAGTTCGCCACTTTCACCCGCCTCCCTCCCGGCCCCACCTTTCCTTTCTCTACTTTCTTTCCTCCCACCTTCCCTGTCCCACTCTCCCTTTCTCCTCCTTTCCTGGTTTTCCCCCCTTTTTTCTTTCCTCTTTCTTTTTTTCCCCCCTCCTTAAATCCCCCTTCTTTTCCATCTCCCCATTCCCCTTGCATTTCTCCCTCTCCGCATCCCCCCCTCGCCCTTCTTTTGCCTCCTGCCTGCTCTCCAGGCGGAGGACTACAAGGGACATTTCCCTCTTCGTGCCAGGGAAACTACATTTCCCGGCACACCCCGTGGGGACAGCGTCTCTCTATGACGCTGTCCCCGCGCGAGGGCGTTTTCTCCTCGATCCTTCTGGCCGCCCCGAATGGGAGCACCACCGGGGCCGGCCCACACTCCATCATTGTTGAGGCACGGGGCCGCGGGACGCACTTCCGCTAGCCACATCCAATCATGGCCCTCACCCCGGGCCGCGACGGTGAGCACCATCAGCTGTATCTCATTTCCAATCAGGGCCCTGACCTCGGGCTGCGACGGTGAGCATCACCAGCTGTAACTCATTTCCGCCCATTAAGACTACTATATTTACCCGTCTCGCTCAGGCCACTTTATTCAAGCGGTCCTGAGAGAGGTCGGTCTAGGCGCATAGAGAGCGCCCGCCTTTGATGCAGTGAGTGAGCCGGCCATCATTGGTTACACAGATAAGAATTCTCCCTCTTTTCCCACTCCTTTCTTTACTTCTTCCTTTCTCCTGACTGCTTTCCTTCCCTGTCATATATATTCACTATTTCTTTTCTCTCTTGTTTCCTCCAGCATTTGTCTTCTTTTTTCAGTCTACGTTTTGTTCTTACTGCTTTTTTGTGATTTTCTATCCTTTCTTCTCCCTCTTTTTACTACAAGCCAACTTTTACTATTACTCTGCTTGTGCTCTCTTACCTCAACCTATACTCTAGGTTTCTGGACCCCGAATGGTGTCCAATTCTCCAGGGCTCCGCCCTCGTACCTTTAGGGGTCTCCATCCCTTCTCACCCCTGCTTTTTCTCTCTCATGTGGCTTCTTCCCTTGTTGTCTTCTTCTCCCTTAAACCTTAGAGTCTGACTTTAAGGGGACGCTCCCTCTCCTGGACACCGGAGGCCAGTAGCCTCTTGTGATAGGGTAAGATATTCTCCCCTTCCTTATTGTCCTCCATGCAATGACGTATTTTTTATGTGATTTATGCCCTATGTACCCAGAACTGCTGCGTCCTGCATGAATTTGCGCACATGTGTTGTGGATTGCTGTGTATTGCTGTGTCACTTTGTCACTTTCAGTACCGGTCTGATTTATTTTACTTCTTTTAGGTCCTCCCCAGGTATTTCCTTGGCAAGGTAGGCCCCCGCACCCACTCGGGTATCACTATTTCCTTCACCATTATTATTTTATGATTCAGCGCTCATTGAGCATGAATAGCAGGGATCCTTCGCCTTGATGAATGCCTCGAGACCCTCCTAGGCTAATTTTTTGAGGGCAGAAACATGTTGGCGTCTTTCCTTTAGATAGGCGACCCAGTGAGTCATTGCGCTCACATTGGTGTCCCAGTCTTCTTTTTAATCACACCAAACAGAACCTTCCATTAAATAACTCACATGGGTATCTGTTTAGGTGTTTTTATTTCTTAGTCTAGCTGGATCCCTTTTCCAGAACCAGAAATTATTTACTCACTCCCTCCTGTTCTTTTAACAGTGAGGTTGAGTCCGCCCAGGTGGCACTGTCCTACCTGGGTGGGGCTAGGTGGTCATATGATGAAGCATGACACCATAGAGTGTGAGACCACCTAGTCCGTAAAGGAAATTCCCCTCCCAGACCATACACCACAGTCCAACGATGTCTCGCCTCTAGTTGAGGATTACGAGGGGCCTAGTGTTATAATTGATATACTAGTGATTCGCCCCCGTTACAAGAACCCCGTACTCCCATTTGTGTTAATGTAGTAGTATGTCATACTAATGGTTATGCATTATGCTCTAGCTGTATTAATTGTAGGCCTTAACTTAGCGAATGTCTTGGCCTAGTTTGCCAGGCCTCATGTCAAAGCTGTATTTCTTAACGTTTAATAAATGGCTGTTCTAGAGCGTTAAACTGTGATTTCATTTTGCCTTGTTTAAATGTGTTCAGAACGGAAGCTTTCCCACGAGAACCGACTGTTAGAAGAAGCTGTTCTTGTTAATGTAACATTTTGTATGTAATGCTTGTGAAACTGGCTTTCTCAGAAGAACAATGGAGATGTTGACTGTAGTGGAAGCTGCAACAATATTGTTCCCTGACAAGCCGGATGATGAGGACATTGCAGGACAAACCAATCAACGACATGTGAACTGAGTAATGGTAGAATCCATAGATTTGGAATTTTTGTTTTATTGGACAAAGTGTGAACATGCGATTGTCTGACCAATAGGGATTTGGGAAATAGGTTTAAGAGTATTAATTTAACGACACTGCACTGAGAGAAGACAGCCAGTTGCCCATTTTCTTGCTGGCCGAAAGGTCAATATTTCCTTATTCATCTTGACAAGAGACTTGTTTAACTTTATTGCTTAAAGACTTAGGGGGTCATTCCAACCCTGGCGGTCGGTGATAAAGCGGCGGCCAACCCGCCAACAGGCAGGCAGTCAAAAAAATGGAATTCTGACCCTGGCGGGAACAGCCAACACAGGCCGCCACTTTAACACTCCGACCGCCACGGCGGGACAGACAAACAGCGCGGCGGTCACCGACAACAGGCAGGCGGCAGACAATGTATCGCCCACCCTATCACAACTCACCAATCGGCCACCTTTTCTGGGGCGGGAGCCCCGCAGATAAAAACACGGCGGAAACAGACTACGAACGGGAAAACGCTTACCTCTACACACTCCACGAGGAAGGAGGACAGCATGGAACCCGAATTAAACATCCTACCAGCTATTGTCTACCTGCTCATCTACCAGGAGTACGAACGCCAGCGCAGACGACAACGGTGAGTACTGCACCTACGACACAGGGGAGGGGGGAGGAGGAAAGCTTACAGGCACACACATACGCCATACACCCACCCCCCCACCCCAAATACCTACACGCCAATGCAGAGCAACAAGTCAGAGTGACACCCCCCAAACCCACCGGAATAATGCAAAGACACAATTAAAATGATCTATAAAATATATGTATAATATAGCTCCATTGAAGTTATGGGAAATATGCAATATGAAAGATACAAAATAAAGAATGAACATAGATAAAAATATATACATAGGCAATAAGTCCTGCCCATTCTGTCAAAGTTCCATAGTCCATGGGCCAATGTGCACTAACACATGGGCAAAGCCCACACAGGAGACCAGATACCATTGGAGAGAACACTGCTGGGGCATCAGATGATAAAACTACAGGCACCTCAGGGGGAAGGGAAGGGGGGGCACCTCAGCCACATGAGTCCACGACGCCAGATCCACGAGGGGCCTCCATGCCCACTGTCCCATCCTGGGGAGTGCAAAGCCACAGTCTCACAAGTCTCTACAGTGGGTGGCTTGCCCACTGTGCCATCCTGGGGAGTGCAAAGCAACAGTCTCTCAAGTATCTACAGTGTGTGGCTTGCCCACTTTTCCATCCTGGGGAGTGCAAAGCCACAGTCCATCAGATGGATTACCGACTCCACTGTTAATGGAGGAGGCATGGTGCCCAGAGTGCTTCGTGAAGCCCTGCTCGACACAGAACCGGCACTGTCAATGGGCCAGCGGTGCTTGAGACGGAGTTGCCCAGCGGAGCGGTGCTTGACAGGAAGGGCCCAGCGGAGCGGTGCTTGAGACGGCGGTGGCCAGCGGAGCGGTGCTTGAGATGAAGGGCCCAGCGGAGCGGTGCTTGAGAGGAAGGGCCCAGCGGAGCGGTGCTTGAGAGGAAGGGCCCAGCGGAGCGGTGCTTGAGACGGCGGTGGCCAGCGGAGCGGTGCTTGAGATGAAGGGCACAGCGGAGCGGTGCTTGACGGGAAGGGCCCAGCGGAGCGGTGCTTGAGACGGCGGTGGCCAGCGGAGCGGTGCTTGAGAGGAAGGGCCCAGCGGAGCGGTGCTTGAGACGGCGGTGGCCAGCGGAGCGGTGCTTGAGATGAAGGGCCCAGCGGAGCGGTGCTTGACAGGAAGGGCCCAGCGGAGCGGTGCTTGAGACGGCGGTGTCCAGCGGAGCGGTGCTTGAGATGAAGGGCCCAGCGGAGTGGTGCTTGAGATGAAGGGCCCAGCGGAGCGGTGCTTGACAGGAAGGGCCCAGCGGAGCGGTGCTTGACAGGAAGGGCCCAGCGGAGCGGTGCTTGAGACGGCGGTGACCAGCAGAGTGGTGCTTGAGATGAAGGGCCCAGCGGAGCGGTGCTTGAGAGGAAGGGCCCAGCGGAGCGGTGCTTGAGATGAAGGGCCCAGCGGAGCGGTGCTTGACAGGAAGGGCCCAGCGGAGCGGTGCTTGACAGGAAGGGCCCAGCGGAGCGGTGCTTGACAGGAAGGGCCCAGCGGAGCGGTGCTTGAGATGGCGGTGACCAGCAGAGTGGTGCTTGAGATGAAGGGCCCAGCGGAGCGGTGCTTGAGAGGAAGGGCCCAGCGGAGCGGTGCTTGAGACGGCGGTGGCCAGCGGAGCGGTGCTTGAGATGAAGGGCCCAGCGGAGCGGTGCTTGACAGGAAGGGCCCAGCGGAGCGGTGCTTGAGACGGCGGTGCCCAGCGGAGCGGTGCTTGAGATGAAGGGCCCAGCGGAGCGGTGCTTGACAGGAATGGCCCAGCGGAGCGGTGCTTGACAGGAAGGGCCCAGCGGAGCGGTGCTTGAGATGGCGGTGGCCAGCGGAGCGGTGCTTGAGATGAAGGGCCCAGCAGAGCGGTGCTCGAGATGAAGGGCCCAGCGGAGCGGTGCTTGACAGGAAGGGCCCAGCGGAGCGGTGCTTGAGAGGAAGGGCCCAGCGGAGCGGTGCTTGAGACGGCGGTGGCCAGCGGAGCGGTGCTTGACAGGAAGGGCCCAGCGGAGCGGTGCTCGAGATGAAGGGCCCAGCGGAGCGGTGCTTGACAGGAAGGGCCCAGCGGAGCGGTGCTCGAGATGGAGGGCCCAGCGGAGCGGTGCTGGAGATGAAGGGCCCAGCGGAGCGGTGCTTGACAGGAAGGGCCCAGTGGAGCGGGTCTTGTCACGGCGGGCCCCTGTTCAGCGGTTCTTGTCACGGCGGGCCCTGTTCAGCGGTTCTTCTCACGGCGGGGCCCTGTTCAGTGGTTCTTGTCACGGCGGGGCCCTGTTCAGCGGTGCTTCTCATGGCGGGGCCCTGTTCAGCGGTGCATCTCACGGCGGGCCCCTGTTCAGCGGTTCTTGTCACGGCGGGCCCCTGTTCAGCGGTGCTTCTCACGGCGGGGCCCTGTTCAGCGGTTCTTGTCACGGCGGGGCCCTGTTCAGCGGTTCTTCTCACGGCAGGGCCTTGTTCAGCGTTTCTTGTCACGGCGGGCCCCTGTTCAGCGGTGCTTCTCACGGCGGGCCCTGTTCAGCGGTTCTTGTCACGGCGGGCCCTGTTCAGCGGTTCTTCTCACAGCGGGCCCCTGTTCAGCGGTGCTTCTCACGGCGGGCCCCTGTTCAGCGGTGCTTGTCCTGTGTTTCTAGGGAGCCAGACCTGGCCAAGACTTCCCGCTCAGTCGCCATCCGACCTTGCGGTCGCGGGGCCCTCCTGTGATGGAGTCCTGGGCCCGTGGGTGTCGTCCGTCACAACCGGAATGGGGCTGGTGGGGCCCTCCTGGGCAGCTCGCCTGCTGCCTGACTTCTCCGCCCTGCTGCCCTTGCCCTCCTTCGCTGAAGCTCTGTGGCCCTTGCCTCCCTTTGATGATGTGGCAGGTGACGGGGCAAGGCTACTGTCCTTGGTGGCAGCCGTCTCAGGCTTGTCGCGCCGGCCCTTAGTTTTTTTTGTCCTCTTCCCAGGGGGTGGGCTGGCTGTCCCCTTGCTGCTGGACGATGTTCCTGCCCTAGGAGCTGGTGGACTCCAATAGCCCTGCACTATGGTCATAGTAGATGCAGGGCTGGTGGTGGCTGAGGTGCTTTTTTTACTCTTACCAGATAGAGGGGGTGGGTCAGTGATTGGAACGAGGTCAAGGTTGGAAAGGAAAAGCACTTTGGAAGGACAGGGACGGGTAGGTGTAGTGGGTATGGGAGTGGAGGAAGAGGATGTGGTTGTAGGAGAGTCAAGTGTGCTGTCTTTGGGTGCAGGTGCTTGTGACGGAGGCTGTTGTGAGGTGGATGGCTGTTGGGTGGGTGGCTGCCTGCGTTTGTGTGGTTTGGAAGAGGGGGTGACAGACACACTGGGAGAGGACACAGGGGACGTGTAAATGGCAGTGGGGGTGGTGACTGCACGTGTGTGGACTGTAATGGAGGGTATGCTGGTGATGGAAGTACTGGCTGATGGTGGTGTGCATGCAGGTGTGAGTGGAGACGTCACAGGGAGGGAGGAGGGAGATGAGGAGGTGGGGGACACAGAGGTGGTAGTGACTGTTGGCATGTCTGCATCTGGATGTTGCTTGGGTGAATGCTTGTGGGATCTGTGGTGCTTATGTCTGGATGAGCTGCCCTTGGGTGTAGAGGTGTGTGCAGGCTGGTCTGATGGTGTGGATGGGATAGGCAGAGGAACAGGAGACTGGGACTGGGTGGAGGGAGTCAGAAGAGGGAGGCTGGATATAGGGACAATGGCTGCCGTCAGTGCTGAGGCCAGAGCGTTGAACGATCGCTGATGGGCAGCCTGACCCGAATGAATGCCCTCCAGGTATGCATTGCTCCGATGCACCTCCCTTTCTACACCCTATATAGCATTCAAAAGGGTAGACTGCTCAACAATGATGGTCCTGAGGAGGTCAATGACCTCCTCACTGAGGGCAGCAGGGGTAACTGGGGCAGGGCCTGAGGTGCCTGGGGCGAAGGAGATGCCCGCCTTCCTGGGCGAGCGGGCACGGAGCGAAGGCTGAGGGGCTGCTGGGAGGGCGGGCTGGTGCGCTGGGTGGCGGCTGTACCTGTTGTGGCGGTGGGCACGGATGTTGCCGCCACCGCAAGGGAGCTCCCTTCCGAGGACGTGTCGGTGTCGCTGACGTCTCCACGGGTCCCCGTTGTGGAGCTCCACTCGCCCTCCGTCTCACTGGTGTACTCGGAGTCTGTTGCATGGCCCTCTGGGGCCATGTGAGATGCAGCTCCCTCGTGCGCCGATGCCACTTCTCCTCCGCCTGATGATGCTAATGCACACATGAACAGGAAGACAAAGAAAATGGGGGGGGGGGAGAAATGAAGACAGGTTGAATGCATGCATTGGCAACACCGTTGTCGGAGAGGACAGACACAGAAGCCCCCTGCACTAGGCCGCGCAATCGGGGTACACTACTCAGTTATTGTGACTAGGCCTACAGGTCTATGGACGACAAATGCACACATGGGTGAGGCCGGACCATGGATAGCTGTACTTGGCACCCTACAGAGGTGGGGGGCGGGGGCACAGGGCCATGCCTAACGGAGGGGCCTAGCCTACAGAATGCACCCTGGCCTAGAGATAGCCACAGCCCTCCTCCCCCACCCAGACACCTTCACTGCGCACAAATATAGCAGAATGTGCTGATACTCACCCCCTTGTGTCTGCTGTGATGTCCTCACGCGCCCATCCAAATCGGGGTAGGCCACCGCCAGGATCCGGGACATCAGGGGGGTCAATTGGCGGCTGGCACCCCTCCTACGTTGGGAGGCCATCCCCAGCAGAGACTCAGCGGTCTTTCTGGTCCCGCGGCGGATGTCCTCCCACCTCTTTCGGCAGTGGGTGCCCCGTCTGTTGTGGACCCCCAGGGCCCGGACGTCCTTGACGATGGCACGCCAAATGTCGTTCTTCTGATGGGCGCTGATCTATGTGACATGTACAGGGTGGTAAAGGAAATCTCATCACTTTTCTGCCTGTTCAATGTGAGTGGCCCCCCCCTTCCCAACCTTGCCATGTGGCACATGCTCTCATCTTTCGTGCGTTGCACTCCTCATTCGCTTCCCTCCCCACCATCTTACATACACCCCACTCAACACAGGCATAGCCCATTCAACGTGCACCCTGTGTACTAACCTGTTGGTCTGGAGGACCGTAGAGTAGCGCATACTGGGGGAGGACCCCATCAACAAGTTTCTCCAATTCTTCAGAAGTGAAGGCAGGGGCCCTTTCCCCAGTCGCAGCAGCCATTGAATCTCCCAGACCGAGGTCACAGCAGCACTTGCAGTATCGGTCCTCTCCTGTGGATGATCAGGTCTCGAGTGATTAATCATATAGAAAATGTCGGTCACGCCCGCGGCGGTGCGTACCGCGACCGCAGGCGCACATCCTCATTGGCTACTGAAACCCATAGGGTGCAATGTTAACCAATGCGGCTTAGCACCGCGGTCTTCGACCGCCTACCGCCACGGTGTGTGACGCCAGCGCATTGACCTCACATCCCACTGTCACACTTCACAGGTCAGGCAGCCGCCATTTCAAGGGCCCACATGGCATAATTTCTACTGCGTCACACAGGCCTAGGCCTTGCATTGCCACTCATACAAGCCTTTCAATGCATAGCGATTCGTGTACTGTGCAAGCTGTGTGAACGAACCTGTGGGTTGCTTGACTCTGTGCTCCATGTTGTCCTTCCTAGGCACCGTCCGCTGGGACTTGCGAGGAGAAGGATGAATCCTCCCGTGTACCGACCGCTGGTGGACCTGTCGACAATGGAAGAACGACATATCATACTTACATACAGGCTTGACAGAGCAACTATACATGAACTATGTGCCCAGCTGGAGCCAGACCTGATGTCCCCCATCCGCCAACCCACAGGGATTCCCCCTCTGGTGCAGGTTCTGTCAGTACTCCATTTTTTGGCAAGTGGGTCTTTTCAGACAACAGTGGCCATATCATCTGGGATGTCTCAGCCTATGTTTTCTAAGGTTTTGTCCAGAGTGTTGTCTGCCCTGATGAAATACATGTGGAGCTACATTATTTTCCCTGAGGTGGGCGATTTGGCTACAGTGAAGGGTGATTTCTATGCCCTTGGACATATCCCCAACATCATTGGTGCCATTGATGGGACCCATGTGGCTTTGGTTCCCCCCAAAGAAAGTGAGCAGGTGTACAGAAACAGAAAAAGTTATCATTCGATGAATGTCCAGGTGGTCTGTTTGGCTGACCAGTACATCTCCCATGTAAATGCCAAGTTCCCTGGGTCAGTGCATGACGCGTATGTCATGCGAAATAGCAGCATCCCTTATGTGATGGAACAGCTACAGAGACACCGTGTGTGGCTAATTCGTGACTCTGTTTACCCCAACCTGTCGTGGCTACTGACCCCAGTGAGGAATCCCCAGACCAGGGCAGAGGAACGGTACAATGAGGCCCATGGGCGAACTAGAAGGATCATAGAAAGGACCTTCGGGGTCCTGAAGGCCAGGTTTAGGTGCCTGCATATGACAGGGGGATCCCTAATGTACTCACCAAAGAAGGTGTGCCATATCATCGTGGCCTGCTGTATGCTTCACAATCTTGCTATGTGACGCCAGGTGCCTTTTCTGCAGGAGGATGGTCCAGATGGTGGTGTTGTAGCAGCTGTGGAGCCTGTGGAGAGTGAAGAGGAGGAAGACGACGGGGACGACACGGACAACAGGGATACAGTCATACAATAATATTTTCAGTAGCACACAGGCAAGAATCACTCACGCCATTTTACATTTACTTAAGGCCTCATGCGTCTCCACTGTCTGTGTTTCCCCCCAGTTCCTGTTGACTGATTTGTGACTTTCCCTTCCCTTTTCAGAGCTGTATGACCCACTGCGTGACTTCTGCTTTGTTTGCCCATGGACTAAAGCTTATTGAAATTGGTATGTTGTCATCACAAAGTAACTGGACATTATTGCACCGTTATGTGTAATACATTTGTTAAGAATACAAGCAGACTCCTGTTATTTTAAGTGCAATAAGTGATTTATTTTAAGTGCTACATATAGGTACATGATTGTAAAACGGTGATGGGTGGGGGTGGAGTAATGTCCATGGCAGAGTCCAGTTCTCAGTCGCACAGGTGCATTGTCCATATGCCTGTGGAAGGATGGAGCAGGGGCAGTTAAAGGTTGGACAGGGTGACAATGTGGGACAGTGGGATGACATCAGGGGGTATCTTATGCTGGCGGGGGTCTTGCAATCCTACTCTGTCTTCTTGTGAGATCTCAGGTTCCGCTTGCAGGGTGGTTCTTCTTCTGCAGGAGGTGGGGTTCTGGTGGCCTGTTGTTGTGTGGGGGCCTCCTGTCCACTAGCGCCGGCGGAGGTGGTAGGCTGTTCCTGGCCAGGGCTAGTGACAGGGGCCCTTTGTGGTGCCACATGGTCCCGCAATGTGGTGACTATCTGGTTAAGGGCCACGACGATGGTCCCCATTGCGGAACCGATGTTCCTCAGTTCCTCTCTGAACCCCATGTACCGTTCCTCCTGCAATGCCTGGATCTCCTGGAACCTGGCCAGTACTGTCGCCATCTTCTCCTGGGAGTGGTGGTAAGCTCCCATGATGGAGGAGAGGGCCTCTTGGAGAGTTGGTTCCCTGGGCCTGTCCCCCCCCTGTCGCACAGCAGCCCTCCCAGTTCCCCTGTGTTCCTGGGCCTCTGTCCCCTGGACGGTGTGCCCACTACCACTGCCCCCAGGTCCCTGTTGTTGTTAGGGTGGTGGGTCAACCTGGGTGCCCTGTAGTGGTGGACACACCGCTGATTGACGTGTCCTGGAGACAGAGGCATGGGCCCGCTGGGTGGGAGTTGTGCTGGTGTTCCCAGAGGGGGTTGGGTCTGGTGTAGCCTGTGGCTGTCTGTGGGGAACCGACTGTCCAGAGGTCCCCGATGGGCCGGGCTGGTCATCTGGGTCCAGGGAGACAGAGCTGCTGTCATCGCTGGGGGCCTCTTCTGGGGGTGGGATGGACATCTCTGTACCCTCCGTGGCGGTGTGGTGGCGTTCGTGTCCTGCAGGGGTATAAAGGTATGGTTATTGCTTCTGTGTGTGGCATTTCGTGTGATGGGTGGGTGTCCGTGTACCCAAGTGCACGCATTCCCTTGTGGGGGCTTTTGTGAGGGTGGCTTGTGGGGGTGATGCGTGTGTGCAGTGGGCATGCTTTGGTGATGGGTGTCCATGCTTTGTGGTCGCATGCAGGGCTTGGTGTTGGGATGGGTGGGTTGTGATGGTGAGCCATTTGCAAGAAGTTGGTGTGATGGGGGTGGGGGTGAGGGTGGGGGTATGATTTGGCATGCAGGTGGGGTGGGGGTGGGAAGCAGTAGTGAAGATTTGACTTACCAGAGTCCATTCCTCCGCCTACTCCTGCGAGGCCCTCAGGATGCAGGATGTGCAAGACTTCCTCCTCCCATGCTGTAAATTCTGGGGGAGTAGGTGGGGGTCCGCCGCCAGTCTTCTGCACCGCAATGTTGTGCCTTGATACCATGGAACGCACCTTCCCCCGTAGGTCGTTCCAGCGCTTCCTTATGTCATCCCGATTGCGTGGATGCTGTCCCACCGCGTTGACCCTGTCCACTATCCTTTGCCATAGCTCCATCTTCCTGGCAATTGTGGTGTGCTGCACCTGTGCCCCGAAGAGCTGGGGCTCTACACGGACTATTTCCTCCACCATGACCCTGAGTTCTGCGTCAGTGAACCTGGGGTGTCTTTGGGGTGCCATGGGGTGGTGTGGATGAGGTGTGGGGTGGCGTTTGTGGTGATGAGTGTGGTGCGTGTGGTGGTGTGTGATGTTTGGTGCGTGGATTCTGTGTGGGTGATGGTGTTGTGTGCCTCTGTGTTGTGGGATTGTCTATTCTGTGCTCTCTCTCTAGCCTTCGTCAATAATTTCGGGTCGTAGGGGTTTGTGGGTGATGTGGGTGTGTGTTTTATATTGTGTTGGGTGTGTGGGAGTGGTGTTAGTATGTGTATCAGGTGTGTGTGTTTCAAAATGACCAATGTGGCTGAGTTTTCTATGTGTGTGTGTATTTCGACCGCGGCGGTGTGTACCGCCAATGGAATACCGCGTTTGAAAGACCGCCGCGTGGATTCGTGTGTTGTGATAGTGTGGGCGTATTTCTGTTGGCGTGACGGTGGAGGTTTGGTCATCGCCATTTTTTCGCTGACCTTTGGTGTGGCGGACTTTTGTGGATGTCGGGTTTTTGGCGGTTTGCAATTTGCAGGTCAGAATGACCGTGGCGGTTTACCGCGCCCGCAGCGGTGTTATGGCGGTCTTCTGACCGGCGGTAAGCGCCTTTTACCTTTTGATAGAGCCATAGTTAGATGTTTTTCAAAATTTGTGTTACTAAATTGTTTTGCATGAAGCCCAACATGCTGATGCTAATCTCATGTTAGTTAAGGATCCTCACTAATGAAAATTGTTCTAAGACCGGATAATGTTTGATTAATTTCTCTGCTGAATTTGAATGTACGTAATTACTTTGACGCAGTTGACTTTGTTACTGATTTGCATGGTAACCTTAGAATGTGTTGTAGTTCAAACTTTGATTAGATTAGGTTTCTTCTGCTGCTTTGGACAGCCAGTATTGTTTCTGTAAGTGTTCCATTTGATTTTGAGATTGATCTACATGACCTTAGCATTGTTAATATAGGGAAATAAATATTCTAACTTTTACTAAAAGGTGTGGTTATTCATGACTGAAAGGTCATGGTGCATGACAATTACTGACTCCATTGATTATTACTGTTATTGATGGTTGTTGATTATTGATATTGTGAATTGGTTAATGATTATGTACTGGAGCTATAGTAAGAACATCTTAATTGCGAGTCATAAGATTCATCTACCTATTCCTGTCCCCTTGTAATTTTACTTATTAAGGTCAGACGTACTAACAACCCTTAGATGATGGTTCAGATATCAACTAATAGTCACAAGTAATTGTAACTGACACAGACTTCACTCATACTCAACAGAAAGACCTCTTTAGCTACAATTCGCCAACAGCTAGAACATTGCTGGCCTTTTCACGAAATCCAATTCCCTGGAAAAAACTGGTGTTGCGCAACTCCAGGAACAGCACAACTTAAAACAGCTCTTTTGAATCACTACAGTCTAACATCCACCCAGGAAGTAGCAGAGAACAGCTTGTCAGGAAACTGTAGAACTGAGGCAAGAACATCATTACAAAGCAACCCATCAAATTTAATAAGATGTTAGAGGACCCTTGAAGTTCATGTATGCTATTCCACCTCTTTAAACTGAGTAAGAATGGTCTGCACTAATGGTGTGGTCGTAACTGTTAAGACTGACAGAGATTCATTACTGTGGGCTCACACTCATGGACTTTCATACATGTGGTGAATCTGTGCAAATTTTGAGTGGGGATGAGCAAACAAGATGGAACAGTGCAGCAGTTCTGGAGATTATGATGCAGTGGAAGTGTCACATGGGCGTTTTGAGTCCCATGCTGGTAAAGAAGTGACAAGATGCCACAACAGGATGGCATTTTATTTCTCTTACAGGCTTATTACTCTTAGCCTGTGCAATTGAGTAGTAGAGGTCTCAATGCACAAGGACAAAGACAAGACACTGCTCAAAGGCACACTTCCTGTCAAAGTCCTAGAGAATGGTCGAGAGAGCAGAGCCCTTTGCCTTGTAACGTAGCATCACATGTCTGTGAGCTGAATGTTCACTGGTAGGGCCAGAGGAGCATTGCGTCCCTGAATTTCCCAAAAAGGAAAAATAAAATGATAATAACATACACTACGTTATTATCATTTTATTTTTTCTTGTAGGGAGGGGTCCGGAGGAGGGCTATGTGCACACAAAAGTGCACATGTCTGTTTGGCCAACCATGTTGGGCTGGCCAAACAGACATGCGCACTTTGCATGTTCTCTACCCATCTGTATTGCACAGCCAAGTGGAGAACATGCCCAGACTTCCATTCCCAGTCAAAGCATGCCGCTCAGACTAATCACAACGCTGTTTTCAGCAGCATCGTGATTAGCTGGGAGCCTGTGCAGCTGGGAAGAGAAAGAGAACAGAGGAGTGACGAATGTGTCTCCTCCTCAAAGGTTACTGGTATTGATTTTTTTTACATTTATTGTTTGTTTAACATCCCCCCTGCCCTCCCCTCTTCCATCACGCCCTGTCCTGTCCCGGTGCCACTGGGTAGGACATGATGGAATTTGCAATTGGCACATTTCTCTTTCATGAGAAATACAATTCAACTGCAACTGTTGTTGGAAAAGTGTATTTTCTTGTCAGGGCCAGATCATGGGCTTTATTGAAAGCTAACTGGGAGCTAGGTGTATCATTGATCAAGACATGAAAGGTCGTGGTAGCTCCATGAAAACATTCCTGCATCCTATTTTTCATAGTACCTGATTTGCATTGTGTATTTGGTGCCCAAGACCACAATTGGTACTGTACATTATGTAGGGAGTACCGTTCGAGTGTCTTCATCCCAAGACTTAATGGTATTGCCTTTCAGTCAGTATACTTTCTGGTGGAAGTTCTTGTTTATGTGTTAGGAGCAGCACTGGATTTTCTGTAGGTCTGGGAAAATTTCACGTTATAGAAAATTCCACAAATTAGTTTCGCTTTACAGAATTCACTGAATTCTTGTCTGAGAGAGACTCATTTTCATAGAAAATATATATTTATAACTCTACTCATACCATTCTCCTGCCAGTATCTTCTGACACTTTATGGTCTCAATTTCTCTACAAGCAGCTGATGGGGTTGACAGTTAGTTGTGAAGCAATTAAATTAAATTTCAATACTTTCTGAGCTGAAGTAGAGAATGTTAAGAACATTTCAAATGTTGACATGAAATCGACTCATGCGAAAATCAAATAGTTTTTAAAAAAAATAATGGGCCTGATTTAGAACTTGGCAGATGGTTTACTCGGTCACAACACAAAAGTGACTGATATCCCGTCCACCGAATTCTAAATCCCACTTACGTTCTAAATCAGGCCCAATGTTTTTACAGAAACAAGTGTCACCGTCGACTCAAGAAGCAGCTCCGAATTTGCCCCAAAAAAATCCCTGGATTCATTTAGGGAGCAGAATTGGTTTTAAACAGACTAGATTATTTGTTTAGAATAACATCCTCATCTGTTGCACTTATGGGCAGATTTACTATGAGTTTGCATCAGGGATACATCACTTTCGTGGCGCAGCACTGATACAAAATCATTTTTGACATTTTCCAAGCTACACAAAGCCGCTTTACTTTAAATACAAAGTAATGCAGCACAGTCCATATCACTGTCTTGTGTTACTTTGAGTTGAGTAGGCGTTACATGAGTGGAACATGGTGTTCCCGTGTATCCACACCTGTATTTTCCACAAATGCAGATTTAGAAACACTTGTAAACCTGGATTTTTATGAAAATGGTGTGCCTTCCCCAAAGTGGCGTAACAAGGATAAATATCTTTATTTCTCCTCTTTACTTACTCTTTTCACATGTGCTGCATTCTGCAGGGCATATAAAAAGAAGAATATGCCTCTAAGAATTGATTTTGAGGAGGAAAGTATTCCTTTCTGCATAAAAACAAGCCTGTGCACAACGTAAGCACCCACCCTTGCACCATGCTTCAAGGGTGCCTGTGATGCTGCTAGGCACCCTCAAGTGCGCCAGCGCAAGTAGAGAGCTGAAGAGTGCCATATCTTAGTAGATAGTAGTATGATGCTTTTCAGCTTTCTTCCATTCACACAATGCAGTACAGTAATGTGTTTTGCTGTCCTGTGTTGCATGAATTCTTAATAAATCTGCCCCACAGTGTTTATCCACATACGGTTTGGACTTGCTTTAAAAAATAAAGATGGAAACAAAGTATTTATCAATATGCAGATAAAATGTGCCTTCCTCTGATATAGGAAGCATTGGTGCACCGGCTACAGTATATGACACAACGGCTGCTGTTAACTGATTTAATGAACAGTTGAAGGGAAATCATCTGTCATGGAGGATCATGGAAAATGGAACCGAAAAGTTAAATGGCAATACAGTTGCGAGCAGCACCTCATTAACATGATTATTAGTATGCACAGTCAACCATGAAAATATGATGTACTGAAAAGGTGCAAAGGAGTGGGCCTAAAGTGAAGTCAGATACAGAGATCCAAGCTTAAAATCCCCAAAAACCGTTTGACTCGAAAGGGGGCTGTAGGAACTTACAGAAGGCTCACTAAATGGATGGCTGACTTTGCATGTGCAGAGAAGAAGCAAGTGACCTAAAGTTGTATAGCGTGCATAAAGAGCATGCAGTTCGGAGGATAGCAGATAGCTATATGAAGAGCTGAGGATTTGCTAAAGCTTATGTACAAC
The DNA here is from genome assembly GCF_031143425.1 of Pleurodeles waltl. Classification (NCBI taxonomy): domain Eukaryota; kingdom Metazoa; phylum Chordata; class Amphibia; order Caudata; family Salamandridae; genus Pleurodeles; species Pleurodeles waltl. The sequence goes on from NC_090440.1 coordinate 1,294,926,517, forward strand.
ACAATTTGAGCAAATCCCCCCAATTTTTGGATCTGGGGTTACTATGTTATTTGTTTGCAGGAATGCATTAACGATGCCTTGAGGAAAACATTGATGATTACATGACCCCAGCGTATGTCAAACCCTGTTTGGGGAATCAAGGGGCAAGCTGGGGCTACTGCACCTTAATGGCGAGGACTGAGGTTGTTTGCTTTATATGTCCCATGATCTTACCTACTATGGCTCTACAAATTGAGCCAAATACAATCTATTCAGGATTTGACTCTCAGTGGTAACAATGATGTTCTTTCCTTATTTATTCTAGACACTGTGGCTTAGTACAAGGTGCACTTCTTCTGGGCACTACAGCTCAGTACAAAGTGCACTAGACTCCAATCACAAGCTTCAGTGATCTTCAGGTAGAGTCATCACAGTTTTGGGAGGAACCTGCTACTGGGGAGATTGTAACCCAGTGATACTGAGTACACAGCTTACACTCCACAGTCCTCCTCTTCTAGAAGCCTCACCCGCTCCAAGGCCACGCTGCACCTTGCTCCTCATGGACTGACACTTTTTCTGCAGGGTTAGAAGGCTCGTTCCCTCTCTCAGCAGGCAAGTTGGCTACTTGGTGATTCAGGTCAGGTATACAGCTCTTCCCCAAAGGAGTAGACTCAGGTGATGTCCCCTCCTTTCTGGGACCAGACTGTCAGTCACACCAGCTCAGATTGCACAGCAGTCTACTGAGTACTCTGCAGAACACTCCCCTCATTTACCATAGAGAACGTGGAAGTTGAACAACTACTGGGGTGGGAAGGATCCCACATTTATTCAGTAATAGCAGACAGGAGATGTGTAGCCACTGTCGGCACATTCAGAATGGGTTTCTGGTAGATCTCATTTGAAGTGTCCTCTCCACACTGCTCTCCAGACAGCTTTTGCATAGAGTGATATTTCTTACCTCAGGATTGCCTCTAGCAGAGGGCACAAAGAGATGTGAGCTTTCTGTCCTTGGCTGTCATCAGTCAGACTGAAAGAACAATCAGGGAAATAAAAAAACCTGGGCCTCAACTAAGTTGCCCCCTTCACCGTGCACATCAGAGCCTGCAGTCCCACTCTTTTGCCTTCCATCCACCTAATGGCTGTGCTTCATGAAGACTAATCAGTGGCTCCTGGGTCAATGAAAGGTCTGAATGAATTTCTAAAGAAGCCTTGCCTCCTTAACCCTCACTCGGTGTTTAGATCTCCTCCTCACCACTACAGGAATGTCAGAAGTTCACTTTCCTTGTTATGAGAAACAACCACATCTCCATCTTGTGAAAAATGCAAATTTAGTGCTTTCTACAATGCATCCCACAGGCCTTCATTACTCTGCTTCACTTACTCACAACATGCATGTATCACACAGGGGGCGTGGCTACGATGCCAAACCAATATGGCGTGGCTACTGTGAGCTCCTGCAGATGAGGGCAAATATTGGCCAATATCCATTACAACCTTAGTGACTCCATCCCACCCTCGGCTCCTGATTGGGTGGTTAACATCAGGGGTGGTGCAAGGGACACTGAGGAAGCTGAAACCGATCCTGAAGCCAAGTCGCAGCTTTGAGTCTTTTTCTGCCTGGATGGCAGGTGGCCGCTGCCTAATAGGCACTATAGGTTCTGAGCACCCACCAGTATCGAAGCAGAGCAGTTAGATTTTAATGCAGCCACAGCAGTGGGGCAAAGACCATCAAAATATGTCAGACCTTCGCAGTGGTAGAAGGAGCGGTGGGTAAGCTGAGATCTTGATGAGGACCCAGGGACAAGAAGAGAACGGTGAGCCTAACTCCCTCCACTTCAATAGCACGGGGGCCACATATGAGATCCTGAACCCTGAGGAGAGCTCCACCAGATGCTCTACATGGCTCCCTCCTGCAGTCGCTCCCATGTGACAGGGTAGCATGGTAGAGCAGGTGGGGGCAGTACAATGAGACTTGGGTGTGCCACCAGGGAAAGCTCACATTCAGGGGATAAATAGATCACATGCTGCCAGGGCAAGCTAAAAAGATGATGCTGTGGCTCCCCCTGCAGTATCAGTCCTGAGGGGCCTCGATCCACCAGACTCAGATCAATTTAGAGAGGATGGGACAAAGGGTCTAAGGTCACTCAATCAAGCAGAATGGACAAGTATGTAGTAATGAGCAAGGTGCCTCACGAAGATAGTGGTATCTATTCAGAACAGGACCATGAGGGACCTGGCAGATGAGAACCTTCACTTAAGGAGCTGCTAGCCACAATAAAAGAATTGACCCTAGAAATGAGAATAGACACTGTGGCTGTAGACATTAGTATCCTGTGGCCCAATGTCCAGAAAATAGAGGCCTGAGTCTTACAAATCTTTACAAACGGAAGTGCAGCAACACAAAGAAGCAGCTCAATGCATGCACGCCAGAGCAGAGGATGCAGAAGGGAGATCATGTCAGAACAACATTCACGTGGTGGGATTCCTGGAAAGAACAGAAAGCAAGAATGTGGAATGTTTCATCAAAAACTTTGTCTTGAATAGGGTGAAACCTACTGAACTCTTTGTTCAGTTCACGGTGGAATGGGTGCATCATATACCGGGGGCCTTACAGAAGAGTGGCCCCACCCAATCATAACTTGGATTCTTAACATCAGGGACAGTGCCACTATCCTCTGAGTGGCACAACAACACAGCCTGTTTTATAAAAAACACACAATAATGTTTTTCTTGGATTTTAGTCAGTAATTGCAGGCATTATGGTGTTCCTTTGTTAAGGTTGTGCAAACGTGAGATACAGTACAGTATGGCCTTTCTAGCCAAGCTGTGAATTTGGCCTTTCTCGCCAAGCTGTGAATTCTGGCAGAGGGAATGTTGTGGTCCTTTACAGCACCCAATGAGGCAAAGGACTGGCTGGATAGCTGGTGTTCTACTGAGTCCAGGACGCACAGAGGCAACTGAGGGATATATCACAAGAGGTGCTGAAATGAGTCAACACGAACAGGAGAGGTGGTGGCTGACAACAGGAGGAAGGGCATGATTAAAACTGTGGTGGATGAAACAGAGCACTTACTAAAACAGACCAGCTGAAGTTGGAGGGGAATCACTGAACTGTTGGATGATGTCAGGGAAACTAATATCAAATACTACAGGGCTGACTGAGAGCAAGTTGCAGGAACGTAGGGAACACGCACAAGTGAATGTTCATTTTGGAGTGGGGCAACAGATACATTAGGCAATGAGGAAGCAGGTAGTTTTAAACTAGCAGCATGAGGCAGTATGGTAGGCGTTGCTCATTTTGGGGGGGGTGTAGTTCAAAGAAACCATGCAAACCAGGCACATATGACAAGGTTTAATGAGATAAGACACACACACCCTAACATGTCTTTTTGGAGTAGAGGACAAGAGAGGGAGACTTGATGAGCAGACATAGGCCTTTCATTTCTTTCTTGGAATTTGAACAGACAGGGTAGCAGACTGACATGGGGCATTCCCTGATGAGTATGAGATTTGAATTACAGTGCCTAAATACTCAACCATTGGGAAACAAGACAGCTCTTGACTGAATCCACTGAGCACTATTTTAAGGAAAATGTGGATTCACTATGGTCAAAAGTATGGGAGACCTTTAAACCACTATCAGGAGGATCCCGATATTCTAAATTATGGATAAGAAATAAGATGTATATCGGAAGGTGGTGGAGATGGAGATGGAGGGCCACGTGATACAATTGGAAACAGCTTATATAGGATCTCTGAATCTGTATCTAAAGCGCCAAATTCTAGGGGCCAAGGATGAGTATAGGAAACTTGATGAGCAAGAGGCGAGGGCTCGCTATAAAGGCAAACAGCACAAACTGTAGGAGGTGGGCAGCAAGGCAAGGAAATTGCAAGCTTGGTTGGTGAAGTGTGAGGAAGGCAAAAGAAGGTTCACATGGTCATCAGTTTGAGAGGTGGGGTGGCAGAATTAGCAGAGGACATTTCCCAAGTTTCAAAGACTCCTTTAGTGTGCTGCATCATTTGTAATATCTGGTGAGGACCTACGTTATGTTATAGGGTTTGTAAGGCGCTTGGCTGCTCCGGCAATGGAGCTTCCCAGCGCTAGCCCGGGGGAGCACAAAGTCACGGCACCTAAGACTGGCAGGGGAGGGTACCATAGATGTTAGTACAATATAACAAGTTTTTCAGAAGTTTCCTAAAGTGTAGATGGCTCTCAGTGTTCCTGATGGGAGGGGAGTTCCAGGCAGTGGAGGCCATGGCTCTAAAAGAGCAGCCACCTGCTCTAGTTCGTCTGACCCTAGGGGTAGCAGCTAACATGATGTTGGTTGAGCGATGCGCCGGAGCTGAGAAATAAGGCAGCACCAATTTTGACAAAATAGAGGGATCTTGAGAGTGTAGAATTGTTTGTACACTACACAAAGATGTGTAGTGAGCAGAACTTTAGAAGGGAAAGTAGAAGTCTGGAGGCTGCATTTTGAGCTAGCTGGAGTCTATGTATCGCCAATTTGATGGCCCCTAAATTTAGAAACATTGAAGTAGTCCAAACTAGTCAAAATTGTAGCTTAAACTATAATTTGTCTCAAGTTAGAATAAAAAAAAAAACAAGATGTGTTTAAGGCTCCTTAACAGCCCACAACAGGAGCCAACCACTGAGATGGCCTGAGTCTCAAAGGTCAGGGCATTATCCATAGTGACACCCAGATTTTTCACCAAGAATTTCAGCGTAGGAGGTGCCCCAAGATGAGAGGGCCACCAGTCAGTATCCCATAGCTGGGTGTCTTTGCCTAGCAGCAAGATCACAGTTTTCCTAGCGTTCAGGCGGAGACAGTTGGAATCCATCCATTCTGCCACTGACGAGAGAAATTTTTGAAAATTAGCACGATCAAGTGCAGGATTATTTGTTAAAGAAAGCACTAACTGAGTATCATATGCATATGATATTAACGTCATTCCAGTAGGTTCTACGACTTTGGCAAGTGACTGAACGTAAACATTAAATGAAGTGAGGCTCAAGGCTGATCCCTTTGGAACACCTTAATGTACTGAGTGAATATTGGACTTAAAGGGAGGGTCAATGACGTGAGAGGAGCGATCCAATAAAAAGGACGTGAACCAACTCAAAGCTAACCCTCTAATGACAATGCTCTGCAGCCGCTGGATTAAGACCTCATGAGACACTGTATCAAAAGTGGCGTTCAGGTCTAGTGTAATATTGAAGTACATTCTTCATCCAAGGCCCAGGGAAGCTGCTCAGTGACGGCAAGTAATGCTGTTTCTGTACCTTGGTCTAAAACCATTCTAGAAATGTCAAGTATGTGACTGTCATATACAAATTTTACCAAAGCCTCATTTACATGCTTCTCAGTAACCTTAGCTAAAAAAGGTAATAGGGAGATAGGGCAAACGCTCTCAGACTCAGAGGGACTCAGGGATGGTTTCTTCAGCAGGGGAATGACCTTATCATGGTTCCACATGATGGGTCCCTAAAGAGGTTTATACTGTAGATGACATTCCAACCTAGCAGGACAGTGATAGAACATTGCTTGAGGCACCATAAACGCCAGGGATTTACTGCAAGTGCTCAAACAGATCGAGAAGGGTATGCCCAGACGTGGGTCCTGTGCTCACTGTGCCACTGGATTCAAGCTAGCCTGGCTGCTGATGGGTGATAACCTGAAACAGGTCTCAGGATGCCTGTTTCTGGTCCAGGGAGGACCTAGCTTGGCACTTCGGACTTGACTGTTCCCATGAGGGACAGGGTCAAAACTGATTTGCGTATGGCTGGGTCCAAACTGGGGTGGCATGGTGAGTAAAAGAACAATGGATTAAACCCAGATCTGTGACTGGGGTGGTTGTTTGCATTGTTCAGCAATCCATCCATCATCCTTTTGTGTTGCTGAAGGAGAACTCTTCAGAGACATATTTTATGGGGCCCAAAAGAGGGTGGCCTCAAGAAAGACCTCTGGAGATTGATAATAGACATCATACACACAGAGGGTAAATCGCCTTAGGTAAGTGTACCCTACAGACCAATCTCTGTACTGAATACTGATTAACAAGGCCAAGGTGCTGGCAAAGATGTTGGTGTCTCCCCTTGGCCAATTTATCAATAAATGTATTATCTCAGACCAGTAACGATTTAGACCACACAGGCCACCCACTACTATCTCAGGCACATGTATTGGCGCTTGCCACACATAGATAAAATGAGAAAATCATGTTGCCTTTGGCTGCTGAAAAAAGCATTTGACTCTCTTGAGTTGCCATACCTACATGCCTCTTGGAGAAGATGGGGCTCGGCCTAGAGTCTGCTCCAGGGAGCAACAATTATACGATAACCCAGTGGCCAAGGTAATTGTTAATAGGATATTCTCTGAAGAGTTCACGCTGAACAGGAAAACTACAGTATAAAAAAAGTGATGGATGGAATGCTTGAATTAGTCTCAGCCACTGGTAATTACTCGGGGTCACATCACAGTCCGTCTTTATTTGCACAATATGTGACCTCAGTTTGGACCCTGCCAAATGCAAATCAGTGTTCACCCTGCTCCAATTGTCATGAGGCCCATTCATGAACTCACTATAGCTATGTTTCACTTCTTAGCACTCTGGTAATTATGATGTTTCGGCTTTGCACTGTCATGCATTGCAAATTTTTTTTGTGTCATTGTTTTGAAACACACTGCAATATCACTTATTGGTCATCCACTTTCCTGTGATTCTGTCTGTACATTCTTCGACTGCTCAGCGGGCACAAGAAACCCCAGGTGTTGTTTTCTGATTGTCCAGCAATTGTTCACAGGCTCATACAGACCTAACACACTAGCTTTTCTCTTTATCAAGCTAATGTTATAAATTAGGTCCTGTAGGGTTTAGCTTTAGACAGGAGGGTTCTAGCAGAGCTGACCCGTCTGTGGAGCAGATGCCCTCCGGGGCATGCAGCCTCTGTAAACTGGGGTTACACTTTCCTATGAGGACCACTTGACTATGCAAACAGAGGTATCGGGTTCACTGCTCCCAGAGATCACTAATAATAATAATGATAGTCTTCCTGCACATACCATACCAGAACAGGCTTAGGTCACTAGATTGGTTTATGGTGGTTTATTTGTGTTATACAGTTTTCTAACTGCTACTCTGATTTTTAAAATGATTACCAGTATTGTAATTTGCTTCAGAACAGACATGTTAGTTACAATAAATTTATTGTGTACTTTCATAGTGTCTTTTTACTGTTGCTATGGATATGTTTGACTGAGATAATACAAAAAGGACTGACCTGTTTCACCATGTTTCCCTGAGACGGGGCAAGAAGGATGTGCTTTTTGGGTTGCCAATTTGCTTGCCAGTCTGGGAGGTTAGGAGTGCAAGTCAGGCACTGTGAGTTAGCTAGGTATTATTATGGTATGACAGTACTCTTTTGGCAGAAGTGGCACAGCCCCTGCATTCTGACATTCTATTGTCCCATGGCTCAGTTCTGTAAAAGCAGAATTTCTTTAAAACCACAGGCACTGGCTTGGTCGGTACCTTACAGCATATATTTTCACTCATTCATTATTTTCCAATATCTTTGGAGGCATTCCCTTAGTGTTATTGCTCATCTGCCGCATTGTTGTTATTCCACAATGGATGTGCCTGCCCAAAGCCCGCTCATTCTGAACCTGCCAACACTCCAGCAGTGCCGGAAGTGCATGATCCAGTGGTTTGGAGCCCCACTACTCCAGGAACTAGACTTTGACTGGTCACTGTCATTCTGACTGGCATGGTTTATATGTGTTCAACTCTTGTTCTACTGCCTACAGTGTCCCTTTGAATGGACACTTGATATCTGACTTGCTCTGCAACCTCCTGTTCCTATGGACATAAATCAGTTGACGAGTCGAGTAAAGACCCATTTCTGGAGTTGTCCAATGAACTTGGGCTTGCTTCAAGATGATTGGTATGAGTTTCTTCCCACTGGGGAGATAGGTGCATCAGCAGCAGGATTACTCACCTCTGACTTAGATAACACAGATGGAGCACAGCCGGCCATTTCCTCAGCATCAGCTGTTAACGAGGATCAGATCTGTTCTATTGAACTTGTGAATGGGAGTGTTCAGCAATTATCTGGGGAGATGGAATCAGTCCTGGATTCACTAACCATTAACTTGGTGGAATAGATCTTGGGTGCCTCCAACCCCAACTAAAGTAATTTGGTCATTTTCTTTCTAATTTCTCAATAGCCCCCTTTGTAAATAGTTTTTTATAATTTTTGTACATTACGTCTTCTAGTATTACATTGAGTTTGCTTGGCTTATATTTTTGTTTTTATTATATTTGTTTGCTATATTGCTGTCCTGTCCATGGGGGCAGGGGTATCATGAGGTCCATTCTTAGACTCACTATAGTTATGCCTCATTTCATAGCACTCTAGTAATTATGCCGTACATTTCACTTTTTTCTTACGTGTCATTGTTTTGAAGCACACTGCAATATCATTTGTTGTGCCGCCACTTTCCTGGGATTCTGTCTGTTCATTCTCTGACTGCTCAGCGGAAACAAGTGCCAGGTGTTGTTTTCTGTCCGTCCAGCAAGTGTTCCCATGCTGATAAAGACATAACACAGTAGCTTTCACTAGCAAGCTAATGTTATAAATTAGGTCCCATGGTGTTTAGCTTTAAAGAGGAGGATTCCAGCAGAGCTAATTCATTTGTGGAACAGATGCTCTCTGGGGGCATTCAGCCTGTGTAAACTGGGTTTACACTTTCCTGTGAGGACCACTTAACTATCAAACAGAGATATGGGGTTTGCTGCTCTCAGAGATCACTAATAATAATAATCGTCTTCCTGATCATATCCTAACAGGATAGGCTTAGGCCAGTAGATTTGCATTATGGTGGCACTATTTGTGTACAATTATTACCAGTACTGTAATCTCATCTGATTTGATTCATAATAGATGACGTTAGTTGCACTAAATATATTGTGTACTTTCATTGCATCTTTTTTACTGTTGCTGTGGATATGTGTGACTGAGATAATGTATGAAAGGGACTGACCTGATTTACCACAGTTCCCTGAGAGGGGGCTACAGTGTTGTGCTTTTTGGGTTGCCACAATTTCTTTCCACTCTGTGAGGTTAGGAGTGCAAGTAAGGCACTTTGAGTTATCTACATATTTTGGTATGACAGTACTGTTTTGGCAGAAGTGGCACATCTCCTGCATTCTGACTTTCTGTTGTCCCATGGCTCAGTTCTGCAAAAGCAGAATCTCTGTGACACAATAGGAACAGTCCAACCTGATCTGCCAAGCCAGGCCCTCCCTAAACTGGATCACAAGAAACCCAGGACTGGTTTCTCTCCTATTAGGGTTCATCGGCCAGGTACAGCTTTGTTCCAGTGGCACAGTGTGCATGAGATCCATGTCATGACATACTCTTCCCACTTAGGGTTAAAAACTGAAGAATACAAAAAACAGGGGAACTAAGAAAGGGTACTTGCTGTTTTCTCTGCTATTCGCCTTGGCAGTGGAACTCTTAGCGTGTTGAGTGAAAAAAGATAGCCAACTGCAGGGCATTCGCTGGGATCCAGAATGCGAGGAGAAAATCTCCCTATATGCAGATTACCTACTGATTTATCTGGCAGATTGAGAACACTTGATTCACTAAATATTTGAAATCCTAACAGTATTTAGGGACTAAACTGCACTATTCCCATTCACCCCATGGACGTTGCCAGACGACTGTGAACTTCCCTTGAAGTTGTTATTGGAGGGATTAACACATCTGGGACTCTATATAATGATCTGGCAGCATTCCAATGAGTCAATCTAGAGAGAGTTCAGGAGTAATATAGTCAGGAAGTAGGTCAAAGGAGATAACTTCCCATCTCCTTACTCAGAAGGGCCTCCCTACTTAAAATTATATAATTGCCAAAATTCCTGTACATGCTACAGAATACACCATGTGAAGTGCCCAATGGGTTCTTTCTTGCAGTAGATGGGGTGACACAACAGCTCCTGTGGAATGGGAGACCACCTAGGATGGCAGTCCAAATGCTGTCTAGGTGTCCCTATGAGAGAGACTCGTTGGGGGCAGGAGAGGTCCACCCTTCCAACCTCTACTGAAAAAGTGATTAAGTTGTCGGTGAGGGCCATCAAGGGCCATGAGAGGATAAAATGACTCTGGGGATGCCTTAATGTTACTCATCTAACCATGCGGGCCTGAGACATCTAAAAGGCTGCAAGAAATGGGATTTGCTGGGAATCTCCATGCTAGGAGATGTTTGTGGGGTGAGAGGTGTGATACCCCTTGCAATGTTTCAGGAGGAATAAGAACTAACAAATAGTCAAAGGCTATTTACAAGTAAGACATCTTTCTCCAAATATAAAGAACAACTACAGAATACAGAAAATGAGAGCCCACTAGAATTCAGGGAACTAGCGGCACCGTTGTTAAGACACACCATTTCACAAAAAACAAGGACACTTACGGCCTTTGGTTCACCTTATCCATGCGCTTCAAGAATGGTAGAAACAGGATTTTGGACTAATGGAGGCTGCAGACTAGGGGAAGCATTAAAACATCCTAGAGAAGTGGTCATTACAGCGCGGTTCCACTTACTGCAACTGAAGATTCTTCACTGAGCGTATTACACCAAGACTAGACTGTTCTGCATGGGGGAAATAGGGGCTGACACATGTTTGAAGGGGTGCGGATGCACAGGGATGCTACTGCACATATTGTTGAGGGGCACAACCATCCAACTCCTTTGTTTCCATATGCACCAGTGGAAGGTGGGAGTCACAGTGGGAAACATAACCATAATTGTCACTCCAACACTGCTGACATTGGAGATCTGGGGTGATCAAAAATGCCCAGATGTACCCTCCTGTGGTGTAATAGTGCCTTGGTTGTGGCAAGGAAAAACATACGAAATCTTTGGGGTATCCAGGCTTCATCGAGGAAAACACAGTGGGCGAGGAACCTGGACTGATGTAGACAGGTGGAAGAGACAATTTTCAAAGCACAAGGATGCCCCCGAATATTGACAAAATATAGGAACCCTTTAGATACTTTGGGAGTACTGCTCCTTAAAGTCACGGGGGCAAGTCCCAGAGGCATACTGATGGGATCCGGTTGCTCATGGAACAAATACTTAATGGAAATGAGCTTTAATATTGCAGGTTGGATATGTTGGTATTGTTAATTCATAATCAGTTGTCGTACTTTATATAGTGGTTTACTGATGGGAAAAATAATAAAAATGTTTTAAAATGAAAGCATGTATTGTGCAGGCTACACACACAAACACACAATATACATTTCGGACACCAGTGGAACTTTACATGAGAGGGCAAGTTGTCCTCCTCTCCAGTGACATAGATAAAAAAGGACTGGGGACAATGTGCTAAACCCATGTCAGGTATAGTAGTCTATTGTCTGTCAATTATGACATACTTGGGGCATTCTTCAGTCCCAGGAAAGGTGTAGGACTTCATTCATGTGAAGGGACAGGCCTAGGCCTCTGCATGCATGCTAATGTAGAGTGACGCCAAGGCAAAAACCAAAAAACAGGATACCAGGTGAACACAATAAGTCACTAGGGGAGGGAAATACGACTGTACACCATACAGAGGACAGTCCCATCTCAACAGCCGTAATCCTTGTATGTGAGAACCTTGATTGTTTGCACCTTTCAAGCAATCCCTATGCACATTATTCACCACAAAATGGTGCCTCATCTGTCTTTCCCAGTATTGCTCCCTATTGTGCCACACCATAGTTTCTGCTCGGTCTGTCTCAGCCAGGCTTGTTACAAAGCAATCCAACCTAATATGTACACAGCCACACCCCTGCCCTCTCGCCGGGCTTGGTCAATGAGGTAATCCACCCATCTGCCAAGTTGGCTTCTAGGTTGTGCTTCATATTGTGGAATCGGTTTTTAGGGTTTATGCTTTGTGCATCAATAATTATGATTAATATGCCTCCTCATAAATGGTTTTACATGTATAGGCTGAAGTATCAATTGCAATTGAAACAGATTTTCTATGACATGTAGAAGAATGCGTATTAATTTGTTTCAGTTATGCCACAATGCCACATTTAGGTATAAAACTGTAATTTCAGACAAAATGGATGCCATCTCTGTCACTCACTCCTGTTTCCTGTCCCCTACACACACCCTCTCCCCACAGACTCCACAGTAGTCAAACTGAAGTCATATTAGTTATTTTCATTGCTATGGTTTTCGCTCATGATTAGCCTTCTATGGTGTGGGTGTAAGATTGCAACAAGTATCTATCTCATTCAAGTCTTATGGTTAATTGTTTCATAATTGTTCGAACATCCCTGGATGACATTAGCATAGAGGGGGTTGAATTATTTATTTTAAGAAATAGGATGTGCTTATGTGTTAATGAAATGACATGTATTATTCTTGTGGCTAAAGAAGTGCTACTTCTGCTCCCACCACACTGATTTTGCAGTATTGCTAATTTCCTATGAGAAAATTGATTATAAGAAACTCTTGATTTTATGGATGAGACAGAGATTTTCCTGAGTTTTCCTGTGTTTAGGATGCTGCCACATTTTCTAATGATTTTGGTGCCCAATGGGACTTAGAATCTATTCTGATTTTACATATTCTGTATTACTTTGCGTCTGACATCCTTCATGGCATTGACTCTGCACCACTTATTTTGGAAGTTTGCAATAAAACTCTTTAACATTTTCATTGATCTAGAACTCAGTTATTGAGTGGACCACATTACTTATTGAATTGTTTTTACTCTGCTAATTTGATGTTTGGAGAAGTGGCTTAACATGGGGAAATATCTCAGATCCAGTAAACTGTGGGAGGACAAAATGAGGAAAATTGTGGATTGATAAAAATGTAGAGTATGGTTTTGCTCTCACAATAACCAGCCAAAAAAAGGTATGCTCCATAAAACATAAATTTTAACCTCTGCAGGCTGAAACAGACAGTCAAGCTAATTGTTGTTAGGATTCTGCATGAGTACACCGTTCTTTGTCTAACCTAAAAATTGAATTCCGACTAGTGTGCTTAATCACCTACCCGTTCTCCCTCTAAAACTTAAGAATCGCTATCCAAAGTGAAACACACTCCAGACTCACATGTTATGTTATGTTATGTTATGTTATCTCCAACAAATGTTTATTTAAAACAGTCCCCTGGAATTCACCTATCATCAAGCTGGAAAGAATGTTGTTAGCTAGTCCCAAAAGCTAGCATCGGCAAGCCAATGCAGGCCAGCACCACCAAACACTCTTCAACAGAGACAATATGAATTTTCATATGAAACAACATCTCTCCCTCTATTTTTACTGAGCAGTTAAGTGCAACAACAAATTAGCCAACGCACCATAGAATCACTCCTCGGGTCCTCATGCAAGATAGAGCTGGGCTGGCCTTTGTGACACAGTGAAATTTTCCTGGTAGGTTGCAAGATACAGGGCTTCATTCAGAGATAATTATGCATCCACAACACCACTAAGGAAGCCTCCACAGCTGTATTATACTTGACCCCTCCGGCAGTGTGGGCCTGGTTTGAAGATTTTTTCACAGCTGGTTTTGATTTCTATTCTGACCATAAATCTCAGGACAAACACTTTCCCTACATTGGCCATATTATGAACCAATAGAAGTCTTACCAATCACAAACAAGAGAGTAACATGCTACCCATCCACTGAGAAGTGCTTCGGGACCTCCTCCAGGGTATTATCTTGGTCTATGTGGAAGATTAAGTGATTTCGATTGGGCTTCACAAAATATACATTTTCTCCTTTGTTTGACCCTTCTTGTTACACCTACGAAGCAGTATTTCAAGCAAAAAAGATTGAACAACTGTCAGTTTCCATGACCTATGAGCTTCTGCTATACATAGAACATAGAGGCTGATTTACAGGGCAGCAGAAGCCTAGCTTAACTGAAAGAATTTGCGGAAATCTGGTTTGAATTTCAGTAAATTCATTTAGAAGTAAATTATTTGCTTGTACTGCACTTGCAGTGCTTAATTTGTGCTGGTATTTGCTGGTACTCAGCACCATCACATATTTTGTTAACAGCTTATCATTTTTGTGATAGACCGCCATACGGCACAATGATCACGTTTTATACAGACACACAAGGCAATATTTATGACCCGGTTTGTGTCGCTCTTGCACCACGCATCATGGTGCAAGAGTGATGCAAACCTTAAGTGACATTTATGAAGTCACACAAAGACACAGTTTGTGGCACAGTGTGACTTCATAAATCTTGAGCAATGTAATGCAGTTCAAATCAATTACATTACTCTGTGCAGGGGAGGCATTTCCACTGGTGTTGTGTTGGTGTTCCACCCAACATCCATGGATTTTGATGCATTCCCAGATTTACAAGAACTTGTAAACCTGGGAATGGTCCAAATAGATATGCCTCCCCAGGAGAGGTGTAACAAGGAGAAATATTTGTTCTCCTTTTTTTCCAATTTCTATGTGTGTTGCATTCTGTGGCACACATAGAAAGAGGAAAAAGCCTTTCAGGGTTGGTTTTGTGCCGAAAGGTGCACCTTCCTGCACAAAAACAATCCTGTATGCAACACAGGCACCCTTGCACTATGGTTCAAGGGTTCCTCTGTTGGCGTTAGGCTGCCTAAAGGACACCAGCACAGGGGAAAGTACGGTAATATGTGGTATTTTTTCCAAGTGACGCAGCGCAGCGAGGTGACTTGCTGCGCTGCACTGTCACTAGTTCCATAAATATGCCTCACGGTGTTTAACAAGGCAAGATACATTAAAAAAACACCAGCGAATTCAAGCTATTCTTACAGCTTTTGATAATCTGGAACAATCCAAATTGTCACATTTGTGAGAGCGTGATAGTTAGTAGGTAGCGCTATTATTGACATTTGGGAGCATTAACAGAAACAATGGTTCATGCCAACTGCAGAAATATCTTGGGCCCTGATATTCATTTTTAGGTCTGGCGTTAGCCAAGACCTTTTGAATCAAAAAAATATATATGTTGAATATACTAATTTAAGGGGGCCTTCTGTCAGCTGTCTGCCTCCATTGGTTTGTTAGTGTGTCATTCACATTTTTGCTGTACCCCTACTACAGCATACAGAATGAGCCAGGAGGTCAGCCCACTTCAATCACTGGATAACTTCATTATGAGGGACTGTATTTTACTCTTTTACAAGGTGCCCATTCGAACACAATGCAATTTTCTTCAGTGACAGTGTTTGCTTTGGGGTTGCCTTTGTGTTTAGAGTGTGATGTGATAGCAGGACATTTTCTCTCAGCTCTTCCACATTCAACTCAGGGCACATTCCAGCTGTATCAGATCCTATCTCCTGCTAATGGTGTTTTAAATTCCTTTTCTAGTGTTGTGTTTTTCTGACTGCTGCTATTTCACCACATATCTGATTGTGCCCATGTGAAACTGTTCTTCATGAAGTTGTCTTTTTTTTGTAGTATTCAAGCAACAAAGTACATTTTAATGGCGCTCCTGTATGTCTTGCTTGTATGTATTTTAATTGAGGACCCAGTCATATTTAAAAAAAACATGTTAGTCTGTATAGCATGCTTGTATTGCTTTCTAGTGTGCTTTCAGTGCTTTTACAGACATTTAATTGTTATATTACTAATTTTAGCATTGAGATTTTTAGCTCCTCGGTTTATTCCAATTTCCTGATCTATCTATCTATCTATCTATCTATCTATCTATCTATCTATCTATCTATCTATCTATCTATCTATCTATCTATCTATCTATCTGTCTATCTTTGCAACCCTCTCTATCTATGCATCCCTCTCTATTTGTATTTGCAACATTATCTATCTATACAGCTGTATCTGCTTTTACAACACTATCTTTGCAAATCTATCTTCTTATCTATCTATCTATCTATCTATCTATCTATCTATCTATCTATCTATCTATCTATCTATCTATCTATCTATCTATCTATGTATCTATCTATACAACACTCTCTATCTTTGCAAGCCTATCAATCTATCTGTCTTTTCAAGCCTGCCAGTGCAATACTATCTATCCATCTTTGGATGCCTCTCTATCCATCTGTCTTTACAACACTATCTACCTTTGCAAGCTTCTCCATATATGTGTAAGAATGTTTTACAAATATATTACAAAAAGCATTAGCAAAGGGAAGAGGCTGCAGCAACGGCCAAGATTGGACTTTTTAGGTCGAGTGTTAGCTAAGACCTTTGCTTTTACTACAATTACGGGTATAACTTAGTTACTTATAGAAGTTTCAGCCAGACTTCATCCATTAATTTGTTCTTCTATCAATAACATTTTTCTTCTAGCCCCTGCAGGATGCACCATGGTGCAGAAGGTTAGCACACTTCAGCCACTGGTTGATTTCACTTTGAGTTACAGCATGCTGCCCTCTCACAAGGAGCACATCCATGCAAAGTAGTCCCGTCCAGTGCCTACTATGGTTGAAACCCCCCAAAATACTTTTGACTTTAGCCAATGTTTTCTTCAGATTTATGATGGCCCAACTGCCTCCCTTACGAGGTTTTGAATAAACCATGAAAAACAAAACTAGCATTGCCAAAGCCAAAAGGTTGCCCGCCGACCCCAGCTCTATCGGCTTTCCCAATGCTTGATTTGTTTTGGGTGACGTGACAAACTGAATGACACGTGCAACACATGCTGGCCATTACCAGCAGAAAAATGCTGGTATGATTGCTAGAGAAAATGTGCAAAAATGTGACCACAACAATTCCATAAACAAGAGCTAATATTCAGCTGTAATGTACTTATCACTTCATAAAATTATCACCAATCTATTAAAAATAGGTTTCTATGAAAAACTTGTATATTTGTTTAGAAAAGATAAAATACTGTATAGTTTATAGCACTGTATTTTTATAGACCCCTCTTAAAATACTAAGCTCCCTGACCATAATTGTGATGAATTAAGTATGTCTTGCTTGCAATGAAACAGCTAAATACAAAGGTAAACATAACAAAGGCTGGCAGCTGCAGAGTCCAATTTGCCCATCAAACAAGGTACGTGACGCACTTCATGCCTGGCGCTACCTAGGCAGTGGCTGAAAAAAAGACTAAGGGCCAGACTTACAAGACTCTAGTGCCACGGAAGAGACACATTTTGTGATGCTCTGGTGACACTGTGCAGTCCACATTTACAAGGCAGCGCTAAGCCACCTTTTTGTGGCTGAATGCCACCTTGTAAATATAGGCCCCTCTGACGCAGTTTCCTGCATCAAAGGGGCGTGCAATGGGTTTTGCTGTGGGCTTTCCACTGCAACACCCATTGCTTTTGATGCTGCCCGGGATTTACAAGAAGGTGTAAATCTGTGGCAGCGCTGAAAACTAACGCTACCCCAGGGGTGGCATTAGCATGGCACAACAAGGAGGAATACTTTTATTCATCCACGTTTTTGCTTTTTCCATGTATGCTTCATTCTGCAGCACACATAGAAAGATGACCTTCCTGCACATAAACAATCAGTCCCCTCAACGCAGTCTGCCTTGCACTATGGTGCAAGGGTGCCTGTGTTGACATTGGCAGCTAAATTTAGCATCAGTGCTAGGGGGAAACACTGGGGTGCACCGTATTTTAGTAAATCCCTGTGTTTCTAAAGTGAAGTAGTGCAGTGCTGCAAATTTTGGCACAGCATCACGCTGCATCACTTTTTAGTAAATCTGGCCCTAAGGGCTAGATTTACAAAGCCCTAACGTCACTGGAGCATCACATTTTGTGACACTCAGGTGGCGCTAACCACTCCTCAATAGTTACAAGGAGATGTTACGCCACTTTTTGTGGCTTTATGCCTCCTTGTAAATATGGGCTCCTCCAATGCAGTTTTCTGCGCCAGAGGGGAGTGCAATGAGTGATGCAGTGGGCGTTCCACCACAACACCCATTGCTTTTGACGCTGTCACAGATTTACAAGAATTTGTAAATCTAAGGCAGCGCCAAAATCTAACGGTAGCATGGCACAGAAAGGAGGAAGACTTTTATTCCTCCTTGTTTTTTGCTTTTTCTATGTGTGATGTATTCTGCAGTACGCATAGAAGAAGCAAAATACCATGGACAATTGTTTATGTGCAGGCTTCTTAATTTAGCGCCGGTGCAGGGAAAAACGCAGGGGTGCACTGTATTCTTGTAAATTTGGCACATCCCTACCTTTCAAAACTGGAACAGCTTGGCCTGCTAATTTTGGCGCTGCACCAGCTTCTTGTAATTATGGCCCTAGGTTTCCACTGACTTGCTGTGAATACATTAAGGAGCACCTGTTATTACCGATATGGCGAGGAGCAGAAAAACTGTTTAAGTTACAACTCTTGTGATAATGTACAGGTGTTAACACGCCGGTGAATTTGTACAAACACTTACGTTTCGGCGAGAATATGCGTATCAGCTCAACTCCAAAGACAACTGACGTTTATTGCACTTGAACTATAACACCCTGTCAAGAAGAATAAATCGGGATTTTATCGCTATAGACGCCCAAGATGGCGGATGCGTTGGCAACGTAATTAAATATTGTCGGAATTACTCGTTTCTTCAGCCACGTGAATAAGTCCAATTATTATACCTCCCCCCTAATCTCTTTTCAGCCACACCAAAGAGCCCAGAGCTCAGTGCTTTCAAATCGCTTTCTGATAGCATTCTTTCTGCTAATTCCAAAATAATTAACTGACTGAAGCAAATTTAATTATGCAGTGGGTTTCGTGTAGCACAACAATCTAATATGCATCTGGGGAGCAGGGGATGTTAAGAGGGTTAGGATCTTAAATGTTTAATATGTAAAGTTGTAAATTATTCTAAGACATTTTCAATATGTTCCCTGCTTTGCCTTCGAAGTTTTGAGGTGGAATAGACTGGTGCTAAAATGGTTTACTCCAATGACAAGAAGACGGATTTAGGAACACCACTCTAAACCAGGTTAAGTCTTAAACCCAGCGGAGACCTGGCACGTAGTATGTGTGCCTTTCTGTTGCTCTATTATTGGAATTTAAGGAGAGGCACAATATGGGCAAGTGCATGTTTGTTAATCAAATCACACCTGCCTTTTGTTTGCCTTTCTTCAGTACTTGTGATTAAAAATTACATATTAAAAATAGAATGTGTTTGTCTTTGGCAGAAATGTGGTCCAGTGTTAGACTTTTCATCCTTGGCTTGGTATCCCTTATCTTTTTGCCTCTGTTTCCGAGGTTGTTGATGTGTGCTGGACTCTGTTTTTGCTGTTTTTGTTACTCTGGGCACTTTACCACTGCTAACCAGTGCTAAAGTGTAACTGCTCCTATACAAAATATGTATGTAATTGGTTCCTCCATGATTGGCATATTTGATTTACTGGTACGTCCCTAGTAAAGTGCACTAGAGGTGCCCAGGGCCTGTAAATCAAAGGCTACTTGTGGGACTGCAGCACTGGTTGTGCCACCCACAATATTATCTCTGTAAACATGGCTCAAACCTTCCACTGAAGTGTCTGTGAATGCAGTTTTAAACTGCCCATTCGACTTGGAAAGTGTGCCCTCTTACCAGGTCTAAACCTTCCCTTTTCTTACATGTAAGACACCCCTAAGTAGGACCTAGGGAGCCCCATGGGCAGGGTGCAGTGTAGGTTTAAGGTAGGACATAAAGGGGGTCATTCTCCGCCGCCCGCCAAAGTCCCGCCGTCAGAATACCGCTGCGCGGTCAAAAGACCGCCGCAGTAATTCTGAGTTTCCCGCTGGGCTGGCGGGCGACCGCCAGAAGGTCGTCTGCCATCCCAGCGGGAAACCCCCTTCCATGAGGATGCCGGCTCTGAATGGAGCCGGCGGAGTGGAAGGGGTGCGACGGGTGCAGTTGCACCCGTCGCGATTTTCAGTGTCTGCTTGGCAGACACTGAAAACCTTGGTGGGGCCCTGTTAGGGGGCCCCTGCAGTGCCCATGCCACTGGCATGGGCACTGCAGGGGCCCCCAGGGGCCCCACGACACCCGTTACCGCCAGTCAGGTTCTGGCGGTCAAAACCGCCAGAACCAGGCTGGCGGTAAGGGGGTCGGAATCCCCATGGCGGCGCTGCCTGCAGCGCCGCCATGGAGGATTCCCTAGGGCAGCGGGAAACCGGCAGGCCACCGCCGGTTTCCCGTTTCTGACCGCGGCTGTACCGCCGCGGTCAGAATGCCCATGGATGCACCGCCAGCCTGTTGGCGGTGCATCCGCGGTCCCCGGCCCTGGCGGTAGTCAACCGCCAGGGTCAGAATGACCGCCATATTAATGTGTTTTACATGTCCTGACAGTAAAATACTGCTAAATTCGTTTTTCATTGTTGCGAGGCCTATACCTCTCATAGGTTAACATGGGAGCTGCCTTTAACTATGATTAAAGTGTAGATTCCCTTGGGGAGCGGATAGACATGTGGAGTTTGGGGTCTCTGAGCTCACAATTTAAAAATACATCTTTTAGTAAAGTTGATTTTAAGATTGTGTGTTTGAAGATGCCACTTTTAGAAAGTGAGCATTTTCTTGCTCAAACCATTTCTGTGAATCTGCCTGTTTGGGGATTCTCTGTCTGGGCCAGTATGACAGTTGGGCTGTTTGCACCTCTCACTAGACAGTGCCTCAAAGGGAGCTGGGGTGTAGCCTGCATATCCTGATGAGCCATCTGTACTAGGAGGTAGGGGAGGAGTGGTCACTCACACCTAAAAGGGCTGCGCCTGCCATCACACAATCCAGTCTCCAACCACCTGGTGTGTGTCTGGGGCCTGGCCTGGGCAAGGCAGGACTTCACAAACAAGACAGACTTTTCTTTGAAGTAAACCTACTTCAAAGGGCAAAATGGGTATAAGAAGGGAACCCAAAACCACAGACTTTAGATCACTTCTGGAAACCAAGAGGAACCTCTGCCTGGAGAAGAGCTGAAGAGCTGAGGAAGAAGATCTGCCCTACCTGTGACTGCACTTTGTGGAGCTTTTTTGCAGTTGCTGCTTCTGCCTGTGCAAGAGGACAGAGACTGGACTTTTTGTGCCTTCCTGCTTGTGAAGAACTCTCCAAGGGCTTGAAACTGGGCTTGCCTCCTGTTGTTGAAGTCTCAGGGACAGCAAAGACTTCTCTCTGCCAGCACCTCAAGCCTCTGCTGAGACTCCTGCCCTGCCAAGTGGTGCCCTGTCCAGTTCCTGGGGCCTTGTCAGGTGAAGCTGGTGGACCAAGGTTGGAAATCTATGCACAGATCGCCGTGCGGGGAAATTTCCAACATAACCTCCGAGAGCGGCTAAAGAAACGACACGCTGCCGGCTCCGCATCTGAAATCGATGCTTGTAGCGCAGCTGGGAAATCAACACACGTGGCTGGAGAAACAACGCTCGGCATCGCTGACAGAGGCTGCAATGACGCAACATCACTGGGCGCGGAAAAACAACGCAAGCCTGCCCGGACCAGAGGTGCTTTGTCCGGATCGATGCATCTCTCTCCTAAGGGGAAAGAAACAACGCACGCCGATCAGATTGGAGAAGGAGAAACGATGCACGACCTTGCTTGCAGTTGAGAAATCGATGCACCGCTTACCTTTTTCGGTGCACACTCGCCCGTGCAGGTTATTTTGACATGACCCAGGTACATTTTCACGCTAACAGCATTAGCGTTGTGTTTAAAAGCACATGAAGACTCTTTTTGGTTTCTAATTGATAACTTGACTTGTGTATGGTGGATGTTTGTTGTTTTGGTCTTGTTTTGTTTAGATACATATTTTCTATTACAGATACTTTGCACCTAGCACTCTGAAGTTAAGCCTGCCTGCTTGTGCCAAGCTACCAAGGGGGTGAGAAGGGGTTAGCTGAGGTGATTCTCTTTTACTCTGACTAGAGTTAGGATCCTTGCATGGACAGGGGGTAACCACACTGCCAACCAAAGACCCCAAGTCTAACATCCAGAAAGTAGTATGTTGAATGAAGAACCAGGACGCCTACGATCCCAGACATTTCCAGTTGGTTAATTATGTGATTCTTCATGGATCACTTTGACTCCCTCTGCCTTACTTCCCTTTTCCACGGGGCTGTTCAAGGTAGATGCAGAGGAGCCACGCCAGATTTTCAGAGTAACCACTAAGTGAATGAGTACCCTTTAGCTTATTCATATGTAAGCATATCTTATGTAAATATGTGTAAAGTCTATTATGGACTTTGCTGCATTGGCTGCACCATTGGGCCATGCTCCTGACATTTTTATCCAAAATCTGCTTTTTTTGGCTTTTTCCAAGAAAGGTGGGCAGTGCTTTCCCCTTTGATCCCGCCGGGGCACTGACTCACAGCCTTACACACATTCACTCAGTGTGACCAGAGTTTCCTTGATTCGTGATCAGGTCCTGTCACAAGGGATTATCTCTATGCATGGTCAAGCACCCATCTTAGTTTCTAATTCCAAAACCCCCAGGAATGAGAGCATAGATAGACTCTATGACAGAGAGGAATGTGCTTTAAGACAATGCACAGGCTTAGGGAGATTTAGACTCAGTGGTAGGAAGATGCAGTCATTATGAGAAGGAGACACAGTCTTTGGGACAATTATGCACTGCGACAAAAGGGAGAAGAACAATGACATTGGGTCCTGATCACATCCCCTTCTTGATCATGAACAGATTGCACAATGTAGGAGACTTGGCTTGCTCTATGGCACTTTCGCTGTGCAGATAGTGCATTTTTAAAGGTATTGTTAAGTCCTCAGTGTCATGTCTAGAAGTGAGTACATATATGTCACAGAGACACGGACACTAGGGCATGAGGACAAATGGAAGAAATATGCAGATATGGATGCGAGATAAGAGACACAGACACTGTGAGAATGAGACATACACTTTTGGGCTAGTGGACCAAGGCATTGCGACACAAAGATACAAACAGTCACTCAGATAAACTCAGACACTGGGTCAGAGAGATGCAGATACAGAGAGACGCAGGCTTTGTGATAAAGGACATTGACACTGGGACAGAGAGTTACAGCCACTGAGGCTATGGGACAGAGGCAAGAGAATGGGGAATCATGTAAAATCACATAATGTGACACAGACACCCGGACAGGGAGACAAAGAGACGAGGCATGATAGTGCAGTTTCACTGGAAAGAAGATAGATAAATGAAGACAGAGACAGGGAGACATGGACTTCAGAACACAGAGAAACACACAGGAAAAAAGGGAGTAATGGAAGGAAGAGTAGGAAGTCACTGACTCAGCGTCAGTGAGAAAGGAATTGGGACTGGAAGATCTGACACTGGCTGAGGCTCATTTGCACAAGTCTAATTCCTGTCTGAGGTGACATGGTGGGAAAAAACAATGGACTGGGATGTGAACTGGTGTAAATGATAGTGGCTGAGAATAATTAAATTCATCTATGTGAGTTGGCAGCGTATGGGTTGTTGACCCTGCAGCCAACCCCAAGGCACTCAAGTTCGAAGCCTGTGCGCAGTGGAGGATTGACTGCCCACGGAGGTAGGGTGCAGGGACTCACCTTCGGCAACCATAGCAGGGGGCTGGCATAGTTATGTATTGTAATAAAATATTACTTTAGACCCCTAGAAATTGTCTGAAAAAAACAAAGGTAAAAGTGGCCTTTTAGTTAGATATGGCAGCATTATCTTAGATTGCATTAGAATAACTGAAATTCACTGAAATAGCAAAGGTTAAAGTGATATTATGGTTAGATGAAAATGTCAGTTTAAGTGTAACATTTCAAACTAAACATACACTGAAATTCACTAGTTATAATAACTTCAAGTAACTATTACTAGCACCCTCGCCATGCACTGCACTGCTTATGACCTCACATATTACATCACTCACTGCATATTGTATCACATTATTGATAATACCAGTGCAACGTCTGAAATTACATAATTGACAACAACACTGTGCATGATGGGGTCTGAGAGTTATAGATAGTCAAAACAACTATAATTTCAGAATTATAGTGTTAATTTTAATTTAAAATGTTACATTTAAACTCATATATTCACCTAACTATAACGTCACTTTAACTTTTCATTTTTTTAGTATATCTATCTATCTATCTATCTATCTATCTATCTATCTATCTATCTATCTATCTATCTATCTATCTATCTAACTAATATATTTATACACACACACACTCACACACATATAATTACCATTCAACAGCTGCTGACAAAAAAAGATTGGGTTGCACTCACAAGAGTAGTTTCAAAATGCTGCTTATTTTAATGAAGGAAGGACTTATACGTTTGACTGTTATATACACACACTTACATTTCCCACTGTTCAAAATTATTATCAAAACATGATCAATGACCAAAAAGCTCATTAAAATTTGTTTATAATAATTTGTATTTCATTTGACAACAATACTTTCATAGACATAAAAGCAATACTAGGTTAAATCATCCACACAAAAACAGTACTTAACATTGGACCATGTTAATCAGTAATTTATTGTGGTAGGAATGTCTAAACAAGGAACAATAATCAAATTTCTGTTCATCATAATACATTCTACCAATTTGTGGTTACTATGGCCCATAAATATACTTTTTTGGTGCCGCATTTACGCCATTTTCTGATGCAAAAGCGGTGCAAACTTAAAAAATATAAGTGTATATTGTAAGTTTGTGCCGCTTTTGCGTCAAAAAGTGTTGCGACTGCGACACAAAAAAAAGTATAAATATGGGCCTATGTTCGCATCTGATGTTCATAACCAAGACAATTGTTCACATGGACATGAACCATGCACTAAATATCCAGCAAATACCTTGGGAATATGGCAGACATTAAACTAAAATGTATTATTACAAAGTATAAAATTAATACATTAACAACAAATTCACAAATGGTACATAAATAATGAATGCACATAATAAATAATCCAATTATTCAATAGAAAAGTTAAAATTTTCAATTTATTAAATATTATAACATATGCATTGTAATACTGTCCATCCCTACTTCCTACAAATCCAACAAACTGCCGACTAATCTAAAAAAATCAAAATGCCAGATAAAATATAACTCTTAAATATGCTACCAAAAAACCTACACATGAGAAAATAATCACAAATAGTTATCAACACAATAGTAACTCATAACACTGAAACCAATCAAACATTTAAAATATATATATATAACAACATTAGATAAAACAATCTAATGCTAATTTATTATTAATAAATTATTCAAACAATACTGTTACCTGCGAAATTATGTTAAATGATATTCTGTTGAATAATATTCTACAAAACAATATTATTAAACAACATAAAGGACCACATATAGTTTTGAAACAAAACTAAGGGCCTGGTTACAACCTTGGCGAATGGGATACTCTGTCACAAACGTGACAGATATCTCATCCACCGTCTTCCGTTATATCCTATGAAACTTGTAAAATGGTAGGCCGGATATCCGTCACATTTTTGACCGAGTATCCCATCCAACAAAGTCGTAATCAGGCCCTAAGGCTGAACACCATTGATACATGGCATAAGGGAAATCAGACTGGAAAGGAATTTAATTTGTTTTCTTTTCCTGATAAGGAAGGCACAGGCATTGATCTAGTTTTGGTTTCACACTTTTTAATTGATAGGGCATGTTCTATAATTGTACCTACTCTGCACTTTGATCATACTCCATTTTCATACAATTAAATATGTGTAGCTCACCTATATTTAGGAGATGGTCTTTTCTAAGACATTTCTTACTATGCCATGATAACAATAAGGTCATGCTGTGACAGTCTCTAAAAGCATATATCAGAGGCCAGGATAGAACATTTTCCTTGAGGGTCAAAATGGAACAATACAAAAAAGATCAAGATCTGAGGTGGAAATCAGGAACTTCATGAACACAACATTCAAGGGCCTTTACAACACCAGTACAATAAACTCTCTATACCAGCAAACAAGGGGATTTAAAGGCCAGAGTAGGGCCACACACATGGCTAATCTTTCAAACCAGACAAAGATTGGGCCACTTTTAGCATTCTTGCTGCAAAAGCAAAGAGGCCACAAGTATACTGGCTGTTCAGTGTGAAATGTGAAACAGGGTGGATCTGAAACAGAATTGAGGCTATAGAGTCTATTTTTGCTCGCTATCACATTAACCTGTATAAAGAAGAGAGTTCACATGGCTTAGCAGCCGAAGAAGGTAACCAATATTTAAGCTAACTCAACTCATGGAAAATCAAGCTGATATTTTACTAGTTGACATAGATCAAGCAGATGTGGCCCAAGCTATTAAGAGCTTAGTAGCATGTAAGGCTGTAGATCTTAATGCAACCCTTGCTGAACCGTATCAAATACTCTCTTTAGAAATTACTCATGTGACCTTCAAAGCAATGCATGAGCCATTGTTCATCAGAAATGTACCCGATACAGGAGAGAGGCTACCACTTTGATAGTTATGAAAAAAGAGAAAGGTTCATTAGACTGGTGATCTTATCGGACAACATCACTATTGAGTACTGACTTAATGATTAACTCCAAAATACTTTCAAACAGGTTATCTAGGGTATTCACAACTCTTGTCTCCCAATAAGAACATAGGTTTGAGTTAGGAAGAAACACCACCTCCCATACAAACTTAACCATGGCCATGACTGAGCAAACAAAAGTAGGTAATGATCAAACAGCAACCACATTACTAGATGTAGAAAAAGTATTCCATTGGCTATCCTGGACATTCTTACTTAGGGCGCTTCCCTCATTTATTCCAGCTTTGTATGATTGTATTAGTATCTAAGCTCATATGCAAAACAGGTGAGCCTGTACAAAGCAGCTGAATCTGTATCCCCAAAGTCCAGCCCTTTCCAAATACAAAGTCCAACACTTTCTCAACTGTATCTAAGTTTGGGATGGGAGTGGTAAATCTGACCCACTCCCCAACCCCCAACAGTTTTCCTAGTGTGTTGACATTTGGATTTGGAATCTGAATACTCTAAAGTCCATCACTTTCCCCATTGTAGTTAAGTTTGAAGTGGAAATAATAACTTTTAACACCCCTCCCCCAATTCCAAGTCTTTTATCAGTGTGGTCACCAATGTGGTTAGGTCTGGAATTGGAACAGTCATTTTAATCCCCTCAAATTCCAACATTTTACCCAAAGTGGCTAAGTCTTTATTGAACATAGTGTATGTTATTTCCATAAACTGTTAGCACTTGCTTGGATTTTTTTATCCTGTACATTAAAAAGTTATAGTCATTTAGCATATAAATTGTTTATTAACATAGTTTTTATAAAGTATAATGTTTTGCAATGCATTGTTGTATATATTTTATAGACACCTCTTTTAATATGCAACATTGTTACTGTGCATTATTTGTCAATAATAAAAAATACGTTTTTGGGAATTTGTTTTTTTCCTTTCTTATTAAGAGCATATGTAACTGCAAGGTTAAAGAAAAATATCATGGTACAAACAATAAGTGAGGGGAATTCCACTACAAAATATGTCTTCATTGCACGGGTTGGCAATCATTCGTATCATTTCATATTCATAACATTAAAATAGCACTCATTTTTCTCCAAGTTTGTTAAAACTTGGTATTTTAACTAGATAGCTTGGATACCTGGTGTTCAGATTCACATGATTGTGTAGTTTCCCTCCACCATTCCTCATATGTGAGAGCAGTCTCTGATCTGTATTATTTGCAATCATCATCCTAACAACTGTCAATACATAAAACACCCAATCTTTTGTTCTCCCTCCTAGTGAAATCTTTTTAGGAATAGGTGTGACCCTTGACAGTTGTATTTGTGTGAGTTTCTGAGATATCTGGATTCAGAATTCACTAAATCAAGGGCAGCTGATAAACATATGTATTTGGTCAGGTCCTGAGTCCAGCAACATGGGCAATAATAAGGTTTTTCTACCATCTGTAGAGTTGAAGAGGAATAATATAATATAAGTCAATTCAAGTATGATAAACTTGGCCCTATACCCTTAATGATTTTACACATATGGGCTAGACTGCTAACCAGCTCTTGCTCTGAAGTTCTCTTCCTGAAGATGGCTGAATATTTACTCGCTCATAGTGCTAGGTCGTCTTTGTGATGTTACATTAAACAAGAGTATCTATCACAGATAGAGAGCCTGTTAGGGCTGAAAATAATTTCAGTGATCTCAGATTGAGCCAATTATATTTTTATGCTGATAGTGCTCCTAAGTAAGAAATGTCTTATTTGCCAGTGCTTAAGGTATTCATTGTGATGTAAAAAAAAATTCATTTGTATATCTGAGATTGATTTGAACCCATGGCTGTCAACCAGGTCCCCAAGGTAGGTAATCCGGGCACAGTGCCAAGTTCCCAAATACTCGAATGTAAACATTCTGGTAAATTAGGATTATCCAAAAGGATAGTGTGTGCATGCAATTCGGGAATTTTCAGAAATTGTTTTATATCAATCCAAGCTTTACTCATATCTCCAGCAATTTTCAGCCTAACCTTCTTAATAAATCTTTCATTATTGAACTCGCCACCCCTGCTGCCTGGAATGTTATTTATAGGCATCCTGTATAGCCAATTGAATGGGCTATATTCACACACTAGCTTAATATGATTGCTGATGCTTGCCCAGTAGTATAATTGTCAGTCAGGAGAGGCCAACCCACCTTTGACAAAAGGGAGTTTCAGGAATCTAGTAGCTCTCCTTTCTTTCCTTCTTGCCCAAATGATCTGGAAACCATAGTGTCAAGCTTTTTGAAATACTTGTTGGGAATATAGAGCGGCAGAGCTCAGAAGTAATATAGAATTTTGGGTACTATATTAATTTTAACCAGATGAATTTGCCCAACTATTGAAATGGGAGATGCATCCATTTAGCTAGTAACACTTTAATCTGCTTTAGTGAAGAAATATAATTTCATTCATAACATTGTCCCAGTGTGGGTGCTATTGTAATACCCAAGTATCTGTCTTTGGCAGTGTCTATGAATCTTAGCAGGTAGCCACACCAGCTACAACAATTTGAGTTTTGTGACATTTGAGTTTGTAGCAGGAGATCATGCTGAATATAAGAGCTTCCCGATCAATAATATGGACCATTAGAGGAGATGCTACAGTTATACTGGGGAAAGGTGTGATATTATTTTGAAGATTTCTTAAATATGGTTCCATGTAAAGAATATGCAAGGGTAATGACACTGGACGGCCTTGTTGAGTGTTTCAAATAATTGGATGAAGGAAGTGATTTCCTGTTGAATGCATTGGGGTGTTTTATACATCACTCAAATCAGATTACTAAATTGAAGACTGATGTTCTATTCTTTCACTAATTTCCAGTGAAATTAACAAGAGACCAGATTAAATCCTTCCTCAGTGTCTCATAAAATAATATTAAGTGTTTCACAAAGAGTGTCTGTTGTGTCTATTAGTGAAGTGATTGAGTTGGTGTGGGCAGTGATGTTTTTTACAGGGATATAGTTGTAACGTTGATCTGATATCAGTCTGCTACTGATTTTTTTTATCCTATTGGCTAGGAGTTTAGAGCATATCTTTGAGTTCATATTAAGCAATGTTATGGGGCAATAAGAACTGCACTCCAAAGGATCTGTATCTTTTTTAACAAATATAGTTATAGCTTCATGGCACGAAAGTGGAAAATGTTGAGTAGTCTAAATTTCCTTATGTACTTCCAAGAAAAATGGAGAGATTATACTAGCTGTACATTTCCTCAGTAATATAGTCAGACCCGAAGACCTACCCGTGTGGTAAATTCCATGTAGTAGTAAGGACCTCCGCTACTGTAAACTCTGTATTCAGCATTGTATTGCTACTGTGATCTAGCTCAGAAAGATTACTATTCCTAAAATATTCATAAATTGCGTATGTTTTAAATATTGAAAGAATTCTGGATCTTTGACTACTTATCTCACCCAATACATATCTGATCTGAGTTAATAAGGTCTTTTGGTTGTTGACTCAACTTAAGCAAGCAAGCAATTTTCCTGACTTTTCACGTAGCTCACAAATTTTAGGTTGAGACTCAAAAACTCTTTATTTACATCTCCCAGCATCTAATGCAGCAGTGTGCCCTCACAAGTCTGTTATTTGTAAAGATGTCCCCTGTGCTTTGTCAGAGCGTGAGATATGCTGAGCTACTTGCACCTAAATCCGCTAATTTGTTTTCATAGCAATTCTTCTTCTCTAGCAACCCTTTATATCTGCACAGCTCACACAATGAATGGGGGAGCAGATGCCTGAATAATTAGAATAAATTCATGAGTTTGTTTTTGCATGTGCTGGATGTATCATGTCCATTCAAGTGCATACTTAGGAAAGTAACAGGGGCTTCATTTGATATCACAAGTTCAGCTAGCTTTCTATATTAGTGGGATTGTTGAGTGGTCAGAATACAATAAATGCTGAATTTGAGTTTGGCAAGAAGGGGTAATGGATACACTAACCAAATCTGTATATTTTCAAGAGTATTGAATATCGGCTTGTAGATGAAAAAGTGTACTCCTGTGTGTCCAGATTAGCATTACTCCAAGCATCTACCAAATTCAGCACTTCCATCATATTAATGATGATATCTCCTGTCCTCTTCAATAGTCCAGTGTGTGCTGCGTTAGTAGTGTCTATTGCGGGATTTAGTATGCAATTGAAATTGGTAAACTATAGCTGCTCAATTCCAGCCTTATTTTAGTGAGAAACTGTGGATTCTAATAGTTGGGTGCATGTAGGTTAACTAAAAAAAAAAAAAAACTACTGTTTTCTTGATTATCTAGCTTCCCAATTACCCATCATCGATCTGAGGGTGCCTTAAAAATAATCATTTTGAATAAATTATTGAAAATGATTATTGAAACTCGTTTTTGCCCAGATGGAGTGTTACACACTAATTATTTAATAGATTCTTGGCGTAGTATAGCCTTAACAGCCTCGGATTTGGTAAGATGAGTTTCATGTTGAGCCAGTATATGTGACTTCTGCCACCACGCTTCAGAGAAATTTCCTGCTTTTTTAACCCCTTTATTAATACAATTAATATCCCATGACAGAATCCTAATCATACCCTCTTCGTTTAGATGTTCACATAGTTTTACTTACTTCAAATGCTCCCTTTTTCTTATTTTTCCAATTTGGTCTCTGATCATTTGCACATGCTTCTGGAAGAAATCAACATCTTGCTGCAGAAGCATGCAGTGGAGGTCATCCTCCACAAACAGTGGGGTACAGGCATCTATTCCAGACACTTTCTGGTGAAGAAAAAAGACAAGAACAAATTCTGACCCATTCTCGACTTAAAACTGGCTTACAAGTCTTGTCCACCACACCATCAAAACTCCCAGGTGTGGGAAATGTGCAGGCAGATGTCCTCAGCAAGGTTCTGCAAGAAAACCACGAAAGGCTCCTTCAACGATGTTGTGCTAGACATCTTCAGGTTTTATGGCTCTCTGCACATCAACTTGTTCGCCACCGCAGAAAACAAAAAATGCCAAGGCTTCGCCTCCAGGTACTTCCAACCAGGGACTCTGGGGAATGCCCTATGGGTCTTTAAGTTTTATCTAGATAAGACTATGATATGCACAGATCAGACCAACTCTTTCTCAAATATGGCCCGGTCCATACAGGTTTAGCTACTTCCAAACAATCCATCTCCTGATGGATAGTTTCCTGCATATTTTTATGTCACCAAAAAGCCAACAAAACCTTATCAGCTAGATATAAGGCGCATTCCACTAGGGGCAAAGAAGCTTCAGCTGATTTAATGAGAAATGCCCCTATTGCTAAAATTTGTAAAGCGTCCACATGGAGATCTGCTCACACATTCACCAAACACTATTGTTTGGACTCAAATGCTAGAGTAGGACAAGCCTCCCTCAGAAATGTATTTTCTTAATTCAGTCCTATAGTTTTCTCCTCTTTTCTTTCCACTGCTATAGGTAGGGATGGGCTTGATTTCAATTCAAATGCTTATGACTATCAATGGAGGTCCCCCAAGAGAAAAAGTATGGTTTCTTACCTGTAATCCTGTTTCTCTTTTGGGGGAATCTCCACTGAGGTCATATGCAACCCTTCTTCCTCCCTGGTGGAAATAGCAGAGGAAATTATGGGACTTACCTACCACTGATGCCAACTGCTGAGCTTGCTGGGATAATGGTGGTCTCCGGGTTCTTATAGGGTTCTTATATGCACAGTCACTGTTTTAAACTCACATAATACCAGCCTATGTGGCTACACTGTCCTACTATTCTTCATCTCTTACTTTTATAGAAAAGGTTTTATGAAAGAGCTTTTAGCTGTTTTGCAAAAAAAAAAATATATATATATATACATTAAACTGGGTATCTTGACCATTTTCTAAGTACAATCTGAAGAATTTTTCCACTGTAGCCTTTTTTCTAGGCTGCATATTATGTTCCTTCTTAAGTGTGTCTGCAGGCCTTCCTGAAGAAATGCTACACTTAAGAATTTATATGAAGAAGTACTCCGGGATTCCCGTGAGGTGGGGGCAATTTTCATATTCTTATCATAGCATATATTTTAACCTAGTTAATGTCTCTCCTCCAGAAATTGTCTGGCCCTCTCAGGGTCAGAAAAAATAGTGAAGGATCCTTGCCAGTTAATTCTAAGATATGACCAATTTATGAGAGATACTAGGATAGGTAAAGCTTTGAATCTAGGAATGAGTAGCTTCATTTTTCACAATCGAGAAACAATTTCCCATGCTAAGGCCTGACAAATTGAAAAGGAAAACCTTTCTTGTGTTGTGAATCTTCTATGTTCGTAAGCAATCAATAGCACCTTCTCCTTTATGCAAAGGCTTGGAGTCTGCTTCCTCTGTAATGATTAGCAAAGAAGATTGAGATTGATGTTGATACACAATTTATTTGCTCCTCTAGAGAAGACTTCTATTGAATAGGGTTATCGTGAGGGTTGTTACTAAGAAAAAGTATCAGATTGGTGCCATTTGTCATTAGGGTTGAGGATGGAGTTGGGGTTGGAGTCAGCATCGTAGTAGGCGTCTGAGAGATTTCAGCCATCTCATTATCTGAAATTATTGAAGTGGGAGTGACAAGATGAGCCAAGGAGCATGAGGGGCTTAGGGCAGAGTCCTGCTCTTGCTTACTTGAGAGGCTCCATTCAGGAAGGATTTACTCTTAGCTCCTAATATTTTCCTGTAGATATATACATTGCTGCCATGGTTTGTGAAGTCAGCAGCGTTACCCCCCTGAACTTGATATTTGGGTATCCCACTTAGCCTCCCGGAAAGTTTTTAAATTTTGTTTTGACACCCTTTCCTGTTACCCAGTCTCTCAGGCATTCCGGTCTCCTTTTTATATGGTTTAGATTTTGTATAATTGTTGTTTCTGACTTTTCCCCAACCAATGGATTCCGCCTTGATCGTCATTCGCAGCAATAAGATCCAGCTTCTTTCTTCTCTGACTTTTCACTGCCTTCTTTATGCCACCATCAAACAGTCTTGGAGAATATCTCACAGGTAAAGATACAAAGTTGCTGCTTAGATATTTGCGCTCTTTCTTAAGACACACTTCACTATATTGTTTCTAAAAAAGTAATACTTTTAAATGTTGCTGCTCGGGTGACAAAGTAGCAATTAAAGTCTAATAGAAGTAAGTGCAGACAGGGTAGTAAGAGTGAAAAGTGAGTGGGACAAGTTGCGAGTCCTCTACCACTCCTCTTCCTCCTCCGCATTCTCACTGTGTAGCAGCTGCTGGCCCAGAATATTCTAAAGTTCAGCAAAGTACAACAAAGTTCATCAGAGAGCAGCAATAACTGTCGGCCTCACTCACCCCTATCTTACCCAGTGCATCCTCTCGCAGCCTTCCGACGTCAGCTGGCATGATCCCTGGAGATCCTTCAATCCATTTTGCAGGGCTTACTATGTGTCCTTCACATTCTTACAGCAATTTCTACTGCATGTTGTGCAGCCACTGCGTTGGTGACCAGTGCGCATTGGAGGCCCACCCCAAATGCTGACTGGTTGCAGTCTTCCCACAGCCACCAGCATCAGTGGGCCTGTGTCCAGGGGTTTCTTCCTTCACTCTCCCTCATCTTATTAGCCTCATTGCAATAGTCGTTTATTAGCGATCCCAAGTCTGTAGTCTTCAGACTAAGCAGTACATCAGTTCGGGGGGATTAATGTTGACTCACCAGCTCATGGAAGCAAGGTATCACTCTGAGGAGCTATTCCTAGCTCCTGGTGGCATTCTTACTACCAGCCGCCATCTTGCAATAGAATTTGTTTCTTTTTAAGAAATAAATTGGTTGAAAATAATTACAATTTCACATATCGTGCAGATGTAGGTTACATATATTTTTATTTGTAGTTGTACAATTATTGTAACATGCTCTATAGTAATTTATGACAAAAGTAATTATTTACATAACTTACATTTTTAGAACATTATATTACAAAGTACTGAAAATTGGTTTTACATTTTTATCAGTATTTTTAATAAGCTTATGCATAAAACAATCTTGAACACTTCTTTTAAACAGTTTTACATGTTATTTATGCATTTTAAATATTGCTGAACAATATACTTTTTTTTCATTGATGTCAACGAGAACAAAGTTTTTTTTAATTTAAATTTCTCCACTGTTTG
Organism: Pleurodeles waltl; assembly: GCF_031143425.1. Classification (NCBI taxonomy): domain Eukaryota; kingdom Metazoa; phylum Chordata; class Amphibia; order Caudata; family Salamandridae; genus Pleurodeles; species Pleurodeles waltl. The sequence goes on from NC_090440.1 coordinate 1,294,961,060, forward strand.
TTTTTAGCTTCTTTGATTTTGTAGTCTTTCTTCATCATCTTGGGCTCCTTGTGGACTTTGCTGGTCTGCTGTTCAGGTAAGGCTATTTTAAATGCATTTTCCAAGGGCTTAGTGGTGGGAATTAAGCATTTAGATTCAGGCAAGTCTTTGTAATTGGATGCTGTTTCAGTTTATTTTCTTTAGTGTACTATCTGTTAATTAGTTTTCTGGTACTGTGGTGAAGCCTTATTATGAAATATAATGTTTTTTTATATTTCATATCTGTTTTTAATGTGTTTAACATTGATTTTAATGCTTTTGTAATGTGATTTGCTTTATATTATGGATTTAAGTGTTTTGAGTGCGTCTGTATGTTTTTCCATTTAAAGATTTTTATTTTTGTGTATCAGACTTTGTCCCTCATTGCAACCCTGGCAGTCGGTGATAAAGTGGCGGTAATACCACCAACAGGCTGGCATTAATTACCGCCAAATTATGACAATGGCAGTGAGAACTCAGATAGACAGCCACTTTACCACACCGACCGCCAGGGCGAAAACAACAGCCACCATGGAGGTAGCCACCTACAGCCAGACGGAAGCTGATGTCCCGCCCACCGTATTAAGACCCTGCAATCAGCCACCTTTTCCGGGGCGGTACCAATGACATCAAAACCCTGGCGGAAACACTGCACAGAAGTGAAAGGACTCACCATTGGAGACACAGGGAACAACCACGGTGCCAAGGAGCCCGAGCTGCATGTCTCCCCAATCCTCTTCTACGTGCTGCTCCACCACGAATACCAACGACGGCGAAGGTGACAACGGTGAGTACAGCTGCCTAGCACAAAGGGGAGGGAGGGAGGAAAACGAGGGGGAGTCAAACACGCAACACACACCTCCCCAACACCATACACACAATCAGCTGCAGTAATAAAACTTATATATCCCATACCTCGGATGAAAAATGCAAGGACAACATGAATTTACCAAAGTGAGTGTAATAATATCAACACAGTAGAAATAAGAAATATGCACTTTAACTGGTATATACAAATGTACAGTTCAAGGGACACTGCCCAGTCCTCAGAGTGCGTGGCCACAAGGCCACAGGCCAAAGTCCAAGGCCCTACTTGTCAGCTGCACCAACACGGAGAGAACACTGCGGGCATCATTTGGAAAATAGGCAGGCCCCTCAGGGGGATGGGGAATGGGGGATACCTCAGCCAGCAGATGGAACAAGACCACTGGTTCTGGAGGGGGCAACATGCCCCGACTTGGTCCTGGGGAATGCAAGACCACAGTCTCTCAAGTGGGTGACTTGCCCACATGCTCTGGAGGGGACAACATGCCCTGTGCTTGATCCTGGGGAGTGCAAGGCCACAGTCTCTCAAATAGGTGACTTGCCCACATGCTCTGGAGGGGGCAACATGCCCTGTGCTTGGTCCTGGGGAGTGCTAGGCCACAGTCTCTCAAGTGGGTGACTTGCCCACATGCTCTGGAGGGGTCAAAATGCCCTGTGCTTGTTCATGGGGAGGCTGGGGTTGGTGGGTGTCTTGCCCACTGTTTCTGGAGGGGGCAACATGCCCTGTTCTTGGTCCTGGGGAGGCTGGGATTGGTGGGTGTTTTACCCACTGGTTCTGGAGGGGGCATTTTGCCCTGTGCTCTTGATCCTGGGGAGGCTGAGGATGGTGGGTGTCTTACCCACTGGTTCTGGAGGGGGCATCGTGCCCTGTGCACTTGATCCTGGAAAGGATGGGGTTGGTGGGTGTCTTACCTACTGGTTCTGGAGGGGGCATTGTGCCCTGTGCTCTCAATCCTGGGGAGTGCAAGGTCTCTCAGGGGGGTGTCATACCCATGGAGGCAGGACTACATACAGTCTCCCGGCGGTGACGGCTGCTCAGTGGTGGTGGTGGTGCTGCTGTAGCCACTGGTGGCGGAAAGCTCCTGCCCGACCCTTGCAGCCTCGGATGGGTGCCCACTGGTGGTGGTGGTGCTGCTGGTGGGGGGAAACTCCTTCCCATCCCCTGCAGTTTCGGACGGCTGCCCACTGGTGGAGGTGGTGGTGCTCCCGGTGGGGGGGGGTAAACTCCTGCCAATTCCCTGCAGCCTCGGATGGCTGCCCACTGGTGGTGGTGATGCTGCTGCTGCCGGTCGGGGGAAGCTCCTTCCCATCCCCTGTAGCCTCAGACAGCTGCCCACTGGTCGTGGTGGTGGTGCTGCTGCTGCTGCCAGTGGGGGGAAGCTCCTGCCCATCACCTGCAGCCTCAGATGGCTGCACAGCCATGGTTGGGGGTGGGGCTCCGTTTGAGTCCCTTCCCCTGGTTCCTTGCCCTTCCTGGCTGCAGCTGGGGCTGGCTTCTTGCCCTTCCTGGCAGCAGCTGGGGCTGGCTCCTTCACCCTCTGCACAAGTGCCCTGGATCCTTTCCCACCACGAGTGGGTGTGGAGACTACGGGGCCCGTAGACAGGGTGGCTGAGGTGCTTGCCTGGGTTTTTGCCACCCTGGCCAGACATAAAGGACGGGGGGGATGGGTAGAGAAGAGGTCAGTGGTGGAGAGGAAAAGCTTCTTAGGTATATCGGGGCATAAAGAGGGAGTAGGTTTGGGAGTGGAGGAAGAGGGAGTGGTTGTAGGAGGTGTCTGTCTGCTGAGTTTGGGTCAGGTGCATGGGCTGGTGCTGTTTTGAGGTGGATGGCTGTTGGGTGTCTGAGTGCTTGCGTTTGTGTACTTTAGGAGGTAGGGACAGGCACAGTGGGAGAGGACACAGGGGACGTATGCATGGCTGTTGTGGAGGTGATTGTAAGTGAGGTGTGTCTTCTGCTAGGTGTGGTGGTGATGCTGGTAGTGTATGAGGATATAGTGCATGCAGGTGTGAGTTTAGACGCAACAGGGATGGAGGTGGAGGAGGAAGAGGAGGGGGAGACAGTGGAAATTGTGGATTTTGGTATGTCTGTTTCTGGATGGTGTTTTTGTGAGGGCCTATAGGATGATGAGTGGTGCTTGTGTTTGCCAGTGCCACTCTTGTGTGTTGTCTTGTGTGCATGGTCGTCTGCCTGTGTGCTTGGGATTGGTTGGGGTTGAGGGGAATTGGATTGGGAAGAGGAAGTTGGAGGAGGGAGGGTGGACACAGGGACAACGGCTGCCATTAGAGAGGAGGCCACAGCCTGGATCGATCTCTGTTGGGCCGCCGAGCCAGTGTGAATGCCCTCCTGAAATGCATTAGTTTGTTGCATTTGGGCTGCTAGCCCCTGAATGGCATTCACAAGGGTTGATTGCCCTACAGAGATGGATCTCAGGAGGTCAATAGCCTCCTCACTCAGGGCAGCAGGGCTCACTAGGGCAAGGGGTGAGGTGCCTGGGGCAAAGGAGATGCCCACCCTCCTGGGTGAATGGGCATGGGCAACTCAATGAGGGGCTGCTGGGAGGGCAGTGCTGGTATGGGGTGGCAGCTGTACCTGTAGCTGGGGTGGTCACAGAGGTGCCCGCCACCACAAGGGAGCTTCCATTGGAGGATGTATCTGTGTCTGAACTGTCCCCTCCCGTCTCTGCCGTGGTGCTCCCCTCGCCCTCCGTCCCACTGGTGCCCTCACTGTCGTGGACTCTGCCTCCTGGGTCCTGTGGGATGCAGCTCCCTCTGTTGCCAGTGCACATAAGGACAGGGTGACAAACAAAAAGGGGGGGGAGACAAAGGATTCACCTGGTCAATGGCTGCACCAACACCACCATTGGTGTACACACCACTCACACACACAGAGAACAGCCCAATGCACTATGTATTGCACTACCAGTTATTTTGCTAGCCACCAAGGCATGGGGAGGGGCACACACCACCAAATGAAGCACACCTGGGAAACACACATCCCTGACCTGTTGTGGATATCTACGAGCTAGGTAGTGTGATTATCCCTTCAGGACCCTTTCCACCAGGGGACCTACTCTGCAATGTCAGGCCTGGGCTAGTGCCACCCACTCACACACATCCCCCACCCGGATACCCCCCTACCATGTGTAAGTTGTAATGATGGGCACTTTACTCATCCCCTTGTGTCTGCTGTGATGCACTCAAGCGTCCATCCAGCTCAGGACAGGCCACCACCAGTATGCGGGCCATCAGGGAGGTCAGGGTTCAACGGACACCCCTTCCTCATTGGGAGGCCATCCCCAGCTGGGCCTCCGCCGTCTTCTGTGCCCAGCGTCTCAGGTCCTCCCACCGTTTCTGACAGTGGGTGCTCCTCCTGCCATAGACACCCAGGGTCCGCACGTCCTTGGCATTGGCACGCCATATCCCCTTTTTTGATGGCCACTGACCTGTAGAGGTAATACGCACAGGAAAATAGTATCAGTCAGACAGTCCTGCCTCTTACACTTATGGCCCACAATACCCCTTCACATCACAATTTGCACACACATGGCCCAGCACACAACCAATACGCTGCCCAGAGGATATCCACCCACCCCCTTACTTGAGTTCTTCACACACACCACTCCATGCATTGATGCCACATGCGTTGTGCTCACATGCATTGTACTGCTGTGGCTCCAATGTTCAGTTTGTGACCGGCTCCACACTCCTTTGTCCCTTAGATTGCTACTGCTGCGGATGAATAGGAGATGGAGACATACCCTGTGTAAAGCCCCCTGGTGGACTTGGCGACACTGGAGGACAGGCACATCATCCTCACCTATAGACTTGACAGGGCCACAGTTACTGAGCTGTGTGCCCAATTGGAGCCTGACCTGATATCTGCTATCCGTCACCCCACTGGGATCCACCTTCTTGTGCAAGTTCTATCAGTGCTCCATTTCCTGACAACTGGTTCTGTCCAAGTGACAGTGGGCTTGGCAGCAGGAATATCACTGCCAATGTTCTCAATAGTACTGACCAGCATGTTGTCTACCATGATTAAACACATGTGCAGTTACATTGTTTTTCCCCAGATGGAGGGTTTGGCCACAGTGAAGGCTGACTTCTATGTAAATGGGAAATATCCCCAACATAATTGAGGCAATTGATGGAACTCATATTGCATTTGTGCCCCCAGTCACAATGAAGAGATGAACCAAAATCGTAAGAGTTTTCACTCCATAAATGTACAGATGTTGTGCTTGGAGGACCAGTACATCTCCCATGTCAATGCTAAGTATCCAGGGTTGGTGCATGATGCCTTTATCTTAAGGAATTGCAGCATCCCAAATGTGATGGCCCAACTACAGAGGCACAGGGTGTGGCTAATAGGTGAGCCCTGGTTCCCACCCAGTAGGTATTGGTGTATGGGTCTGGTGTTGGCCATATGGAATAGTGTGTGACTAAATGTTATCCCTCGATATTTGCCGGTGACTCTGGTTACCCCAAACTATCATGGCTACTGACCCCTGTGCGGAATGCCCAGACAAGGGCTGAAGAACGTTACAATGAGGCACATGGGTGAACAGGAAGTATAATCAAAGGAACCTTTGTTCTCCTGAAGGCCAGGTTCAGGTGCCTTTATCGAACAGGTGGATCCCTGTGCTACTCACCCAAGAAGGTGTGCCAGGTAATCGTGGCTTGCTGCATGTTGCAGAACCTTGCCTTGAGACGCCGTGTGCCTTTTCTGCAGGAGGAGGAGGCTAGAGATGGCCGCGTGGCAGCAGTGGACCCTGTGGATGCCCTCGCCTCCACGGACTACCTCTCTTCGGTGACCTAAACTTCCACCTAGAGGACACAAACGACTGCAACTCCACTGCACTACTGGACAACCTTGCAAACCTCGGTGTTAGACCTGACAGCCTTAGGGTAGTCACCCCTAACTTTTTGCCTACCTCCCTCCACTTTTTGGACACTGTTTTTGCTGGTTTATAGACTCTGCGCACTTTACCACTGCTAACCAGTGCTAAAGTGCATATGCTCTCTCCCTTAAAACATGGTAACCTTGAATCATACCTGATTGGACTATTAATTTACTTATAAGTCCCTAGTAAGGTGCACTTTATGTGCATAGGGCTGGTAAATTAAATGCTACTAGTGGGCCTGCAGCACTGGTTGTGCCACCCACTTAAGTAGCCCCTTTTTCTTGTCTCAGGCCTGCCATTGCAAGGCCTGTGTGTGCAGTTTCACTGCCACCTCGACTTGGCATTTAAAAGTACTTGCCAAGCCTAGAACTCCCCTTTTTCTACATATAAGTCACCCTTAATGTGTGCCCTAGGTAACCCCTAGGGCAGGGTGCTGTGTAGGTAAAAGGCAGGACATGTACCTGTGTAGTTATATGTCCTGGTAGTGTAAAACTCCTAAATTCGTTTTCACACTACTGTGAGGCCTGCTCCCTTCATAGGCTAACATTAGGGCTGCCCTCATACACTGTTGAAGTGGCAGCTGCTGATCTGAAAGGAGCAGGAAGGTCATATTTAGTATGGCCAGAATGGTAATACAAAGTCCTACTGACTGGTGAAGTCGGATTTAATATTACTATTCTAGAAATGCCACTTTTAGAAAGTGAGCATTTCTTTGCACTTAAATCCTTCTGTGCCTTACAATCCACGTCTGGCTGGGCTTGGTTGACAGCTCCTTGTGCATTCACTCAGACACACCCCAAACACAGGGTACTCAGCCTCACTTGCATACATCTGCATTTTGAATGGGTCTTCCTGGGCTGGGAGGGTGGAGGGCCTGCTCTCACACAAAGGACTGCCACACCCCCTACTGGGACCCTGGCAGACAGGATTAAACTGAAAGGGGACCTGGTGCACTTCTTAGCCACTCTTTGAAGTCTCCCCCACTTCAAAGGCACATTTGGGTATAAAACAGGGCCTCTGCCCTACCTCATCAGACACTTGCTGGAGAAGAAACCTGAACAAGAAACTACATCCTGCCAAGAAGAACTGCCTGGCTGCTCAAAGGACTCACCTGTCTGCTTTCTACAAAGGACTGCTGCCTTGCTGTTGCCCTGCTGCCTTGTTGAACTCTTGTCTGGCTGTGAAAGTGCTCTCCAAGGGCTTGGATAGAGCTTGCCTCCTGTTCCCTGAAGTCTCAGGACCAAAAAGACTTCTCTCTTTTACTTGGACGCACCGTGCGCTGAAAATTTCAACGCACCGCTGGTTCCGCGGCGAGAAAAATGCCGCACACCGACGCTGATCAACGCGACGCTCTTGGGACGATCGAAAATCCGACGCACGGCCTCGCAAGGACAACGCCGCCCGACCTCTAGAGGAGAAATCGACACGACGCCTGCCGTGAGATCGTGATTTCAACGCGCAGCCCCGCAGATCGACCTCTAGAGGAGAAATCGACGCGACGCCTGCCGTGAGATCGTAATTTCAACGCGCAGCCCCGCAGATCGACATCCAGAGGAGAAATCGACGCGACGCCTGCCGTGAGATCGTAGTTTCGACGCGCAGTCCCGCAGACCGACGCGCAGCCGGAGAACAAGCAGGAAAATCCACGCACAGACCCGGGACATCTGGTAATCCCCGCGATCCACAGAAAGAGACTGTCCGAGCGCCGGAAAACGACGCCGACTTCCCCGCGTGGAAAATAACGACGCAAGTCCGTATGTGCTGGGGAGAAATCGACGCACACACCCTTTTTCCACGCACCTCTTCTCTTGTGGCCCTCTGAGGAGATTTTTCCACTCCCAACCAGGTACTTGTGCTTAAAAGAGACTTTGTTTACATTCTAAAGACTTAAGACACTTTATATCACTGTACTGTGATATTTCTACAATTTTCCATTGCAACTTTATTCTTTTTGACCTACAATTATCCTGATAAATATTATATATTTTTCTAAACACTGTGTGGTGTTTTTTTTGTGGTGCTATATGGTGGTATTGTATGATTTATTGCACAAATACTTTACACATTGCCTTCTAAGTTAAGCCTGACTGCTCGTGCCAAGCTACCAGAGGGTGGGCACAGGATAATCTTGGATAGTGTGTGACTTACCCTGACTAGAGTGAGGGCTTTTGCTTGGACAGAGGGTAACCTGACTGCCAACCAAAAACCCCATTTCTAACATTGGTGGCAGCGGTGGGATAGGACTTGTATTTGTGCAGTGACATACAGTAGCTAAGTATTTCACTACCTACCCACAGTTGAAGGTCAACATGGTTTTTATCTCTTTTTGAAAACCCGATTCTTTTCCTGACAATTTTCAAAAACTAAATCCTCACTCAACATGTCTCTGACTGGGTCTCAGACAAGGGACTTTGACCTAGTCCAGTTGGATGCATATACGGTCAAACAACTAAGAGGATTCTGCAGGGCATTGAGGGTACCCACCCAAGGGGCCTCCAGAAAGGAGGACTTTCAAGTGGCGCTGAGGGCCTGGGCAGAAGCCCATTTAGAGGATGATGAGGAAGAGGAGCCAGAACATGGTCCCTCAGAGGAATTTTCACTATCGGTAGATGGTGTTACCACTGCAATTGTGCACCCTTCCAGACCAGGGAGCAGTGTCTCCATGCAAAGCCTGACCGCAGAGGAAAGGAGAGAGGAAAGGGAGTTCCAATTGCAAATGGCAAAACTGAAAATTGAGGCTCAACAGGAGGAGAGGAGGGCAGAGAGACAAGCCAAACAAGCTGAGGCTGAAAGAGCAGCCAAACAGATTGAAGCTGAAAGAACAGCCAAACAAATTCAAGCAGAAGCTGAGAGGGCAGCCAAACAAGCGGAAGCTGAAAGAGCAGCCAAACAAGTGGAAGCTGAAAGAGCTTTGGCTGAAAAGAAACTATTGTTGGCTCATGAACTGAGTCTCAAGGAGCTGGAGATCAAGGCAAGACAGTCTGAATCCAGCAATAATGGTGGCAGCATACAGACAGGACCTGCTGGAGAAAAGAAGGTTTGTATACCCAAAAATGTGGTGCCCAGTTTTGTGGTGGGAGATGACATAGATAAATGGTTAGCTGCTTATGAAGTTGCACTAAGGGCTCATGAGGTTCCTGAAGGGCAATGGGGGGTAGCTATGTGGGGTTATGTGCCGCCATTGGGGGGTGACACACTTCTCACATTGGATCCACCGGATCAAAACACATACCCACTTCAGAAAGCCACTTTACTTGCCAAGTTTGGGCTGACCCCTGAGGGATACCGTCAGAGGTTCAGGGACAGCACCAAACAAACCACACAAACATGGGTAGATTTCTTTGATTTCTCCAGTAAGGCACTGAATGGATGGGTGCGGGGCAACAAAGTAGCAGATTATAAAGGTTTATATGACTTGATTCTGAGAGAGCATATGCTTAATGTTACTTATACAGATTTGCCCCAGCACCTAGTGGATAGTAAGCTGACTGATCCCAGGAAGCTTGCTGAGGAGGCGGACCTCTGGGTTAGCACCAGAGTGTCCAAAAAGGTACCTGGGGGGGACTCCCACAAAGGTGGTCAGGGTTCCCAACAGAAGAAAGAGGGGGGAGATAAACTTACAGATAAGGAACTCTCTAAAGGCCCCCAAAAGAATTCCCAGGGAGGGGGTGGCAACCCTTCCTTTTCCAAATTTGGGAAAAAGCCAGGGACATTTGACAAGTCAGGGAAATCTAGCCCCAAATGCATGGAGTGTTACCAGTATGGTCACTACAAAGGCGATCCACAGTGCCCCAAGAGGGCACCGTCCACTACCGGACAGGCACCTGGGTTGACTAGTGTAGCACTCGGGGGGAGATGGACCCAACTAGCTTTGGGGAGCAGGTAGAGATTTCCCTAGTGTCCCTGGGAGAAGGAGAAATGGTGCCCAAGGCCCACATGCCCAGAAATACTTCCAAGTACCGGCAGTGGGTCACCATTGATGGGCAGAGGGTGGAGGCTCTGCGTGACACAGGAGCCAGTATGACTACTATCAAGAGTCAGCTGGTGTCAACAGAGCAGATAGTACCTAATACATTCCACCAGGTCAGAGTCGCTGACAATCGCGAGAGTCACCTACCGGTGGCTCTGGTTCCCTTTGAGTGGGGGGGGGGTCTCTGGTACTCTGAAAGTAGCTGTGAGTCCTGCCATGCCTGTAGATTGTCTGTTAGGCAATGACCTTGAGCACACTGCTTGGAAAGAAGTGGAGCTCAGGTCTCACCTGGAGATGTTAGGGTTACCTGAGTGGGTCTGCATGACCACACGGTCCATGGCTGAACGAGAGGGAAGTCAAGGGCATCTGGAGCCTGGAACGATGGCCCAGAGAGCTGCCAGGAGGAGGGACCAGGGGTGCGGGAAACCGGCCCCAGCTGTTCCCACAGTGGCTGACGGGGCTCCTGAGGAGGAGGCTCCTGAGCCAACTGGGGAAGACATTGCCGCCCTAGGTGACTTACCTGAGCTTGCTGGCTGGCAAGTTGAGGGTGGACCCACCAGGGAGGAATTCTGCAAGGCGCAGAAAGAATGTCCCACTCTGGAAGGTTTGAGGAAACAAGCCTCAAACCAGGCAGCAGGCGACGCCTCTGGCGATCACCACCTATATTGGGAGAATGACCTCCTCTACAGTGAGTCTAAGGTTCCGGGCTTTGGGGCAGCACGTATGCTGGTGGTCCCCCAATGTTACCGAACCTTCCTACTGGGTCTGGCTCACGACATTCCCCTGGCAGGACATTTGGGGCAGGGCAAGACCTTTAACAGGCTTGTCACCCACTTTTATTGGCCCAAAATGAGGACACACTCAGACAAGTTCTGCAGATCCTGTCCTACCTGCCAGGCCAGTGGTAAAGCAGGAAAAAGGGTTAAAACCCCCCTAATTCCACTTCCTGTCGTTGGCACCCCCTTTGAAAGGGTGGGCATCGACATTGTTGGTCCCTTGGACCCCAAAACTGCCTTAGGCAACAGGTTCATCCTGGTTTTGGTGGACCATGCCACCCGTTACCCAGAGGCAATCCCTCTGAGGACAGTAACTGCACAGGTGGTGGCCAGAACCCTGATGGGGATATTTACCCGTGTGGGATTCCCCAAGGAAATAGTGTCTGACAGAGGCACTAACTTCATGTCTGCATACATGAAGTCTATGTGGGATGCGTTTGGTGTAACTTACAAGTTCACCACACCCTATCACCCCCAGTCGAATGGTCTTGTGGAGAGATTCAACAAGACCCTGAAAGGCATGATTGGTGGTCTCCCTGAGGCCATGAGGGGTAAGTGGGACGTCCTCTTACCATGCCTTCTCTTTGCTTACAGAGAGGTCCCCCAGAGAGGGGTAGGGTTCAGTCCCTTTGAACTTCTCTACGGGTACCCTGTCAGGGGACCCTTAAGCATTGTCCAGGAGGGATTGGAGAAAGCTCCAAAGACACCCCCTCAGGATGTGGTCAGCTATATGTTGGCCCTCCGCAACCAGATGACCCGCTTCTGGAAAGAAGCCCAAGATAACCTTGAGGCCAGTCAAGAGGTGATGAAACAATGGTATGACCAGAAGGCCACCCTGGTAGAGTTTCAACCTGGAGACAAAGTGTGGGTAATGGAGCCAGTAGAGCCCAGAGCTCTCCAGGACCGCTGGTCTGGCCCATTTGAAATAAAGGAGCGGAAAGGGGAGGCCACTTACCTAGTGGACCTCAAAACCCCTAGGAATCCCCTAAGGGTGCTCCATGTGAACCGACTAAAAGCTCATTTTGAGAGGTCGGAGATCAACATGCTTCTGGTCACAGATGAAGGAACGGAAGAGGAGAGTGAACCTCTCCCCGACCTCCTCTCTGCCCAAGAAGGTGATGGGTCAGTAAGCGGGGTCATTCTGTCTGACTCCCTGACTCTAAATCAGAAAGGAGACTGCTATGAGCTGTTGGAGCAGTTCTCCCCCCTGTTCTCCCTTACTCCTGGACTGACCCACCTCTGTGTTCATGATATTGACACTGGTGACAGTCTCCCTGTGAAAAACAAAATTTACAGGTTGTCGGATAAGGTGAAGGCCAGCATCAAGGAGGAGGTCATCAAGATGTTGACTCTAGGGGTTATTGAGAAATCCAGTAGTCCCTGGGCCAGCCCAGTGGTATTGGTCCCTAAGGCTACTGCCCCAGGTGCGAAGCCAGAACTCCGGTTCTGTGTGGACTACCGGGGTCTCAACTCAGTCACACGGACTGATGCTCACCCCATCCCCCGAGCTGATGAGCTCGTGGACAGGCTAGGCGCTGCCAAGTTCCTGAGTACTTTTGATCTTACTTCAGGGTACTGGCAGATCGCCCTAACTGAGGGGGCCAAGGAAAGATCCGCATTTTCAACCCCAGATGGCCATTACCAGTTCCAGGTTATGCCGTTTGGGTTGAAAAATGCCCCCGCTACCTTCCAACGGTTGGTTAACGGGGTCCTAGCTGGCAAGGATGCCTTCTGTGCAGCCTACCTGGATGACATAGCTGTCTACAGTTCCAGCTGGGAGGAACACCTGCTTCACCTCAAGGAGGTGTTTCAGGCCCTGCAACAGGCAGGCCTGACCATCAAGGCCAGTAAGTGCCAGATTGGGCAGGGTTCCGTGGTGTACTTGGGACACCTAGTGGGTGGTGGCAAGGTGCAGCCACTCCAGGCCAAGATTGAAACTATCAAGGCCTGGCAACCACCCCGAACGCAGACTGAGGTGAGAGCCTTTCTAGGCCTCACAGGATACTACCGCCGATTTGTCAAGGGCTATGGTACCATTGTAACACCCTTGACAGAACTCACTTCCAAGAAACAACCTAGGTTGGTGAATTGGACAGAGGCTTGTCAGAAAGCCTTTGACGCCCTGAAGGAAGCCATGTGCACGGCCCCCGTACTCATGGCCCCTGACTACTCCCAGGAATTTATCGTGCAGACAGACGCTTCAGAGCATGGCATAGGGGCAGTCCTAGCACAGCTGAATGAGGAGGGCAGAGATCAACCCGTAGTCTTTATTAGCAGAAGGCTATTACCACGGGAACAGAGGTGGAGTGCTATTGAACGAGAAGCTTTTGCTGTGGTCTGGGCACTGAAGAAGCTAAGACCCTACCTGTTTGGGACTCACTTCCGGGTTCAGACAGACCACAGGCCCCTCAGATGGCTCATGCAGATGAGGGGTGAGAATCCAAAACTCTTGAGGTGGTCCATTTCCCTACAGGGGATGGACTTTACGGTGGAACATCGCCCAGGGGTTGACCACGCCAATGCTGATGGTCGCTCCAGGTACTTCCGCCTTAGCGATGAGAGCTCCCAGGAGGTCGGGTAGCTCTCCCCACTTTCAGCTGGGGGGGACACATGTTAGACCTGACAGCCTTAGGGTAGTCACCCCTAACTTTTTGCCTGCCTCCCTCCACTTTTTGGACACTGTTTTTGCTGGTTTATAGACTCTGCGCACTTTACCACTGCTAACCAGTGCTAAAGTGCATATGCTCTCTCCCTTAAAACATGGTAACCTTGAATCATACCTGATTGGACTATTAATTTACTTATAAGTCCCTAGTAAGGTGCACTTTATGTGCATAGGGCTGGTAAATTAAATGCTACTAGTGGGCCTGCAGCACTGGTTGTGCCACCCACTTAAGTAGCCCCTTTTTCTTGTCTCAGGCCTGCCATTGCAAGGCCTGTGTGTGCAGTTTCACTGCCACCTCGACTTGGCATTTAAAAGTACTTGCCAAGCCTAGAACTCCCCTTTTTCTACATATAAGTCACCCTTAATGTGTGCCCTAGGTAACCCCTAGGGCAGGGTGCTGTGTAGGTAAAAGGCAGGACATGTACCTGTGTAGTTATATGTCCTGGTAGTGTAAAACTCCTAAATTCGTTTTCACACTACTGTGAGGCCTGCTCCCTTCATAGGCTAACATTAGGGCTGCCCTCATACACTGTTGAAGTGGCAGCTGCTGATCTGAAAGGAGCAGGAACGTCATATTTAGTATGGCCAGAATGGTAATACAAAGTCCTACTGACTGGTGAAGTCGGATTTAATATTACTATTCTAGAAATGCCACTTTTAGAAAGTGAGCATTTCTTTGCACTTAAATCCTTCTGTGCCTTACAATCCACGTCTGGCTGGGCTTGGTTGACAGCTCCTTGTGCATTCACTCAGACACACCCCAAACACAGGGTACTCAGCCTCACTTGCATACATCTGCATTTTGAATGGGTCTTCCTGGGCTGGGAGGGTGGAGGGCCTGCTCTCACACAAAGGACTGCCACACCCCCTACTGGGACCCTGGCAGACAGGATTAAACTGAAAGGGGACCTGGTGCACTTCTTAGCCACTCTTTGAAGTCTCCCCCACTTCAAAGGCACATTTGGGTATAAAACAGGGCCTCTGCCCTACCTCATCAGACACTTGCTGGAGAAGAAACCTGAACCAGAAACTACATCCTGCCAAGAAGAACTGCCTGGCTGCTCAAAGGACTCACCTGTCTGCTTTCTACAAAGGACTGCTGCCTTGCTGTTGCCCTGCTGCCTTGTTGAACTCTTGTCTGGCTGTGAAAGTGCTCTCCAAGGGCTTGGATAGAGCTTGCATCCTGTTCCCTGAAGTCTCAGGACCAAAAAGACTTCTCTCTTTTACTTGGACGCTCCGTGCGCTGAAAATTTCAACGCACCGCTGGTTCCGCGGCGAGAAAAACACCGCACACCGACGCTGATCAACGCGACGCTCTTGGGACGATCGAAAATCCGACGCACGGCCTCGCAAGGACAACGCCGCCCGACCTCTAGAGGAGAAATCGACGCGACGCCTGCCGTGAGATCGTAATTTCAACGCGCAGCCCCGCAGATCGACCTCTAGAGGAGAAATCGACGTGACGCCTGCCGTGAGATCGTAATTTCAACGCGCAGCCCCGCATATTGACATCCAGAGGAGAAATCGACGCGACGCCTGCCGTGAGATCGTAGTTTCGACGCGCAGCCCCGCAGACCGACGCGCAGCCGGAGAACAAGCAGGAAAATCCACGCACAGACCCGGGACATCTGGTAATCCCCGCGATCCACAGAAAGAGACTGTCCGAGCGCCGGAAAACGACGCCGACTTCCCCGCGTGGAAAATAACGACGCAAGTCCATGTGTGCTGGGGAGAAATCGACGCACACACCCTTTTTCCACGCACCTCTTCTCTTGTGGCCCTCTGAGGAGATTTTTCCACTCCCAACCAGGTACTTGTGCTTAAAAGAGACTTTGTTTACATTCTAAAGACTTAAGACACTTTATATCACTGTACTGTGATATTTCTACAATTTTCCATTGCAACTTTATTCTTTTTGACCTACAATTATCCTGATAAATATTATATATTTTTCTAAACACTGTGTGGTGTATTTTTTGTGGTGCTATATGGTGGTATTGTATGATTTATTGCACAAATACTTTACACATTGCCTTCTAAGTTAAGCCTGACTGCTCGTGCCAAGCTACCAGAGGGTGGGCACAGGATAATCTTGGATAGTGTGTGACTTACCCTGACTAGAGTGAGGGCTTTTGCTTGGACAGAGGGTAACCTGACTGCCAACCAAAAACCCCATTTCTAACACTCGGCCTCAAGCAACTGGTCACCTCTCCCACCCACTCAGCCGGTCAAATGCTTGATGCCATATTCTCCTCCAGCAACCACATCACCTTCACTCACACCACCAAACTCCAGTGGACTGACCACTACTGCGTCCACTTCTCATTCCTGAAGCCCACCAGCCACTAGCAACAACATCCTACCCCCTACCGCAAATGGAACAAGATCTCCAAGGAACAACTGATCTCCAACCTCACCCAAGCCCTACCACCCATCACCAACGACCCCAACACCGCCGCCCTCAACCTCACACGATTGCTCCACATATGCGCTAACTCCCTCGCCCCTCTCAAGAAAGCCAACAACACCGGCACCAACAAGACAGCTCCCTGGTTCACCACAGAACTTCAGACTTCCAAACGGGAATGCCAGAAAATTGAGAAAGCCTGGCGACAAGAACCATCAGCGAGCAACTTCTCTGCCCTCAAATCAGCCATGCATAGACACCACCAGCTTATCCAGACCACCAAACGCTCCTACTACAAAGAACGCATAGACAACGTACAAAACAGCAAGGAACTTTTTACTATCATTAAAGAACTCACCAAACCCAAATCCTGCACCACGACCCTCCGCACTCTCAAGACCGTTCCTTCGAGACCGCAACCTTCCCAGATATTTGGAAACACGCCGAAGTCAACGCCCTGCTCAAAAAACCCAAAGCAGACCCCAAAGACCTCACAAACTACTGAACTATCTCTCTACCCCACTTCCCTGCGAAGGTCATGGAGAAGATAGTAAACAAACAACTGTCCCACTTCCTGGAGGACAACAACATACTCGACGTCCCCCAGTCTGGTTTCTGCAAAAACCACAGCACCGAGACCGCCCTTATCGCCTGCACAGACGACATCAGGACCAGACTGGACAAAAGTTAAACCGTTGCCCCCATCCTTCTAGACCTCTTTGCAGCTTTAAACACTGTATGCCACCAAACCCTTCTTACACGCCTTTTCGACACCAGAATTCACCACAAAGGCCTGGACTTGCTCACCTCCTTCCTTTCCGATAGAATTTAGAGAGTTCGCCTCCCCCCATTCCGGTCCACAGCCACCAAGACCATTAGTGGGGTCCCCCAAGGATCCTCCCTCAGCCCCACCCTCTTCAATATCTACATGGCTCCACTCACCAGCGTCGTCCGCCCCCATGGTCTCAACATCATTTCATACGCCGACGACACCCAGCTCATCCTCTCCCTCACGAGAAATCCATCAACTGCCAAGAACAACCTACACGCTGGACTCCTCGCCATCGCTAGCTGAATGACAGCAAGCCACCTCAAATTGAACTCAGGAAAAACCAAGATCATCTTCGGACCCAACAAGACAGCATGGATTGACTCTTGGTGGCCTACCACCCTAGGACCACTCCCCAACACCCATGCATGCAATCTCGGCATCATACTTGACTCGTGTCTCTCAATGACTCAGCAAATCAATGCCATATCATCCTCATGCTTCAACACCCTTCGCTTGCTACGCAAGACCTTCAAATGGATTCCAACAGAAACCAGAAGAACGGTCACCCACGCCCTCATCAGCAGCAGACTGGACTACAGCAACGCCCTCTTAGCAGGGACCACAACCAACGTTCAGAGAAAACTCCAGGGCATCCAGAACGCTGCTGCACGTCTCATCCTCAAACTCCCTCGCCACAAGCACATCTTTGCCCACCTCAGATCCCTACACTGTCTGCCTATCAACAAAAGGATCATTTTCAAAATCCTAATCCACGCACACAAAGCCCTCCATGAGACCGGACTGGCCTATCTCAACGAACGATTCAACTTCCACATCCCAACACGCCAGCTCCGCTCTGCCGACCTTGCCCTCGCAATGGTCCCTGCATCCAATGTACCAACACCGGCTGGAGATCTCTCTCCTACATCACTGCCAAAACCTGGAACTCCCTCCCCACCAACCTACGCAAGACCCAGGACCTCCTAACTTTCTGAAAACTGCTCAAAACTGGACTCTTCGAACAGTAACACAACCCCCACCCCACCCACAGCGCCTTGAGACCCTACTTGGTGAGTAGCGCGCTTAAGAAATTTGATTAATTGATTGATTGATTGAGAGGACCAGGCAGAGGATGAGATACGGATGAGGACAGCAGAACAGCACTGATACAACAATACTTGCAATGACACACAGGTAATACAGTATTGCTTCACATTTCATAGTCAATAATTTGTATATCTTTGCCACTGACATGCTGTTATTTCCCACTTCTATGCCCACTTACTGTACCCTTTGGCAATTCATTTTACAGATAATGGTGCCCCACTATCGCTCCTGGTGTGATCACTGTAGCCAAATACAGGTCTTTCCTATGTGCACAATTACTGTACAGTTGAATTGCAATATTTGAACCTGGTTAAGCAAATACATACTTTAAAAATGTAACATACAACATACTTTTTTTATTTCCAAGGGTGCTTATTGAAGGGCTAAGGAGAAGAGGGGCAACGGGGTGGGGTGATGATGGAGGGAAGTCCATGGAATTCTTCCAGTCTATTTGTAGCACAGGTACATTCAGGAAGGGGAGCAATGGCAGTTCAAGGTGGACAGGGTGACTGAGTGGGACATAAGGGTGACAATCAGGAGAGTCTCATTTCCTGGCAGCGGTCTTGGCAATAGTCTCTGGCTTCTACCTGGATCGCAGGAAACGTTTGTGGGGTGGTTCCCCTTCTGCAGGGGGAGGGGTGCTGGTGGCCTGCGAGTCCTGTCCACTAGCGGCAACAGAGGTGGAAGGCAGTTCAGAAGTCTGGCTAGTGGCCTGCTGCTGTGAGACTGCCTCCCTCATAAAGTTGGCCATGTCTGCCAGCACCCCTGCGGTGGAGACCAGGGTGGTGTTGATGGCCTGCAAGTCCTCCCTGATCCCCTGGTACTGTCCCTCCTGCAGCCACCTGTTCTCCTGCACATTGTCCAGGATCTGGCCCATCGTGTCCTGTGAAAGATTGTCTTGGGTATGAGGTGTGCCCTGGGGTCCCTGTAGAGGTGGACACACAACTGATTGACATGTCCTGGGGACAGAGGTGTGGGTACGCTGGGTGGGTGCTGTGGTGGTGCTTCCAGATGGGGAGGCTCTGTGGTGGTGTTCCTGGGGGGTGTCTTTGTGGTGGCATGGTTGTTGTGTAAGGTATGTAGGTGAGGGTGTGTAGGGTAATATGCTGGTATGTGTGATGTGGGGTGTGTGAGTGGTGTATGGGTGTGAGTGGTATGTGGCTCTGGTTGTGTGAGTGCTCTTGCTGTCTCTCTCTGGTGGCAATTATTTGTAGTCGTAAAGGGTTGTGGGTAATGTGGGTGTGTGTTTTATAGTGGTGTGTGGGTGTGGTGTGTGTATGGGTGTCAGGTGTGTGTTATTTAAATTGACCAATGCAGTATTGTTTTATATGTGTGTGTGTATTTTGAACACAGGGGTATGTACTGCCAATGGTTTACCGCAGTTGAATGTCCTCCGTGGTGATTCATGGGTCATAATGTGATGGGCATTGTTCTGTTGGCGTAAAAGTGTGGGTTTTGATACCGCCAATTTATCACTGACCTTTGGTGTGGTGGACTTGTGTCTGTGGCTGAATAGTGATGGATTGGTGTGTGTGTGTCAAAATATGGTGAACTGATTTCCGCCGCAGCAGCGGTATGGTGGCAGCAGTTAGCATGGCGGTAAGTGGGATTTACCACCAATGTCATAATGAGGGCCTTTATTTTTAAACTAGATGCAATTTATGTTATTTAATAAAAAAGATGTGGTTATTTTTTAACCAAGATTGTATTTTACTTTGTCCTTAATGTCTCAGGTTTCCCGAAGCATTTATTTAGTCCTTTATAATTCTTCTGGTTTTGGATGTATTTTTTGATTATTGATCATGTTTTTTTGCTATGGATTAATTTTGCCTTTCTGGGCTCTTTTCTTATCATTAAGTTTTTGGGATTGTGTTTTTTGGATCATCACTTCACTGACAGACTTCACAATGCATGAAATCATAAGTGTTATCTTATTCTATTTATTTATGATTTTTGGTAGGCAATTTTAATCCTATGATAGCTTATTTTTTTGTATATAATAAAATCTATCTTTCTCTCTGGGTCTCTCTCTCATCTGAGATGTCCACTGATGTCATAAATTATGTCATTGAATATGTCATGACTGATATAATATGTGAGGTCATAAGCAGTGCAGGCAAGAGTGTAAGTTACAGTTAGCTCTACTAATTATAACTGGTGAATTTCTATGCTTGTTTTAGTTCAAAATGTTAATGTTGTCTCTGACATACTTACCTAAATATAAAGTTACTTTAACCTTTAGTTCTCTCTTTTGAATGATTTTGTATTCGAATTGTTATTCTAAATTTGCTTAAATAGTATTTTGAATAGATGCTAAAGAATGAGTATTCATACTTCAGGGAGGCTAAATGGAGTTGTTTCAGTGTCGTTTTTCAAGTAGGGTTTTTGCTACTAAGTTCAGAGTTAGTAAAGAGTCTTAGGGCTCGATTACGAGTTTGGCATTGAGACCTTCAGCCCGCCGCCGCCGTGGTCCCAAGAAGACTGCTGTGCTGGTGGTCTCCCACCCACCATATTACGATGTATGCAGCCTGAAACGCCTACCGCATCAACGGAGTGCTACCCACCAGTAGTGCAGTGGGCTGCAATATTGGTTGAGCGTCCTCCATCATCGTCACAGTCGTGGCTAACTGTTGAGCTGATTACAAAAATACAGTTGCACTGGCGGTCCCCTTGCTGCAGTTATCTGACAGCGGTAGGCCGTCGTGGTACGCTCTCAGTAAAGCACCAGAACAGTGTCCATTGGATGGATTAAAAAACAACACAGCTGACATCCATTGGCCAAGTGGACACACCTGGAAATCACTCTATAAAACACACCCCATCTCAGACCATGATTCTTTGCCTCTCCACTGCTGCATCAGTAAGACAGAACACATATCATTGTTTTCTTTTTGCCAAGGAAGGTGTGAGTGGATGCCTTCTTCCACTGGTTCTGGAGGGGGCTTTGTGCCCAGGGTGCTTCATCTTGCCAAGGAGGGGGTGAGTGGATGCCTTCTTCCACTGGTTCTGGAGGGGGCTTTGTGCCCAGTGTGCTTCATCCTGCCAAGGATAGGATGGGTGGATGCATATCTCCACTGGTTCTGGAGGGGGCTTTGTGCCCAATGTGCTTCATCCTGGATGGTGCAAGGTCACAGTCTCTCACCTGGGTGTCTGAGGCACGAGATTTGCAGGGAAAGGGTAGCGTGATAGTCCATGGAGGCAGGGCTAGACTCCATCCTGCGGCGGCTAAGGCTGCAAACTGGTGGTAGTGCTGGTGCTGGTGGGGGTGCTGCCAGTGGTGGTGGGAGGCTCCAGCCCTTCTCCTGCAGCCTCAGATAGCTGCCCACTGGGGCTGCTGCTGCTGGCAGTGGTCCTACTGTCAGTGGTGCAGGTAGCAGTGCTTGTGGCGGGGCCTGTGGCGGTGCTAGCGGCAGTGCAGGTGGCAGTGCTGGCCGTGTTGCAGGTGCCAGTGCTGCCAGTGGTGAAGGGAAGCTCCAGCCCTTCTCCTGCAGCCTCGGACGGATGCCCACTAGGGCTGCTGCTGCTGACAGTAGTGGTGCTAGCAGCGGTGCAGGTGGCAGTGCAGGTGGTGGTGCTAGCGGAGGGGCTGCTGGAGGTGCTGGTTGCGGTGCAGGTGGAGGGCTGGCGGTTGTGCAGGTAGCTACCAGGCCTTCACTTGCAGCCTCTGACGGCTGAAGTGCCTTGCCTGGTGTTTTCTGCCCCTTCCTCACTTTGGCAGATGGTGGTGTGCCCTTGGGTCTGGCAGCTGGAGTTTTTGAGAAGGCTTTGCTGGGTGGTCCGTGCTCCTTGCCCTTGCTGCATGCTGTCCACCTCTTCACCTTGGCAGGTGGCGGAATGGTTTCGTCTTTGCAGGGGTTGGTGGCACACTGGCTGGGCTGACGGGTGCCCATTTTGAGCCTCTGTGAGTTGCAGGTACCACAGCGGACATCGACTTGGTGGCTGAGGTGCTGGCCTGGGTTCGGGATACCCTGGCCCGAGGGGAAGGACAGGGGTAGGAGTAGGGAAGAGGTCAATGTGTGCCAGGAAAAGCTTCTTAGAGATACTGGGGCGGGAAGAGGGAGAGGGTTTGGGAGTGGAGGAAGAGGGAGAAGTTGTAGGAGGTGTCTTTCTACTGAGTTTGGGTGCAGGTGCATGGGCTGGATGCTGTTGTGAGGTGGATGGCTGTTGGGTGGGTGAGTGCTTGCGTTTGTGTACTTTGGGAGGAGGGGTCACAGACACACTGGGAGAGGACACAGGGGACATGTGCATGGATGTGGAGATGGTGACTGCCTGTGAGGGGTGTGTTGTGATGGGCGTGCTGGTGATAGAGGTAGTGGATGAGGATGAAGTGTGTGCAGGTGTAAGTGGAGACACTACTTGGAGGGAGGTGGATGATGAGGAGGAGGGGGACACAGTGGAGGCAGTGGATGTTGGTGTGTATACATGGGGGTGGTGCTTGTGTGAGTGCCTGTGAGATGAAGTGTGGTGCTTGTGTTTTCCTGAGATACTTCTGTGTGTTGATTTCGGTGAATGCTGGTCTGAAGGTGTGCTTGGGATAGGCTGGGGTTGAGGGGATTGGGTATGTGTAGATAAAGTTGGAAGGGGGAGGCTAGAGACAGGTACAAGGGCTGCCATCAGTGCTGAAGCCTGAGCCTGAGTCTGTTGGGCTGCCACGCCAGAGTGAATGCCCTCCAGGTATGAATTTGTTTGTTGCAAATGCCTCTCAATACCCTGGATGGCATTCAGTATGGTTGACTGCCCAACAGTGAGGGATCTCAGGAGGTCAATAGCCTCCTCACTGAGGGCAGCACTGCTGACTGAGGCAGGGCCTGAGGTGTCTGGGGCGAAGGAGATGCCCACCCTCCTGGGTGAGTGGGTATGGGAAACACGATGAGAGGCTGCTGGAGGGCGGTGCCAGTAGGGGGGGTGGCGGCTGTACCTGTTGTTGGGGTGGGCACAGAAGTGTACTCCACCGCCAGGGAACTTCTATCCGAGGAGGAATCGCAGTCTGTGGTCTCCACTCTTGTCCCCGTCATGGTGCTCCCCTCGCCCTCCATCCAACTGGTGCCCTCAACCTCGGTGGATTCGGCCTCCAGGCCCATGTGTGATGCAGTCCCTCCATTACCGGTGCCTCTGCTCCTCTGCCACATGATGCTAATGCACACAAGGACAGGGTGACAAAACAAAAAGGAGGGACGAGACAGAGGATACACTTGGTCAATGCCAGCAACACCACTATTGTTGGCATACACAACACACAGGGAGCAGGCCTATGCACTAGGCCATGCACTACCAATTAGTAAGATCGTCACCAGCCCATGGGGAACAATGCCTACCACCATTAGCTGCACGCCTGAAACACACAGGACCCTGCCCAGTAGTAGATGCCCACTAACACTACTGGGGTAGGACTGCTTCAGAGCCTGCCCAACAATGGACCTACCCTGCCATCTTTTCCCTTGCCTAGGGGCACCCATAGCCCACATCCCCCTCCCAGGTAACTCTTAACGCGCGCAAAGTCATGATTCAGAATCTGTACTCACCCCCTTGTGGCTGCTGTGATGCCTTCAAGTGCCCATCCAACTCCGGACAGGCCACTGCCAGGATGTGGAACATCAGGGGGTCATGGTGCGACGGGCACACCTTCCTCGGTGGGAGGCCAGCCCTAGCTGGGCCTCCGCCATCTTCTTTGCCCAGCGGCGCAGGTCCTCCCACATTTTGTGGCAGTGGGTGCTCCGCCTGTCAAAGACCCTAGGGGTCCTCACCTCCTTGGCGATGGAACGCCAAATACCCTTTTTCTGGTGGCCGCTGACCTGCAGGGAAAAGACAGGAGAAAAAGGATTAGTTATACCGTCCGGACTGTCATCCTCATGGCCCACCATATCCCTCCCATCCCCTTTTGCACATACATTGACCACCATACATGTAGCACTCTGCCCAGTACCCCTCAGCCCCCCCTACATGTGGCTTACACACACAGCACTCTATACATTCATGGCCCACGCATCATGCTCACAGTGTACTCACCTGTTTGTCTGGAGGACCGTAGAGTAACGTGTACTGGGGAAGGACCCCATCCACCAGATTCTCCAACTCCTCCGCGGTGATGGCAGGGGCCCTTTCCCCAGACACATGAGCCATTGTCACTTCCAGACACAGGTCAGGTAGCAATTGAGTGAACAGATAGAAAATGTCAGTCATGTCCGCAGCGGAGCGTACCGTCATCGCCATTGGCTCCTAGAACCCATAGGCCCCTCCACTTTCCCGCCAGGTTTCCACCTGGCGATCATAATCCCCAGGGCAGCGGTGTAAGCACCGCTGCCCTGGGGATTATGAGTCCCCGACCGCCAGCCTGTCCGTGGCGGTAAACACCGCCATTGAAAGGCTGGCGGTAAGGGGACTTGGGGTGCCCCTGGGGGCCCCTGCACTGCCCATGCACTTGGCATCGGCAGTGCAGGGGCCCCCAGGCATAGCCCCGTCGCGCATTTCACTGCCCGAATTTCAGGCAGTGAAATGCGCGACGGGTGCTACTGCACCCGCTGCACATCAGCATTGCCGCCGGCTCTATTACGAGGTGGCAGCAATGTTGATGTGACATTTCCGCTGGGCCAGCGGACGGTAACACTGTTACCGTCCGCTGGCCCAGCGGAAATGTCATAATAGGGAGCCAGGAATACCGCCGGCAATGGCGTTATTCTGTCTCCCGCGGACCGCCGAGGTCGTAATGACCCCCATAGGGCCCAATGATAACCAAGGCGAAGTTGTTCGGTGGTCTTCGACCGCCTATCGTGATGGTGCACAATGCCAGCGGACTACCTCATTTCCACTTGTCCCTCCTCACAGGTCAAGCAGCCGCCATTTCAGGGGGGCAGAAGGCATGGCACCTAACTGCGTCACAGCAGACACTGGCACAGCAACTGACTGGCGGATTCACATACTGGTTCTGTAAAGGAAAAAAGTCATCATTAGTGCAACAGTTGTGTGAATATGACCCTCTGCTCACCGTTTTCTTCCATAGGCTTCAACCGCTGAGGCTGAATATGAGATGGCGACATCCTTCGGTGTACAGACCACTGGTGGACCTTGCAACAATGGAGGACAGACACATTATCCTAACCTACAGGCTTGATCGGGGCACAATCCAAGAGCTGTGTGCCCAATTGGAGCCAGACCTGATGTCAGCTATCCGCCAGCCCACAGGTGTCCCCCCTCAAGTGCAGGTCCTGTCAGTGCTCCATTTCCTGGCAAGTGGTTTGTTCCAAACAACAGTGGCCATGGCATCAGGGATGTCTCAGCCAATGTTCTCCAACGTGTTGACCAGAGTGTTGTCAGCCCTGCTGAAACACATGCGCAGCTACATCGTATTCCCCCAAGTGGATGATTTGCCACAGTGAAAGCTGACTTTTATGCCCTGGGACATATCCCCAACATCTTTGGTGCTGTTGATGGTACACATGTGGCATTTGCCCCCCCCCCCCAGAGAAATGAACAAGTTTACAGGAATAGAAAAAGCTATCACTCTATGAATGTGCAGATGGTGTGTTTGGCGGACCAGTACATCTCCCATGTGAATGCCAAATATCCTGGCTCTGTGCATGACGCCTTTATCTTGAGGAATAGCAGCATCCCATATGTGATGGGCCAGCTGCAGAGGCACCGGGTTCGGCTAATAGGTGAGCCCAAGGTCCCCACACAGTATAAGTAGGTGTCTGGGTATGGGGTTGTCCCTAAAGGTTAATGTGTGTCTAACAGGTATCCCTCGATATTTGCAGGTGACTCTGGTTACCTCAACCTCTCATGGCTACTGACCCCAGTGAGGAATGCCAGGACAAGGGTAGAGGAACGTTACAATGAGGCACATGGGAGTACAAGGAGGATTATTGAAAGGACCTTCAGCCTCCTGAAGACCAGGTTCCAGTGCCTCCATCTGACTAGTGGATCCCTGTACTACTCACCCAAGAAGGTGTGCCAGATCATCTTCGCATGTTGCACAACCTGGCCTTGAGACGCCAGGTGCCTTTTCTGCAGGAGGATGTGCCTGGAGATGGTCTTGTGGCAGCAGTGGAGCCTGTGGACAATGAGGAAGAGGAGGCAGAGGAAGAAGATGTTGACAACAGAAGTAATATAATACAACAGTACTTCCAGTGACACACAGGTGAGACACTGTTACTTCACTTAACTTTTCAGTTTTCTGTTTGACATTGTACATGGCAGTCTGATTTTCCTATGTCTATGGCCACTTATTGTACCTTTTGGCATCTCTATTTGCAGATCTCCGTGTCCCATTCTGGCTCCTGCTATGTGTACTGCGGCCCACCAAAGGTCATTCCAAAGTATATTTAACTGTACATTGTCCAATAGGGCATAGGAAGGGGAGTAATGGCAGTTCAAGGTGGACAGGGAGACAGAGTGGGACAGAAGGGTGACAATCAGGATAGTCTTATTTTCTGGTGGGGGTCTTGGCAATGTTCTCTGGTTTCTGCCTGGATCACAGGGACCGTTTGTGGGGAGTTTCTCCTTCTACAGGGGGTGGGGTGCTGGTGGCCTGTTGGTCCTGTGGCGGGGCCTCCTGTCTACTAGCGCCGGCGGAGGTGGAGGGCTGTTCTTCGGTGTGGCTAGTGTCAGGGACCTGTTGTTGTGCCACTGCCTACCTCATGGTCTTGCCTCTGTAAGCCAGCACCCCTGCAATGGTGACCAGGATGGTGTAGATGTTTTTGAGGTACTCCTTGATCCCCTGGTACTGTCCCTCCTGCAGCAGCTGGGTCTACTGCAACTTGTACTCCTGTTGTTGTACTGCAACAGTATCTGGCCCATGGTCTCCTGGGAATGGTGCTATGCTCCCAGGATGTTGGAGAGTGCCTCCCAGCTTCCCTTTTGTCCTTGTGCCTCTGTCCCCTGAGCCGTGTGCCCACTGCCACTGACCCCAGGTCCCTGATCGTCCTGGGTTTGTGGGGTTGCCTGGGGTCCCTGTAGTGGTGGACACACTGCTGATTGATGTGTCCTGGGGCAGTGGCCTGGGTCCCCTGGGTGGGTGCTTTGCTGGTATTTCCTGAGGGGGGGGCTCAGTGGTGGGTTGGGACTGTGGCAGGGTAACCGACTGTCCAGGGGTCCCTGATGGGCCAGGTTGGTCATCCTGATCCAGGCGTGCAGAGCTGCTGTTTTCACTGTGGGCCTCTTCTGGGGGGGACTGGATGTAGCTGGCACCTCCTCTCCAGTGATGTTGAGTAGGAGTCCTGTGGGGATGCAAAAGCAGTGTTATTGTATCTGCGTGTGCCATCTCGTGCATGGGTGTGTTTCCCTGTATGATTGTGATTTCCCTGTCAGCTTTGCCTTGTGTGCGTGGTGATTTTGTGTGCTGGGTGAGTCTCTCTACTGGGCATGCTGTGGTGATGGGTGTCCACACAGGTCTGTGATGGGGGTCCATGCATTGGTGTTACATGCAGTGCTGGGTACTGGGATGGGTGGGTTGTGATGGTAGGGTGTATGTGAGGTGGTGGGTGAAGGTGGGGGTATGGATTAGCATGCAGGTATGGGAGGATATAGTAGTAAAGATTTGATTTACCAGAGTCCAGTCCTCCTCCTACTCCTGCGAGGCCCTTAGGATGCATTATTGCCAAGACTTACTCCTCCCATGTTGTTAGCTGTGGGGGTCACTCGCCAGTCCTCTGTTTGGCTACCTGGTGTCTTGCAACCACGGACACACCTTCCCCCGTAGGTCGTTCCACCTATTCCTGATGTCATCCCTAGTTCTGGGATGCTGTCCCACGGCGTTGACCCTGTCCACGATTCTTCGCCATAGCTCCATCTTCCTTGCAATGGACGTCTGCTGCACCTGTGATCCGAATAGCTGTGGCTCTACCTGGATGATTTCCTCCACCATGACCCTTAGCTCCTCCTCTGAAAACCTAGGGTGTCTTTGGGGTGCCATGGATGTGGTGTGAGTGGCATGTGTGAGGATGTGGGGGGTGATGTGTGGGGTGTTGTGTTGTGAGGTGCGTGGATGATGTATGGGTGATGATGTATTGTGCCTCTGATTGAGTGGGTGCTCCTGGCTTGTCTATCTCTACTTGCTATCTTTTTTTCACTGTAAAGGGTTGTGGGTAATGTGGGTGTGTGTTTTACACTGGTGTAGGTGTGTGGATTGGGGTGTGTATGTGTGTCAGGCGTATGTAGTTTGAATTGTCCAATGTGGTGGTGTCTTGTAAGTGTGTGTGTATTTTGAGCGCGGTGAGTGGTTTACCGCGGTTGAAAGAACGCCACGGTGATCCATGGGTTGCGATACTGTGGGCGGATTCCTATTGGCGTAACGGTGTGGGTTTTGGTACCGCCAGTTTATCACTGACCTTTGGTCTGCCGGACTTGCGTGAGTGTCTGTATAGTGGCGGATTTCTTAGTGTGGGTCATAATACCCGTAGCGGAATACCACCGCGGTCACAGTATGTTGGCGGTCGTCAGCACGGAGGTAGGCAGCATTTACCGCCAGGGTGGTAATGAGGGCCATAATGTGATGCATGTGGAGTTCTGGAATGCCCCATTGAGGTGCATGTGTGCGCAATTTGGCGGCCAGGGGCTCTATAGCCATGGCGAACAACAGTGGAGAGAGCTGGCATCCCTGTCTAGTGCCCCTATGTATGGGGAATGTGTCTGAGATGATTTGCCCAGTCCTAACTCAAGCCGATGGGTTAGAATATAGTGTAGTGATCCATGCTATATATCCATTTCCAAAGCCCATTGCACCTAATGTTTTAATGAGGAAGTCCCAGTTTAGTGTATCAAACGCCTTCTCGATGTCTAAAGATATGGCCGAACCACGGTGGTACTTGGTCCTTGTGTTACTGTGCAGAAGGTGAAGTAGTCTCCTGATATTTAAGAAGGTGTTTCTGTCCGGGATAAATCCGGACTGATCCTCATGGATCAACTGCGGAATGAATGGGAGGAGTCCCATGTTCACCAGTACTTTCCCTAGGACCTTACAGTCTGTGTTTAGCAGAGAGAGCGGGCGGTATGATCTGACATCTAAGGGATCCCAGCTGGCCTTCGGAAGCACAGCTATGAGGGCCTTGCACAGAGATCCTTGCAGCTGCCCTCTGTTGAGCGCCTCATTGAACATGGTGGTCCTGGGGCTCCCGCAGGGCAGAGAATAGATTGGTCGTGAACTGCGTAGCCTCGAGCAGTGCACAGGACAGCTCCTCAACCGCTTGGGCCGGTGTGGGCTTGGTCCTCATTACTGTGTGACATTTACACTTCCTCTTTGGAGCCGCTTCTTCCGGATGTGTAAGCTGGGCCAGGCCTTTGGCATGAAGTCAGGTCCAGGCGTCCTCCGGCGACACGAAGATGTGAGTTTTCTAGCCATACTGTATACACAGCTTTGCCGTAACAACAGGGCATACTTGAGGTTGTGTTCCCGAAGGTGTTGCTTCACCAGATAGAAGGAACTATGTTTATTTTGTACTTCAACAGTGAAGTCTGGGTAGGCAGTGATGAGTGATCTTCAAATTTCCGCTACCCATCTTTATGAAAGAGCTGGAGCACCAGATCCCTGTCATGGTAATTGAGCAGGCGAGAGATCAGTGGACGGGTGTGAGCCCCCAGCCTGCCCCGCACCCTGTGTGACCGTTCCACCAAGAAGAATGTCTAATATGGTACCTTTTCAAATTGTGAGGTATGAATGTGGAGTGTGGCATCCATCTGTTTCAGCGCATGAGAAGTCATGTCCGGATCCTCAGGCGGGGCATAGAGCGTGGCCATTGTCGCCGCTGGTGTCTTGGAAGTTTTTGGTTTGCCCATTCAGACATTGATTGTTGGGGCACTCCCCAGCCGGGCACCCATCAAGTGGCACGCCGGCCGGTGTGTTGTAATCAATGATTACAGGGCGAGTGGTGGCAGGCCTCCCGGGGAGGTAGGTTCCAATATCACGTATCTCTTGATCTATAGCACTGTCAAAATGCGGGATGCATCCAGCACAATGCAGTACCTTTAGAGGGGTGGCAGCGCCACCTCTGGCACGGGGAAAGACGAGGGTGGGTCCCCTGTTCCTCTCCTCCTTGTTGTCGTGGGTCTATGGTCCCGCACAGTTGGCCCCCAAGGCTCGATCCACACACAAAGCACTTTTGGGCTCAGCCCCTCAGGCTCCGCAACTCCCTGATCAGAGCGAGCCTGCAGGTCCACCAGCTGTGAGGACGATGGGGGGGGCAACATGGTGGTGCCCCCGAGAAGATTGAATCAACCGGCGACCCCTAACCTGGGCAGGGCGGGCCAGCGAGTCCGCATCGTCGAGCCGGTCTGATGTAACGCAGGCCGCTGCTCGAACAATGTCGCTGAGGCGTGCCTCCCAGGCCCGGGCCTACAGCCGATGGCCGGCGGAGCACCTCAAGCCCCACACCGTCCTCAGTGCCGATCCTTTTGCCACTCGCCTGTTCCTCGATCCCGCAGTCGCCCTCTAGGTGGGCTTGCTGCTCCCCTCCAAGTGGCGACCCCTGAGGGAAAAACTGGTACCAACGCACACCTTTGCCGCGGGCCTCCCAGGCTCAATCTGCCCAGCGCCGCAGGTGAGGCACTGCCCACGCGTTGTATCTCCCCTCACCGCCACCCCTCACACTCAGAAGCGGTCGTGGGGGCAGGACCCACGGCAATCAACTGGAGAAAGCCAGTGATCGCCTGGGAACAGGATATTTATTTGGCCAGGCGCGGATCTCCGATTCACGCTGCCGCTCCAGTCGCCATCTTGGCCACGCCCCACATCCCATTAAAGACTTCCCACACACTTATAATTTTTATTTTTACCAATATCACTTGTCTTGTTTTTTTAGTCCTTGTCACCCACTTTAATTTACAGTCATGTGAAGTTCTAAAAATCTATGTTTTTCTGAGGAGGAGTTGATAGTCATGGTTTATGAAATCATAAGAGTAGAACCACAATTGTTTTGAGCCAAAGTCCAATACACCACTCTCCATGTAAGTGTTTTACTATCAAAATACCATTCCAGGACCCATGGTATGTGTCAATATGTAAATGTATGGTCTATCCTAACTGTAGTTTGGCAACAGGTATGTAAGACTAACCATTTGTCAAGTGCTGGGAACTTGAAAGTGACATGACTACAACTACCATAAGGCCCTGTTGGTTTATTCAAAACAAGAAGCTATTGTGCTCTTGCCCATTTTCACTTGTTTGCCATGCCACAACTAATGTTCACTCATCATGGAGTTTAGCTTTTTTCTAGTGTTGGGACTTATCATATAACATGACTACAACTACCATGAGGCCCTATTCCTGTAACTCAAAACAAGCGATCACTATGCTCTTGCCCATTTTCACTGTTTGCCATGTCACAACTGATGTTCACTTATCATGGAGTTTACCATTTGTCCACTGTTGGGAGTTAGAAAGTGACATGACTACAACTACCATGAAGGCCTGTTTCTGTTTCTGTAATTTAAAACAAGAGGCCATTGCGCTGTTGCCCATTTTCACGTTTGCCATGTCACAACTGATGTTCATTTATCATGGAGTTTACCATTTGTCTAGTGTTAAGTTTTAAAGTGACATGACTACAACTACCATGAGGCCCTGTTTCTGTAACTCAAAAAAGGGGCCACTGTGCTCTTGCCTATTTTCACTTGTTTGCCATGTCACAACTGATGTTCACTTATCATGGACTGAGCAATCTACATATCATGATCAACTCAGAGACGTGTCTGCCTACCAAGCTTGAAACTATTAATGCCATGAATGACACCTTACCAAGTGTGTACATGAATTATTTGTAAGGCATTAAGCTACTTCAGCCGTCAGAAAGTGTCAAGTAACCCATTGACTCTTCACAGCTCACATGATGACTACTGCCAAATATACAACCAAATTGTGTGTTTGCCTGTATCATACACAACTAGGCCTTGGAATTGTCAAATATACGTGTTACTTTTCCACTGCATAGGCTCAACTGTTTGTTAAATGTTATGTTCATTCTTTAATCTAAAATGCAACTTATCAGCACATCTAATGAGCTGCTCAATTCTAATACATTTTTGCAACCTCTACAAATGCCTTATCAACAAGTTCAATTCCATGGAAATATATCACAAATGGAAACATTAGCTATTAAGATTTTCCTAGGTCTATACTTACTGTGACACAAAATATTTGGATGTAGATTCCACACTTCCTTAATAACAATGTTCTCTACTTCACAAAAGGTCCATCTGGCACAGTACCTGGGCAGAGATTGTCCACCGAACAGACTACCAACCCACCCCCGGGTGAAGCACTCAGTGAAGACAAAACTCCTGGACAAGTGGTTGTGGATGATGCACCAGGCACATCTGGTCAGCCAGGGTAGACAGCAACAGTGAGTCTCACTGTGCCCACACCAACACCTCTCACCCCAGCTGCAACAACATCTCAGCCAACAACACCCCCAAAACATGTGTACTTAGCACAGTTAGTACAATCATGTGACCCACAGCCCTGGATCCTGAAGTGCAAATCACCAAGGCTTGTTGGGGTAGGGTCAGTGGGGGGGATGCTGTGAGCCAGCAGAAGGAGGCCACTGGGGCCACTCATGACCAGGACACTACCAGTCAAGTCTTGGGTGTCTATCAGGAGTCCCAAAGCATGATGGGCCAGGTAGTTACTGAACTTGAGGAAATAAAACAGCTGCAGGGGAACATGTACCAACAGATGGAGGCTCATAACTCCAACATGGGCTCCCTAACAGGGGTGCTGAAGGACATCTAAACAGCCATTAGCAATAACTTTTGCACCACTATCTACCTCTTCCTCTTATGCAATTACATCATGTGCATTTTACTCTGTAGCAGCCACAGGTAGGGAGGCCCTGCCAGAGAAAGAAACACTTTCAGACAGGCCTGCCTCTGCAGCAGCTGAATCCCCAGTCCTCACAAGTGGGGACATCCATGTAAGTATGCAGGAGGTGCAGAAGGCAAGACATCCTCCATTGCCAGCAAGAAACCCCAACCTTAATTTCCTCCATTGTGTGTCACATATTCACTCTGTGGACTATTTCTGGACACTATT
The DNA here is from genome assembly GCF_031143425.1 of Pleurodeles waltl. Taxonomy (NCBI): domain Eukaryota; kingdom Metazoa; phylum Chordata; class Amphibia; order Caudata; family Salamandridae; genus Pleurodeles; species Pleurodeles waltl. The sequence continues at coordinate 1,294,993,520 of NC_090440.1, forward strand.
TAATTTCTGATGGAAGGAGTAATTAGGACTTTGGATTTCCGATGATTTTGCATCTACATCTATGGTTTCATTTACCATGACTGACTACTTTACTTTTCTTTCATGTTTGTATTTGCACTAAGTATGTCTTCACCTTTACCACTTTAATTAATTCACAAGTCACAAACTCATTGTCTCCTGTATTAAATTTCACATTTAGCAATGCAGATATGTAATACCATGTGAACTATGTAATGACCAAGCAAGCTACTTGTGTAAGTATGAATATGTTGCATATACACAATGTTTACCTCAGCATCACAACCATGACACACCAACACATACATACAATGTTCTTGTCATTCAACCTTTTTATTACATTGTTACAATCATAGGCTGGCAAGATGTCAGAAACATAGCAAATCATACATGACTGAATTATACTGTGTAAGTGATCACATTTACAGGTACTGACCTCCAGAACATGGAAGAAAGGGATATATCAGACATTGTCCTGTAGAATAGGCAAAAATGAAACTGGTTGATGTCATCCGCTAGAACCATATCGCCTAGCTCACAAAATGAATCCTACATCATGTAAAGCAAGACTCAGACAGATCACGGAGTCATTACAATCCAGTGCTTCTGCATCGGGTGGTATGTCACAAACACATTTCAGTGATATTCCACATTTACTTGGGCCTACAATGATGAAACACATCAACATCTACATACAGTTCATACACAATAGTATTTAGCCAAAATGAAGGGAAAACGAACATGAATTGGGCCTACAACTACATATTGTCTGAGCACATGATGACGCACATAATGCATTATTGCCACCACATGACAGTGAACAAGTCCAACAGAGTATCCTTAACATCCATCCTATCACTGTGCAAGCTGTCTTGGCACATGTTTTCTACACCCAATGTCTGCGACACACATTACCAGGAACAATCCATGTCCACTTTGTTTGTCCCAACAGTATAACTGCTAATGTCATACCTATGAAATGTCCAAATGAAGATGCTAGTGACGGTACCTAAAAACACAAAAACAAAGAGCTCAGCTTTGGAACCATATATATGACACAATTCACATAGTGAACTTCTAGAGAACGCAGTCCGTTACAAAAATCTCACTTAAACAAAGCAACATTAACAAAATGAGAATGCCTCAAAACCTTCCTCACCAAACACTCTTTGCCAGATTGTGCCAGAGTTTCAGCTTTCTAACATTTTAACAAACATACTCCTTACATCATCACAGCAAGAGTTCATTGAAAAGTCAAAGTCACGACATCTCATGTCATAGTTATACTCATGAGAAGAAGTTGTCAATGAGATCTTGTTGAAGTCAGCTCCTTCCTCTTCACCACTATCATCATTTGGCATTTCAGGATTCTCACCCAGTGGCACTTCAGGCTCTCCCTCCTCTGTGATGTGAGGGATGTTCGATACAGGGCAATGTTACGGAGCATGCACCAGGCCACGATGATTTGACACACCTTCTCAGATTAGTAGAGGAGGGCTCCCCCAGTCTTGTCAAAAAAGTGAAATCTGGCACCCAGGAGCCTAAAATCCTACTCAACTGGCCGCTGAGTCTCCTGTTTTTTAATAACACATAAGTGCCAAAATGAGTCACACACTTTCTGATTATAGCACCTAACATTGCACACACAAGGTTGGGACAGATTTTAATTACCAACAAGCCAGGCTCTCTCTGGTTGTAATTTGACATCAGCTGAGGTTTCCTCATTACAAAGGAATCATAGGCTGAACCTGGGAATCAGGCACAGACATTTAAAATATGCAAATCTGACAAGCAGACAACTTGCACATTGATAGAATGGAAGTACTTCCTGTTTCGATGTTCACCGGCTTGCTCTGGCACTAATGTAATATGGGTGCCAATAATGGCTCCCACCACATGTGGGAGGAGACCAAATCCACAGAAGTTAACCTTCACATTTGCTGAATCCTCACATCTGGGGAACTTGATATAGCTGTCAGTGTGTTTCATCATTACGGATAGCACGTCTTTTAATTCACCACTGAACATAGGTTGTGACACATCACCAGATATAGCTACTGTATATTGAAAGGGTCCTGTGGACAGAAAGTGTAATACTACCATGAGTCTCACAATAGCGGGTGTACATGTTGGATTAGTGTTTTGAGGCATGAGGTCAGGCTCCAACTGAAAACATAAATCTTGTATTATTTTCCTATTCAGACAAAACTTCTTTATAACATACCTTTCTTCCATGGCATGAAGGTGAATGGGCGGTAACCTGGAGGTTGTCATCTCATCAGTCTCTCAGTGCACCTATGTGTGGAATCAAATAAATTGGAGCATTGGTCACAGTGTCCAGAGTAACATATATGATGAGTGAGCCAAAAGGCATGTGACAAAACATTACTGGCTCAAAAACCATTACACAATTTTCACATTACAATTGCTACTTCCCAAATTACAGGTATAATCCCCATTGTGGTCTACACGTGTCTGCAACACAAATGTGCACATTATATACTTAAATGTTCTTCATGAGCAGCATAAACTTTGTTTTGTTCTACCATAATACTGTCACTAGCGGTGTACAGAACATCGCAGTTACATGGCATTTATGACCTGCAACGAACTACACTGATGATGTGTGGAAGAAATTTGAGATCAATGGAGTAGTACATATTGTATTGTAATAGTATTTATGTAGCGCTTACTACCCCTGATGAGGCATCGAAGACTTTTCGGCGAGTAGCACGCTACTCCGGAACCCAAGAGGAATTAGTGGTAGATTAGTGTAGGGAAATATGAGTACAGTTTTAGTATTATTATGAGTTAATTTGAGCCGAGGATATGTGAGTTTGATATTGGATTGACTAGAGTAATGGAGGGATAGAGGCGGGAAGAATCCAGAAGTGTTAATTGGGAGTTTAAAGTAATAGGATGAGGCTTGGAATGAGTAAAGGAGACATGGATGTGGAAGAGGAGAGAAGAGCTTAGGCAGAGTTATTTTGGAGATGAAAGTAGTAGAATGGATTTGGGATGGGTCAGAGTGGGGATGGAGGATCGATTAATAGAGACATGACATATGGTGATGGGTAGACAAAGTAGAGTTTACAAGAGATTAAATGTATATTATTTTTATTTATTAATACTTTATATATATATATATATATATATATATATATATATATATATACATATATATCCTTTTATCATAATTGTTTTCTTTAATTTATTTATTTATTAATTATTTTTTTAACTTTAATTTACTTATTTATAATTTGAATTTTATTTATATAGATATCTAAATACATAGGAAATATATGTTCAAGGAATATAATAATGGGTATAATTATATGAGAAGAAAAGTAGTATTGTATAAACACAGACTTTCAAGATTTGTAATGTTTGAAGTTAATTAATAAGTGTACTTTTCTAAATGTATTTATCTTTCCTCAATTTGAATAGTGAGATGATTATGATAATAAAACATTTGATCAGTGTGATATAAAAATGAGAGCAAGGGTTCAAAAGTATCTAATATAACAACTTATCTAGGAGCTATGTAATGACCTATGAACATGTTAAGCATAGCATAACATACACATATATATGTATATACACACACATACATACACACATGCATACACACACATATACACATATTTATATACATTCAAATACATATACATATTTAATCATGAGTAAATATACATTTATTAAACAGCTTTAAAGAGCGTGAGGGTCATTCTGACCGTGGCGGACGGGAGCACCGCCAACAGGCTGGCGGTGCTCCAACGAGCATTCTGACCGCGGCGGTTCAGCCGCGGTCAGAAGCGTAAAGTCAGCGGTCTCCCGCCGACTTTCCGCTGCTCGTGTGAATCCTCCATGGCTGCGGAGCGCGCTCCGCAGCCATGAGGATTCCGACCCCCCCTACCGCCATCCTGTTCATGGCGGGAAAGCCGCCATGAACAGGATGGCGGTAGGGGGGGTCGCGGGGCCCCTGGGGGCCCCTGCCGTGCCCATGCCAATGGCATGGGCACGGCAGGGGCCCCCGTAAGAGGGCCCCGCAAAGTATTTCAGTGTCTGCCTTGCAGACACTGAAATACGCGACGGGTGCCACTGCACCCGTCGCACCTTCCCACTCCGCCGGCTCGATTACGAGCCGGCATCCTCGTGGGAAGGTCGTTTTCCCCTGGGCTGGCGGGCGGTTTTTCAGCAACCGCCCGCCAGCCCAGGGGAAAACTTGTAATACCCGCTGCGGTCTTTTGACCGCGGCGCGGTATTTCGGAGGGGGGAATTCTGGCGGGCGGCCTCTGCCGCCCGCCAACATTGGAATGACCCCCTATGTGTGTAATTTATTATTATGACATAGTAGCGATACATGTTTCCTAAAGAACTATGGGGGTCATTCTAACCCTGGCGGTCGGCGACCGCCAGGGCTACAATGACGGAAGCACCGCCAACAGGCTGGCGGTGCTTCCTTGGCCATTCTGACCACGGCGGTAAAGCCGCGGTCAGAAAAGGGAAACCGGCGGTTTCCCGCTGGTTTACCCCTGGCCCAGGGAATCCTCCATGGCGGCGCTGATTGCAGCGCCGCCATGGGGATTCCGACCCCCTTACCGCCATCCTGTTCCTGGCGGTTTTCACTGCGAAGAACAGGATGGCGGTAACGGGTGTCGTGGGGCCCCTGGGGGCCCCTGCAGTGCCCATGCCACTGGCATGGGCACTGCAGGGGCCCCCTAACAGGGCCCCACTAAGATTTTCAGTGTCTGCAAAGCAGACACTGAAAATCGCGACGGGTGCCACTGCACCTGTCGCACCCCTTCGACTCCGCCGGCTCCATTCGGAGCCGGCTTCCTCGTAGAAGGGGGTTTCCCGCTGGGCCGGCGGTCGGCCTTCTGGCGGTCGCCCGCCGGCCCAGCGGGAAAGCCAGAATGGCCACCGCGGTCTTTTGACCGCGGTGCGGTGTTGCCGCCCGCCAATGTAGGAATGACCCCCTATATGTACCTAGAATATACACATAATCTGATTAAAAATATTTATCAACACAGGCATATGCAGTCCATTGCTGTTTGAATATGGTGGTTATGAAGGAAAGAGCCAACTCTTGAGTAGTCTTCTGAAGACAAGATAGTTATCCGCGGATCTTATATTGGGGGGTAATGAATTCCATAGTTTGGTTGCTTGAACGGGAAGGATGTCCCACATATAGGGGGTCATTATTACCCTGGCGGAAGGCGGAGAACCGGCGGTAAGACAGCCAACAGGCTGGCGGTCTTAGTTTGTGGAATTATGACCATGGCGGTTACGACCGCTGGGCTGGAGACCTGGGTCTTAAGCCCTGCGGCCTTCACTAGACCGCCAGCGGTATTTGGACCCGGCTTACCGCCGTGGAATTCCAGCGGTTTGAACCGCCACGAAATCCATGGCGGTAAGCACTATCAGTGCCAGGGAATTCCTTCCCTGGCACAGATAGGGGTCTCCCCCACCCCCCACCCTGACACCCTCCCCTACCCCCCCACCCCTGCCACCCCCCCAAAGGTGGCAGGGCCCCCCTCCCCACCCCGACCCCAACAGCACATCACCCATACCCACACGACACGCACGCAGGCACCACCTACACACTTACACGCACACACGCCGACATACATGCCTACATCCACACACACAGTCAGACATGCACACCCACATTCAAACATACACGCACACATCCATCCAGACATACCCACAGACATACACGCACTCATTCCCATACACACAACACCCCCGCAAGCATACACGCACTCACACACCCCCTCTACATACACACACACACACCCCCATGCACGCACACAACACACAACACCCCCCCACCCCCTTCCCCTCTCGGACGATCGACTTACCTGGTCCGGCGATCCTCCGGGAGGGGACGGGAGCCATGGGGGCAGCTCCGCCGACACCACACCGCCAACAGAACACCGCCACGGCGAATAACAGGACATGATTCGCTGGGAGGTGTTCTGTTGGCGTGGCGGTGGAGGTGGAGCATCCTCCACTTCCCCGCCTCCCGCCAGTATGGCTGTTGGTGGCTCTCCGTCCGTAAAAGGACGGAGAGCTGCCAGCGGTCATAATAGGCCGAGCGGCAAACTGCCACCACTGGCGGTCTTCCGCATGGCGGTCCCTCAGCGGTCTTTAAAAAAGACCGCCGAGGTAAAAATGACCCCCATAGTCTTTTCTTCTATGGTTGTGTTCTAAGGCGGGGTGCCAATCTTGAGCGGAGATTTCTTTGTTGAATGTATTTGGTTATTTTGTTTCTGATAAAAAGTGTGTCTGTTTAATGTATAGCTTTGTGGGTGATACAAAGCAGCTTGAAGGTGAATCTTCTGGCAAGGGGTAACCAGTGTAGTGCTCTCAAGGCAGGGAAGATGTGGGCTTGTGTTTTTACATGTAATAGTAGCCTGGCAGCGGAGTTCTGAATATGTTGTGCTTTTTCATAATAGATAGAGATGATCCATGGTAGAGACCATTGGCATAATCCAGTTTGGATAGTACAAGAAGGATAGTAGCCTGCACCTTGTGTGGAAATCTGAGGTGGAAGAAGATGTATTGCAGAGTCTTCAAGGTGATGAAGCTTGTTTGTGCTAATTTGTCCACTTGGGCATTGATTGGTAATTTGGAGTCCATGGTAATTGCAAGGTTTTTAACTTCCTCGGATGATTGTGGAGGTGGTCCGAGATCATCAGGCCAGGCACACAGTGGGTCATAATTTTTTCAGTCACCACATTTAAGTATTTCCGTTTTGGAGGCATTTAGCTTGAGATGGCTCCAAGTCATCCACTGATCAACGGCTCTGAGGCAACTGAAGATTTCTGAGTTTTCAATGTCTTTTGGGTATTCCAATTTGAGTAGTATTTGTGTGTCATCTGCATAGTTGTAGCATGTGAGTTGAAAATCATTGATCAGTTCTGATAATGATATCATGTAGCTGTTGAAAAGCAAAGGTGAGATGATTGATCTTTGGGGGACCCCTGATTTTGTGAGGTAGGGTTTGGATGAGCAGTCTGTTTTGAAGGAAGGATGGAATCCAGTCGAGAGTAGTCCCTTCTATGCCGGCTTCATGGAGTCTTTGAATTAGGGTGTCATGGTCAACCGTATCAAAGGCAGCTGAGAGGTCCAAGAGAAGTAGTACAGCAACTCCATTGCGTTTGACTGTGATTTAAAGATAATCCCAGATTGCTGTGAGTGCCGAGTCAGTGCCTCTTCCTGGGTGGAATCCAGTTTGGTAGCCTGAAAGTATGGAATTGTCTTCAATGAATTGTGACATCTGGGCGAATGCTGCTCTTTTTATCAGTTTGCCCAGGAAAGGTCCATTTGTGATTGGAAAGTAGTTCTTGGGGTCCAGCGGGTCTAGGTTTGTTTTCATTAATAATGGACGTATGGATGCCTTTTTCAGGTCTTCAGGAAAAGTTCCTGTACTTAAAGAGTTGTTGATGATTCTTCTTACAGGTGTGGAAGCAGAAGTAGATAAAAGAATGTTCTTGAAGATGTGTAGTGAAGAAGGGTCAGAAGGGCAACCGGAAGGCCTGCTTGCTTTAACCAAATCCATAAATTCACCTTGTGATATTTGTTTGAAGGATTGTAGAGACTGGGTTGGTTTATTCTTAGAGGGGATTTTAGGAAAGGGGTTGTGCTGATGGTTTTATTCTGTTTTAAATAGTTATCCAATGTGTCTGCCTTGGTTGTGTAATGAGTTGCCAGTTTGTTTGTGAAATCTTGAGTAGTGCGATGACGTCCTCCTATGCATTTAGGTTTTCGACATTCATTGAGAATTTTATAAAATTATTTGGTTGCAGATTTAGCATTTTGAATTCTGTCTGAGTAATATCTTTTTTTAGCTTTTTTGATTGATGATTTGTATATTCTGTTAAGTTTGTGTGGCTGTAGTTTGTCTTGAATGTTGTGTGTTTTGAGCCAGGTCCGCTGCAACCTTCTGATTTGTTGCTTTATCTTTTTAAGTTCTGTGTTTCTCCAAGGTGTTGTTTTTTTTTTGTCCTGTTTAGTTTTTCTGAGTGGCATTAGGATATCAAAAGCTTCCTGTAGCCACCCATAAAGTTTTGGAACAGAATTAATTGTATCTAGATCTGTGTTGGCTGTTAGTTGTGTTTCTAACTCATCAAAATTTAGTTTGCGCCATTTTCAACAGGTAGTATGTAAGTAGTTGTGGGGTGTGTTGATTTGTGGTGTTTTATGACGGAAAGTTATCAAATGGAGAAACGACTTCAAGCAACACTGGGGCCATTTCATCTCCCACCCATGATTTTTTCATGAATAGTAAGTCAGGTTTTGTGTCAGTAAGCAGGTCGTGGATGTGGTGCTTGTTTTTTGAGAACGATTGAGCATTTATAAGCTGGCAGTTTAGAAGTGTGTATTAGTGGTGGTGTTGTTTTCTTTAGGAGAATGGTGAGCAGTATATTTTGAGCTTGTAGCAGGTGTGTTGTTAGTTGTGATAACTGTGTGTGGGTCACAATAGTCCTGTTTTTCAATATAGTGTTTCTCTTCCAGCAGGCTTAGCCGGAATTTTGTTGGGTCTGTGTGTGTCTGTGGTGGATTTGGTGGCTGAGAAAGACATGAAGCGTGTACTTTTTTGTAGGGTAGCCTTATTATGTAATGGACAATTGATGCAAAGTTGTTAAGAGTGGTATGTTGTTTATTTTGTTTGTGTCTGTTTAGTGCGGAAGGAGTATGGGTTAGAGGTTGTGGAAGAGCATGTGGATCATAATGGAAGGCTCTAAATTGTGCAATGGGTGAGAAGCGGGTGAATGAATTTTGCTGTGTTTGGGTGCTTGTGGTAGAAGTTTGTGAAGAGTGAGAATGTAGGGGTAAAGATTGGTCAGGAGTTTTATTCTTTGTGTAGTCATGAGGGTGGGAGTGGGTGTGATGGAAAGTATAGGGAATGTTTATGTTATTTTGATGTGCTGATGTGTGTGGTCTGTATTTTTTGTGCAATTTTGAGAGGGGATATTGATGTTGTGGTTTTCTGCGAAGGGTTTTTATGTGAGTTAATGCTGGTGAGTGGTATTAGAGTATTACAAGGGTGCTGATGTGTTTTGGAGATGAGTTTATGAGGTGTTTAAGAGGGTACGGATGTGTGTCAGGGAGTTTGTGTTAGTTGTGATGACTGGAAGAGGTAATATGTATGGTGGAGAGGAGTGTGAGGATTGCATGGTTGTGTGTAATTGGTGAAGAGAGGGGAAGAGTATTTGCAGTTGGTGTGTTGGAAGGCTCGGTTTAGGTGTTGTCATGATAAAAGGGTGTCTGGCGGGGCAAATAGAGGATAGTGCTGTTGGTTTGTATGAACAGGGAGTGTGTATCTGGATGGCTGAAAGTGTATAATGTGGTATTGCTTTGTGTGGGTGATGACAGGTTGTGTTGGTGGGAATGGACAGAGTAGTGCTTGCTGTGAGAATGAAGGTGTTTTACTGTTGTAGTTGTGGTGGATATTTGTATAGGTGCGCTATATGTGGTTTTGTGTTGGTTGATTTGACATTGCAATCTGTTTGAGGTCAGTTTGTGATGCAAGAGAGTGTCTTTGCTGATAATGTGTTTGCATGTTGATTGATGTGTAAGAAGTAAGGTCCTTTCTGGTCAATAGAGAATTGGGCAGCATTTCTGGCCCCAGGCCCAACCAGCCTCAAACAGGCAACTGCCCTTGTCCTCTCAGCCCTTAGCCACAACACCCGGGCTGAGACGACCTGAGTCCTAGGCTTAAATAACCCTACTGGCCAATAGAAACCTAGTCCTAACCCTAACCAATCAGATTTGTAAACGTAGATCTCACAACCAATGGGAGACCCAACCCTATTCAACAATCATACCCCTAATCATGAAAAGCAATCACAAGCCCAACCATAAAACCAGAAACCAATAGGAATCTCAACCCTAGTACCAATCACAATCCCAAACATAAAAACCAGTAACCAATAGGAATCTCAATCCTAGTACCAATCACAAACCCATCCCTTAAAACCAGGTGTCACTGGCTACTCATTGTTTATGTTTTTGGCCCACTGGAACTGCAGAAAGGCCTTGATTCTTGCAGGTTCCGCCTTGACCCAGGTAAGGGCGACCCTTTCTGGTAGTCATGGTGCTGCTGACGGAGGAATGCCAAAAAGCAGTCCGTGCCCTGCAGAAGGAGTCCCAGAGGAAGAAAACCCAAAGGGAAAAACCTCTAAAGCAGGAACTCCCTGGAACAAAAAAGAAGCCAAAAGGTAAGTCTTCCAACGGGAAAATAATACTGGAAGAAGTTGGAATAGGCGATGAAAAATAATTGGAACAAAAAAGTAGCAGGGGCGAAGATCTCCACCAAAGGAAGTGTTGCAGCGCAAGGAGAACAAGAATCACTCACAATATATACCCAAGAACAGAAAATGACCAACAGAAAGTATAAAGTCACCATATTGGATTGGGAAAGAAACATAGGAACGTATAGAGAAAAGACACTATGTTGAAAAAGATTCCTAAAGCATGCAGGGAAAAAGAAGGCATGCTGGGAGAAAGAAAGAACATGGCTGCTGAATATGCACATAAAAACACGAGGAAAGGAAGAAAAATAAAAAAAGAATGAAAAAGGACAGGCTCACCAGGTAAGTGAGGGGTGTGGGGGAAGGTGCCAAAGTAAATATTGAGGGCGCACCGCACCCAAGACTCGCTGAGGCTCCATGCCCAATTTGGGGGCCCGAGCGAGAAAGTAAAGCACAGTAGGGGCCCGCAGCACCCAGCTGCTATGAACCTTGGCCGTGCCCCGAGCCGAATGCTCGGCTCGTGCTGCGAAGGACACCAGGAGCCAATAGGAATCTCAACCCTAGTACCAATAACAAACCCAACCCTAAAACCAGGAACCAATAGGAATCTCAATCCTATTACCAATCATAAACACAGCCCTAAAAACCAGGAGCCAATAGGAATTTCAACCCTAGTACCAATCACAAATCAAACCCTAAAAACCAGGAGCCAAGAGGAATCTCAACCCTAGTAACATTCACAAACCCAACCCTAAAATCAGGAGCCAACAGAAAGATCAGCCCCAACAACCTATCACAACACCATATGCAACAACCAATAGAAACCTATATAAGTGCCAGGGTAACTGAAACCCCAGCCCCTGTGGGACGGGAGGAGAGAGCTGCTGTTCTATTCAGAATCTCCTTGGATAAAGACAGGCTGAATCCACACTTCCAAGCTAGCAGTGTCTATTTTCCAGGTAAGGGAGAGATTGTAAAAAACACTGAAATACTGATTGTCGCGCACTCAGAAATGTGGCTTTTTCAAGGCAAAAACGGGTGATGCAGACAGTTTCTCAACACAATTTAAATCACAGAAACATTTTAAGCAGTCTCCTAAACACACAGTGGCTAGCTACTGAGGTGTATGTAGCCTTTTTACTTAAAAAGACGTATGCAGTCTTTTGCCACAAACTAGGAGGGATATTTCAAACAGTTTTTGTAGTGGTTGTGACGCATTTGCCATTCACCAATACAGTTGTTTCAACTGCTAAAATTGCAGATGCCTGACATTGTATACTGGCCTTTTGGAAGCTGTCACCAGTGGGAGAACTCCACTGTGTGTTTGGAGGTTTTGTCAACGGCGGACACAGTCAGGGGCTAACATTTTTGACAGTGACAGTCGTGGCCCAATGGTCTACGCTGATGACCTTGTATGTGGCAGTTTAAAAAATAACTCACGTGCCTCCTAACACTGCTGTCACCAACACCGCCTCCACTAAAGCTGCTGCCACCTGTGGGAGCAATCGTGCCAGGCCAAGGAAGCAAGAAGGCCCCTGCCTTCGCTCTAGAGGAGCTGGAGAAACTTGTTGAAGAGGTCCTTCCCCTATATGGTGAACCCTATGGCTCAACAGAGCAACAGGTAACTTCCTCATATACTCATTTGACTCTGTTCAACACCATCCTTTCCTTTCTCACAGGCCATAATGTGCCTCTGAATCCCAGAGAGATTTTTAGATTACTGTAGCTACATTTTATGGTCCATACATAGGATGCAAGTGTTTTGGATTGTGGAGCCCTGTACTTTGTATATTTCAAATCACCATTGTGTTGTGTGATGTATGATCATCTCTTGATCGTCCTTCTGTTGCATTCACATATCTATGCAAGTAAACGTTTCAGGGTATATTTGTTGATCAGATGATGGTAAATGATAAAGTAACTGTATTTGTATTACAGCATGAGCTGTGTGTATACTTTTAGAAGCAGTTGAGGAGCATGTTTGCTATATGTACAGTCCCACATAGCACTCAGCCTCAGGTCAGGCCTTGGCAAACTGTTGTATGAGAGCTAGCTAAACCTCACTGACCCCTTCAGAGTACTACATAATATGGAGCCCACTTATAAGATTGCCAAAGAATGTACTGTCATGTATTGTGATGTTCATGTGATGGTTATGTGGGTTCAGTATGCTCAGCCTGCAGAGAGTAAGGCCTGACTAAGAGTTTTGTCCATTATGGGCGATGTCCCAGGCCGAGGTACTGTTAATGTGGCAATATAACTGATGCAAAGGGTAATCTCCCTGTAGACCTGTAGATCCTTGGATGTTCCCAAAATGAGTCTTCTGAACCAATAGTAGCCCTGAATGCTTTTACATAGACTACATTTGGAATGGTGACTGATGTAGCCCCCTGACCTGGTACATTTTTCCATTGACCTACATTGTCAATGTGGCCCCTTACTCCCACAGATCTGTTGTCACATTTCCATAAGTCACGTTTGCACTGTAAAGGCCTATTGCACTAGTGACAAATGTACAGTGCAGATAGTTGGTTAATTCTGGAGAGATCATTACATGTGAATCACTAGCTTTATTACATTCAACCTATCAAACGAAACATATAGTATGTTGAATGTCATCTCTGTAAAAGTGCCAAAAGTGGTAAGAGGTGTGTCCTGTGAAACCAGTATAAGCACACAAACTCAATCAGATGTAGTATGATATTCCATTAGGTAGTCCACAGGTACACACATCCACAGAGAGGAATCTCTCAGTGACACACACACCAGCACTTTCATTGTGACCTAAGTCCTAGGATGTAGTCTATACTATCGTAGTAGCCTTTTTGGACTGTATGCAACAAGTCAATATGCCTAGCTGTAAAGATGTTTGTACAGTCATGCATAAGTAGTTTACCCTTCAGAAGGTCACAATGGTGTGTTGTGTTTCATAATAGTTCACATCAAAGTACATGTTGGTTGGCCCTGGGCTACATAATGACTCGCTTTGTCAGTGTAGGCCATGACCAGGGTTGTGAATAGTCAGCAGATGACTGCAAAAGTGTGTATTTATGTCCCTGTACTTTTCAGCATGTGAGAATTACACATGTATTGTGTTGACAATTTAAACATGTTTGTGCTAGGTGTATACAAAATGTGTGTTAACCAAACAGATATCCTATTATTATCTGTTTATTTGTCTATTGCATCCATACAGGTCAACGCCCATCAGAAGCAAGCCATTTGAAGAGCCATCGCCTGGATGGTGCAGACCATGGGGGTCAATCACCAGTGCAGTGTCTGTTGCTGGAAAAGGTGGAAAGGTGGAAATGGGGGAATCATATGTGAGTATGCATACTCAGTAATACAATGGGATTTGTGTTTGCATGAAAAAAGGTACAGTGATGTGCCTTCCCATGAAGAAACAGATTAAAGCACCTCTTCAGGTAATGGAGATAGCCTTAGCCTCAACAACATCCAATTGACTATTGGCTTTTAGTTATACAATGTTAGAATTGTATTTTCACCGGTACCAATCAGGACTGGTGATTTCTATAGGCTTAGCTGATTCATTACGTTATGGATATTTGTAGACATCTCTCCAAGACATTTTGCCCAGATTGTCTCCAGTCTACTTTTCTGTGTGAAATGTATTACATAGTGAAGTTACATAAGTACAACTTTCAAGAGAGAATTCTGACAATGGTCATATTAGGAAGTTACCATTGGGAAGTTTCAACAGTGTGACATGAGTTTTTCCTAGTCACCTAATTTCTGCTACTGTGCATCTTGCTGCAGCATAACTGTATTAGGTGACCATAATTTCATTATGATGTGGTATTAGGTATTAGGTATTAGGTATATGATCATTTTCTGATTGCAGAGCCTTGTGTGGAATCTGTAGGAAGTAATTTGGCACAGCCATACTATTTAATGACATCAGGCTACAAGAGCCAAGCTATTCAAGGTGATGAGGTCTCCTACTTCGTACATGGGTATTGTGATTAGACAATTTCACTCATGCAATTAGAACAATCTGTGATTATGATTTTACTATGGGCAACTGTTTGCAGGTCATGAGGCATGCATGCATGTGGTCTTGCAAATGTTGAAACCATTTTAGGGGAGCTTGTAGCTGGGGTCTACTGTACATACTAGTAATGTTCTGTGATCAAAGCTGTTGGTCAAGTGTGTTCTGGCACATGCAATTACCCTATTTGTATTTCTCATTTCAGCATCATCCCAGGCAAGCGAAGGAGACAGGGTCGACATCTGGGGAAGCAGCTGGACACGGTATCTCCGTCGTGACACAACAGACATGATGAGACCCAGTGGCCCAGAGTATGAGGGTAGTGCCATGAAGGACACAGACTCAACATCTTCATCATCAGAGACAAGCTCCAGTGGACACTCCCTAGTGGTTGTGAAACAAACAGCACCAGTTTCTACACCATCCTTGTCCACCACCCACAATACCATCTCCACCCTCTCCTTGTTGCTCCCCGCCCAGTTGGCTGGATCCGCTCACCTAAGAGGGGAGCAGTCTTCTTCACTCCAGGCACCTCAACCCCTGTTAACCTCACTGCACTGAGTGAGGAGGCTATTGACCTCCTGAGAAACATCTCTGTGGGTCAGGTGGCACTATTGAATGGTATTCAGGTGCAAGGCAGCCATCTGCAACAGATGGTGGCCTACTGGAAGGCATCCACAGTGCTATGACTTTTCTACAGATATCTTTTTAGGCTCTAACCTCCTCCATCATGGCAGTTTTCTTCCCATCCCAAACTTCCAACCCATCTCCCACCTCTTCCCCATCCAATTTCCCTATTCCCATACCTGTCCCAAGCACACTCACACATAACCACACACACCTCAGAAGCCCCAAGCAACACACAAAAACAGAAACACCACAAAACATACAAACATGCAACCACTCATCAGTCACTCACCCCCTCACCACAGCAGTACCAAAAACACACCCACCCACTCCTGACACTTTCACTCCCTCAACCTCCCAACCCCTAATCGCTCATGGACACCCTGCCCATTTTCTCAAGGATAGTTTATTATTGGTCCTTGGCCCCATCAAAATCACCCCACTCCCAAAGCCAAAGGGGCCTCTTCCACACCCCAAGCCATCCCTTCCCCATCCATATCCTCCTCTGTGAAACCTGCTCCCCCTACCAATAAACCTAGTTGTCTCCCAAAGAAAACCAAAACCCCACCCAAAACCAAGGACGCCCCTCCCAAAGTCAGGTCCACCCCTCCAAAAAACAGGTGCCTGGACTGCCCACTAGAAGCTCATTCCTGGGGATGTTCCCATGACATTGTTATGAGAGGTATGTTTAGTGGCACAGCAGTGTGCTGGACCACTTATTGTTCTATTGGACTGGCCATTGACCTTTACTAAACGTGTTTATTGTTTTCAATAAAAAAAATAATTTGCTAGTTTTATTATACATTAGACCTGCAATTACTGTTCTAATATTTTGATGTTCGTAGATAATTTGGCCTGTATAAATACAGTTGTGTTTGTTTCACCCTGATTGATGATCCATTTGATGTTGTTGGTTTGATCCGACCTTGGAACCAGTGCTGAAGTCACACAGGACAAGAAGAAATATTCATTGGATGTATATTTGGGATATAATCCAATTGGGGATTACATTGCATTGGGTGGTATTTGATATAGTAAGGGGCATGTTTATACTCCGTTTGCGCCGAATTTGCGTCGTTTTTTTCGATGCAAATTCGACGCAAAACTAACTCCATATTTATACTTTGGCGTTAGACGCGTCTAGTGCCAAAGTTCATGGAGTTAGCATCATTTTTTTGCGTGAACACCTTCCTTGCGTTAATGATATGCAAGGTAGGCATTCCCGTCTTAAAAAATGACTCCGATGCATATGCGTCGTATTTATACTCCCGGGCAAAAATGACGCCCGGGAGTGGGCGGGTCTAAAAAACCCGCATTAGCGCCAGATTTTAGCGCCTGGGTCAGGGCAGGCGTTAAGGGACCTGTGGGCTCAGAATGAGCCCAGAGGTGCCCTCCCCTGCCCCCAGGGACACCCCCTGCCACCCTTGCCCACCCCAGGAGGACACCCAAGGATGGAGGGACCCACCCCAGGGACATTAAGGTAAGTTCAGGTAAGTATTTTAAAAAAAAAAAAATTGTGGCATAGGGGGGCCTGATTTGTGCCCCCCTACATGCCACTATGCCCAATGACCATGCCCAGGGGACAGAAGTCCCCTGGGCATGGCCATTGGGCAAGGGGGCATGACTCCTGTCTTTGCTAAGACAGGAGTCATTTCTATGGGGGTTGGGAGTGAAAAACAAATGGCGCAAATCGGGTTGAGGCGCAAAAATTGCCTCAACCTGACTTGCCCCATTTTCTTGACGCCCAAGCTCCATCTTCCCCTACGCCGGCGCTGCCTGGTGTACTTCGTTTTTTTTAACGCACACCAGACAGCACCGGCGGCTAACGCCGGCTAACGTCATTCAATAAATACGGCGCCCGCATGGCGCTTCAGAATGGCGTTAGCCGGCGCTAATTTTTTGGGCGCAAAACTGCGTTGGCGCAGTTTTGCATCAAAAAGTATAAATATGGCCCTAAGTATTTCATATTGGCTTGCCCAATGTCAATATCTATTGGATTACATTTCTCCTTATGATGTAGGTTGGCTATTTGTTTAATGTGTGCAAGCTAAAGATTTGTTTCTCCACTCATGGAGGATGTTTAATTGGCATACCTTTTGTATACATTCTAATGGACATGAGTCCATTTTCATGTGAGTACCTTACACCTACTGTATCTAAATGTGTGACCCATGCTGTTACTGCTGTGTTTGCTTTCATGACATGTACTTACACATTTCCAACATATGCATGGCACTTGGTTGTACTATTGGCTGTCCTGGATATACTTCAAGCCAGAGGTCCTGTGGAAATGTAGGCTATGAGGCATGTGCAAAGTGGCACCATTCTTCCAGGAGTCCCCCTGGTGGAAGCATACCTATTCCAGGGGAATTCTTTATATTGTGACCTTTGAATGTTTCTCACACTGATTATTTTGAATCCCATTTACCTAACATTACCTTTAAATGTGTGTGATATGTGAGAGTCCATTACAGAGATTTAGCAGAGAAGGTATGTTTCAGTTTCATGGCACAGTCATACAGATGTATCTTTGATATCACAACAGGCAATAGCATGTGAGCAATGTAAGGGTGTAACTTAGATTAATAGGTGTAATGTTGATGAGGAGGTGCTGTTGTGTGACACAATTTAATACACACAGGACTACAAGATGTGCACACATATCAACTTTTGCGGAATGTGGCTGTGCAGTGTCAGTGACGTGGCCAAAGAGGGCATCATAGAGCTGTGATTGGGTCATACAATGAGAAGAACTCCGAACAGGGGCCCGCAAAATATGTTTGGCCCAGGGACCACACGCCCCTTGCCAGGTCCATGGCGAGACATCTCTTTTCTGTAGAGTTGATGAAAATGAGTAAGTGTTTAGCTTCCTATGAGTTGTATCCATGACAGTGTCAGTTTTGGGTTTCATTGCGCAGCACAAGGAGTGGAAGTATTTGTACGATTGTCTCCATAGTGGCACAGGATATGTGAATCTGAATACAGGTGAGTTTCAGCCTTATATCCCTCCCTTTCTGCCAGCTCAGATGTGGTGATTGGACTGCCACAGTCACGTCAGCAGGAAGACACTTCGACAGTTGCATTGGCCTATCTTCCCATGGTCTAGATTTGCTCACGGTGTGGACGGGACCGCAGTGGCTCTTCCGTCTATGCATCTGCATGCATTGTAATATGGCGGTTGGACCTCCAACACTGCAGAGGTGTATCCGCCACCGCTCCTATGGCGGTACCAAGGCTGCGAAATTTGTAATAAGGCCCTTACTTTGAATGCTAGGTGTTCATTCATTTGTTTAGTTTGCTTAGAGATATGTGGTTTGAGTTGGGTTAGGAATTTACATTCTTATTTCCTAGTCAATTTGTTCTTTTTTAAGGATTTCTAGGAATTGGTATTCTGTAGGATGGCTTCTTCCAAGTTTATCTTGGAAGAACGTTTGCTACCCTCCCACTGCATTATTTGCCTTCACTTCTTGACATAGCGCTGTTATAAAGATTCCACCATGGAATATGACAGTTGGAGTCTGTGGCCTTATTGAGGCAGGCGACTAACGCAAGTATCCTTAAAATAATCCATTAGTGGAGCTAGATTTATTGTATTGCATGGCATTGATAATAGGGAGGTTCAATTAGCAAATCGTAGTGTTTAGTGACTTCTGTTAGATGGGATCATATTTTAAAATGATTAGCTTTTTTATTTCAGGTTCAAATATGAGTTTAGTTGCATATTCTATAATCAGGGTGGCATTTTGTAGGTACCTCCATTTGTGCTGTTTAAAGTGATCGTAGCAACTTTGAACTGCAGTGCATAGGAAGATTTTAAGTATGGTCAAAATAATTGCTTGTTCAAAATCTATGATGATTTCTTGTGGGTTATAGTTGTTAGTTTGGTGTTTTTTATGTGTTAGCAATTCATTGCAAGTTTCACTTTGTTTAGGTAATATTGCATACACTAATGTTGTATTTTGATATTGACCATCTATTTTGTATATTTGATCGAGTGATAAAGGGCGCAACTTAAAAGTGCCATCCATGTGTTACATTGCCTAAATGAATATTCCTGTATTAATAATGAGCTTGTCATATTATAAAATGTGTCTTTTCTATGTGTGACAAGTAGGTGTTGGATATGTCTGTTTGTTCATGTTTTTAGGTCCTAGTAGTGTTCTGGCAATTACTCTTTTTCACTGTGTTAGCCTGTTGCCTGTTCAAGAAGTATAGAATATTATTTTTTGGTATCATTTCTCTTAGCTCTCATGAGCTTGTGGTAGTCTCTTTTAGGTTCAGTAAAATATTTGTGACTTCAATTTCAGTAATATTGGAGGGATGACTATGTTGTCTGATGCTTTCAACTATTTCATTTATAGTGGTGGCCCTGCCTTAGCACACATATGAATAATATGTTGATAATTTCCATTGTGTTTTCTTACTGATGGTGCCCTTCTTACTGTAGGTATATCCTCTATAATTTAGTTACACATTCCTTTTTTGGGTTTTGATGGATTTTGCTGTTTCTGACATTTTAGCTGTGGATTTTAGGGTACAGAAAATATGCAGAAATTTAAAAAAGTCAATGATGTTATATTATTTTAATATTTTTAAACTGCAGGTGCATATTTTAAATTTCATTCTGAATGTTGTTGTTACTTCATTTTTGCTGTAGATTCTCAGGTCTGTTTGATGTTTGTGGCACAATTCCTTTTGTAGCAGTCTGTTAAGAGGAAACATTTCTAGTTGTGTTAGTTTATTTCTAATGTAAAATTTACTAAGGGGTTTGAAGATGTTTTTTTTTTTTTTTAAATACATTATAGAGTTATGTTTAATTGAATTTTATTTTTGTGGTTTGGTTACAATCATTACTTTCAAGGTGGTCTTTTTTGTATTTCAAGTAAGTCGGTGTCTGTATCTTTATTTTCTTTTTCATTTAGTGTTTTCCTCTTCTTGCAGAGGATGCACTCTTTTTTTTAGAAATAAACATTTAGCATAGTTTTAATTTTTTATTTTAGCACACTTTTCATTATTTATGAATGTTGCTAGGTTCATTTATAATCAAACCGACTTTGGTAGTAGTATTTAGTGATTTGAAGTTTTGCGTGCTTGGTTTGCAATCCATCAGAGTGATGCTGTTATGCTCTTATTCTTTTTAAGGAGGTATTTATATGTCCTTTTTATACTGTTTATTAATTGTAAAAAAAAATCTATTTTTTAACTGTTTCTAAGTTTAGTTTGATAGAGTGATTGATGAGTAGTTTGATTTTTTTGCACCATTTATGATAAACCCTAAGTAGATTTTGATGCCATGTTCATTGGAATCAAGGTGAATCCAGGTGCATCGTAATGAAGGGGGTACTTATCACACCTCATAAATAATGATAGGGCTGGATTTGATTATTTAACTGATGCAATAAGCAACTCCTGTCATGAGCTTTTGGGGAATAAAGTGTGGATTTTGATGCTTACCACACCAACACCTGCATGGCATCTTAAAAACTGTATACTTTTCCCTGTTAAATACTGGCATGTTTGACAAGATGAAATTTAACCCAACTCGTAATTTCGACCCCGTGCAAACTCCAGTTGACTCAATCATGGCCTCAATGTTTTCATGAATTATTTAATGCAAATTAATTTTAGTTTGACTCATTTTTTATGTGTTTACATATTTAATGTAATATTGTGTGTTTCATTTTGCATTATGTCAATTTTACTGTGTTCGATATTTTAGTTTTAATGATTGTTGTTATGTTTTCTTAGTTTTAATGTGTAGCCTTAGATAGCTCTTTCTTTTTTTGTTTATGATGTTGCATGTTTATATATTTTTTTGTGATATTTTTGTCATCAATATTTGTGTGTTGACTGTTTAAGTATAAGGTCACAGTATTTATGTTTTTGATATTTTGTTAGGTGATCTTTGTGAACTTCAATATTGGTTTTGTTGATTTTGTGTCATACAGTCATGAGATGTGCATCTATTTCTTTAAGCTCCTCAAAAGGATTATTTGGATCCTTTGAACACAGTTGATTTAAAGTTTCTGACATCTAAGATATTTTTGTAGGTAGCAACTGGCTACAGATGGCAGTTGGGAGAGCTAGGATCCTTACTTGCTTCACCTCCATTTCATAATTTTTTCCAGACAAGGTGGTGGTATATCCTGCTCTGTCTTTTGAACCTAAGATTTCTTCAGATTTTTCTGTCTCACAGTACATTGCGCTGCTTGTGTTTTATCCTTCTCCTGCTTCTGGTCAGTTTGTATCTTTGCACACTTTAAATGCTCTTTTAGGAAATAGGCTTTTTATTTGTTGCTTTTGTTTGTCTGGACAGAGAAGCATTCAATGGGGCTTTATAAAGTATGTTGGGGACAATTTCCTTCACAATTGTGTCCCTCAGTTTTGAGTCTGTTTCCTTTGTGTTGAGCTACGAAATGAATGGTATTTGCTATACTTGATCCAGACAGGTTGAACGTCTTGATTTGCTGACTTCATTCTTTGGATTGCAGTATTTCTTCATGGCTGCCGCCCCAGTGTTTGGCCCTTCAGCCCCACCTTGCATGGGACAATGATGGAAGCCAAAGTGTTTTTGGATGAATTTTGGATCACCCTGTGAAGCCCACCCTACTGTGACCACAGAGGGCATGCTCTGGGATGCAGCCTGATCAATCACGTTCTCAAGCAACCCTTGTCAGAAGACAGTGGACAGCAAGGAGTTCAGAGGTGAGTGGTGAGTGGTGAGGGGTCGCGGGTGTTAGTGGGTGGCTCCTATCTAGTCAGAAGACACATACAGCATCCCTGCATGCCTGCATTCTCTCTCCTCATGTCTTTGGCATCCCCTATGTGTTATTCTGGTGTGCGACCATTCCCATCACACCCATTCCAAGCAACATGCTGATCTGAGTATTTTGCGTGACACCACCAGGAGACTAGGAGAGGCTACCAATACATGAGCAGGGGGAACACAGCTAACCAGCAAGTTCAGTGTCACACATTTGCTCAGAACATGAGTATGAAGTTGGCAGAAAATCATGTAGCCAGGGAAGCAAATCTGTTATTTACATGTACTAAGGGGCATATTTATACTCCATTTGCGCCGAATTTGCGCCGTTTTTTTCGACGCAAATTCGACGCAAAACTAACTCCATATTTATATTTTGGCGTTAGACGCGTCTAGCGCCAAAGTTCATCGAGTTAGCGTCATTTTTTTGCGTGAACACCTTCCTTGCGTTAATGAGATGCAAGGTAGGCGCTCCCGTCTTAAAAAATGACTCCCAGGCATGTGCGTGGTATTTATACTCCCGGGCAAAAATGACGCCCGGGAGTGGGCGGGGAAAAAACCCCCGCATTTGCGCCTCTTTTTAACGCCTGGGTCAGGGCAGGCGTTAAGGGAACTGTGGGCTCAGAATGAGCCCAGAGGTGCCCTCCCCTGCCCCCAGGGACACCCCCTGCCACCCTTGCCCACCCCAGGAGGACACCCAAGGATGGAGGGACCCATCCCAGGGAAGAAAAGGTAAGTTGTGGTAAGTATTTTTTTTAAAAAAAAATTGTGGCATAGGGGGGCCTGATTTGTGCCCCCCTACATGCCACTATGCCCAATGACCATGCCCAGGGGACAGAAGTCACCTGGGCATGGCCATTGGGCAAGGGGGCATGACTCCTGTCTTTGCTAAGACAGGAGTCATGTTAATGGCGCCTGGGCGCCCAAAAAAAATGGCGCAAATCGGGTTAGGACGATTTTTTTGCCTCAGCCTGACTTGCCCCATTTTGGGACGCCCAAACGCCATTTTTCCCTACGCCGGCGCTGCCTGGTGTACGTCGTTTTTTTTCACGCACACCTGGCAGCGCCGGTCGGCTAACGCCATTCAATAAATACGGCGCCCACATGGCGCTTCAGAATGGCATTAGCCGGCGCTAATTTTTTTGCCGCAAATCTGCGTTAGCGCAGTTTTGCGTCAAAAAGTATAAATATGGCCCTAAACCTCATGGAGTGGGTGGCACCACCACCACAGATTATAAACATTCTCACTACATATAATTTATCTATAGCGCTGTATTATAACTATTTTACATTGGCACGTGCCCAGATATCGACTGGTGAATATTCTTTTGTCTCAATCCACCAAACAATGGACTCAGATGTGGTCTCTAGTAATTACTCTGGCTGAGATTATGCCCAGCATCTCACCTATGGGTTTTTGGTTTATTTCACACAATCTACTGTCAACATAACCCTTGGCCTTTCTCACATATTTTTTGGGACAAGAGTTGGCTTCAAACAACCACTTTTAAATATACCTCTACAAACCATATCAGGTTCACTTACCCTTAACCTTGTTTACCATGGAGTATGTCTTGCACTGTAACCTTTAGCGATTTATAAACAATGCGCCTCATAACTTTCAACATGCTCAATCACAATTGCTTCCAAGACTTATGCTATTTCCTTGCTATGGACCCACACTTGTGCACTCAGTAAATCTTTGTCGCAAACAAAGGAGGCGCAGCCAGGGAGAGAAATTCCAGTCAAAAGACGAAAATCAGTAAATGAAGATGCTCACTCTCTTCGGCTCGAGCGGAGCTAATACCACTTATTCTGTAGCTGGACATAAAGAAAATGGGTAAGACTCATTTTGGCCATGTTGAACTTGATTATTTGTCTCACCTTTTTGAGTTCATTCATACTTACCTCATGAAAAGTGCCTATGGCATTGTAGATCATCTGTGGAAAGGCAGGTAGATTTGGGTTTACATGTGCCCAGAGGGGATTTGTCATAACCAATGCCCAGATTTTCCAAAGTTTCCATGATGATATTGTTGAAATCATCAGATCCCTCATCCTCCAATTCATGGAGGGCAATATCAAGATCCCCAACAGTGAGGTTGGTATTGTTCCCAAGTGTTTGGGCTTATTGGCCATCATTCTTGTATGTTTGTTTCAAAGCATGCCATTTTTTAAATGTAAAATTCCTCACTAACTTGAATGAACTTCATGAACAGTCTTTGGAATATCCTTGTGAGCGAATGGGTAACTATTCACAAAAGTCTACAGACAATGACTTGACTCTGGAAGAACTGGGAACAGGTGTACATGACTATATTGATGTTAATTATTTGAAATCTGAGTCACAAAGGTAAACTTAGTCGGCGGGAGCACCGCCGACAGACCGGCGGTGCCCCGCAGGGCATTCTGACCGCAGCGGTAAAGCCGCGGTCAGACCGGCAACACTGGCGGGCTCCCGCCAGTGTACCGCTGCCCTGTTGAATCCTCCAAGGCGGCGCAGCTTGCTGCGCCGCCGAGGGGATTCCGACCCCCCCTACCGCCATCCAGTTCCCGGCGGTCCGCCCGCCGGGAACCGGATGGCGGTAGGGGGGGTCGCGGGGCCACTGGGGGCCCCTGCAGTGCCCATGCCACTGGCATGGGCACTGCAGGGGCCCCCGTAAGAGGGCCCCTACAAGTATTTCACTGTCTGCTTGGCAGACAGTGAAATACGCGACGGGTGCAAATGCACCCGTCGCACCTTCCCACTCCGCCGGCTCGATTACGAGCCGGCATCCTCGTGGGAAGGGAGTTTTTCCCTGGGCTGGCGGGCGGTCTTTTGGAGACCGCCCACCAGCCCAGGGATAAACTCATAATACCCTCCGCGGTCTTCTGACCGCGGAGCCGCCCGCCAGAATCAGAATCACCCCCCTAAAGTCTAACCTTACTCATAGTAAAGTTAGACTTTTGGTCTAATTTTTGACTAAGGGGCAGATTTAAGAAAAGTGCTGCACCCAGTGCAGCACCACTTTTTTTGTGCCCTTTAGCGCCCCCCTACCGCCACCATGTGGCGCTGTATTTGAAATATGGTGGACTATGGCCCAGGGTAGGTGGCAATAGCATAAACATTTTTTTATGCTATTGATGTACTGTTCTGGGTTAGCGCCAACATTTGGACACTAACCCTGAACAGTACAGAGAGGCCCATTAAAAATAATGGTGTGCCCCCTTTTAATGCCTGCTCTGAGCAGGTGTTAAAAATGCCACAAAAAATGTCACAAATAATTTTTGGGTTTCTCTGCACCATTTTTCAGCCTTACAAAGAGGGAATCCCCCTTTGCATACATTATACCTGGTACAGGCATATTGTGGCACTAGGGGTTACAAAGTGGAGCAATGCATACAGTGTGCCACTTTGCAAATCTGGCGATGCAATTTTGGCCTTGCTGGGCCACATTAGCATAAAAAATATAACACTAGTGTGGCAGAAGGAGGCACCAGGCCCTCTTAAATCTGGGCCTAAAAGTTTAAACTAAGACCAAAAGTCTAACTTTACTTGCAGTAAAGTTAGACATTTGGTCCAAGTTTAGACTTTTGGTCTAAAGTTAAACTTTTGTTTTAAGTTTACCTTTTTGAATTGGGTGCCATGTTTTTAAGACTCCATGTATTCATGTGGCTAGGCCAGGGTTGTAATGTGGTGGTCGGACCACCTGGAGTTCAGCGGTCCAACCATCACCATGAGTTAGACGGTCCTCAGACTGCCACACTCGCAAAGAGGCCCTAACTTTAGAATATTCCACTAACAGCCAATTTCGCCTTCAAAATCAAAAATATGATAGCACTAGCCTATTTTCCTGTCACAGAAGTAGCCAACCACTATAACTTACTAATGGAAACAATTACCAAACAAAAAACCTAAAAGCAAACTCAGAAAACATCACATTAATCAAATACAACACATAATCCAAACAATAAACATCCTTTACATACAAGTAACATAAGAATTAGAGAGAAATAAAACTTACTATTCCGTAGCTGCAGATCTTACTCCATCACGTCTAACAAAATCAGTAATCCACATAAAATCTAACAAAAACAGTAATCCACAAAAAAGGAAGTGAATGAATCTGAAAAGCCCCCCAAAAAATGCAATGATATAAAGAATCCAATTGAAATCCTTCAAAGCAATCCAATTTAAAGTCTCAAGGTTCCATAAACACCCCAAACATGTTTTAAAAAAACAAGAACCACTCCAGGAAGCCCCAAAAAAGGAAATCTAAGTAAAAACCACAAGTATATAATAAACCAAAATCTGAGAAAGAAACGTGAACTTCAAACACCCATAGAAGGCATTCGTAGAGAAAAACTTGCAAAATAAATGTGAAAAGCCGACCTGCACAATATATTACATACTCAACTAAACATATAAAATACATTTAATCATAAAAATATTCAAATAATTCATCGTAACATATATATTTCTACAAAAAATATTAAAAAAACAAAATGACAAACTAGTGTAAAACTCTAACAGCAATACATCTAAAAATAGCAAAAACCCACAAACAACACTATAACCACTATAACACATCTCTCCTAAATCCACCCTGCCCTCACAATCCTTACAAAATCCTTAAAAATGAACCTACCTGTTCCAGCAAAAAGCAGCACCATAGCACAACCTGGTTCAGGGAAAATAGCCCAAAAAAACAAATATAGACAGAAAAATAGAAGGTAGCAGTAAAAAATGGTCCGTAAATGAAACAAAAAAAATACTAAAACTATTCCCACTCCAAACAAAACCAATTTATGGAAAGGTATTGGACCTTAAAGGGGTGATATATACTATTCCCACTCCAATCTGAACCAATTTGAGGGTAGGCGCTGGGTCCTACAGCAGTGACGTGTACTATGCCCACTGCAACATAACCAATTTAGTGGAAGGTGCTGGCCACTAAAGGGGAGACATCTGCTATTCCCACTTCAACCTAAACTAATTTGGGGGAAGGTGTTGGACTCTAGAGAGGAGCCATTTAGAATTCCCACTCCAATCTAAACCAACTTGGGGAAGGTGTTGGACACTAAAGACGGGACACTTACTATTCCCACTGACACATAATCAATTTTGGGGAATGTGTTGGACAGTGAAAGGGTGACATTTACTATTCCCACTAACACCTAAACCAGTTTGAGAGAAGGTGTTGGAAACTAAAGGGATGACATTCACTATTCCCACTCCAGTCTAGAGAAACTTGGGAAAGGTGTTGGACACTAAATGGTGACCATTTACTAAATGGTGACACTAAATGGTGACCTAAACATAACCAATTTGGAGGAAGTAGTGGACTCTAAAGGGATGACATTTATTATTACCTCTCCAACCTCGACCAATTTGGGGGAAGGTGTTGGACACTAAGGTAACATTTACTATTTCCACTCCAATCTAAACAAACTTAAGGAAGGTATTGGACATTAAAGATGTGACATTTACTGTTCCCACTTCAATCAAAACCAACTTGGGAAAGGTATTGGACACTAAAGAGGGGGGGACATTTGCCATTCACACTTCAAAATAACCAATTTGGGGCAACATGTTGTACACTAAAGGGGTGTCATTTATTATTTCCACTCCAACCTAAACCAATTTGAGGGAAGCTGTTGTACTCTAAAAGGATGAAAGTTACTATTGCCTCTCCATTCTAAAGCAAATTGGGGAAGGTGTTAGACACTAAAGTGATGAAAGTTACTATTCCTGCTCCAACATAGCCGATTGGGGGAAGGTGTTGGACACTAAAGGAGTGAAATATATCATTCACACTCCAACATAAACAATATGAGATTATGGGCCTGATTCCGACTTTGGCGGGCGGCGGAGGCCGCCCGCCAAAGTCCCGCCGACAAATGACCGCACCGCGGTCAAAAGACCGTGGCGGCCATTCTTACATTTCCGCTGGGCCGGCGGGCGCTCTCCAAAAGAGCGCCCGCCGGCCCAGCGGAAATGCCCCTGCAACGAGGATGCCGGCTCCGAATGGAGCCGGCGGAGTTGCAGGGGTGAGACGGGTGTAGTGGCACCCGTCGCGTATTTCAGTGTCTGCATTGCAGACACTGAAATACTTTGTGGGGCCCTCTTACGGGGGCCCCTGCAGTGCCCATGCCATTGGCATGGGCACTGCAGGGGCCCCCAGGGGCCCCGCGGCACCCCCTACCGCGATCCTGTTCCTGGCGGGAGACCCGGCCAGGATTCTGTAGGGCAGTGGTAAACCGGCGGGAGACCGCCGGTTTACCCTTTCTGGCCGCGGCTGAACCGCCGCGGTCAGAATGCCCTTGGGAGCACCGCCAGCCTGTTGGCGGTGCTCCCGTGGTCGGTGACCCTGGCAGTCACCGGCCGCCAGGGTCAGAATGACCCCCTATGTGTTAAACACTAAAGTGTGGACATTTACTATTCCCAGTCCAAACAAAACCAATTTGTGGAAATGTATTGGACGTAAATTGGGTGATATTAACTATTCTCACTCCAATCTAAACCAACTTGAGGGTAGGATTTGGAAACTAAAGGGGTGAAATTTACTATTCCCACTCCAACATAACCAATTTGGGGGCAGGTGTAGGACATAATAGGGGTGGCTTTACTATGCCCACTTAAACCAAAACTAATTTGAGGGTAGGTGTTGGGCACTAAAGAGATGACATACTATTCCCACTCCAATCTAAAGCTACTTGTGGAAGGTGGTGGTCATTAAAGGATGGACTTTATTGTTCCTACTGCAACATAACCAATTTGGGGGAAGGTGTTGGACACTAAAGTGGTCAAATTCACTATTTTCATTCCTACATTACCAATTCCGGGGCGGTGTTGGACACTAAAGTGGTGACATTTACTAGTCCCATTCCAACTTAAACCAATTTGAGGAAAGATGTCGGACACTAAAAGGACAACATTTACTACTCCCTCTTCAACCTAAACCAACCTGTGGAAGTTTATTGTAGATTGCCAGGGCACACCAAAACAGTCCACAAAGTCCATGTAGCTGATAGAGTATAACAATGAGAGTCCTGAATATGATTGTGATTGGTTAAGATGTATTCTTTCCAAGGCACAATACATCCAAGAAAACAGCTGGCATGTGTTTTATCATCTAGTCTTTCCCAAGGCTTAAGAATCGACATGCAAAAGAAAGTACAGTAAGATGTCATGACAATAACAGGCTTTTATAACTGTTGTCAGGTTCCACAATACCAAGTGTTAGGAAACAAATTGTGTTATGAACTTGCAAATGACAGGTAAGTGGCCCCCTATATGATGGCACACACACCTGTTGTGATATCATGAATACCGGACGGTGGGGTGAAGAAAGAAGAGTGACAATATCGTGTGCATGCAAAAACACATTCATGGTGCCAGACTTGGTAGGTTGAGGATATCTATGTATCACCGACAAAGTACAAGAGGGTAATGTTAGTCCCAAAAATGGACCACAGTCCCGAGTGGTGAATTAAAACCATCCAAATGGTAATCAATGAGAAATATAGAGAAAGAGACATACCATATACTACTGAGGATGACATCTAAGTGTAATAAAGAATACATAGGTGGTCATTATGAACATGGTGGGAATCACTGCACCGCAAGCGGTGGCTGTAACTACCACCAACAGGCTGGCTGTCTGGACCGCCAAATAATGAAGCACCAGAGAAACAAGTAACGGTCTAGCCACACACCGCCAGCATTGGAGTGGTGACGAGGACGGTGGAGGCTGCCCACAGGCCTACAGAAAGGCCCCGCCCGCCCAGCAAATAATGAAGCACAAGACCGCTGTCAGTTCCGGGGAGGGTGGCGGAAACGAACTAGATAATAGGAAACACTCACCGGAGGTACACACAGCACACCGAAGTAGACATGGAGAGAGAGTTGCAAATAATGCCAGTGCTACTCCTTGCCATATACCTCCACGACCGTGACCACCGGCGAAGACGATGACGGTAAGTACCACAACCTAGTACAGATGGGAAGAAAGGGCACAGTTACACACCCACCCCACCTACCCTCCAACGCACTCCAAACCCCTCACACCATACCACACCATACACACCAGAACAAGATGTACTTACCCGACACAAGGCAACATAGACCGGCACCAAAATACACACATGTGTACACCACACCTCTACAGTAGAAAGATGAACAATGTGACCATATTGTGCCAACAGCACCACTGGGCACTCAAACTTGAATATAAGCAGAACAATTTAATATCCGAATAAGGCAATTGGCCAGTCCTTAAAGAATACCCTGATGGGCCAAAATAGGCCGGACTTGACTTCCACATGTGCACAGGGTACTCCACTGTAAAGGGACATCAATGGGGCAGCCAGGCACCTCAGGGAACAGGGGCAGGGGGTGGTGGTGGGGGACTTACATCTGGAAGTGGGGGGCTTGGTCTTTCTTTTGGGGGGTAGAGGGGGTTTGGGCTTGCCCTTGGAAGGTGGGGGAGTGGGCTTGGACCGGGGGTGGAAGAGGAACCTGGGGAAACATGGGGCTTCTCCCTGCCT
This sequence comes from Pleurodeles waltl, assembly GCF_031143425.1. Classification (NCBI taxonomy): domain Eukaryota; kingdom Metazoa; phylum Chordata; class Amphibia; order Caudata; family Salamandridae; genus Pleurodeles; species Pleurodeles waltl. Next base: position 1,295,023,728 of record NC_090440.1, read on the forward strand.
GGGGAAGGGGCACGGGAATGGGAAGGGTGGACTGGGACAGACTTGGACAAGGAAGGAGTGGACTGATCAAGGAGATGTGCACGTTTAGGGACGAGACGGGGTGGGCCAGTGGGTTAAAACAAGTCAACACGGGAGAGGAAAAGTTACTATGGGGCAGTTGGGGTAGATTTGGAGGAAGGTGTGGGAGTAGAGGTGGAGGGAGTGCTTGTACCAGATGTATGTGTGCCGGACGTGGATGCAGGTGCCTGAACAGTATGCTTATGTGTGGTAGATGTGTGTTGTGTGGGTGTCTGTGAACATTTGAGTGTTTTGGGAGGAGGGGGTGGACACAGTGGGACTAGGCAGGCTGCCAGTGTACATGGATATTGTCTGAGTGTCTGCAGGTCTGGTGAGTGTGCTACATGTGTTAGTCAATGTAGTTGTGTTGAGTGCAGGTGTGATGTCTGGGGTGGATGACTGGATGTCAGATGTTGTGGTGACTGCAAGAATGAGGCCAGCAGCAGTGACTGAGGGTGCAGTGCTTGTGGGTGTGCATGGTGAGGTGACAGACAGGGAGGTGGGAGAGTTGGACACACTAGGGGAAGTGGATGTTGTTGTGTGTGTCTTTGTATGTTTGGTGTGTATTTGCCTGTGGTGGGAAGTGTGGTGTTTGTGCTTGTCTGTGTGCTTCTTGTGTCTTGATGTGTGTGCATGGCTGTCTGGACGTGTGCTTGGGATGGGTGAAGGGAGTGGGGTGCTGGAAGGAGTAGAGGTGGTTGGGGGGGAAGGAAAGACCAGGGACACTGAATGCTGTCAAAGAGTAGGCCAGAGCCTGAAAAGATCTCTGTAGGCCAGACATGGCACTGTGAACGCTTTCCAAGTATGTATTGCATTGCTGCATCTGGGATGCTAGCCCCTGGATGGCATTCACAATGGTTGTCTGCCCTACAGAGATGGTCCTCAGGAGGTCAATAGCCTCCTCCATGAGGGCAGCAGGGCTGAATGGGGTAGGGAATGAGGTGCCTGGGGCCAAGGAGACGCCCACCCTCCTGGGTGAGTGGGCACGGGCAACTGGGTGGGGAGCAACTGTGAGGGCGGAGATGGCATGGGGCTGGTGGAAGATGACAAAGAGTGGGTGGGCCCACTAGGGTCTGTCACCACCAGGAAGCTGCCATCGGAGGAGGTATCAGAGTCACTACCACCAATGGTAGTCTCCTCCCCCCTGGTACTCCCCTTGCCCTCCAACCCACTGGTCCCCTTGGCCTCCACCGACTCTGCCTCCTTGTAACTGTGGGCCGCTGCATCCCCACACGCCGGTGCCACTGCTCCGTCGTCAGATGATGCTAATGTGCACAATTGACACAAGAGCACAGGGGTGGGGAGACAAAACATGGGAGAAGTCTGTAAATACCTGAATGAATGTACATTCCTAGTTCACACACACTCCCATCCAGCTCACACATCTACATGCCGCACCCACAACAATAGTTATGACTGTGCCCCTGACTAGTGGCCACTACCCCAGAATACACCCCATTACCCACATCAAACACAGACCTGAGAAACTGTGTGACCTACACACATGGTGGACCATGCCCAGCCAATGCACCCAATAGTCCATGGGCCCACAAAGCATCCAAGAGTACAGGAAGGTGAACCCCCATGGGCCTATTTGGATGGTCCACACCTGTCCCACACCATTTCCATGTCTATGGGGGGCAGAACTGCAGAAATACACCTGTCTGAGTGCCTGGCACTACACAGCATACATACCACAGCACCCAAACAGATCCATCAAAGTAGTATTAAACAGAGTCGGTACTCACCCCCTTGTGGCTGCTTTGCTGCCTTCAAATGCCCATCAAATCTGGATGTAGCGATGGGCTCGAAATTCTCACCATCGTATGCTAATTTGTTTATGGGATGGTTCGAGGAAAATTGGGTTTGGGGCTCAAGAGCGGCGAATTGGCACTCATATATCCTCTATTGGGGGCGATATATTGATGATTGTCTTATGATATGGACAGGGGATGCAGTAGCGTTGGAAACCTTTTGTGATTACCTTAATGAAAATGATGTGAATATTAAATTTACATATAAGTATAGTGAGTTCAAAATAGAATTTTTAGATGTAGAATTGTTTGTGGAGAACAATAGGATAGAAAGTAGACTTTTTCGGAAAAGCACTTCCTGCAACACTATATTGCATGCGTCAAGCTCACACCCACCACACCAAATAGAGGCTATACCGCTGGGTGAGATGATCAGAGCGAGAAGGATTTGTAGTAGGGATTGTGATTTTTATGATACCATTGTTGATATGGAGCATAGATTTAAAGTGAGAGGTTACTCGGATAACAACATAATTAAATCTCGAAATAAGGCTCTTAAAACCTCCCGTTCACAGACACTATCACTAACAACTTGAAAGAATGAGGAGGTCAAGAGGAATAGTGCTCGGAGATTGAGGATTGTTTTAGATTACACGGAAGTTTCTCAGAAACTTTTGAAAATAATGAAAAAACATTGGCCAATACTGACTCAAGATGAGGTGCTCAAGAAACATATAGGTATGAGACCAGAGGTGTCGTTTAGAAGGGGAAACACCCTCCACAGTATTTTAAGTCCAAGTTACATACCAGAGGAAACTAAGGCAAATTGGCTTAGTGCACATAATCGTGGTTTTTTTAAATGCGGTTCATGTGCAATGTGTAAATGGGCATGGCATTCTAAGAAGGAGTTTCTTGATAGAAGAGGAAGTAAAATATATATAAAATAACATATAGATTGCAACACAAAATTCGTAGTTTATATGCTTGTTTGCAAATGTGAGAAGATATATGTGGGTAGCACGATACGCCCACTTAAGACGAGAATTTCGGAACACTGGAGGGCAATAAAACAACTACATGAACGTTACCCGATAGCCTTGCATATGATGATATGCAAAGCACAAGGGGCACACAAAGACTTTAAGTTTTTTGGTTTTGAACATTGTGAAAAGAACCCACGGGGAGGCAATAGAGAATTAGCTTTGAGAAGAAGGGAATCGCTGTGGATCATGAAGTTAGGAGCGGTTGAACAAGGATTAAATACAGATCATGAGATTGAATATTTTCTTGGGGAGAAGTAACAAATAAAGTCCCGGTAAACAAATCTATACTGAACTAATCAGGATTAAGGATATATAAAATATTATGTTTTGAAATAATTGTGGTATACTCAACATATTTAGTGTTAATTGGAGGATTAATTTGAGAGAAGATTGACACAAAACAGTTTATGTGGTTTCATATCTCCTCACAAGTTGAAATTTTATTTTTATTTTCATTTATATTATTTTTATTTTTATTATACTTTATAAGGCAACCATTTGTAAAAGTAAGTAAATAATTTTAATTATATACAGTAGAATGAGTGACAGGCAACTGTAAGTATATAGATATAGAGCGTATATAGAATGGAATTGGCTCCTAGTATGATATAATGACTAGATTAATGTGGTTGCTTTTCTTCTTGGACTCATTTGTAGTTAATGCAGTCCGTTCTTGATATTTAGTATCCTTTTATTGCCAATTAGAAAAGAGAGATCGCAAGATGTAAGTGCATCATTTATGTTTATAGCAAAGCCGGTTAGGTTCGCGATAGTCCGTTTTCTATTTTGCTGTAGCGTCCGAGGTATTTAAAATGGACGCACGTTAGTAACTCGGTTTAACTAATCGAAAGATCGCAAGATGTAAGTGCATCATTTATGTTTATAGCAAAGCCGATTAGGTTCGCGATACTCCGTTTTCTATTTTGCTGTAGCGTCCGAGGCATTTAAAATGGACGCACGATAGCAACTCGGTTTAACTAATCGGAAGCGTACTCGCCGATATTTGGATACTGCAACAGGTAAATAGAAACTCTGAATTTTTAGGATAGTATCTAATTGGTGCTAATTTTCAAAATAGGTGCATTCGCTAATAATAAGTGGAGAGAGGTTCTAGAATTAATTTAAGTTCACAATGTGAACTGGTAAGCTTACTTGGGGATGATATGAACATCATAAACACGTTATAAATTGTTGAATAATTGAAATATTTTACTTTTATCGTATTTACAAAGTACTAGACTCTACTTCGAGAATCAAGAGGCACTCTGGATCATTAAAAGAAATTTGAGTATAATCGAGCTAATAAGGTAACATCTAAATAAATTGGGGGGCACATCTCTTTTTGTGGGGTTATAATGCAGCATAATTGGGTCCTTCTGAGTAAATGAAGAGCACGACACTTATTTATATTCATACTTATTTTTGATTCTATCATAAATTAATTTTATTTATTTGTAACTTATATTATTTATTTTTTGGGCACTAAATAGGATCTTAATGTGTATTATAGTGAGGCTGCACTTGTTTTATGTATCACTACACGGTTCAGAGCATGATAGGGCGAAACATATATGAAATGATGTGTTCACTTTAGATAGAAATTGAAACATCACCTATTTTTGGTGGAGATTTGCATGGTTCTCACCAACTCACATGATTGTTTGAATACATTTTTTTTAAATTTTTTTTAATTTTTCAAATTTTTTTGAAGTCTATAATTAGGGTATGCATGAATAGGAGAATTAGTAATTGATTTGTGTGGTATGGTAATATTGTTTTAGGAAACATTGGATGGATCTGTATCTCACAAGGAAGTCCTGAGGAAATCCTAGGGGTACTCCCCCGGATGAAACACGTGTTGACGACGGACCAACAAATAGGGAGCTTTCTTTGGTTTAGGCAGTTATGTTAATTAGATTAATTATGTGATTGTGAATATAAACAATGAAGTTGACATTGAAATGCATATATAGATTTCTTTTTTTCTTGTATTAATTTGTGTACTAATGACTACATATAGGCTTTGTAATTGATTGCCATTCATGGCTGTATACAGTGTATATGATTTTGGGTATTTCAGAATCTTATATGAGAGTAATAAATTTATATAATGATAAACTTCCGGTGCCTTTTCAGATAGATGTAGTGTGTATAATACTCTGACTGATGTTAGTGTTTTTTTGATCTACTTAGAGTTGTGTTATCGCATGTGTGCCATTACTCTTTATTACATTGTTAAGATATCCCTTCGGGATATCGTGAAGGTAACGTTTGGAGGGTGGTTACCTGAGTCTCTGTGCACCGTGTCAATTGAGTTATGTTAAGTTATAATTGTTAGAAGTAGGAGCGCCAATCACTCACCACTTCACCCTCTTCTTTGGATTATATTAGTTGGAAGTGAGTGGGCTGCACCATACTCCTAAGGGGATACCAATTTAATTATATTCGACACAATGGAAGATAGATTGAAGGTAGCAGAGGAACTTTTCAAGAGCTTAGACAGTAGATGTTCAGTGAAACAAGCAACTACTGGTGGGAACCGTAAAAGTAAGGAAGGCCTAAAGGATAAATTTATCAGGTTGGAGAGGATGAAGAAAAATGAAATGTCTAGGTGGTGGGATGCAACCACACTAAGACAATATAGAAAATTGGATAAAATTCCCAGGGGATTGAGGTCACACATTTTCCCCACTTATGAAGATTTAGATGCGGATTTGTTGGTAAGATGGGAAGAAGAACTCAGATCTAACTCAATGAAGTTGATGGATATCCTAATAGAAAATGATGAGAGAAAAGTAGTTAAATTACAAGCAGATATAGAAAAATTGGAAAAAGAAATTAGTGAGTTAAACTTAAAGGAGGCGACAGATAAAAATTATGTTATCTTAAATGATGTGATAATGAGATACCAAGAGGACATTAAGCAAAGAAAAGCTAGGAAATTGAAGAGGGACGAACTAGATTATCTCAATGGTAGAGTGTTTACGTTTTCACGTAAATATGACCACTTGGTAAAGAGTGCAGCTTCCACAGCGGAACCTAATAATTTGATAGACTCAGCATCTACCTCTAGAAGTAGTTTAGTGACAGACAGTAGTGATATTGAGACTAGAGATGTACATTTGGGACTTGACTCGCAAGCAGTAGGTTTTTTACAAGAATTGAAAAGAATAAAGCAAGGCAATTGGGAGATAAATCAGAAAAGGAATTGGGTAGGAGGACACGGAGAGGAAAAAGAGGTAACCAAGGGCGACACCTATGTGGGCATGAAAACAAGGTCACGGGACAAAAAGACATAGACATAAATGTTGAATCAGAGAATAATGTGGTCAATTTGTCAGATAAGCAACTTTCCTTGGAGATGTTATCACTTTTGAATAAAGGACTTGGTTTTTGTCCAGCGGTCAAGGGCAATGTATGTCAATCTAAAATTGATTTATTCAAATTTATAAGGAAATTGAAACTTAAGAGATATTTTGAATCACGTGCAATTGATATAGAAAAGTCTCCAATTGGAATAGGAACATTGAGCAAATTGTCGATTCAGGATGTTTATGACACTGTAACATTAATGACAATCACAGACTATGAGGGAGATCCAATAACCACGTCTTCAATCTTACAAGATCTAAGTATCTCTCCGGACAAACATATTGCGAGTGGTTTAAAACGAAGATCAACTTGGGTACCCAAATCAACTATGGACAGTAATATAGAAACATTTTTTAGATTAGTTTGGAATGATTTGGATAAAGAAGAAACGAAGAAGGTACAATGGAGAAGATCAAATTTAAGACAAGAGGAATACAAGGCACTAAAGACTTTGAAATCAGATGTGGACTTAACTATCAAAAAAGCGGACAAGGGAGGGAACATAGTGGTAATGAACCGTACAGATTATGAGTTGGAAATGAGCACACAATTAAATGATATTGCATGTTATGAGAAACTTTCGTATAATCCAATGTCAGCTCTGACAGGGAAAATCAATAGAATGTTAAGGAACTGGAGAGATAAAGATTTACTGAATGAAGAAGAATTTCTGTATCTACAAGTATTTCGTCCCAAATACCCGTGTCTGTACACATTACCGAAAATTCATAAACAATCCAAATTTCCACCGGGGAGACCGATAGTTTCGGGCATAGGAGGGCCTACTGAGAGGCTGTCAGAATTTGTCGATGTTTTTTTACAACCGTTTGTTAATAATTTACCTTCACACATAAATGACACGAAACATGTACTGAGTTTATTGTCAGATATCCAATGGGAACCAGGGATGTTTTTGGTAACGCTAGATGTGACAGCTCTCTACACTAGTATTCAACATAATTGGGGCTTGAAAGCATTAGAATACATTTTAAACAAGAGATCGGCGAGCCTATTAGAACATACACACATGTTGCTGGATATGATTGATCTTATACTCAATAACAACTATTTTTTGGTCAAACAAAGTTGGTTTAGACAAAAACAGGGTGTAGCGATGGGCTCGAAATTCTCACCATCGTATGCTAATTTGTTTATGGGATGGCTCGAGGAAAATTGGGTTTGGGGCTCAAGAGCGGCGAATTGGCACTCATATATCGTCTATTGGGGGCGATATATTGATGATTGTCTTATGATATGGACAGGGGATGCAGTAGCGTTGGAAACCTTTTGTGATTACCTTAATGAAAATGATGTGAATATTAAATTTACATATAAGTATAGTGAGTTCAAAATAGAATTTTTAGATGTAGAATTGTTTGTGGAGAACAATAGGATAGAAAGTAGACTTTTTCGGAAAAGCACTTCCTGCAACACTATATTGCATGCGTCAAGCTCACACCCACCACACCAAATAGAGGCTATACCGCTGGGTGAGATGATCAGAGCGAGAAGGATTTGTAGTAGGGATTGTGATTTTTATGATACCATTGTTGATATGGAGCATAGATTTAAAGTGAGAGGTTACTCGGATAACAACATAATTAAATCTCGAAATAAGGCTCTTAAAACCTCCCGTTCACAGACACTATCACTAACAACTCGAAAGAATGAGGAGGTCAAGAGGAATAGTGCTCGGAGATTGAGGATTGTTTTAGATTACACGGAAGTTTCTCAGAAACTTTTGAAAATAATGAAAAAACATTGGCCAATACTGACTCAAGATGAGGTGCTCAAGAAACATATAGGTATGAGACCAGAGGTGTCGTTTAGAAGGGGAAACACCCTCCACAGTATTTTAAGTCCAAGTTACATACCAGAGGAAACTAAGGCAAATTGGCTTAGTGCACATAATCGTGGTTTTTTTAAATGCGGTTCATGTGCAATGTGTAAATGGGCATGGCATTCTAAGAAGGAGTTTCTTGATAGAAGAGGAAGTAAAATATATATAAAATCACATATAGATTGCAACACAAAATTCGTAGTTTATATGCTTGTTTGCAAATGTGAGAAGATATATGTGGGTAGCACGATACGCCCACTTAAGACGAGAATTTCGGAACACTGGAGGGCAATAAAACAACTAGATGAACGTTACCCGATAGCCTTGCATATGATGATATTCAAAGCAGAAGGGGCACACAAAGACTTTAAGTTTTTTGGTTTTGAACATTGTGAAAAGAACCCACGGGGAGGCAATAGAGAATTAGCTTTGAGAAGAAGGGAATCGCTGTGGATCATGAAGTTAGGAGCGGTTGAACAAGGATTAAATACAGATCATGAGATTGAATATTTTCTTGGGGAGAAGTAACAAATAAAGTCCCGGTAAACAAATCTATACTGAACTAATCAGGATTAAGGATATATAAAATATTATGTTTTGAAATAATTGTGGTATACTCAACATATTTAGTGTTAATTGGAGGATTAATTTAAGAGAAGATTGACACAAAACAGTTTATGTGGTTTCATATCTCCTCACAAGTTGAAATTTTATTTTTATTTTCATTTATATTATTTTTATTTTTATTATACTTTATAAGGCAACCATTTGTAAAAGTAAGTAAATAATTTTAATTATATACAGTAGAATGAGTGACAGGCAACTGTAAGTATATAGATATAGAGCGTATATAGAATGGAATTGGCTCCTAGTATGATATAATGACTAGATTAATGTGGTTGCTTTTCTTCTTGGACTCATTTGTAGTTAATGCAGTCCGTTCTTGATATTTAGTATCCTTTTATTGCCAATTAGAAAAGAGAGATCGCAAGATGTAAGTGCATCATTTATGTTTATAGCAAAGCCGGTTAGGTTCGCGATAGTCCGTTTTCTATTTTGCTGTAGCGTCCGAGGTATTTAAAATGGACGCACGTTAGTAACTCGGTTTAACTAATCGAAAGATCGCAAGATGTAAGTGCATCATTTATGTTTATAGCAAAGCCGATTAGGTTCGCGATACTCCGTTTTCTATTTTGCTGTAGCGTCCGAGGCATTTAAAATGGACGCACAATAGCAACTCGGTTTAACTAATCGGAAGCGTACTCGCCGATATTTGGATACTGCAACAGGTAAATAGAAACTCTGAATTTTTAGGATAGTATCTAATTGGTGCTAATTTTCAAAATAGGTGCATTCGCTAATAATAAGTGGAGAGAGGTTCTAGAATTAATTTAAGTTCACAATGTGAACTGGTAAGCTTACTTGGGGATGATATGAACATCATAAACACGTTATAAATTGTTGAATAATTGAAATATTTTACTTTTATCGTATTTACAAAGTACTAGACTCTACTTCGAGAATCAAGAGGCACTCTGGATCATTAAAAGAAATTTGAGTATAATCGAGCTAATAAGGTAACATCTAAATAAATTGGGGGGCACACCTCTTTTTGTGGGGGTTATAATGCAGCATAATTGGGTCCTTCAGAGTAAATGAAGAGCACGACACTTATTTATATTCATACTTATTTTTGATTCTATCATAAATTAATTTTATTTATTTGTAACTTATATTATTTATTTTTTGGGCACTAAATAGGATCTTAATGTGTATTATAGTGAGGCTGCACTTGTTTTATGTATCACTACACGGTTCAGAGCATGATAGGGCGAAACATATATGAAATGATGTGTTCACTTTAGATAGAAATTGAAACATCACCTATTTTTGGTGGAGATTTGCATGGTTCTCACCAACTCACATGATTGTTTGAATAACATTTTTTTTTAATTTTTTTAATTTTTCAAATTTTTTTGAAGTCTATAATTAGGGTATGCATGAATAGGAGAATTAGTAATTGATTTGTGTGGTATGGTAATATTGTTTTAGGAAACATTGGATGGATCTGTATCTCACAAGGAAGTCCTGAGGAAATCCTAGGGGTACTCCCCCGGATGAAACACGTGTTGACGACGGACCAACAAATAGGGAGCTTTCTTTGGTTTAGGCAGTTATGTTAATTAGATTAATTATGTGATTGTGAATATAAACAATGAAGTTGACATTGAAATGCATATATAGATTTCTTTTTTTCTTGTATTAATTTGTGTACTAATGACTACATATAGGCTTTGTAATTGATTGCCATTCATGGCTGTATACAGTGTAGACGACGGACCAACAAATAGGGAGCTTTCTTTGGTTTAGGCAGTTATGTTAATTAGATTAATTATGTGATTGTGAATATAAACAATGAAGTTGACATTGAAATGCATATATAGATTTCTTTTTTTCTTGTATTAATTTGTGTACTAATGACTACATATAGGCTTTGTAATTGATTGCCATTCATGGCTGTATACAGTGTATATGATTTTGGGTATTTCAGAATCTTATATGAGAGTAATAAATTTATATAATGATAAACTTCTGGTGCCTTTTCAGATAGATGTAGTGTGTATAATACTCTGACTGATGTTAGTGTTTTTTTGATCTACTTAGAGTTGTGTTATCGCATGTGTGCCATTACTCTTTATTACATTGTTAAGATATCCCTTCGGGATATCGTGAAGGTAACGTTTGGAGGGTGGTTACCTGAGTCTCTGTGCACCGTGTCAATTGAGTTATGTTAAGTTATAATTGTTAGAAGTAGGAGCGCCAATCACTCACCACTTCACCCTCTTCTTTGGATTACACTGCCAGACTGTGGGCCATTCGGGGGGGTCAGGGTCCGATGGGCAACCCTTCCTCGATGGGATGCCTTCCCCAGCTTGGCCTCGCAAGTCTTCCTGGCCCAGGACCTGATGTCCTCCCACTGCTTCCTGCAGTGGGTGCTCCACCGATTGTAGACCCCCAGGGTCCACACCTCCTTTGTGATGGCTTGCCACAGTCCTCTCTTCTGATGGGCCCTGACCAGACGTCAGGATGTGGGCATCTTATACAGATGACATGCTGTCCCCTATGGAACGGACATTTCAAAAAGACATGTTACAAACTCACAAACAGTACATGCCACACAATCTACAGCTGTGCAGTTACAAATCGAATACACATGCATACAGGCATCCGCCATCGTCACACACATCCAAGCCAGACATCCGCCAACTCACCCGCTCCTCTGGTCGCCCACATTACCTGGCATTCAGGAGTAGGACCCCGTCCACCAGCTTCTCGAGCTCCTCCGTGGTGAAGGCCGGGACCCGTTCCCCTGTGACTTGGGCCATTAGAGTAACCAGAGTCAGGACACAGCAGCACACACAGTGGAGTACTTGCTTGCACTGGAATCAGGAGTCAAGTGCCATGGGTGTGACGATATGGTGTACTTTCCGTGGCGGTGTGCACCGTCACTGCCGGCGGCGATCATGATACGGCCAGGTTCCCCATTGACAACCATGTAATCGAATGAGTGGGTGCACGGCGGTCGACACCGCCTTCCGCCATGACGACTACCGCAAGCGGAATGATGTCACTTCCACTCCCTCAGACCTGGATGGCAGGAGGCTGTCATCTTGCTTGCACCACGTACATATGTCCTGCCCAGGGTCCCCATTCAGGGCCTCCAAATCTCAGTCCTTAGCCGCTTGCTCAAATGAGTGACTGATCCTCACATTCATCCATCTTACGAAATGTGTCCATGGTGGGATGCCATTTCAACAGAGTTGACCCTGCACACATGTGCTTGACATTGTATATAATCCATAGTGTCTTTCTGTGTAACCTACGTATTGCACATCCATTAATACATACATACCCTCATATGTGTTCTTTCATCCCCCATAGGTACAGACCCATGTGGCGATTAAGAGCCCCATCTGTGTACAGACCTTTTGTTGATTTGGAAACCACGGATGAACGTCACATCATTGTCACGTACAGACTCAATCGTTCAACAATCCATGAACTCTGTGCTTTGCTGGGTCCTGTACTTAGACCGGCTAATCGGAATCAGCATGCCATCACTACTGAAGTGCAAGTGATATCTGTACTCCATTTTTTGGCTACAGGCTCATTTCAGGTGACAGTGGGCATGATTGCAGCGTTATCACAGCCAATGTTCAGCCTCATCCTGTGGAACTTTCTGGATGCATTCGTCCAAAACCTGCAGACATATGTCCAGTTTCCTCAAAGGGCTTCACTACCTGCCATCAAGTCTGGATTGTATGCCTTTGCTAACATCCCAAGTGATAGGTGCCATTGATGGAACCCACATAGCTCTCATACCCCCAGAGAGAATGAACAGGTGTACAGGAATTGAAAGAACTTCCACTCCACAAACATACAATTGGTGTGTACTGCTGACCAGTACATTTCACATGTAAATGCCAGGCTTCCAGGATCAGTTCATGATTCCTTTGTCTTGAGGAACAACAGTGTGCCACACATGATGGAACCACTACAAGGGGACAGAGGTTGGCTCATATTTGAGTGTGTATGACACTGGATCAGTACATAGCTGACAACCAGCCTGTATGCAAGTAATGGCAGTTTGTTAAACTCCTCTTTCGCCCACTTTTGCAGGTGATTCTGGGTACCCCAACTTGCAATCACTCCTGACACCTGTGAGGAATCCTAGGACAGATGCAGAGAGGAATTATAGTGAGGGCCATGGACGTACTAGGAGGGTGATTGAGTGCACTATAGGTCTCCTGAAGGCTAGATTTCGTTGCCTCCATCTCTCTGGAGGATCCCTGTGCTATGGACCTGAGAAGGTGTGTAGAATAGTGGTGGCCTGCTGCATGCTGCACAACTTGGCTGTGAGGAAGGCTATCCCCCTTCCAAAGGAGGAGGGTGCTGTTCAACCAGACATGCAACCTCTTAGAGGGGATGAGAGTAATGGTGAGGATGAAGAGGGGGAAGATGTCAACTCCAGGAACCAGCTGATCTGCCTATACTTCCAGTGACTATGAGGTACTGTTTACTGATGCTGTTGTATTCACTGCCTAGTGTATGTCTGACTCATGTGATTGGTGATGTGGTGTCTGTAGTCATTGACACTGTTAACTGAAGACTGAAGTGGCATGTGCCAGGGAAACCGAAATAGTGTACATTCTGACTTACTTCAGACACTACGCTGCGTGGGATTCCCTTCCTGCAATAAAGGTTTGATTATGAAATTGACTGGCTAATGCATACACACTCACAATTGTATACTCATAATGACAGAGGACATACGATTTGGGGTAGATGTGTTTTATTAAGTGTCACAAATTTGTAAGTTAGCTGCACAGTGATATGGAGTGCGTTCCTGGTGCATATTGATACTTTGGTGCATGGGCTCAGCTGTTGGTGGCAGTGGGTATTGGTCCCTTTGTCCCTTGGTAGATGGTGTACTGGTATTGATAGGTCAACATGGTAGCCCAGTGGCACACTTGGGAGACAGTTCAGGGCAGAGTCACTTTTTTTGTGGGGGCCTTGGTCTTGGCAGGTGTTCCAGTGCCATATCTGGGTCTGAGGGCACGTTTGAGTGACTGGTGATGGGCTGCAGGGCTAGGGGTGCTGGTCTCAGGTGTGTACTCTGATAGTGCCACCAGTCCAGTAGCTGCTGCTGATGTTGGTTGCACGGCAGTGTCCTGGCTGGTGGTAGGGGCTTGCAGGAGGGTGGGGGTCTCAGGCCGGCTAGGGTAGTGGTGCTGCAGCACCCCTGCAATGGTGGCCATGGCGGCATTGAGTTGCTTCCATTGCTCCATGGCCTCTTGGTGTTGTCCTATCTGCAGCCTTTGATTCTGCTTCAGGGTGTCCAGGATCTGGCCCATCCTGTCCTGGGCATGGTGGTATGCTCCCAGGACCTCTGAGATCACCTCCTGGGCTGCAGCATCCGTCCTTTGGCCACCCCCGGGCCACTGATGCCCTCCCACTGGCCCTTGCCCCTGTGTCCCCTGTACAGGTCTGGCAGTCCCACTTGCACTGGAGCCATCACTGTCCTGCCTGTTGGTGGGTGGAGACTGTGGCCTCTCTACATGTGGTCCACCAGTCTGTGGCCTGGAGACACTGGTGTGGGGTCGTTTGGACAGAGCTGATGGTGTTGGCCAGGTGGTAGGGCTGTCAGTGGTATCCTGGGTGGGGCTGCTTGAGGGAGACAGTTTAGGACTGTGTGACGGCCCAGGGTATTCCCCACTGTCCATACATCCCTCTCCAATCTCCTGAGTGGGGCCTCTGTCTCCATGTGGGGCGCTGGCACTCCTTTGCCTTTCTGTCCGGGTGGAATGGGTGGAGGTGCCTGTGGGGGTGGGGCAATGGACATGTATGTTACATGTACTAATTCAGAAAGGGATGCACAGCTCTGCCCTATTTTGAGCTTTTATTCCCCTGCCGGGCCATGCAGGGTCCTTATGTGGAATCATCCTTTCATTTTGCATGGGGGGTGGAGGTGCATTGTGGATGCAGTAGTGCCATTGTGAATCCTTGAAAGGGTAGGTGACTGTGCACAGGGGGAGGGATATGGGCCTGTTAGTGGGTTTGTGGGCATGCAGGGTGACTGGATGTGGATGTTGTGGCCTGGGTGGGGATGTGATCCTGGTGGTAGTTGGAGGGATGGGGTGTTACTTGCATTACAGGTGCGGTGGATATGAAGTCATTGTAGTTGACTTACCCGAGTCCAGTCCTCCAGTGAGTCCAAAGAGGCCCTACGGGTGCAGGATAGCCAGTACCTTCTCCTCCCAGTCGGTGTAGTCGGGGTGTAGGTGGGGGTCCTCCACCAGTCTTCTGTACCGCAATGTTGTGTCTGGATGCCATTGAGCTCACCTTCCAGCGCAGGCCATTCCATCTCTTGGGGATGTCATCCCTTGTGCATGGATGGTTTCCCACTGCGGTGACCTTGTTGACAGTCGTCTGCCATAACTCCATCTTCCTGGTGATGGTTGTCTGCTGCACCTGTGCCCCGTACAGTTGTGGCTAGACCTTGAGTATTTCTTCCACCATGATCTTTAGCTCCCTATCTGTGAAGAGTGGATGCTTATGGCGTGCCATGGTATGTGTTATGGGTGTGGTGTTATGGGTGTATTGATGAGGGTGCTGTTATGTATTTGTGAGTGTGACTTTTGTTATGTTGTGTTCAGTGTATATGTGTAGTGTTGTCAGTCTCATTCGTGCAACTGGCGTTGCAAAGGATTGTGGGGGTGGTGTATGTGGGTGTTTTATGATGTTGTGGATGTGTGGGTTTCAAACCTGCCAATGTGTGCATTTCTTGTTATTAGGTCCCATTGCTGGCCGTGGCAGACCGTACCGCCAATAACAAATTTTTGATCCATAAAAGTGGCTTGCTGACTTATGATGTGAGATACCATTCAGAACTAGTGGTTAAAACTGAATGGTCTTTGGTTTACTTCTTTATCCTCCTTTTTCTTCTAAGATCATTTAAGACACTACATTTATGCTTGGATGTCATCCTCAGTAGTACATGGTATGTCTATTTCTCTATATTTCTCATTGATTACTATTTGGATGGCCTTAATGAACCACTCAGGACTGTGGTCGATTTTTGGGACTAGCATCACCTTCTTTTACTGTCTTGGTGATACATGGATGTCTTCGACCTAACAAGTTCGGACACCATGAATGTGTTTTTGCATGCGCACAATATTGTCTGTTTCTTCTTTCTTAACCCCACTGTCCGGTACTCATGTTATCACAACAGGTATGTGACTCTTCTGTCTTAAAAACTGCCATCATATAGGGGTCCAGTTACCTGTCATTTGCAAGGGCATAACACAATTAGTTTCTAACACTTGGTATCGTGGAACCTGACAACAGTTCTAATTCTTGTTATTGTCATCACATCTCACTCTACTTTTTTTTGCATATCGATTCTTACAGCCTTAAAAAGGTCTAGATGACAAACACATGTTGGCTGTTTTGTTGGATGTATCGTGCCTAGGAAAGAATAAATCTTAACCAATGACAAGACATGTTCCGGACTCTCATTGTTATACTCTATCACCTACATGAACTTTGTGGACTGTTTTGGTGTGCCCTGTTAATCTATAATAATATCCTCAGTTTGATTGGTTCTCCAGTCGACTCAACTCACACCCTTGGTGGTTGGGTGTAATACCAGTGTGGCACCCATTGAACAATTTTACTTTAACAGGACACCATCTCCCCCAGCAATTGTATGGATACATTGGATATGCGAACCTGGTAGCATAGCCACCCCTCTTTGTATTGTTCAACTTGGGGAAGTTGTTGGACACTAAAATGGTGATATTTACTATTCCTACTCCAACATAACCAAGTTGGAGGAAAGTGCTGGACACTCAAGGGGTGAAATGTACTATTCCCACTCCAACATAACCAATTTCAGGGAAGGTGTTGGACACTAAACTGGTGACATTTACTATTCCCGCTCCAACCAAAACCAATTTGTGGAAAGATATTGGCCATTAAAGGGGTGATATTTACTATTCACACTCCAATCAAAAACAATTTGACAATAGGCTTTGGACACTAAAGAGGTAAAATTTATTATTTCCTTTTCAACATAACCAGTTTGGGGGAAGGTGGTGGACATTAAAGGGGTGACATTACTATTTCCACCCTAACCTAAACCAATTTGATGATAGGTGATGGACACTAAAGGGATGGCATTAATTAGTCCAACTCCAAACAAAACCAATTCATGGAAAGGTATTTGGACACTAAATGAGTGAGATGTACTATTTCCACTCCAAACAAAACCAGTTTGAAGTTAGGCACAGGTCACTAAAGGAGTGACATTTACTATTCCTACTCCAGCATAACCAATTTGGGGAAAGGTGTTGTACACAAAAGTGGCGACATTTACTATTCCCACTCCAGCATAACCCGGGGAAAGTGGTGGTCAGAACGGGTGGCATTTACAATTACCATTCCAACTTAATCCAACTTGACAAAAGTATTGGACACTAAAGGGGGTACATTTATTATTCCCACTCCAACATACTCAATTTGGGTGAAAGTGTTTACTATTCCCACTCCAATCTAAACCAACCTAGGGAAAGTGTTAAACACTAAATGGGGGCATTTACCATTCACACTCCAACATAACCAATTTAGGGAAGGTGTTGGACACTTAAGGGGTGAGATTCACCATTCCCACTCCAATCTAAAGCAACTTCGCAAGGTATTGGACACTAATATGGTGAAATGTACTATTCCCACTCCAACATAACCAATTTGGATGAAGGAGTTGGACACTAAAGGAAGGAAATCTAATTTTCCATGCCAAAATAACTAATTTGGGGAAGGTGCTGGACACTGAAGTGGTGGCATTTACTATTCCTACTCCACATAAAACTGGGGAAGATGTTGGACACTATAAGGATGACATTAACAATTCCCACTCCAATCTAAACCAACTTAGGGAAGGTATCGGACACTACAGTGGTGAAAGGTACTATTTCCACTCCAACATAACCAATTGGAAGGAAGATGCTGGACACTCAAGGGGTAGTATTAGCTATTCTGTCTCCAACATAATTCGGGGAAGGTGAAGGACAACAAATGGGTGACATTTACTATTCCTACTCCAACCAAAACCAATTTGTGGAAAGGTGTTGGACTTTAAAGGGGTGATATTTACAATTCCTTATTCAATCTAAACCAGTTTGAAGGTGAGTATTGGGCACTAAAGGGGGTGAAATTAACCATGCCCAATCCCATAAAACCAATTTGGGGGAAGGTGTTGAAGATTAAAGGATTAACATTTACTCTTCCTACTGCAACTTAAACCAATTTGAGGGAAGGTGTTTGATACTAAGTAAAATTTACTATTACCACTCGAATCTAAACAAACTTTAGGAAAGTGTTGGACACTAAAGTGGTGATATTTACATTACAGAAGGGGCACATCTACCATTCCCACTCCAACATAACCAATTTTGGGGGAGGTGTTAGACAGTAAAGGTGTAACATTTACTATTTCCTCTCCAACCTAAACCAATTTGAGGGAAGGTGCTGGACACTAAAGGGACGACATTTGCTGTTCCCACTCCAACATAACCAATTTGTGGGAAGATGTGGGGCACTAAAGGGGTTACATTTACTATTCCTTCTCCAAGCTAAACCAATTTGGGGGAAGGTGGTGGACACTAAAGGGGTAAAATGTACTATGCACACTCTAACATAGCCAATTTGAGAGAATGTGTTGGACACTGAGGAGTGACATTTACTATCCCTACTCCAATCAAAACCATTTTAGGAAAGGTGGTGGACACTAAAGAGGTCCCATTTAATATTCCCACTTCAATATAAACCGATTTGGGAAACGTGTTGCTCTCTGAACTAACATTTACTATTCCCATTCCAATCAAACCAACTTGGGGAAGGTGATGGAACCTGAAGAAGTGACATTTACTATTACCCCAACAATCTAAACCAACTTGGAGAAGGTGTTGGACAGTAAAGTGGTGAAATGTACTATTCCCACTCCAACATAACCAATTTGGAGGAAGCTGATGGGCACCAAAGGGGTGACATTTACTATGCTCACTGCAACATAACCACTTTTGGGGAAGGTGTTGGACACTAAAAGGGTGACATTCACACTTCCTGCTCCAACCTAAACCAATTTGAGCGAAGGTTTTGGACACTTAAGAGGTGACATTACTATTCCTACTCTTATATAAACCAACTTGGTGAGGGTGTTGGAAACTAAAGTGGTGACCATTGCTACTCCCACTCCAACATAACCAGTTTGGGGGAGGTGTTGGGCACTAAAGGGGTAAAATTATCTATTTACACTCCAACAAAAACAATCTGGGGCAAGGTGTTGGTCACTAAAGTGGTGACATTTACTATTCCCATGCCAAGCTAAACTAATTTGAGGGGAGGTACTGGACACTAAAGGGACGCAATTTACTATTCCCACTACAATCTAAAGCATGTTGGGCTCGGTGTATGACAATAAAGTGATGAAATTTACTATTACCAATCCAACATAACCAATTTGGAAAAAGGTGTTGGACACTAACCAGGTGACATTTAACAATCCCAAGCCAATATAACCAATTTGGGGAAGGTGTTGGACACTAAAGTGGTGATATTTACTATTCCCACTCCAAACTAAACAAATTAGAGGGAGGATTTTGGACCTTAAAAGGATGACATTTACTATTCCCATTTCAGTCTAAACCAATATGGGGAATGTGTTAAACAATAAAGGGATAAAATGGACCATTCCTACTGTAACATAACCAGTTTGGAGGTAGGTGTTGGACACTCAAGGGAAGAAATCTATTCCCACTCCAACATAACCTATTTCGTGGAAGGTGTTGAACACTAAAGGGGTGACAGTTACTATTCCCACTCCAACCAAAGCCAATTGGTGGAAAGGTGTTGGACGATAAAGTGGTGATATTTGCTATCTCCACTCCAATCTAAACCAATTTGACGGTAAACACTACCGTGGTGTTCAACACTAAAGGGGTGAAATTTACTATGCCAACTCCAACATAACCAATTTAGGGTAGGTGTTGGACACCAAGAGGGTGCCATTTTCTTTACCCACTCCAACCTAAACCAATTTGAGGGAAGGTGTTGGACACTAAAGAGGTTACCCTAACTATTCCCACTCCAATCTAAACTAATTTGGGGAAGGTGTTGTACATTATTCCTCCTCTAACATTACTATTTTGGGGGAAGTTTGACAGCAAAAGAGTGACATTTATTATTACTACTCCAATCAAAACCAACTTGAGGGAAGGTGTTTGACACTAAACGAATGACATTTACTATTTCTACTCCAATCTAAAGCAACTTGGGGAAAGTGTTGGACACTAAAGGGATAAAATATACGATTCCCACTCATATATAACTAATTTGGAGGAAGGTGTTGGGCACTACAGGGGTAAACTTCACTATTCCCAACCCAACATTACCAATTTGGTGGAAGGTGGTGGGCACTAAATGGGTGACATTTACTATGCCCACTCAAATGTACACCAATTTGTGGGAAGATATTGGACACTAAACTAACAATTACTAAACCCACTCTAATCAAACTGACTTGGGAAAGTATTTGACACTAAAGATGTGACATTTACTATTCCCACTCAAGTCTAAACCAACTTTGGGAAGGTGTTGGACACTAAGGGGGGTTACCTCACCATTCACACTCCAGCATAACCAATTTGGGGAAAGGTAAGTGCTGCACACTTAAGAAATTACATTTACTATTTCCCCTCCAACCTAAATCAATTTGAGAGAAGGTGTTGGACACTAAAGGGATAACATTTTCCAATCCCACTCCAATCTAAAGCAACTTAGGGAAGGTGTTGGACACTAAAGTGGTATACATTTACTATTCCCACTCCAACATAACCAATTTGGCAGAAAATGTTTGACAGTAAAGGGGTGAAATGTACTCTTAACACTCCAACATAGCTGCTTTAGTGGAAGGTGTTGAATACTGAACAGTAACATTTACTATTCATATCCCAACCTAAATGAATTTGAGGAAAGATGTTGGACACTATAAGGCTGGCATTTACTATTCCCTGTCCAACCAAAACCAATTTGTGGAAAGGTGTTGGACATTAAAGGGTGTTATTTACTATAACCACTCCATTCCAAGACCGCTGAGGTTCCGCCAGGCTGAAGACCGCCAGTGCAGGCGGTTTTCCACCCAGTGTATTATGACTGCTGGCAGCCCTCCGCCCTTTTTCAGACAGAGAGACGCCAGCAGCCATACAGGCAGTCGGCGGTGAAGTGGAGGCTGCTCCTCCTCCACCGCCACGTCATCAGAACAGCGCCCACCAAATCACGACCCAGGATTCGGCGTGACGGTGTTCTGGTGACGGTGTGCTGGCGGCAAAGCAGCCCCCATGGACCCCACTCCCTCCCGGAGGATCACCGGACCAGGTAAGGTGATCGTCCGTTAGGGGAGGGGGTTGGGGGGGTGTTGTGTGTTGTGTGCGTGCATGGGGGTGTGAATGTGAGTGTGTAGAGGGGTTGTGTGAGTCTGTGTCTGCATGCGGGGTGTGTGTTGTGTGTATGGGAAAAGTGTGCATATATGTCTGTGTGCATGTGTGCGTGTCTGTGTGCATGTATGTCTGCGTGTATGGCTGTGTGTATGTGTATGAGTTGTGTGAGCGTGTGTGTAGGGGTGGGGAGGTGTGGGTGGATGTTTCTGTGGGGGGTGGAGTGGGGATGGGATCCTGCCACCTTTGGGAGGTGGTAGGGGGGTCGTGGGTTGGCGGGAGGACCCTGGGGAGGGGATGTGGGGAGGAGGAGACCCCTATCAGTGCCAGGGAATGAATTCCCTGGCACTGATAGTGCCTACTGCCATGTATTTCGTGGCAGTACAAAACCCCACGAAATCCATGGCGGTATGCGGAGTCATGATACCGCCGGCGGTCTAGTGACGGCCGCCAGGCTGGAGATCGAAGTCTCCAGCCCAGCGGTCATTACCACCCTGGCAGTCGGAGTGTAGAAGTGGTGGTTTTACATGGCCATAACTGCCATGCTTGTAGTTCGATTTTTTTTTTCTGCCGGCCTGTTGGTGGTATTACCGCCACTTCTACACCGACTACCAGGGTTGTAATGAGGGCCTAAATGTGTGACAGTTACTATTCCCACTCCAACATAACCAATTCGGTTGAGGTGTTGGACACTAAAGAGGTGACATTACTATTCCCACTCTAACCTAAACTAAGTTGAGGATAGGTGTTGGACACTAAAGTGATGACATTTATTATTCCCACTCCAAGTAAACACAATTGTGGGAAAGGTACTGGACAATAAAGGAATGATATTTACTATTCCCACTTCAATCTAAACCAATTTGAGGTTAGATGTTTGGCACTGAAGAGGAGACATTTACTATTCCTACTCCAAAATAACGAATTTGGAAGATGATGTTGGACACTAAAGGGGTGATATTTACTATTCCTACTCCAATCTAAAGCAACTTGGCTAAAGTATGCACACTAACATAGTGAAGTTTACTGTTTGCACTCCAACATAAACAACTTGGGTGAAGGTTTTGGACACTAAAGGAGTGACATTTACTTTTCCATGCCAAAATAACCATTTTGGGGAAAGCGTTAATAATGTGGTGAAATTTACTATTCCCATTCCATCCTAAACCAATTTGAGGAAAGATATAGGTCACTGTAAGGATGGCATTTACGATTCCCACTCCAATCCAAAATAACTTGGGGAGAATATTGGACATTAGAGTGATAATATTTACTATTCCCACTCCAACCTAACCCATTTGAGTGAAGGTGTTGAACATTAAAGGAGTGAAATTTACGTTTCCTTGCCAAAATCACCAATTTGGGGAATGTGTTGGACACTAAAGTGGTGAAATTTACTATTCCCATTCCATCCTAAACCAATTTGAGGAAAGGTGTTGAACACTGCAAGGATGGCATTTACAATTCCCACTCCAATCTAAACTAACTTGGGGAAAATATTGGACACTACAGTGGTAACATGTACTATTCCAACTTTAACATAACCAATTTGGAGGAAGGTGTTGGACACTCAGGGGGTGAAATTAACCACTCCCACCCCAACCAAAACCAATTTGAGGGAAGGTGCTGGCACTAAAAAGGATGATATTTATTATTCCTACTCCAAAATAAAGCAGCTTGGTGAAGGTGTTTATGCTAAAGGGGGGGACATTTACCATGTATACTTCAAAATAACCAATTTAGGGAAAGAGCTGAAGACTAAATGGTAACATCTACTGTCCCTATTCCAACCCAAATCAATTTGAGGAAAGATGTTGGACACTAAACAGCTGGCATTTACTATTCCCAGTCCAATCTAAACCAACTTGGGGAATGTGTTGGACACTAAAGGCGTTGGGATTTTCCATTCACATTCCAACATAACCGATTTGTGGGAAGGTGCTGGACACTTAAGGGGTGACATTTGCTATTCCCACTCCAACGTAAACCAATTTGAGAGAAAGTGTTGGACACTAAAGGGATGACATTTACGATTCCCACTCTAACCTAAAACAACTTAGGGAAGGTGTTAGGCACTGAAGTTGTAAAATGTGCTATTCCCACTCCAACTTAACCAATTTGAAGGAAGGTGATGGAAACTCAAGGGGTGAAATTGACTTTTCCAACTCCTGCATAACCAATTTTGGCAAAGGTGTTAGACAATAAACGGGTGACACTTACTATACACACTTCAACCAAA
Source organism: Pleurodeles waltl (assembly GCF_031143425.1). Lineage (NCBI taxonomy): Eukaryota > Metazoa > Chordata > Amphibia > Caudata > Salamandridae > Pleurodeles > Pleurodeles waltl. The sequence goes on from NC_090440.1 coordinate 1,295,047,088, forward strand.
ACCACTCTAACCTAAAACAACTTAGAGAAGGTGTTAGGCACTACAGTTGTAAAATGTGCTAGTCCCACTCCAACTTAACCAATTTGAAGGAAGGTGATGGAAACACAAGGGGTGAAATTGACTATTCCAAATCCAGCATAACCAATTTTGGCAAAGGTGTTAGGCAATAAACGGGTGACACTTACTATTCGCACTCCAGCCAAAACCGATTTGAAGGAAGGTGTTGGACACTAAAAGGATGAAATTTACTATTTCTACTCCAAACTAAAGCAACTTGGGGAAGGTGTTGGATACTAAAGCGGGGCATTTACCATTTATACTCCAACATAACTAATTTAGGGGGAGGTGTTGGAGAGTAAATGGTGACATTTACTATTCCTATTCTAACCTAAATCAATTTGAGGAAAGATGTTGGACTCTAAAAGGCTGACCTTTACTATTCCCAGTCTATTCTAAAGCAATTTGGAGAAGATGTTGAACACTAAAGGGGTGACATTTACTATTTTCACTCAACATAACCAATCTGGAGGAAAGTGTTGAACATTAAAGGGATGACGTTTAATATGCCCATTCCAACATAAACCATTTTGGGGAAGGTGTTTGTGACATTTACCATTTCCACTAGAACTAAGACCAATTCGTGGAAAGGTGTTAGAAATTAAAGGGGTGATATTTACTATTCCCATCCTATTTCAAAACAATTTGAAGGTAGGCTTCGAACCCTAAAGGAGTGACAGTAACTATTCCCACTCCAACATAACTAATTAGGGTTAAGGTTTTGGACACTAAAGGGTGACATTACTATTCCCACTCTAACCTAAAGTAAGTTGAGGATAGGTGTTGGATACTAAAGAGATGACATTTATTATTCCCATTCCAAGTAACTCCAATTTTGGGAAAGGTATTAGACACTAAAGGGATGATGTTTACTATTCTCACTTCAATCTTAACAAATTTAAGGTTCGAAGTTTGGCACGGAAGGGGACACATTTACCATTCCTATTCCAACATAACCAATTTGAAGGAAGATGTGGGACACTAAAGAGGTGGCATTTACTATTCCCACTCCAATCTATACCAACTTGGTTAGGTGTTGGACACTAAAGTGGTGGCATTTACCATTACCATTCCAACATAACCAATTTGGGCCAATGTATTGGGCACTAAGGGGGGGGGGGAATTCCCTATTCCCACTCCAACATAAACAATTTTGTGGAATATGTTGTATACTAAGGGGGGTGGAGTTTACTATTCCCACTCCAAGAGAAACAATCTGGGGGAGGATACTGGACAATAAACGGACACATTTTCTATTCCCACTTCAACATAAACCATTTTGGAGGAAGGTGTTGGACACTAAAGAGGTGGTATTTACTATTCCCCTCCAATCTAAACCTACGGCAACACCCTCTACGCTGGGACCACCGCCAAACTCCAAAATCGCCTGCAACGCATTCAAAACACCTCAGCCCGCCTCATCCTCGACGTACCCCGCAACAGCCACATCTCCGCACACCTGAGACACCTGCATTGGCTCCCAGTCAGCAAAAGGATCACCTTCCGACTTCTCACCCACGCACACAAAGCCCTCCACGACAAGGGACCGGAATACCTCAACAGACGGCTCAACTTCTACGTCCCCACCCGCCCCCTCCGCTCCTCTGGCCTCGCACTCGCCGCCGTCCCTCGCATCCGACGCTCTACGGCGGGTGGGAGATCTTTCTCCTTCCTGGCGGCCAAGACCTGGAACTCCCTCCCCACCAGCCTCAGGACCACCCAGGACCACTCCGCTTTCCGGAGACTCCTAAAGACCTGGCTGTTCGAGCAGCGATAACCACCCCCTTTGTCCCTAGCGCCTTGAGACCCGCACGGGTGAGTAGCGCGCTTTATAAATGCTAATGATTTGATTTGATTTGACTTGAGGGAAGGTTTTGGATACTAATGGGGTGAAATATACTATTCCCACTCCAGCATCACCAATTTGGGGGAAGGTGTTGGACACTTAAGTGGTGACATTTACTATTCCCATTCCAACTAAGCCAATTTGATTGAAGATGCTGGACACGAAAAGGATGAACTGTACTATTTCCACTCCAAACTTAACCAACTTGGGGAAGATGATGGACACTAAAGGGAAGAAAGTTTTCTATTCCCACTCCAACATAACCAATTTGAAGGAAGACGTTGGACACTCAAGTGGTGAAATGTATTGTTCCTATTCCAAAATATCTACTTTTGGGGAAGGTTTTGGACACTAAAGTGGTGATAATCACTATTCCCACTCCAACATAAACCAAGAAGGGAAAGCTGTAGGGCACTACATCGGTGACACTTACTATTCCCAGTCATTTAAAGACTTCTAGTTTGCAATATACCTTCAAAAAAGTTTACATACCCTGTTACAAACAAATATATATATATATATTGCATACACAATCTGTATGCTCCATTCTCACATTTTCTTAAAACATAAAGTTAACAAAAATGTTAAGTAAAACATACTAATGTAAACTACAAACATTTATATAAATTTACTAGAATTTAAATACTTTTAAAACCAAAATTACATAAAACTCAACCATAATTGTAATACGTTTTTTAAAATTGTCTATTTCATCGTATTTGTTTTCTACATTTTAATTTAAATTTAAACAGTTTTTTTAATATAGAATTCCAAATATTTTATCGACTTAATGTAAAAATGTAATATTTTAAATTTTAATCTTAAAATAATTCAAAATATGCTACTTTACAATGGAATTTTATTATAATATTTAATTTGCTATTTAACACTAAAACCATTTAAACATATCTTAATTATTATCAAGTTAAGAAATATGTGAATATTAATATAATAAAATACAGTTTACAATTCAGATCTATTAATTTTCATGTCTTTAAAATTAGTAAGCTTATCATTTAAAATTAAAACGTGTTTTTGAAAAACATCTCCCCCGTTATCTCCTAAAAATCAATAACCGGCTATTTAAAAAAATCAAAAAATTAATCATAAACATTAACTCAATTGAAAAAACGATTTTAAACAATTGTAGAAGTAAAAGAATTGTATTGAAAAGACGAAATTAAAAAAAATAAAAAAAACTCAGAGAACCAAAAACATTACACTACATTACATGCTAATTAACACTAAAAAGGAAATTATATATAACAATTGTTTCTACATCGATAGTTAACACAATGATAGTAAAATCAACTCTAAAAAAAATATTTTTACCTTGGATATACCTTTCCATGATATTGGTGAGCCCTGATATTCTTGAGACAATATTTTTGTAGTATAATATTTTTTTCCAATATTTTATCCCAACAACATTAAGCAGTGCATCGTCGGGGACATGTTTAGTTATCTCAGTAAACTATAACTGGTAAATTTAAGTGTTTTTGGTTTGTAAAAGGTATTTTGTATCTTATTTCAAAACCTAATTATAAGTTCACTTTAACCTTTGGGTATTTTGCAGTGAATTTGTTTTTTTTTTTTAATGTAAACTAATGCCTTATTTCCATATGTACCTATAACATCACATTAACTTTCATTTTTCCATTGAATTTATAGAGGTTTTTTTAATTGTATTCACCCCGACCCCATGTAGGTGCCCAACTCCCACACTGTGAATGGACTATGGCTGTGCAGATTTGGCCTAAAGTCAATCCCTGTGCCAAACCCCACTGAGGGAAGAGCCTCTGCTGCTCTACTTTGTGTGCACTGGGTCATTACCACAGGGCCTTCTCTCTGGCCAGATCCTGTACCCAGCTCCCCAAATAGGAGTGCTGCAGGCGTTGGCTCCACCCTGGCCCTGACCCTAACCCCTGTGGACACCCGAGCAACATTTTGTATTTTTGTTTGGGGGGAGCTACTACACTACTCCCAGGATACCTGATGCTTAAGCTTCACCCCATAGTAGTGCAGTTCCATGTAAACCTTTTCACTACCTGCAGCACAAATGTTTGACCCTTGGAGTGGTCCCTCAGTGTTCCCTCACAAGATCCTGTGAATCAGGGTGTCCTTACGTTGCCCCCCTTGTACTATTTTGAAAAAATATTTTCAGGACACAGTGGAGGCAAGAACACTTTCTCCAGAGTTATGGCCAGCCAATCAGGTTGCTTGGTACCACTGGATCAGGGCTGGTCTTGCGGTACCAACAAGGATGATGGGAAAAAAAGCTCTCTTGGCCAATCAAAGGGCCATATTTCTTTAGTTTTCAGTACCATGGTACTCAGGCATCACCAACGTCCATTATACCTAACTTTTTAACACCTTCAGTCACCTTTTTAAATATGATTTTCCCCAAAACAGCTCAATGGATTTCCACCAAATTACAAAAGGTTTTGCCAAATTTTCTGTATCGGAGAGCAAAATATCCTATGGTTGTTAGCATTGCAATAAATGTTTTGGGACCCCCCATTTTATTGCCCGTGGGTTGACAGATCAGTGCTGAACTTTACAGGAATACGCTAGGATCAATGAACTTTGCATTTTGAAAATCTCATGCAAATTAATTATATGGCACCAAGGATATTAGTGAAATAAAAAATGCTTTTCCCACAAAACTCCCGAAACCCTAAAAATGTTTTACTACTCTTAGAGCTGCCCATCCCGAACCCCAAGAAAACATCATTCCCCCTTAATGTTACTCTCCCAGAATCCTAAAAACCCCTTATCACCCGTTAAAGTATCTATTGTTCCTCATGCATGAGCACTGGCATGCAATACATGAAAGTGGCTGCTTGCAGTTTTTCAGAAGAATCATTGAATAACTCACTCAAAAACATGTTAAATTATTAGTTTTTTCTATGTCCTTGTACGCAACACATTCACCCCTTTTAATCTAATTTTTAGTTGTCATAAAAATGCAGGTTTCGCAGAATGCCCATAAAACACAAATCAGTCTGAATATTGTCAGAGGCTGCATATGATCGCCGACTCAACTACACAATGTTATGCATACAGTTTCTGATGTATGCACATAAAAATAGATTTCACAGCATGAGTTATTTTCATTATTTATGTATTATCTGAAGTCATGGGTAGCATAAAAAGTGCACCTATCCTAATTAATCATGCAACCCTCGAAAAGGGTGTGGCTTGAACAAGTCAAGATCTTCACATTTTGCTTGTGGTCCGCACACATGCACCCCTTGCACCACATCACCAGCAATGGACAAACATGCACAAATTTAATGTGATGTACAGGAAGAAATAAACATATTTAAAGTGAAAGAAGGAAGTATTAGGTTTTGAACACCCATTTCTTTTTTGTAGAAAGAGATGACTCTTTAATAAAGTCTTTGAATAAGGGGCACATTTGGTTAACTGTATGAGTGAGTGTCAACGGAGAAGTCATAGAAGATAAAACAAGCAGCATCCAGATTAGTTCATGGAGGATGTGTGATTTTTGAAGACTTTGGTTGCTGGATCTTAGGATGTGGATGTGATTATGGTGTCAGAGAAGCACACTGGAGATAAGTGATGTTTGACTTGAATTACAAGTATCAGCAATTTTTTTTTAGAATACCTGCTGTTGGCAGAGAGCCAACTGACCAGAAGATGGTAAACTGAGGTAAACATGTGCTTTGGGAGGTTGTATAGAGTTCTGATAGTCCAGGATGAGAACCTTTTTCATTGGGAGATACAAATTTTAGGTGGAGCCCTCTAGTGGACTCTTAGAATTGCCTAATTTACTGAATAGCTGTGAGATGATTAGCACACTGGCAGTGTGGAAGGTAATCAATGGAACGGTCTTGTGTATATTTAGAACTTGATTAAACCGTGCAGGGGCTGTTGTGATGATAACAGGTTACAATGCACAAATGGGCTGAGGAGAATGTCACGATTTATGTAGATGAATAAAAAGTGAGGGAAGTGGTCTGAGATGGGTAGGAACTTAGGTGCAAAAAAGAAGGAAAATATAGGACACTGGCCCCCAGGTACTAAAATTAGGAATAGTGATTTACTAATAGCGATTTTCTGCAAATCACAATTTGGAAATCGCTATTCCAAATCTATGAAAGTAGTTTTAAATTGAAATTTCAGTTCCTAGGGAGTTGCAAATCAACCTCCCTCAAGAATATTAATGAACTAGGTTGTAGCTTGTGACCTGTTAGGAATAATAGCCATCACAGGAGTGGTGGCCTGCTGGGGTCAGCAGACCACCATGTCTGTGATTTCTTTTAAACTAAGCAAACATTTTTTCTTAGAAATGTTACCCGTTTTCCTTAAAGAATGTTTCAAAAGAAGAAATTTAAATGCTTCAAATTATTATTTTTAGGTGTAGACAGTGGTCCCTACTCTTAAAAAATATTTGTTTTTACAAAAATTAATGTTTTGCAGCCATAATTCGGGTGGAAAACATGAATGCATGCTACTGGAAATCAGTATTTGGAAATGATGCCCTAAACACACCCTGCCAAAAACGAGTAGGTAAAACCCAAACTGAGATTCTGTAGAAATACAGGGCCTGATTTAAGAAAGGTGGTGCTGCATGCAATGCAGCGCTCCTCTTCCTGCACTCCTTAGCACCCTCAACCCCAATGCTACCATGTGGTCTCCGTATCTAAGGTTTTGGCGCACCATGGCGGTAGTTAGGGGAACTAGTGTCAAAAGTTTGACGCTAGTTCGGAGCTTTGCAGGATTAGCGTCAAAATTTTTTACGCTAATCCTGCAAAGCCCATTATAAATAATGGTGTGCCTCCTTTTAACGCCTGCTCTGAGCAGGCGTTAAAAGTGCTGCAAAAAATGATGCAAAGAAATTAGATTTCTTTGTGCCATTTTTTCGGCCCCCCTAATGGAGGAATGCCCCCCCTAGCATACATTATGCCTGGCGCAGGCATTATGTAGCACAAAGGGTTACCAAGTGACGTAATGCACGCATTGCACCACTTTGTGAATTTGGAACATCGATTTTGGCCTCAGTGGGCCACATTAGTGTAAAAACAAATGACACTAATGTGGTGCAAGGAGGCGCTAGGGGCTCCTAAATCAGCACTACAGTGTGGTGATTTTCCTTCAAAAAAGCATTTCTACAGTCTTAAACTTCCTGATCCTGCGAATCTTCCCATTTGCAACCTCAAACATTTTTCGGACATGTGGCCCGTAATGTTTGATAAGTTCAGTACTAGGGACTGAAGAGCCATTCAGAGAAAAATAGAACTGAAATAACTGCATATGCGTTCCTTCAGATGGGGAGAGAAATTAAGAAATGTAGTCACCTCTGTTATGCCAAATTTCCACCCGACACAGGTCGTGCTGCAATAATTTAGTTGCAGCAGCCACATCTTTAAGAGGAGGGATTTGGGCACCGGCACCTTTTGCATCATTTTCTACTCAGTTTTATTTCGGGCAAAGGCAGGACATACAATTGTACATATATTTGAAAGCACACGTCTTTCCTGCTATTTGAATGCATCTGCTTTCTCCTGAAAGTGTCAACGAGACACCCACATTAAGTTCGTGAAAGGACATTTTGTTGCCTGCAAATTATTAACTCTTGCTAAGAGCTCACAATGAGTTTAAAGCAATCGGTGTCTATTAGCCCCTGTACAACAGAGGAGAGCAGATGTAAGCAAATCTCTGCTGGGAGTGCGACTAGTGATTGTGGAAGGTCAGCAGGATGTAACCACCCGGCCTCACTAAAGTTTTCGGAGGAAAATAATGGTCAAACTAAGAATGGAATGAGGGTGCTATCAAGATGTAGTGCGTTTTTTTTAATTGTAGCATATTCTTTGCAATATTCAAGAGAGCCAAAGCGCTTAATGTTTTTGAGAAACAAATTACATATAACAGGAGAACTATAGGGTCAGGTGACGAACAGTGTCCTGGTCACAATAAAGGATGTTAGGCATATAACGGGAGCTCTATGACTGCACACAAGCATTGTGTTTGTATTTTTGGCTGGTCTAAAACACCGCGAGAGAGGTGGCCATGCAAATATAAGCTAGGAGAGAATTCCAAATTTTTGGTACATTGCCTGACAATGAACGCGCCTTGGTGAAACCTTTCTTAAACATGGTGAGGTTGAAACTTGGGGAGTTCACCCCTTAAGTCTCCTTCCCTCAGCTGAGGTCAGTTTCCCAGTCAGTTTCCCAGCTATTCTGGAGCATCATTATGCTGTGCCTTGCGTGTGATACAAGGGCCAGATTTAAGAGGGCCTAGTGCCACTTTAGCACCACCCTAGCGTCATTTTTTTACACTAAGGCATGCATTGTGCCACTTTGTTACCCTTTGCGCTACATTTTGCACGCGCCATGCATAACATATTCAAATGGGGTCGGTCATTTTATTTGCGGCTAAGAGGTGGAAGTAAAATGGTGTTGCACTGGGTGCAGCGCCACTTTTTAAAAATCTGTCCCAAAATTGTTGGCACTAATCCTGCAAAGTACCAAACTAGCATCATACATTTTGACCCTAGTTCCAAAGCTACATCCATGGTGCACCATATATTAAAGATGGCACACACATGGTGGCATTAGGGGGGCGCTAAGGGCCTCAAGAAAAGTGGCACTGCAGTGGATGCAGCTCCACTGTTTTAAAATCAGGCCTAATGTATGCAAGGGGGTGTACCAGCATTAGGAGGCCCGCAAAAATGACGCAGTGAAATAGATAAAATTTCACTGCACCATTTTTGGTGTCATTTTTAACGCCTGCTCAGATAAGGTGTTAAAATGACGCACCCATTGAAATCAATGGGCCTTCTTCCATTTTGCTACACTAGCGTCAGAGGCCCTTATTTAAGAGGGCCTAATGCACTTTAGATAGATTTCTTTGCGTCATTTTTTTCGGCACTTTTAACGCCGGCTCTGAACGGATGTTAAAATTGTGACACACCATTGTTTTCAATGGGTCTCAATTGGTTTTGCAGGATTAGCGTCAAGAATATATTTAGGAGCCACTAGCGTAATTTGTTTTACGCTAATGTGGACCAATGAGGCCAAAATCCCAGTGCCATATTTACAAAGTGGTGCATTGCATGCATTGTGCCATTTTGTAACTCTTTGCACTACATTATGCCTGTGCTGAACGAAATGGAAAAAAAAATAAACTATTTCTTTGTGTTATTTCTTCCAGTACTTTTAAAGCCTGCTCAGAGCAGGTGTTGAAAGGAGGTACTCCATTGATTAGAGTGGGCCTCAACGGGCTTTGCAGGGTTAGTGTCAAAATGATTTACGCTAATCTTGCAATGCTCTGGACTAGCATCAGAAATTATGATGCTAGCCACCTAAATAGCGCCATGGTGCACTGTATTTTGAATACAGCGCACACATGATGGTGTTAGGGGGGTGCTAAGGGGCGCAAGAAAAGTGGAGCTGCACTGTGTTTAATGTTTCTTGAATTTTCTTAAATATGCCCTGAATCCTGCAAAGCTCAGAACAAGAATTAAAAATTATGACACTAAGTGCCAGATTTACAAGGCCCTTGCGCCCCGTAGCGCCACATTTGCGGCAAAATTGTTGCCGCAAATGTGATGCTAAAGGGACACTACCATAGCGTCATATTTACAATGTGACGCAAGCTAGGTTTGCGGCACCTTGTAAACCCTTTGTGCCACATCATGGTATATGCATGATGTATGCAAAGGGGGCATTCTCTTGTTAGAGGGTCACTAAACATGACATTATGGAATTTACATGATTCCATTGTGCCATTTCTAGCATCATTTTTAACTAGTGATGCACCACTTTCTTGTAAATATGGCCCTAGTTCCCTAACTACTGCCATGGTGTGCTGTATCTTACAGTGTGACGTATCTTAGGGGGAGGGCGCTAAGGGGTGCAAAAAAAGTGGTGTTGCACTGGGTGCAACACCACTTTTCTTAAATCTGGCACCAAATTCTTGACGCTAGTGTAGCAAAGCACAACAATAGCGTCAGAAATGTTGACGCTATTGTTCTAACGACCGCCATAGTGGGCTTTATTATAAATACAGCGCACACATGAGGGCTTATTTAAGAGTCCCTAGCACCTTTGAAGCATCACTTTGCGTGACGCTCCAGTGGCGCTGTGCCCTGTGCCGTACATAAAAGGAAGCCACCTTGTAAATACAGCCCCTTTACACGCATCACTTTTCGGGGAACAGGCACACAATGGGTGTTGCTATGGGCGCGCCACAACAACACCCATTGCATGTTAACGCTGGCTCAGATTTACACGTAAACCTGAGGCAGTTCCAAAATCTAGCATCACCCCACGGGTGGCGTTAGAGTGGCACAACAAGGAAAAATGTTTTAATTTCTCCTAGTTTTTTGCTCTTTCTATGTGTGCTACATTTTGCAGCACACATAGAAAGAGCAAATCACCATTCAAGATTGTTTTTGTGCAGGAACGTGTTCCTTTCTGCACAAAAACAGAGGCATATTCGCTGCCAGGCCTTTTCCTCCTCAGGTGTAAGGCCTTTTTTTTGGTTATTTGTGGCAGTTTGCGCTTAGGCCCTCATAACGTTTTGTCCACATAAGCTACCCACGCCAAATTTGCATCCTTTGTTTCCAATATCCTACGGATTCCAGACGTACCTAGTGTATGTGGGTTTCCCTGAAGGAGACCAAGAAAGTAGCCAAAATACAGCAAAAATGTCATTAAAAAAAAACAGGGAAAAAGGGCTGCAGAAGAAGGCTTGTGGCTTTTTCCCTGAATTTGGCTTCAACAAGAGGTTTGCGTGCTAAAATCACCATCTTCCCAGCTTTCAGGAACAGGTGGACTTGAACCAGAAAACCACATTTTTCAACACAATTTTGGCATTTTACTGGGACATACCCTATTTTTACTATTTTTTGTGCTTTTATCCTCCTTCCAGTTAGTGACAGAAATGGGTAAGAAACCAATGCTGGATCCTGAAAAGCTAAACATTTCTGAAAAGTAGATACAATTATGAATTCAAGAAGAGGTCATTGGTAGATCCTACAAGGTTTTCCTACAGAAAATAAAAGCTGAAACAAAAAATAATGAAATTGAGGGAAAAAACAGCCTTTTTTCTTCATGTTTTACTCTGTAACTTTTTCCTGCGATGCCAGCTTTTTGAAAGCAATATACTGTTACATCTGCTGGACTCTTCAGGTTGCGGGAATATATAGGGCTTGTAGGTTCATCAAGAACCCTAGGTATCCAGAGCCAGTAAAAGAGCTGCACATTGCAATGGGTTTTCAATGTATATCGGGTATACATCAATTCATTTGCTGAAATATAAAGACTGAAAAATAGGTGTTAAGGAAACCTTTGTATTTCCAAAATGGGCACAAGATAGGGTGCAGAAAAGTAGTGGTTATTTGCACATCTGTGAATTCCTGGGTCCCCTTACCAGCATGTGAATTACAGGGCATTTCTCAAATAGATAGCTTTTTTACACACTGTCTTACATTTGGAAGGAAAAAAATGCAGAGAAAGACAAGGGGCAATAACACTTGTTCTCCTATTCTGGGTTCCCCCAAGTCTCCCGATACAAATGGTACCTCACTTGCGTGGGTAGGCCTAATGCCTGCGACAGGAAACACAACATGGACACATCACATTTTTACATTGAAAACAGATGAGTTTTTTGTGCCTAGCTGTGGATTTTGGCCTCTAGCTCAGCCGGCACCTCGGGAAAACTACCAACTCCGTGCATTTTTTACAACTAGACACCTAGCGGAATCCAAGCTGGAGTGACTTGTGGGGCTCTCACTAGGTTTGGCTACCCAGAATCCTTTGCAAACCTCAAAATTTGGCAAAAGAGTAACTTTTTCCTCACATTTCGGTGACAGAAAGTTCCGGAACCTAAGAGGAGCCACAAATTTCCTTCCACCCAGCATTCCCCCCAAGTCTCCTGATAAAAATGATACCTCACTTGTGTGGGTGGCCCAGGTGCCTGCAATAGAAGAAGGCCAAAAAATCTTTAGCGATTGAAGGGATAGCACAGCGAGTTGATAAGCACATATTTTTCTTTTATACATCTTGAGGTTGACTCTGCTTTGGGGACCCACACAAGTGAGGTATCATTGTACTTGGGAGACTGAGGGGAATGCTGGGTGTTAGGAAATTTGTGCCAGAGCGGTGATCTCACAAAGTGAGGAAAATATGTTTTTTTTACTGAAATGTTGAGGTTTGCAGAGGAGTCTGGGTAAGAAAATGTTGGAGGGGTCCACGCAAGCAACACCTCCCTGGACTCCTTGGGGTGTCTAGTTTTAAAATAAGTCTGGGTTTGATAGGTTTCTGTAGATGAAGGGCCGGGACAAAAAACATAGGTGTCCCTCCCCCCAAATACAGGTAGTTTTGTAATAGATCATCTTAATGTGTCCACGTACTTCTGTGATGTTCCAAACACTAAAATTGTGAAAAGAAACCCACTTAGGTTATGTTAAAAAGACCCCTCACCCACCGACCAAGTTGGTGGCATGCTTCATCATCAGGGTCCCGGCCAAGACACCTAGCGTGTCACGGGTGGGCTGCGATGCCTGATTACAGTGGAGCAGGTTTTGTAATGTTTACCACACACACTGGTTGGATTTGGCATGAGGGTGAGTGCTGGTTCAGTAGATCAAATTTTATTAACAAGAGATTTCACAAAAATAAAATGCACTGGTAATAACTCAGAGGCCAAAAAACTGAACCAATGACTCACAACTCGAGCTGTAAAGCTCTGACAAGGCACCAACCGCTTTACAGTCCATTCACATACCTTTCAAACATGATATGCACAAGTCCATTCACACCGCCAGCCATGGGCCCAGCACATTACAACACAGGCATTGACAGATGGTGCCACTCAAGGGCACATCATTTACATATGTCCACATGCCTGATACAACAATCACACCAGCTGATGGGAGTGTGTGGACTGGCATTGGCTGGCACAGCCAGGCAAGCGCCACTCCACGCACACTGCTAGCGAAGCACCGCTCCACGCATACCACCAGGCAAGTGCCACCACATGCACACCGCCAGCCAAGCACCACCCCATGCACACCACCAGCCAAGCGCCACTCCACGCACACCGCCAGCCAAGCGCCACCCCATGCACACTGCCAGCCACGAGCTACCCCATACACACCGCCGGACAAACGCCACTCCACACACACCTCCAGGCAAGCGCCACTCCACGCACACCACCAGCCAAGCGCCACGCCACACACACTGCCAGCCAAGCGCCACTCTATGCACACTGCCATCACTTTTTTTGTTGTTTTTAAACAACAAAGAAACCACTAACTAATTACAAATAAGTACAAAATTACAAACACATAAGCTGTAACTGAATACATGACAGAAATGCCAATGGTGAAACTGAACATATGAAAATATAAAACAGGCAGTTTATTCTCACAGTATTTTGCGGAATGTTTTTTTGGTGTGGTAACTACTGAAACAGCCAGCCACACACAGCCCAGGCTTTGAAGGGCAATAAGGGCAGTACATCCAGCTCTCCCTCAGGATACCTCTTCGGGCACAGACTTAACATTTCTTAGTGGGCAAGTCTTTTCTTGGGAGTGGGAGGAAAGTGATCAGGAAAGTGGTGATCATTCAATCTAGCCACATCCTCCACCACTGCTACTCTAGGAACTCTTGCCTATTTCACCACAATAATGCTCTCTATTGCTGACTCATGAAATTTAACAAATTTCGTCCTTGACTCAGGGGAACAATCCTTGAATACAATAAAAGCATTAAAAGTTGCCAAAAGAAACAAATGGATGGCCAATTTTTTATAGCACATGTAAGACTTACGAAGAGCAGTTTAAGGTTCCAACCTCTGATCTATTTTATTAACATCAGCCATGTGCTTTTTTGTAGTTCAAAATGCACGCAGGTTTGCGCACTTGGGCATCCTGACCCCAAACAGCCACAGGGAAAGTATTCTCATCATGGATTGTAGTTAGCATGAACACACCCCTCCTGTCTGAAAATTTCAGAGCTAGCAGTTCATCATTCCACAAGGCACTGCACTGTCCCCTCTCAAGTTTTTTACAGACAAGCTCCCTTGGATAGCCTTTCTGGTTAGAACGGATTGTGCCACAAGCAACAGCAACCACTCTAAACAACTCCTTGAACAACTGCACTCCATTGTAGAAATTATCTACATACAAATGGTGACCTTTGTTAAACAGTCGTCTACCAAGTTCCCACACAATTTTCTCGCTAACTCCAAAAGTGGGCAGACAACCAGGGGGGTCAATACTAGAATCCCTACCAGTGCAGACCCTGAAATTATACATGTATTCTGTACTACTTTCTGACAGCACATACAATTTAATTCCATACCTTGCCCTCTTGCTAGGAATCTATTACCTAAAAACCAAATGCCCCTTGAACAGTACCAAAGACTCATCCTCACTTATTTCTTTGCCTGGAACATACACCTCTGAAAATCGATCTACAAAATGATCAAGGAAAGGCCTAATCTTAAAAAGACTCACAATCAGGGTGATCTCGTGGCAAGGCTAAAGTATTGTCAACAAAATGAAGCATCCGAAGTAGAAGCAAATAGTGATTATGAGTCATGTTTGCAGGAAATATAGCAGTTGCCACCAAGGGACTAGTAGACCAATAAGAAGCCAGTGATGCTTCCTTATCAACTCCATCCAAAAAGTCAAACCCAGGAACTTTTTCATCTCTTCCAGATTTGTGGGAACCCACTGGGTAGTTCTTGACTGAGACGTAAGTCTGGCAGCGTTGTCCCTCAAATACTGCTCTGCATACAAATTAGTCTGCTCAACAATCTCTTCTAAAAATACATTGTCGATAAACAACTAAAAAAAATTGACAGGCAAAATGTTTTCCGTATTTGGGGCAATCCAGGTGTCAGGTCTTCAAAAGGGAAACCTTTCAGCCCCAGGCTGCTGAACTATTGGCACATCAGTGTCCTCCTCTAAAACAAGCCCTTCATCTGCACTCAGAGTGGCCTCCTCATCAGAAGATTCCTCTCAAACAGAAAACTCACTGGCAGAATCTCTCACTTTCTCCTCTGCCTCAGATGCAGAGTCAGTCTCATTATCATGGTCAGAAGACGACTTAAAAAGCATGCCAACAACCTGCTGAGCGGTCACTCTGCGGTTAGCCATGATCCTTTCTAACAACAAATGGATTGCCAACAACAACCAGTACTGTCCAAAATAAGTAATAAAGTGTGGCTTTGTTACAAAGAGTTATGTACTAAAAAACTATACCACTCACTTACCTGAAAAACTAGACTTACCAGCAACTACTCTCTACTCTGCACACAAACAACAATCCCCAATGATATCCCACTAAAAAGAAAAAAAAGAAAAGCAACATAAGACAACACAAATACCATTGTGCACAAATCTAAGGACAATTTCACACACAATCCTGCATTTAGTACAACACCTACAAACATCTCATTCATGCATGTCAAAAATACTCCTTTGGAGTAAATTGCTTTAACTTACCTAAAACATGCAACTACGCAACCCGCAAGTAAACTTCTGCCAAAACTGCAAGGATCCACAGCAAAGGAAGCAAAAGCTTTGAACTATAACAAAAAGAAGAAATAAACGGTCATAATCACAAATACAAATACTTTGCCAGTTGACAAACAGCCCGCTACCAAGAATTTACAAATTTTCCCTGGTGCCTAAGTGGATTCTGCCCCTCTTGGGGGCAGATGGGCCTGAAAACAAATAGGCTGATCCACCCCACCGGGGGCAGAAATAGCCATCAGTAACGTGCCCCCTTTGGGGATGCGAACCTTGCCAAAGGGTCCGCCCCCCACACAAAACACACACATACACAAAAGATCCCTGGTGCCTAAGTAGATTCTGCCCGTTTGGGCCAGATGGGCCTAATGAAATAGGCTGATCTGCCTCCAAGGGTGGCAGAAATAGCCAACAGTTCTGTGCCCCCTTTGGAGGGTGACGATTGCCAAAGGGGGTGCCCCCCAGCACAAAAAAACAAAGGGGAACAAAACAAAATCCCTGGCATTTTGGTGGCTTCTGCCTCACTTGGGGGCAGATGGGCCTTAAAAAAAAATAGGCTGATCTGCCCCCAAGTGGGGCAGAAATGGCTATCAGTAATGTGCCCCCTTTGGGGTGGCGACCCTTGCCAAAGGGGCCGCCCCACCACACAAAACACACACACACAAGATCCCTGGTGCCTAAGTAGATTCTGCCTCCCTTGAGGGCAGATGGGCCTAAACAAATAGTCCAATCTGCCCCCAAGAGGGGCAGAAATGGGCAACAGTTCTGTGCCCCGTTTGGGGGGCGACCCTTGCCAAAGGGGATGCACCCCAGCACAAACAAAACACAGAGGAACAAAACAAGATCCCTAGGGTCTTGGTGGCTTCTGCTCCCCTTGGGGGCAGATGGGCCTAAAGAAATTGGCGGATGTGCCCCCAAAATGGCCAACACTAATGTTTCCCCTTTGGGGGGGGTTACCCTTGCCCAAGGGGTGACCCCAAGACACAAAAGACACACACAAACAACACAATCCCTGGGGCCTAGTGGGTTTGGACCCCCCTGGGGGTGAGATTGGCCAAAGACATGGCCGATCTAGCCCCACGGGGGCCAAAACATATAAAAGAATATTGCCCCCAGGGCAGCGACCCTTGCCTAAGAAGTTGCTGCCCTAAAACATTATTTGAAACAGAATCCCTGATGTCTGGTGTGTTTTGACCCCACCGGGGGCAGATCAGCTGAAAAAACGGCCAATCTGCCCCCAGGGGGGCCCAAAACACAGATATACTTATGCCCCCAGGGGAGTGACCCTTTCCTAAGGAGTCGCTCCCCAACATAAACAGAAAACAATCCCTGGTGTCTAGTGGTAGATTCCTGCTCAACGATTGCGGGCCTCACCCGCGATCGTGGAGCAGGAATCCGCTCAAAAGAGGCACAGAGGGAAAGGAAAAACTCTTTTCTTTCCCCTGTATCTGTTTTCCACTCCCAACCACCCCCCAGAGAAGGACTCACCTTTGATGTGTCCTCTCTCCTAACACGCTGAAAGCAAATGGCTTCCAGCGCATCCCCGGCAGCATTTAATGATGGCGCACTGACTTCATCAGATTGCCGAGGGGGGCCTCGGGTGGAAGGGGAAGCGATTCCCCTTCCATCCCCGTCTGGGGGGTGTGGCAGGGAGGACCACAGGGGGAGCACTGGTGCACGAAGAGCTGGTCTCGTCCCCGGCACACGGGAAACGTGTGCGAGGATGAGGCCACCTCGCCCCAGGCACTGTACAGGTTAAGTAAAGTGGCGCTGCACACAGTGCAGCACCACTTTCCTTGCGTCCCTTAGCATCCCCCTACAGCCTCCATGTGTGCACCCTATCTAACATACGGCGCATTATGGTGCAAGGTAGGGGGCAATAGCGTAATTTTTATTGGCGCTATTGATGTATTCTGCAGGATTATTGCCAAAATATTGGCACTACTCCTGCAGAGTATGCAGGGGCCCATTATAAATAATGAAAGGCTCCTTTTAACGCCTGCTCTGAGCTCTGTAAATGTGCAGTAAAAAAAAGACGCAAGGAAATCTGTTAGATTTGCTTGTGCCATTTTTTCGGCCCTCCTAATGGGGGAATGTCCCTTTTGCAAACATTATACCTGGTGCAAGGTTCCAAAGTGGTGCAATGCATGCATTGAGCCACTTTGTAAATATGGCCTGAGGATTTTGGCCCTGTTGAGCCAATTTAGACCCTGATATGTATTTTTTTGGTGCTTCATTTGCATAATTTTTTAATGCCCACTAGACACCAGGGATTTTTTTTTTTTGTGATATTGTGATATGGGAGCGACCCCTTGGGCAAGGGTCGCTCCCAGGGGGGGCATGTTTTCGGGATTTTTTTTTTTTTTACGTTTTCTTTTTTTTTTAGGTGGGGAGCGACCCCTTAGGCAAGGGTCGCTCCCCTTGGGGGAAAATTATATTTAGGCCATTTCTGCCCCCCTTGGGGGCAGATTGGCCGATTTTAGGTCAATCTGCCCCCAAGGGGGCAGAAACCACTAGGCACCTGCGATTTGTTTTTTGGCGCCAATGTCACGCAGGGGGAGCGACCCCGTAGGCAAGGGTCGCTCCCGGGGGGGGTGGGGGTTGGGGGGGCAAATTTATTTTAGGCCATTTCTGCCCCATGGGTGGGCAGAACCCTCTAGGCGCCAGGGCAATTTTTTTTTGGGTGTTTTTTTGTTGTTGTTTTTTTTTTTTTAGAGATGGGTAGCGACCCATCAGGCAAGGGTCGCTCCCCTGGGGGGCAAATTGTATTTAGGCCATTTCTGCCCCCCTTGGGGGCAGATTTTAGGTCAATCTGCCCCCAAGGGGGCAGAAACCACTAGGCACCTGGGATTTGTTTTTTGGCGCCAATGTCACGCAGGGGGAGCGACCCCGTAGGCAAGGGTCGCTCCCAGGGGGGGGGGGGTTGGGGGGGCAAATTAATTTTAGGCCATTTCTGCCCCCCCCGGGGGCAGAAACCTCTAGGCGCCAGGGGATTTTGTTTTTTTTTGTTTTTTTTAGAGATGGGGAGCGACCCATCAGGCAAGGGTCGCTCCCCTGGGGGGCAAATTGTATTTAGGCCATTTCTGCCCCCCTTGGGGGCAGATTGGCCGATTTTAGGTCAATCTGCCCCCAATCGGGCAGAAACCACTAGGCACCTGGGATTTGTTTTTTTGGCGCCAATGTCACGCAGGGAGAGCGACCCCGTACGCAAGGGTCACTCCCCCTGCGGTGGGGGTGGGGGTTGAGGGGGGGAATTTATTTTAGGCCATTTATGCCCCCAGGGGGGGCAGAAACCTCTAGGCGCCAAGGGAATTTTTTTTTTTTTTTTGTTTGTTTTTTTAGAGATGGGGAGCGACCCATCAGGCAGGGGTCGCTCCCCTGGGGGGCAAATTGTATTTAGGCCATTTCTGCCCCCCTTGGGGGCAGATTGGCTGATTTTAGGTCAATCTGCCCCCAAGGGGGCAGAAACCACTAGGCACCTGGGATTCGTTTTTTGGCGCCAATGTCACGCAGGGGGAGCGACCCCGTAGGCAAGGGTCGCTCCCAGGGGGGGGGTTTAGGGGGACAAATTTATTTTAGGCCATTTCTGCCCCCCCTGGGGGCAGAAACCTCTAGGCGCCAGGGGATTTTTTTTTTTTTTTTTTTTTTTTTTTAGAGATGGGGAGCGACCCATCAGGCAAGGGTCGCTCCCCTGGGGGGCAAATTGTATTTAGGCCATTTCTGCCCCCCTTGGGGGCAGATTGGCCGATTTTAGGTCAATCTGCCCCCAATCGGGCAGAAACCACTAGGCACCTGGGATTTGTTTTTTGGCGCCAATGTCACGCAGGGGGAGCGACCCCGTAGGCAAGGGTCGCTCCCGGGGGGGGGGGGGTTTAGGGGGACAAATTTATTTTAGGCCATTTCTGCCCCCCCCTGGGGGCAGATTGGCCGATTTTAGGTCAATCTGCCCCCAATCGGGCAGAAACCACTAGGCACCTGGGATTTGTTTTTTGGCGCCAATGTCACGCAGGGGGAGCGACCCCGTACGCAAGGGTCACTCCCCCTGCGGTGGGGGTTGGGGGGGGAATTTATTTTAGGCCATTTCTGCCCCCAGGGGGGGCAGAAACCTCTAGGCGCCAGGGGAATTTTTTTTTTAATGTTTTTTTTTTTTGTTTGTTTGTTTTTTTAGAGATGGGGAGTGACCCATCAGGCAGGGGTTGCTCCCTTGGGGGGCAAATTGTATTTAGACCATTTCTGCCCCCCTGGGGGCAGATTGGCCGATTTTAGGTCAATCTGCCCCCAATCGGGCAGAAACCACTAGGCACCTGGGATTTGTTTTTTGGCGCCAATGTCACGCAGGGGGAGCGACCCCGTAGGCAAGGGTCGCTCCCAGGGGGGGGGGGGGTTTAGGGGGACAAATTTATTTTAGGCCATTTCTGCCCCCCCTGGGGGCAGATTGGCCGATTTTAGGTCAATCTGCCCCCAATCGGGCAGAAACCACTAGGCACCTGGGATTTGTTTTTTGGCGCCAATGTCACGCAGGGGGAGCGACCCCGTACGCAAGGGTCACTCCCCCTGCAGTGGGGGTTGGGGGGGGAATTTATTTTAGGCCATTTCTGCCCCCAGGGGGGGCAGAAACCTCTAGGTGCCAGGGGAATTTTTTTTTTAATGTTTTTTTTTTTTTGTTTGTTTGTTTTTTTAGAGATGGGGAGTGACCCATCAGGCAGGGGTTGCTCCCTTGGGGGGCAAATTGTATTTAGACCATTTCTGCCCCCCTGGGGGCAGATTGGCCGATTTTAGGTCAATCTGCCCCCAAGGGGGCAGAAACCACTAGGCACCAGGGATTTGTTTTTTGGCGCCAATGTCACATAGGGGGAGCGACCCCGTAGGCAAGGGTCGTTCCCGGGCAGGGGGGGGTTTGGGGGGGGGTGGGGGGGGTCAAATTTATTTTAGGGCATTTCTACCCCCCCCCCCTCCCGGGGCCGGCTGAGCTAGAGGCCAAACTCCACAGGTAGGCACTTTGCAAAAAACACCTCTGTTTTCTGTGAAAAAATATGTTGTGTCCACGTTGTGTTTTGGGCCATTTCCTTTCGTGGGCGCTAGGCCTACCCACAGAAGTGAGGTACCATTTTTATCGAGAGACTTAGGGGAAACGCTGGGTGGAAGGAAATTTGTGGCTCCTCTCAGATTCCAGAACTTTCTGCCACAGAAATGTGAGGAACATGTGTTTTTTTAGCCAAATTTTGAGGTTTGCAAAAGATTCTGGGTAACAGAACCTGGTCCGAGCCCCACAAGTCACCCCATCTTGGATTCCCCTAGGTCTCTAGTTTTCAAAAATGCACAGGGTTGGTAGGTTTCCCTAGCTGCCGGCTGAGCTACAGGCCTAAATCCACAGGTAGGCACTGTTTTCTTTCAAAAAATGGGATGTGTCCACGTTGCGCTTTGGGGCGTTTCCTGTCGCGGGCACTAGGCCTACCCACACAAGTGAGGTATCATTTTTATTGGGAGACTTGGGGGAATGCTGGGTGGAAGGACATTTGTGGCTCCTCTCAGATTCCAGAACTTTCTGCCACAGAAATGTGAGGAACATGTGTTTTTTTAGCCAAATTTTGAGGTTTGTAAAGGATTCTGGGTAACAGAACCTGGTCCGAGCCCCGCAAGTCACCCCATCTTGGATTCCCCTAGGTCTCTGGTTTTCAGAAATGCATAGGTTTGGTAGGTTTCCCTAGGTGCCGGCTGAGCTAGAGGCCAAAATCTACAGGTAGGCACTTCGCAAAAAACACCTCTGTTTTCTTTCAAAAATTTGGATGTGTCCACGTTGCACTTTGGGGTGTTTCCTGTCGCGGGCGCTAGGCCTACCCACACAAGTGAGGTATCATTTTTATCGAGAGACTTGGGGGAACGCTGGGTGGAAGGAAATTTGTGGCTCCTCTCAGATTCCAGAACTTTCTGCCACAGAAATGTGAGGAACATGTGTTTTTTAGCCAAATTTTGAGGTTTGCAAAGGATTCTGGGTAAATGAACCTGGTCCGAGCCCCGCAAGTCACCCCATCTTGGATTCCCCTAGGTCTCTAGTTTTCAGAAATGCACAGGTTTGGTAGGTTTTCCTAGGTGCCGGCTGAGCTAGAGGCCAACATCTACAGGTAGGCACTTCACAAAAAACACCTCTGTTTTCTTTAAAAAATGTGGATGTGTCCACGTTGCGCTTTGGGGCGTTTCCTGTCGCGGGCGCTAGGCCTACCCATACAAGTGAGGTATCATTTTTATCGGGAAACTTGGAGGAACGCTGGGTGGAAGGAAATTTGTGGCTCCTCTCAGATTCCAGAACTTTCTGCCACAGAAATGTGAGGAACATGTGTTTTTTTAGCCAAATTTTGAGGTTTGCAAAGGATTCTGGGTAACAGAACGTGGTCCGAGCCCCGCAAGTCACCCCTCCTTGGATTCCCCTAGGTCTCTAGTTTTCAGAAATGCACAGGTTTGGTAGGTTTCCCTAGGTGCCGGCTGAGCTAGAGGCCAACATCTACAGGTAGGCACTTCGCAAAAAACACCTCTGTTTTCTTTAAAAAATGTGGATGTGTCCACTTTGCGCTTTGGGGCGTTTCCTGACGCGGGCGCTAGGCCTACCCACAGAAGTGAGGTATCATTTTTATCGGGAGACTTGGCGGAAGGCTGGGTGGAAGGAAATTTTTGGCTCCTCTCAGATTCCAGAACTTTCTGCCACAGAAATAGGAGGAACATGTGTTTTTTTAGCCAAATTATGAGGTTTGCAAAGGATTCTGGGTAACAGAACCTGGTCCGAGCCCCGCAAGTCACCCCTCCTTGGATTCCCCTAGGTCTCTAGTTTTCAGAAATGCACAGGTTTGGTAGGCTTTCCTAGGTGCCGGCTGAGCTAGAGGCCAAAATCTACAGGTAGGCACTTCTCAAAAAACACCTCTATTTTCTTTGAAAAAATTGGATGTGTCCACGTTGCGCTTTGGGGCGTTTCCTGTCGCGGGCGCTAGGCCTGCCCACACAAGTGAGGTATCATTTTTATCGGGAGACTTGGGGGAACGCTGGGTGGAAGGAAATTTGTGGCTCCTCTCAGATTCCAGAACTTTCTGCCACAGAAATGTGAGGAACATGTGTTTTTTTAGCCAAATTTTGAGGTTTGCAAAGGATTCTGGGTAAATGAACCTGGTCCGAGCCCCGCAAGTCACCCCATCTTGGATTCCCCTAGGTCTCTAGTCTTCAGAAATGCACAGGTTTGGTGTGTTTCCCTAGGTGCCAGCTGAGCTAGAGGCCAAAATCTACAGGTAGGCACTTCGAAAAATACACCTCTGTTTTCTTTCAAAAATTTGGATGCGCTTTGGGGCGTTTCCTGTTGCGGGCGATAGGCCTACCCACACAAGTGAGGTATCATTTTTATCGGGAGACTTGGGGGAACGCTGGGTGGAAGGACATTTGTGGCTCCTCTCAGATTCCAGAACTTTCTGCCACAGAAATATGAGGAACATGTGTTTTTTTAGCCAAATTTTGAGGTTTGCAAAGGATTCTGGGTAACAGAACCTGGTCCGAGCCCCGCAAGTCACCCCATCTTGGATTCCCCTAGGTCTCTAGTTTTCAGAAATGCACAGGTTTGGTAGGTTTTCCTAGGTGCCGGCTGAGCTAGAGGCCAACATCTACAGGTAGGCACTTCACAAAAAACACCTCTGTTTTCTTTAAAAAATGTGGATGTGTCCACGTTGCGCTTTGGGGCGTTTCCTGTCGCAGGCGCTAGGCCTACCCATACAAGTGAGGTATCATTTTTATCGGGAAACTTGGAGGAACGCTGGGTGGAAGGACATTTGTGGCTCCTCTCAGATTCCAGAACTTTCTGCCACAGAAATGTGAGGAACATGTGTTTTTTTAGCCAAATTTTGAGGTTTGCAAAGGATTCTGGGTAACAGAACGTGGTCCGAGCCCCGCAAGTCACCCCTCCTTGGATTCCCCTAGGTCTCTAGTTTTCAGAAATGCACATGTTTGGTAGGTTTCCCTAGGTGCCGGCTGAGCTAGAGGCCAACATCTACAGGTAGGCACTTCGCAAAAAACACCTCTGTTTTCTTTAAAAAATGTGGATGTGTCCACGTTGCGCTTTGGGGCGTTTCCTGACGCGGGCGCTAGGCCTACCCACACAAGTGAGGTATCATTTTTATCGGGAGACTTGGCGGAAGGCTGGGTGGAAGGAAATTTTTGGCTCCTCTCAGATTCCAGAACTTTCTGCCACAGAAATGTGAGGAACATGTGTTTTTTTAGCCATATTATGAGGTTTGCAAAGGATTCTGGGTAACAGAACCTGGTCCGAGCCCCGCAAGTCACCCCTCCTTGGATTCCCCTAGGTCTCTAGTTTTCAGAAATGCACAGGTTTGGTAGGTTTTCCTAGGTGCCGGCTGAGCTAGAGGCCAAAATCTACAGGTAGGCACTTCTCAAAAAACACCTCTATTTTCTTTGAAAAAATTGGATGTGTCCACGTTGCGCTTTGGGGCGTTTCCTGTCGCGGGCGCTAGGCCTGCCCACACAAGTGAGGTATCATTTTTATCGGGAGACTTGGGGGAACGCTGGGTGGAAGGAAATTTGTGGCTCCTCTCACATTCCAGAACTTTCTGCCACAGAAATGTGAGGAACATGTGTTTTTTTAGCCAAATTTTGAGGTTTGCAAAGGATTCTGGGTAAATGAACCTGGTCCGAGCCCCGCAAGTCACCCCATCTTGGATTCCCCTAGGTCTCTAGTCTTCAGAAATGCACAGGTTTGGTAGGTTTCCCTAGGTGCCAGCTGAGCTAGAGGCCAAAATCTACAGGTAGGCACTTCGCAAAATACACCTCTGTTTTCTTTCAAAAATTTGGATGCGCTTTGGGGCGTTTCCTGTCGCGGGCGATAGGCCTACCCACACAAGTGAGGTATCATTTTTATCGGGAGACTTGGGGGAACGCTGGGTGGAAGGAAATTTGTGGCTCCTCTCAGATTCCAGAACTTTCTGCCACAGAAATGTGAGGAACATGTGTTTTTTTAGCCAAATTTTGAGGTTTGCAAAGGATTCTGGGTAACAGAACCTGGTCCGAGCCCCGCAAGTCACCCCATCTTGGATTCCCCTAGGTCTCTAGTTTTCAGAAATGCACAGGTTTGGTAGGTTTCCCTAGGTGCCGGCTGAGCTAGAGGCCAAAATCTACAGGTAGGCACTTCGCAAAAAACACCTCTGTTTTCTTTAAAAAATTTGGATGTGTCCACGTTGCGCTTTGGGGCGTTTCCTGTCGCGGGCGCTAGGCCTACCCACACAAGTGAGGTATCATTTTTATCGGGAGACTTGGGGGAACGCTGGGTGGAAGGAAATTTGTGGCTGCTCTCAGATTCCAGAACTTTCTGCCACAGAAATGTGAGGAACATGTCTTTTTTTAGCCAAATTTTGAGGTTTGCAAAGGATTCTGGGTAACAGAACCTGGTCCGAGCCCCGCAAGTCACCCCATCTTGGATTCCCCTAGGTCTCTAGTTTTCAGAAATGCACAGGTTTGGTAGGTTTTCCTAGGTGCCAGCTGAGCTAGAGGCCAACATCTACAGGTAGGCACTTCGCAAAAAACACCTCTGTTTTCTTTAAAAAATGTGGATGTGTCCACGTTGCGCTTTGGGGCGTTTCCTGACGCAGGCGCTAGGCCTACCCACACAAGTGAGGTATCATTTTTATCGGGAGACTTGGCGGAAGGCTGGGTGGAAGGAAATTTTTGGCTCCTCTCAGATTCCAGAACTTTCTGCCACAGAAATGTGAGGAACATGTGTTTTTTTAGCCAAATTGTGAGGTTTGCAAAGGATTCTGGGTAACAGAACCTGGTCCGAGCCCCGCAAGTCACCCCTCCTTGGATTCCCCTAGGTCTCTAGTTTTCAGAAATGCACAGGTTTGGTAGGTTTTCCTAGGTGCCGGCTGAGCTAGAGGCCAAAATCTACAGGTAGGCACTTCTCAAAAAACACCTCTGTTTTCTTTCAAAAAATTGGATGTGTCCACGTTGCGCTTTGGGGCGTTTCCTGTCGCGGGCGCTAGGCCTACCCACACAAGTGAGGTATCATTTTTATCAGGAGACTTGGGGGAACGCTGGGTGCAAGGAAATTTGTGGCTCCTCTCACATTCCAGAACTTTCTGCCACAGAAATGTGAGGAACATGTGTTTTTTTAGCCAAATTTTGAGGTTTGCAAAGGATTCTGGGTAACAGAACCTGGTCCGAGCCCCGCAAGTCACCCCATCTTGGATTCCCCTAGGTCTCTAGTTTTCAGAAATGCACAGGTTTGGTAGGTTTCCCTAGGTGCCGGCTGAGCTAGAGGCCAAAATCTACAGGTAGGCACTTCGCAAAAAACACCTCTGTTTTCTTTAAAACATTTGGATGTGTCCACGTTGCGCTTTGGGGCGTTTCCTGTCGCGGGCGCTAGGCCTACCCACACAAGTGAGGTATCATTTTTATCAGGAGACATGGGGGAACGCTGGGTGGAAGGAAATTTGTTGCTCCTCTCAGATTCCAGAACTTTCTTCCACAGAAATGTGAGGAACATGTCTTTTTTTAGCCAAATTTTGAGGTTTGCAAAGGATTCTGGGTAACAGAACCTGGTCCGAGCCCCGCAAGTCACCCCATCTTGGATTCCCCTAGGTCTCTAGTTTTCAGAAATGCACAGGTTTGGTAGGTTTTCCTAGTTGCCGGCTGAGCTAGAGACCAACATCTACAGGTAGGCACTTCGCAAAAAACACCTCTGTTTTCTTTAAAAAATGTGGATGTGTCCACGTTGCGCTTTGGGGCGTTTCCTGATGCAGGCAGTAGGCCTACCCACACAAGTGAGGTATCATTTTTATCGGGAGACTTGGCGGAAGGCTGGGTGGAAGGAAATTTTTGGCTCCTCTCAGATTCCAGAACTTTCTGCCACAGAAATGTGAGGAACATGTGTTTTTTTAGCCAAATTGTGAGGTTTGCAAAGGATTCTGGGTAACAGAACCTGGTCCGAGCCCCGCAAGTCACCCCTCCTTGGATTCCCCTAGGTCTCTAGTTTTCAGAAATGCACAGGTTTGGTAGGTTTTCCTAGGTGCCGGCTGAGCTAGAGGCCAAAATCTACAGGTAGGCACTTCTCAAAAAACACCTCTGTTTTCTTTCAAAAAATTGGATGTGTCCACGTTGCGCTTTGGGGCGTTTCCTGTCGCGGGTGCTAGGCCTACCCACACAAGTGAGGTATCATTTTTATCGGGAGACTTGGGGGAACATAGATTAGCAAAACAAGTGTTATTGCCCCTTGTCTTTCTCTACATTTTTTCCTTCCAAATATAGGAGAGTGTGTAAAAAAGACATCTATTTGAGAAATGCCCTGTAATTCACATGCTAGTATGGTCCCCCCGGAATTCAGAGATGTGCATATAACCACTGCTCCTCAACACCTTATCTTGTGCCCTTTTTGGAAATACAAAGGTTTTCTTGATAGCAATTTTTTGCTCTTTATATTTCAGCAAATGAATTGCTGTATACCCGGTATAGAATGAAAACGCACTGCAGGGTGCAGCTCATTTATTGGCTCTGGGTTCCTTGGGTTCTTGATGAACCTACAAGCCCTATATATCCCCGTCACCAGAGGAGTCCAGCAGACGTAACAGTATATTGCTTTCGATAATCTGACATTGCAGGGAAAAGTTACAGAGTAAAACGTAGAGAAACATTTATGTTTTTTTCACCTCAATTTCAATATTTTTCTTTTTCAGTTGTTATTTTCTGTAGGAAACCCTTGTAGGATCTACACAAATGACCCCTTGCTGAATTCAGAATTTTGTCTACTTTTCAGAAATGTTTAGGTTTCTGGGATCCAGCATTGGTTTCATGCCCATTTCTGTCACTGACTGGAAGGAGGCTGAAAGCACAAAAAATTGCAAAAATGGGGTATGTCCCAGTAAAATGCAAAAATTGTGTTGAAAAATTGGGTTTTCTGATTCAAGTCTGCCTGTTCCTGAAAGCTGGGAAGCTGCTGAGTTTAGCACCGCAAACCCTTTGTTGATGCTATTTTCAGGGGAAACACCACAAGCCTTCTTCTGCAGACACTTTTTCCAATTTTTTTTTGAAAAAACGAAATTTTCCCTGTATTTTGGCCAATTTCTTGGCCTCCTTCAGGGGAACCCACAAAGTCTGGGTACCTCTAGAATCCCTAGGATGTTGGAAAAAAAGGACGCAAATTTGGCTTGGTTAGCTTATGTGGACAAAAAGTTATGAGGGCCTAAGCGCGAACTGCCCTAAATAGGCAAAAAACGGCCTGGCACAGGAGGGGGGGGAAGGCCTGGCAGCGAAGCCAGCGACATGATAGCTTTCATAGTTTCACTTGCTTTAAAACTAAAAGACCGCTAGATGGCACTGTTGGCCCATAAATATACAGAAACGTTGTGCAACGTTCGAAGACTTAAAAGCTCACCTTTTCCAAATTACCTCCAGTACAATATCAACACTAATATTCCTTGACGTTCTGAACGGCGGCTTCAGCCCCAGTCACTTCATTTAGTGGAACCTTCAACCCGTGTGAGAAGTTCGAATCGAGAGCTGGGGGTATGCATCTTTTCATTCAGAAAAGTCATGTTTCATAGGTTTCTACCAAAAGCTCAAGCATTTAAACAGGAAACATACATCTGAAGGCAGAAATCTAACAACAATATCCAGCTATCAAACACCTAACATCCAGATTATTGTTGTTACTTTATTTAATTCGTTTACACAGTGCGAACAGGTCAAACGTACCAGACTTCTTTCCCCTGAAAAAACAGACTACACCCATGACATAAAAAACTATTTTAGGGAAAGTGGTAGGAACAAGATTGGCAATTCAGAAGAAGCAAAACCATCAAAACAACACAAGATTACACGATAAATAGAAATCAAAGAATTGGTTTAGCTGCCCCCTGAAATTCTATGAGATAATGCAGAGAGCACAGGAGTACAAAACAGGTAAAACCCTCAATAAAGGTACTGCTTCCGTATTCCGTATCGTTTTACGTCCTCTGAGGGAAATTTTAAATTAACTGATAACGGCACGTAAGAGACGAACACCATCAGGCGTTTTAAGAAATATACTGAGGCTGGTGAAAATGTATTGTTTGCTACGTGAAACAATCATTCTCAAAGTTAATCAACAGGAAGTCTATAGTGCCTCTGGAATGAGAATGCTTATTTATTCGGGAACACTAGGAGAGATCAGTTATGCTATCATACTACATACTACAGTAATCCTGATTACATCACAAACTTTGACACTGGTGACAAGAGGCATCAGACTGCCTTTGAAACAAAAGACACCACAGAATGTGACATCAGGGAAGTCGATTATCTCTCTGTTTATCTTCTCTGCCCTTCTTCTCCTTCCCTTTTCCATTCCCTTTATTCTTTCTCTTTTTGTTTTTATTCAGACATGTTTCTGCCCCTTGCCTTTTCCTTTCTTTTTCTTTCTCCTTAATCTTTCATTTCTGTATTTTGCTTTTCCTCTTTCATTTTATTCAGTTTTTCTTTCTTACTGACTCTTTTCATTTCTCTTTGATGTCTAGATCTTTATTTTCTTTCATTTTCTTTTAAATCTTTTATTAAGTGTCCTTTTCATTTCGTTTTCCAGTTGTTTTATGTCTTCTTCTTTAGGATCCTCCTTCCTTCACTTCTCTTTTGCTCTGCTATTCTTTTTATTCATTCCCTCCTTCTCATTCATCTCTCTTTCTTTTCACTAACTTTCTTTCTCTTTCCCTTTCATTCCTTCTCTTACTTCTATTGTCTCCCTCTAGACCTCCTTTCTTCGATTGTCTCACTCTTCATTGTTTCATCTCTGCTTCTTATTATCATTCTCACCACTTTGTGTACTTTATCGCCCTTCCATTAAACCCATTTGATTCAGTCTGCTCCACTACTTATTTATGATCTCATATCTCAGTCCCACTAAGATAAAGTTATATAAGGAACATAGGGGCATATTTATACTCTGTTTTTGTTGAATGTGCGTCAAAAATATTGACGCACATTCACGCAAATCTTGCACCATATTTATACTATAACGCCCGACCCCCCGAACGTCAAAATTCCTATGTGTGCGCCATTTCGTGAATGCGGGAAACCGCCTTGCGTTAATGACATGCAAGGTAGGCGTTTCTGTCAAAAAAATGACTTTAAGGCCTGTGTGCCTTATTTATACTTTTGTTTCATTTTGACTCATAGGAGGGGGCAGGCCTTAAATAACAGCGCACAGCCTGATGTGCGCTGTTTTTTAACACCTGGGTGAGGGCAGGCGTTAAGGGGCCTGTGGGCTCACTTCCATTGTCTCTGACCATGGAAGCAATCCAGAGGTGCCCTCCCCTGCCCCCAGGGACACCCCCTGCCACCCTCGCCCACCCCTGGAGGACACCCATGGATGGGGGACCCATCCCAGGTCAGTAGATGTAAGTAGAGGTAAGTAAATTTTGTTATTTTTTAAAGTGGCATGGGTGCCTAACTTGGCCCCCCCTACATGCCACTGTGCCCAATGGCCATGCCCAGGGGACACAAGAGGGCATTACTCCTGTCTTTGTTAAGACAGGAGTCATTTCATTGGGGGTTGTGTATCAAAAAATGGCGCAAGTCTGGCTAGAGCCATGATTTTTGACTCAAACCTGAGTTGCACCATTTTTTGACGCACAACCCCCAATTTTCCCTATGCCAGCGCTGCTTGGTTAGAGTCATTTTTTTGGTCTCTGACCAGCCCGTAGCGCCAGCTAACGTCACTCCATAAATAAGGCACCCGCCTGCCGCATAGGAATGGCTTTATCCGGCGGGAATTCTTTTGACGCAAACCAGGGCCGGCGCTGGTTTGCGTCAAAAAGTATAAATATGGGCCATAGAGATTTCTTCAACACTTGCAACAGGTGCAATAGAAAAGGCAACAGCAGAACAAGGTCAACTGAATGCTCTCACCCGCACACCACATGGAACTTGTAGAGTCCACACAGCAGCAGTAACAATGTCACTCACAGGAAACACGTTCATCATTAACATTACTACATTTTTTCACATAGCCCATTTAGAAGCTGTAAAAGCTGCCTGAGACAAAAAAGCATTAGACAGGCAACAACTGGACAAAATCCCCTCACACAGAAAAGCAACAGATCAAATAGTAGTCCGGAAAGCAACCTCACATAGACAGGTACATCACAGGAAGCAGTAGTGCAGGGCTCCCTCCCACACAGGAACTTCATGGGTACTTGTAGTCCTATTCATCCAATTATAATATGCAAATGACCACAATTCTAAGTAAAATCCTACACTGGACAAGTTGGTTAATCAGGCATGAACCTAGTAACAGTGAAAACCCTGGGTGTGTCTGAAGCTACAGCTATTGGAGGCCAAATTTATCAATGTTTTGCATTGCCCTTGCTCCACGCAAGGCGATGCAGGTCGACACAACCTAGATTCAGATTTACCAAGCCACTCCAGGCCACCCTTAATGGCTTGGTAAATATGGTGTAAAGCAAGGCCACGCAAGTTGCTATTTTGCGTTACACTGCATGGTGAGGGCGTTACATGGGTGGAGTGAGGGTGTTCCCATGCCTCCACTTATGTATTCTGACACATTCCCAGATTTAACAAAACTGGTAGGCCTGGAAATGCTTCAAAGTTGTGGGGCATATTTATCACAGGTTTTACTTCACTGTTGTGCCGCTGAAGGGAACACAGAACAATGCAAAATCTAGAATGAGATTTAGCAAGTCCCACAAGGCCACCTTGTGTGGCTCTACGTGGCTTTGTGCATCTGGAGTAGCACAAGGCAATTGAAGTTGCTGCCTTACTTTACTCTGCTCCAGGGAGGCATTCCGTGGGTGGAGTGAGGGTTTTCCCAAACATTCACCCCTGCATTTTGGTGAATTCCCAGATTTACCATGAGTGTTAGACATGGGAATGTGTCAAAACACTATGCCCTTCTAGGGGATGTGTAATGTGGAGAAATATCTTTGGGGCAAATTTGCAGGATTAGTGTCATAGGGGCAGAGTTAAGAGCCCCTAGTGCCTCCTTGCGCCACATTAGTGTCATTTTCTTTTAGCCTAATGTGGCCCAACAAGGCCAAAATCACCTTCCAAATTTAGAAAGTGGCGCAATGCATACATTGCACCACTTTGGATCCCTTTGTGCTACATTTTGCCTGCCCCAGGCATAATGTATGCAAAGGAGGCATTCCCCGTTGGGGGGGGGGTGCAGAAAAAAGGGGCGCAAGAAAAGTGGCGCTGCACTGAGTGCAGCACCAATTTTCTAAAATCAGGCCCTTTATTTCTTCTAGTTTTTCCTCTTTCTAGGTGTGCTTTATTCTCAGCCCACACAGAAAGAGCTAAAAGC
This sequence comes from Pleurodeles waltl, assembly GCF_031143425.1. Lineage (NCBI taxonomy): Eukaryota > Metazoa > Chordata > Amphibia > Caudata > Salamandridae > Pleurodeles > Pleurodeles waltl. Next base: position 1,295,078,834 of record NC_090440.1, read on the forward strand.
CACCGCAGAATGTTTTTGTGCAGACACGCTCACACCATGGTGCTAAAGTGCCTGCATTGGCGCTAGGCAGCATATATTGCTCCAGTGCAAGGAGAGGACAGGAGTGCACCACATAATGTTAAATATGGAGCATTCCTCCCCGCTCTCTGTCACACAGTGCAGTGCAACAAGGTGTCTTGCTGTGCTGCTCTGTGTGACACATTAATAAATCTGCCCCCACCAGAGGTGCATCATGGAGAAATAACTTACATACTCCTCATTGTTTCCTCTTTCTCAGTGTGCTGCATTCTGCACAACACTTAAAAATAGGGAAATGCATCTGAGGATTGTTTTTGTGCAGCAAGGTATGCCTTCCTGCACAAAGCAATCCTGCCTGTAACACAGACACCCTTGCACTACGCACAAGGGTGCGTGCTAGGCTGCAGTGATTGCTCCAGAACAGAGAGGGGACACAACTGTGCTAAGTAATGTTAAATATGTTACATTTCTGCCCTTTCAAGCAGCACATCTGAACAAGGTGTCTTGCTGTGTTATGTTGCGTGAAACATTGATAAATCGCCCCCTCAGTATTTATGTGTGTGTGCAGTCAACAACTCTGTGAAATGTGCCAGATAGACATTCTTTACTTTTTACATCTTTTATTGATTATTTACGTAGAGATACCTGCTTTTACAACACAGCGTTGTTACATCAGCAAATGGCACATAATCCAGATTACTGTAAGTACCACTGGTCATATAAAGCAATATAGGCGACAAGCATCAGCGAAAAAGACATCGTTCAGAATAATAAACTGTCACTGCACGCACTGAGTTTTGATGACAGTATTCAACTGAAGCCTTATCAGTAATCTGGAGGGGTGACTATTTGCATTTTAACTACCATTTATTTTCCATTTATTTTTCTGATCTTTGCTGCGTATTGTGTGAACTGGAAAGTTGTCCTTGTGGCTCTCACCAGCCAATGCCTAAGGTCATTTAAATGAATTTACAGTTCGCAGGCAGCTATGGAAAAAAAACGTTCGGTCTGGGGCACGAGAGGCCGGATATTACAGGTTCGGATTTGTGTATATTGGAAATGCGAGCCTAATCCCGGGTAAACACAAAGACACAGCCAGACCTTCTCCCAGCCTCAATACTTCTCTTGTCTTCATGCCCAGATCCTGCTCATGACGATGCCCCATTGCTATCAGCTGCCTAGCGAAAGTGAAAGTAACAACGAAAAAAGCCCCAGCTAGCCTTCCCTGAGTGATAACTTTGGCTTGTAATTTATTTACCCCTTCCACGAGCAAATGTCAGAATTAGTGGGTCATATGCCACCCAATAAACACAGCTCCCTCTGGAGTCACTCTTTTTACTGGGTTTTAAATTCCCACCTAAATAAATGGCACCTCAAAACAGGGCCTCTTTTCAAGCAGCTGTTTAGGCCACTGGACTGGTGTGTGGTAAAGACCTAAGGTACTTACACATTATACCAGGTAGAGTTATCCCCTGTTAGTGTAGTGTAGGCAGTGTCTAGAAGCCAGGATCTCTAGAGGTCGCTGTGGATGAGCAGCCAAGGCTTATCTAGGAGACTGTCAAAGCTCATGCAATACCACTATAGTCAAACAGCACTTACACATGAAAGAAAACACTCAGTGTAACAAGAATGAAGATACTTTATTTTAGTGACACAATTACCAAAAATTACTAGAGAGACAACCCTCCAATAGGAGGTAAGTAACACACTAGATATGTACACTAGTAATCAGAAATAGGCATACATAGCTATAGAAAACAGTGCAAATAGCAATAGACAGTAGTGACCCTAGGGGGAGCCCAAACCATATACTAAAAAAATGGAATGCGAATGCAGGACCCCCACTTAGGTAAGTGGAATGTGTAGAGGGGAGCTGGAGGAACTAGGGAATCCAAGAGGAAGGTACCACAGTGCATCCCAGCGACCAGGAAGAAAAGAATAAGTTAGTGGATTTTCCCCAAACGACCCAAAAGGACTGAAAAAAAGATAATGTAACAACAAGACAAGACTGCAAGAAACCAGTAGTGGATTCCTGAAGAGGAAGACCTGTGGAAGAAGGGGACCAAGTCTGGAAGTCGGAGGAATGTCCGTGGTGGCAGGAGCCACTACCCACCCGTCTGAGGTTGCAGGAATTGGTCGACAGGAGGACGAAGATGGTCAGCAATGCAGCCCTGGACCTGGAGAAGAGTTCCTGGAGGATGCAGTCAATATCCCATGCCAGATAGAAGCTTGTAGTCGGTCAATGGTGTGAAAAGGCCACCAATAAGCCTTGGCAAAGGCAGAAGTCATGGTGAAGCAAAAGTGGAGCTGCTGGAAAACAGCATGGTCCAGGAGGACTCAACTCACAGGGGTAGTATTGAGGGGACCCTCAGCAAGGCGGAAAGTCCACAGAAGCAAAAGCAGCCTTCATAGGAGACCCACTGGAATAGGAACCAGGAGTCACAGAGGAGCCCATGCAGCACAGCTGGAGAAGTGTTCCAAGCCGCAGGAGAAGCACGCAGAGGGCTATGCATCACAGGGGAGAGTGCTGGGCTACACTGAGCCGCAAGATCCCTTGGAGAAGATGCCACCAAGCCTTGGTAGCTGCAAGAGATGCAGTGCATGGGGGTGCTGTCCTGCGTAAGAAGGCAAGGGCTTACCTACCTCCACCAAAGTTGGAGAGCTGGAAGAGGACCAAGAGGACTACTCCAGACTACCATCCATGATGAAGGATCCATGCAGCTTAGGATGAGAGGAGATTCACACAGCTGGTCGTCATTGCAGTTTGTGTCTGCGGATGCAGGGGAGTGACTCATTCACTCCAAGGGAAATTCCTTCTTCCTTCTTGTGCAAACTGAAGACCTGCTGCCCTCAGAGGATGCACAGCCGGGGAAATGTTGCAGAAGCTGGAAGGAGCCATGGAAACAATGTTGCAAGAAGAGTCTTCGTCATGGATGCAGATTGTCGGCTCCTGGAGTGTCCAGTCGCAGTTCCAGTGGCCAGAAATCAAAGAAAAGGTTGCAGAGGAGTCCTGCTTGAATCTTGCAAGCCAAATCTGAGGACTCACCCCAGAGAAAGAGCCTAAATAGCCCTGAAAGGGGGGGTTGGCCCCCTAGCCAGGTGACCACCTATCAGGAGGGGGCTCTGATGTCAGCTGCCTGACCTGGCCACTCAGGTGCTTCCAGAGGCCTTTGCCCACCTTGGATTCAAGATGGTAGAATTAAGGGACAGTCTGGAAGAGCTCTGGGCACCACTCCTGGGATGGTGATGTCTAGTTTCACTCCAGAGCAGAGACTGAGGTCCCTGAACCAGTGTAGACTGGTTTATGCACGGAGGACACAAAATGTGCCCTTGAAGCATACCAGTGACTTGGGAGGCTACCCCTCCTAATCCATGTAACACCTATTTCTAGAGGGAAAGGGTGTTACCCCTCTCTCCCAAAGGGAATCCCTGCTCTCTAAAAGTCCAGGAAAATGGAACTGGAGTTTGTGGGGGCACCTCTGCTAGTGCAGGGGTGCCCTTACACACAGGTACTTGCACCCTGCCCTGTGGGCTAGGAGGGCCTACGATTGGCATGACTTACAATGACCTGGTACAGTGACCTGTAGTGAAAAGGTGCATGCACCTTTTCATGCAGGCTGCAATGGCAGGCCTGCAGTCACGTTTTACATGGGCTCCCTATGGGTAGCATAATACATGCTGCAGCCCATGGGGATCCCCTGGTACCCCAATGCCCTGGGTACCTGGTATCATATACTAGGGACTTACAAGGGGGTATTAGTATGCCAAATGCGTGGGGGGGTTGTTCAAGCAACCAAAATTACAGGGAGAGAGCATAATCACTGGGTTCCTGACTAGCAGGATCCCAGTGAACACAGTCAAACACACTGACAACAGGCAGAAAATTGGGGTAACCATGCCAAGAAAGAGAATACTTTCCTATATGCTTGGAAGAGCATGTGCAACATGAAGATAGTAAGGCATGTTTTGCTGTGGCATAATAACTAGAAAGAGCGCCTGCACCATTAAAGTCTGCTGCTCTGCATGAGCAAAGCTATTCTACCTCAAGTTAACCCTCAGGAGGTTTGAAACATGTGTTAAATGAGTAGTAATAAACTGCCATGATCTCATGTCCCTTCCTGTGACTCATTGTAATGGATGTGTTATTAGTTAAAGTTAATCGCGTTAGCCAGTACGTGTTGTAGTAGTGTGTTATGTTTTGAGTTGCCCCCGTGCAGAGCGAAAGGTCAGTGGTAATCCAGCAAGTCAGTTTCCGCTGTGATGCCCTGCTGGTTGGACGCTACTTGCCATGGGCAATTTGGATATGACAATAAACCTCCTTTCTATCCACCTGTGTCCGTAATGGATTGCTTACACAGTTACCTACTTCAGCGCCATGTTTGTGCAACTTAAACCGCAATGTCCAGAAAACCCATCTGAACCTTTTGTCCTGAGGACGCAGCCTTCATTTTAAGGTTGGCTGCTTCATTACCCTCACATTGCTTTTCCTGGCTCAGATTTGTTTTTGGTGACTGCGCTGCCTGCTCTGCCCACACGCGTGAGTTTCTCTCAGGCTCCATTGACGCACAAGCTCTGCTGTCTTCGTCATCCGGCTGCATCTGTGCTACGACGCAAGGTGCACACACCTCACACTGTGTGTTTATTATCGCCACATAAGCATGGGGGCCATTTTAAATTAGCTTTTCATCTCCTTAACCCCTTAGGTGCCCAGGAAGAGCTGGTCTCGCCCTCTGCAACAGTTGTCCGGTGCCGAGGACAAGACCAGCTCGTCGTGAGCACTCCCTCCAATGGCCAAGCATCCCCCTCCCCTGGGCAGGGATGGAAGGGGAATCACTTCCACTTCTACCCCTCCACACTCTGATCCCCCCCATGGCATCTGATAACGTCAATGCACGCTTGCAAAAGTATTTCTCCTCCGATCACGTGGAGGGGCTGAGAGAGGCATCAAAGGAAAGGAAAGGCCTTTCCTTTCCTTTGATGTCTTTCTCAGCATTTCTGCTGCCTGATCGCGATGCACCAGGGATTTTTTTAAATGATATTTATACAAAAGGGGAGCGGCCCCTTGGGGAAGGGCCACTTCCCAGGGGCCCAAATATTTTTGGGCCTTTTATGCCCCCACTGGGGGCAGATCGGCCTATTATAATTGGGCCAATCTGCCCCCAGGGGGCAGAACCCCCTAGACATCAGGGATCTTTTTTTAAATTTGTGTTTTTATTTTTATATGTGGGGAGCGACCCCTTAGGCAAGGGTTGCTCCCTTGGGGGCAAAATAAACTCTAGGCCATATCTGCCCCCCTTGGGGGCAGATCGGCCTATTTTTAATCAGCAAATCTGCCCCAAGGGGGGCAGAAACCACTAGACACCAGGGATTTTTATTTTTTTTGTGTCAATTTCATGCAAGGGGAGCAACCCCTTAGGCAAAGGTCGCTCCCCTGGGAGGGCACATTTATTTGAAGCCATTACTGTTGGCCATATCTGCCCCCCTATTTTTGAAAGGCCCATCTTCCTCCAAGGGGGGCAGAAAGCCCACCAGGGAAGATTTTTCTTTTTCAAAATAAGAGGGGAGGGCAGATGGAACAATTACCCCCGATCCACACCCCAGGGGGGCAGAAAGTCTACTAGATGCCATCGAATTAAAACAAAACAAAAATACTGGGGTGGTGGCTACCAACCAGTATGGGCATGGTTATGCCCCCACCCCAACTGAAGGGGGTAACACTCTTTCAGCTCTCTCTCCCACACTAAGGCATTTTATCCCACGGCAAGCAAGAGGACATTTGATAATTTGGGGTTTTACATTTGGGCCATGAGAGCTTGGCTAACTCTCAAAATCGTCCAACTTGGAATGGTGAGGGCTGCACTTTTTGGACTTTGGGACGCTGCCATGTAGAAAAATCCACAAGACCTAGACACATCTGAAAACGAAACATCTGGGTGAGTCCAGGATGGTGTGCTTCACATGCACCACGCACCATTTCTTACACAAAATGCCCTGCAAACCTCCAACTTTGCTGGAAATCACACATTTTTTCCACATTTTTGTGATGGAACCTTCCGGAATCTGCAGGAATCCACAAAATTCCTACCTACCACCCAGCATTGTCTCATCTATACCGATAAAAATGTCGCCCCACTTGTCAGCCTAAAATAGTTTTTTTTTAAACTGCCCTTTTGGACCTGCTTTTGTTTCCTTCGCTGTCACAGGCACTTGGCCCACCTGCACAAGTTAGGTATCATTTTTACTGGGAGACTGAGGGGAACAGTGGGTGGTAGGAAATTTGTCCCGGTGCAGTGATCCCACATAGAAATGTGGGGAAAATGTGATTTTTTAGCTAAATTTGATGTTTGCTGAGATTTCTGGGTAAGAGAACATTGGGGGTTCCACACAAGTCACACCTCCCTAGATTCCCTTGGGTGTTTAGTTTTCAGAAATATTTGGCTTTGGTAGGTTTACCTCTATGGCTGCTGAGCCCAGGACCAAAAATGCTGGTCCCCCCGCAAAAACAGGTAGTTTAGTATTTGATCATTCTGATGTGTCCACATAGTGTTTTGGGGCATTTCTTTCGCAGGCACTAGGCCTACCAACATAAGTGAGGTACCATTTTTATCGGGAGACTTTGGGGAACACTGGGTGGAAGGAAATTTGTGGCTCCTCTCAGAATCCAGAACTTTCTGTCACCGAAATGTGAGGAAAAAGTGTTTTTTTTGGCCACATTATGAGGTTTGAAAATAATTTTGGGTAACAGAACCTGGTGAAAGCCCCACAATACACCCCATCTTGGATTCCACTAGGTGTCTAGTTTTCAAAAATGTGCAGGTTTGGTAGGTTGCCCTTGGTGCCGGCTGAGCTAGAGGCTGAAATCTACAGCTTGGCACTTTGTAAAAAACAGGTCTGTTTTCGTTGGGAAAATGTGATGTGTCCACGTTGTGCTTTGGGGCATTTCTTGTTACTGGCGCCAGGACTACCCACACAAGTGAGGTACCATTTTTATCGGGAGACTTTGGGGAACACAGGGTGGAAGGAAATGTGTGGCTTTTCCCAGATTCCAGAATTTTCTGTCACCGAAATGTGAGGAAAAGTGTTATTTTGGCCACATTATGAGGTTTGAAAAGAATTTTGGGTAACAGAACCTGGTGAGAGCCCCACAATTCACCTCATCTTGGATTCCACTAGGTGTCTAGTTTTCAAAAATGTGCAGGTTTTGTAGGTTGCCCTAGGTGCCGGCTGATCTAGAGGCCGAAATCCACAGCTTGGCACTTTTTAAAAAACAGGTCTGCTTTCCTTGGGAAAATGTGATGTGTCCACGTTGTGCTATGGGGCATGTCCTGTCACTTGCACTAGGCCTACCCACACAAGTGAGGTACCATTTTTATCAGGAGACTTTGGGGAACACAGGGTGGAAGGAAATTTGTGGCTTTTCTCAGATTCCAGAATTTTCTGTCACCGAAATGTGAGGAAAAAGTGTGCTTTTGACCAAATTGTGAGGTTTTGCAAAGGATTTTGGGTAACAGAATCTGGTTAGAGCCCCACAAGTCATCCCATCCTGGATTCCCGTATGTGTCTAATTGTCACAAATGTGCAGGTTTGGTAGGTTTCCCCAGGTGCTGGCTGAGCTGGAAGCCAAAATCCACAGCTAGGCACATTGCAAAAAACAGGTCGGTTTTCTTTGGGAAAATGTGATATGTCCACGTTGTGTTTAGGGGCATTTCCTGTCACGGGCACTGGGCCTACCCACACAAGTGAGGTACCATTTTTATCGGGAGACTTGGAGAAAGGCTGGGTGGAAGGACATTTGTGGCTCCTCTCAGATTCCAGAACTTTCTGTCACCAAAATGCGAGGAAAAAGTGTTTTATTAGCCACATTTTGAGGTTTGCAAAGGATTCTGGGTAACATAACCTGGTGAAAGCCCCACAATACACCCCATCCTGGATTGCCCTCAGTGTTTAGTTTTAAAAAATGCACAGTTCTGGTAGGTTTCCCTAGGTGCCGGCTGAGCTAGAGGCCAAAATCCACAGCTAGGCACTTTGCAAAAAACACATCAGATTTCAATGTAAAAATGTGATGTGTCCATGTTGTGTTTCCTGTCGCCAGCATTAGGCCTACCTACTCAAGTGAGGTACCATTTTTATCTGGAAACTTGAGGGAACACAGATTAGCAAAACAAGTGTTATTGCCCCTTGTCGTTCTCTACATTTTTTCCTTCCAAATGTAAGACAGTGTATAAAAAAGATGTCTTTTTGAGAAATGCCCTGTAATTCACATGCTAGTATGGGCACCCCAGAGTTCAGAGATGTGCAAATAACCACTGCTTCTCAACACCTCATCTTGTGCCTATTTTGGAAATAAAAAGGTTTTCTTGATACCTATGTTTCACCCTTTTTATTTCAGCAAATGAATTGCTGTCTTTCCAGTAAAGAATGAAAACCCATAGGAAGGTGCAGCTCCCCTATTGGCTCTGGATACGTAGGGTTCTTGATGAACCTACAAGCCCTAAATATCCCCACAACCAGAAGAGTCCAGCAAATGTAACAGCATATTACTTTTGAAAATCTGACTTTGGAGTAAAAAGTTACAGAGTAGAACGTGGAGAAAAATGGCTGTTTTTTTCACCTCAATTTCAATTTTTTTTTATCAGCTGTTATTTTCTGTAGGAAAACCTTGTAGGATCTACACAAATTAACACTTGCGGAATTCAGAATTTTGTCTACTTTTAAGAAATGTTTAGGTTTCTGGGATCCAGCATTGGTTTCATACCCATTTATGTCACTAACTGGAAGGAGGCTGGAAGCACAAAAAGGGTATGTCCCAGTAAAATGCCACAATTGTGTTGAAAAATGTAGTTTTCTGATTCAAGTCTGTCTGTTCCTGAAAGCTGTGAATATGTTGATTTTAGCACCACAAACCCTTTGTTGATGCAATTTTCAGGGAAAAACCACAAGCCTTCTTCTGCAGCCCATTTGTTTGAAAAAAAACACATTTTTCTCTGTACTTTGCCTAATTTCTTGGTCTCCTTCAGGGGATCCCACAAACTCTGGGTACCTCTATAATCCATAGGATGTTGGGAAAAAAGGATGCAAATTTGGCGTGGGTAACTTATGTGGACAAAAAGTTATGACGGTCTAAGTGCGAACTGCCCCAAATAGCCAAAAAAAGGCCTGGCACCTGAGGGGGAAAAGGTCTGGCAGCGAAGCACAGTTTATGTTTCAAATTACTCGTTATACCTTGCACCTGTTGTTCATAGCTCAACAGAAATTCGAAGCACTGCGACTACACATGCTGTTCATGGAAATTAAAAGGTAATGTGTTTTTTTTAGATTTGATTACTACTATATATTAATTTCTTCTGATTCTTAAATTTTACTCTCCCTTATTACCATGGCCTATAACCAACAATTAACTCAACCTGTTCGGTAATCTCAAGGGGGTCCAGGCTTAAGATGATATCCTGGCTTTTGACAAAACTCTTGAAGGACACAACCAAATTTTAAGAGAGGTGCTCAAAATTTTACTAAAACGGAGTATGACTATAAGGAGTGATAAGTGCAAGTTTGCCACAACTTAACTTGACTAACTAGATCACACTGTGTCTGCTGACGACATCACCCTAAATACTTCTTTAATAAATGCAACTAAGGAAGGTAAGCCTCTGGGTGACAAGGATGCCCTACATTCCTTTTTAGGCCTTGCGGAATACGGTGCTCGGTTTCTGCAGGGTTATGCACACACAGTTGAACCTTCAAGAATGCTACTTCACAAAGGTCAAAAATTCTTGTGGTCCGATGATAAACAACAGGCTTTTGAGGAAGTAAAAAAATTAATAGAGGTTGCTCCAACCTCAGATTCCTTTCTAGCATGTTGCGCAGTTGTCATCACTGTTGAGGCTAGTTTGCAAGGTTTAGGTGCTGTGTCAACACAATGTGTTTCAGTCAAAGAAAAAAAAAACATATGGTTTGGTTCAAGATCCTTAAAACAGCATGAAAGATCAAATAGTACCATAGTACACAAAACCCTGGCTTGTGTGTGGGCTGCAAAAAAGTTTAAAATGTACGTGTTGGGCAATACATTTGAAATACACCGACAAGGGCCACAAACCGTTGGTGCACACACTCAGTGGCAGTAAAAGTCCGAATTTGTCAGCTAGGTTAACGAGGTTAGTCTCAAAGCTACAGGAATGCAATTGTGTTGTTAAATACATAACTGGGGGACACATTTCCACATAGATTGCTTGTCAGGAATGCCGTTAGAAGACACAGATGATGAATGTATTCTAGATGATGTTGAGTGTGTTGCTGTGACTGACTCCATTAATAATGAATGCAACAAAATGTTGAATGAAAAAACCTGGCTAGAGGTGAATCCGAAAGATGCGACTTTAAGCAAAGTCAAAGAGTACATTGTACGAGGATGGTCTGGAGAAAGGTATCTTGAAGGAGATATCAGATACTATTCTCAAATTGCTGATAAGCTGTCTCTGGTGGGTGGATTGATACTGCGAGGTGATCTGTTTATCCCTCCAGAAAATATAGGAGAGTCCATCATCTCTGTAGCTCACCAAGGTCACTTAGGTACAACAAAAACCTGCATACGAATTACATTAAATTATTGATGACCGTCCATTGACTAACAAATGAGGTTTGCCATAGAGAATGGTCCAGAATGTTTGCTATCCAACCAACATTGGAAAGTATAAAATACACCCTTGCATCCTGCTGATTTCCCCGAGATGGGTTGGGAAAAAATCGCGCTAGATTTTTCTGTCCCATTTCTGTCGTTACTGGAAACATGAGGTATGTCATACTATTAATAGATTATTGTTCTATTTGGATGTATTTTTCTTTTGCTCAGTCTCCCACCACAGATGTTGCCATAAAAATGTATTGAACAAGTATTCTTCTTGGAAAGCGATCCCAAATATATAGTAACAAACAAGGGGACACATGAAAGAATTTCGGAAATGCCCTGAAATCAAACATTTACAAGTAGCTTTGTATTCCCCTTCTACCAACGGTTTGGTGGAAAGGGGAAACAGGGTAATTAAGGAAGGAGTTTAAACTGCCTCTGCATCAGGTTTAGAAGTGAAGAATTCTCTTAGACAAAAAAGTATGGTGTTATAACACCACTCCAGATTGTATTACACGTTTCACTCAGTTTTGTTTGTTAAGAGGCAGAAAGGATCATACAATGTTGTTCCTCAACTGGCTCAAAGAGCACTTAGAGATTGAGGACAACAAAGTGGTCAGCGAGCTCAAAGATGTCGCACATAGGGTGATTTCTAACCAAGTTAAAATGAAACGCAATTTTGATAAGAGATTGTTAGAAATGGGGTCTTTGGTTGGCAGTCAGGTTACCCCCTGTCAAAGCAAGGACCATCACTCTAGTCAGGGTAAAGGAGAATCACCCTCAGTAAACCCCCCTCATCCCCTTTGTAGCTTGGCACGAGCAGGCAGGCTTAACCTCAGAAGCAATGTGTAAAGTATTTGCACCAACACACACAGTAACTCAGTGAAAACACTACAAAATGACCCA